>NC_086343.1:13572865-14272865 GCF_032445375.1 Bacillus rossius redtenbacheri | reverse complement strand
TTCGCCAATGGCTGCAGGAGTTCTAACTTTCCAGAGGATAATAATTACTTTGAAGAGGAGGGGAAAAGAATGAGAGAAAAGAGGGATTAGTAACGTAGCAGGAGAAACTAAAATTTAGAAGAGGAAAAAAAAACTCTTGACTTCTTTCGCGGACGTTGCAATAAGCCACCTACCCTACTTTTTTTTTCCACTAAAGACCATTTAAATATTTTAAATATTTTTAAATGCGCATGTCAAACGAATGCAAATGAGGGATACTTTAAAAGGTGAGTCAGACAGAAAAATAGAGCCAGATGGAGGATTCTTCGAAACCTACCTCTTTTTTAAAATCTTATTTGCATTTATTTTATTCGACTAGAGTGACCTTCTCTTGTGAACGATATTTATTTTTTTATTCAACAAAAACCACTGCTCCATAGTTGCTCTTAACGTTTAATTAACTTTTACAGAACTTTTGATACACAATACTGCGTGAGGTGGTGCAACTTTTAAACGTTGGACTAGCAATTAAAGGGACCGGATTCAAATCACGTTTGGAATCGATTCCGAACTGTAGTTGTGAAATTAGGGATGTATATGACAACCGTTCTATGTACATGGACATACTGAAGCCAATTTTACAACATGTGACTCAGAAAGTACCTACTTGTTCAATGGAACAACAAATTTTTATAGAGTAGCAAAATTTTACGCATTCCAAGCAGTTGCTAAAATTACATTCCTATGCATTCGTCCATGATGTTTGCTATTTTCAAAACGTCAGGTACGTATCTGTGGTTAAAAAAATTTTTGTTCGACAAAATGTTGCTTCACTCGATAGAAAACAAGGGGGGGGGGGGGGGGGGGAGAACAGTTCCGAGCCAAAACAGGTTTTCAAACACTAAAAAAACTTTGGGTACGGTCTCACACGGTAAGTTGGTTATTTTATTTTAATCACAACTAATGAAGGGAATTCCCCTTCAGTTTGATACAAACACTCTTTTCCATTTGTTGTCGAAAAACAAATTAATACACCGGACGTTTTATAAACGTTATGTTCTTGCTGTAGGATGTCATGCAAATGTTCGTATCTACGAGCTCTTCCGTGATCTTTAACTGCGATCAGATGACACAAGAACCTACTTAACCCCGACAAACTGGGCCGGGATCGGTCCGAGTTAACGAAAATCCGGGTATTCCAGAGAATGAGGGGAAAACGATAAAATAAAAAAAAAGAACATTTTTGTACTTACCAAAAATATTTTTAATGGAGTAAAAAAAAATTACCATCGGAACACTTTCACCTTAAAACACTTAATATTTATTTACACTGTATACACAATATAGTTGTATAAACTAGTTAGTAGTATAAAAAGGCAGTGAGATTTTGCTGCACCCGTTTTGTGTACCTATCGCTAGGGACCGGAAAAATTCGCGGATTCAATTACCTCTAGGATAGCCTTCATTATCCTCAGCATTTCTCAAGTAAACACGCGTGTTCTTTGGGTACTAAATTGTGAGGCATCTCCACTGGGTAGCTTGTGATTCGATGCTTCTTTGGTCGATAGTCACTCATTGGCCCAGAGAGCTCCAGTCAAACTGCGAGCCAATAGCAGAACGAGCAGAACTGTACACATGTTTGAATTTCAGCCTACCACGAAATGAATCCGCGAATTTTTCCGGTCTCTACCTATCGCTTACGAGCACCGCTTTAGCATTAGAAGCTCGTTCGGCGATGTCTCGGCTTAACACTCGAAATAAACCATTAACTTACCCATGTTCCCACTCTAAACTCAGCGGCGATGTTCTGTAACGGTCCTCCATTGTCAATATTTGTCAATGCTTCAAGTCTTTTTTGACGTGATAACGTCTTATAAATTCGATGAACGCCGGCTGCACACACGAACGAAAATTGTCACGTTCCGCCTGAGCCGAGCGTGCAAGAACCGGCCAACCACCGTGCGAGAAAATCTTCTATAATATCAAACAGGTTAAGGCTGGCTTTTTAACTAATTGTTCATGTATTATATTTAAACAAATTATTTAAATGAAATTTGCAAAAACTGTAAATAATATTTGAAAATTAAAAAGTATGCAATTTTTCATCAATGTTTTCTTATGACGTTATCACGTAAAATTATGGTCAGTAAACCGACTTTACAGACAACCCCCCTTTTTTTTAGTAGAAAATTCCGCAAATTCTGCGTGATTTCTGACAGCGTGCAGGGAACAGAAAGCAGACGAAGCTGGCGGTGAAGAGGACACCGCCACGAAACAACTCGCTCGACCAACCGAGAATTCCTTGGCACGTCCCCCGGAGAATGCCGGCGCTTCAGAATAGCTTTGGAGTGTGTCACGTGACAGTTCCTCTGACCCGAGTAGGGCTCCGGGCACGAATACAGAAAGAAAGAAAAAAAGAACATTCTGGAGGGAACATTCACTGAAGGTAATTCGAGTGGTCAAAACAGCATTTCAGTAGAAGCAAAAAAAAAAAAAAAAAAATTCTATGAGTCTTAAAACGTAATAACCATAACAGGTCTGGTAATCTAAAAAATCATTTTTATTTAATGGAAGCATGAAAGTTAAACATAATTTTGAACAACAGGCTGCACCCTGTGTTCACTTGCTTTTAACATGAATCCAAAAAATAAATATATATATATATATATATATATATATATATTCTTGGTATAGGCTTTTAACCAAACATTAAAAAAAAAACTGGTTAAGTCTACAGTAAGAACACTCTTATTTTGTCAACGTGTGTTGACCTTTTAACTAAAATAAAACATACAACTCGTTAGTTGAAATATGGCGTAGTTTATTCGAAGATTCGGTTATTCAAAATTGCGAACAACTTTCGTTTATTTCAGTTAAATTTTCGTTGAAATACCTTAAATTTACTGTGATTCCTAACCGTGTATACCTATTTAACGTAATTTTCTTGTAAATTTATTCTAATAGATATCTTGCATTTTTTCTCAGGGAATTTTTTCACCGTGTACTTAATATGCGTTATTGTCGAACTGATAAAGCTAACACGTGTGACTTCTTACCAATTTTAAAACATCTTCAGTAAATATCTTCTGAGAAAATTTTGAGACGAAACATAATAAGAAAGTGCACTATCGTAATAAAAAAATTTCCATGAAAACCCTCCAAACATGACAGGCAAAAAAAGAAATAATCTAATTGGCGTGTGAGGGAGCCTTAAGGGGCCCGCCTCGTTAGGGGTGTATGTGTGTTAGTGAGGCGGGACGATAAGCGCGACGCTCGCTGGTATTTCTAGCGCGGTATAGCCTCTAAGCGCAAGGCTCTGAACTGCCGCGCAGTCTTCTCGTCGTCACAGGATAACTGTGGAATTTGAGCGGTGACCGTAACATTTTACAGCTGAGAAATGAAGATAAAGGTGTAATGCAAGTCCCTTAAGTGCTTTCAAGTATCTGTTCCGATTGTTTTACACCTTAAAATTACTCTGAAAACATGCGTTTTAGCCATTTTAACTCTTCTAAAAATACATTTTAAAAATTTAATCCGAAATTGAAAGTACTTTTCGACCCTCAGCGAACTCTTAAATGCTTTTCGTAAGCAGACACAACTCGGATATCTTGAGTAGTTCTGAAATCGCGTTGTTTTTTCTGAAGCTCTGCGCACCGTACGTGTGCCCGGGTAGGCAGAGCCCTTAAAGGCAGTTATGTTCGGAGTTTGTGATTTCATCACAGCCGACAAGACCGGCTGCAACGTTTCGAAAGGTTTCAGGTCTTCCTTTCAGGCTTTAGGACTTAAGGGTTTAATTCCCCGTCTTAACCGACATTTAGCTCTCGCTTGCGAGGCTTCCCCTCAGAGGCTTCAAGAGTCGACGCAACATCGAGCAGGCTTACATGACGTCACGCGGTGATATAGAGAAGGGGGGGGGGGACATCGAGTTCTAAAGCTGGCATTACGATTGATTTCCTTAAGAATTATAACTTAACATCGAGCACACGATTAAGTCAAAACTACATTTTCCAGTTTATGATTGACATAGAAGTCGTTAATTCTAACCAATCACAGCACAAAACACATGGTCGGCCATTGTTCGAAACGGAGAAGCAGGTTTGAAATAGGTTATTGACAAATGGGATATCTACTTTTCGAAATGGATGATGATTACAAATGACAAATATACGAATTATAACCCAAAATACTGCCTCGCTCGGTCCAATAAAAAGACAAACTTCCGGTTGAAAGGTTCCGGTTTGTTCTGATTGGTCGCTTTCCTTAAGTCTTAACGAAAAATATAAAATATAACCATTTCTGTTAAGTCTTAAGTCATCATATGGTTCGCACACGACCCGTCAAAATTCACACACGACAATCATAAAACATTCCACTAGTTTACATAGAGTCATATGGTAAGTACACGACTAAGTCTTAAGTCTTAATTATTAATTTTAAATCGTAAACCCACCTTAAGACATCACCTACCTCCCCTTCGTGACGACTCCAACAACCAAACCAAAGTGAATGGCAAAGTGCAAGGAAGGTGTATACAACGCAACGAACGCGACCAGGAAACTTGGGCGAACAAAACTGTAACAAACATCGGTGTATTGCCAGCACGCGCTTTATAAGTGAAACTTCAAATGTCAAATAGTCAACTTTAACGATAAAACTAAAAAAAAAGAGCATAATACGTATCGCAGATTGTTTGAAGTTGCTTGGCTCTTGTGGGCTGTAGCCGCGTCGAAGACGAAGATTTCACCGACGTTTCGGTCAACATTGCAGTCATCATCTTCAAGGTAGCAGATACCTACAGTGGATCTCCTGAAGATGGCGTCGGTGAAATATTTTTGCCTGCGACGCAGCTAGAACCTACAAGCTACTTCAATAAAGAACACAGAGGAAGTAAATACTGGAAGAGATCTCAATTGTAACTAAAAGGTGGTGACAAAAAAGGCCTGCAATGAGTTTTACAGCTGTCCGACCAAATACGTTATTTCCCCCTCACCGTCTTACCCATCGAGGCTCCACTTCTCAGCGTTGCACTTTCCGTTACTCTCTGATAAGTAGAGACCTGCAAAATTCGCGGATTCACTTCGTGATATGCTACAATTCAAATAATTATACCTTAGCGCTGCTTCTGCAATTGGTTCACTGTTAATCTGGAGTAATGAGAGCCAATTAGAGACCCTCGCTCAAAGAAGTGTCGAATCACAGACACTCGGTCGAGACGACTCACAAGTCAGCAGCCAATGAACAGGTGGCATTTGCTCGAGTGTGTAGAGTGTAGTAAAGTCTATCCTGGAGGTCAATGAATCCGCGAATTTTGCAGGTCTCTACTGATAAGTCATCGTCTCAACTTACAATGCCGGCTGTAAATATGTTTCACTTAAAAAAAACATTTTTTTTTAAGTTAACAACGATATATATTTGTTACAGTATGGGCATGTAATTTTAGCGAAAAAAAAATTAGAAGGCTTGTTAGATTGCAACACGTTATCCCGCGCCAGCATTTTATCTCTGGTGGTTGGCGGCCGTTGTCAAGATGAGCTTTTGCTAGGGCCATGCATATTTCGCGAAAAGATTCCGAGACTAGTTATAAGTTAAAACACTGTAGCACCGTATGTGTTCCGTGATTAGGTGAGTTTCTTTTCAGGCACAGGTCTATTGTTACAACACCAATCACAGTAATTCAGTTGGGAAACAAACGCTTCCTGAGTGGCTCGGTCAAATAAGGCAACAGCGACTTCTCACGCAGACGGCCGCCAATCACAAGGAAGAAACCCCTGGTGCGGGTATACCTTGTTGAAGTCTCTTAGTCGTTCAGATATATTCGCGAAAAATGCCTGCCTCTGTTTATTAGTAGAGACCTGTAAAAATTGCGGAATCATTTCGCGATAGGATAGAGTCCAAATACTTTTGACATTATTTTGCTTCAGTGATTGGGCCACAGTTTATCTGAAGGACTCTGGGCAAAAGAAAAATCTTTAACAGAATAATTAGCGATCACGATCATTCCAGTCAACAGGTGTTACGAGTCGGTAACCAATCAGCATATGTAATTTGCACGAGTGCATAGAGGATCATGGAGTCTATCCTTTAGGGATTTGAAATCGCGAATTTTACAGGTCTCTATTTATTAGTAAATAAAATACTTTGTCGAGTCGAAAAAAATATTTTGCTGTGTCTGTAAAGTATTTTATGGTGGCCAATTCCCCCCCCCCCCCCCTTTTCCAGTTGCCTAAAGCATGGTTCGCCATTGAAGTTGCCAAAGCTGCTCTGTTCGACGCGACGTTCGTGCGCCGAATCAGAGCCAAATTTGGGCAATATATAAAACGGAACGTCTACGGTCTAATGTCGGGAATATACCTTCTTATAAACTTGTAATCAGCTGAAAACACATAAATATTACATATACCAACGCGAGACTAGTTCTCTAGATCATTAATAAATATTTGCGTCAAAATAACTCATAATTGTAAAAGTAATTGTCAAGTGACTTTTCTACATGACATCTATACTTACATAAAAAAAAAATTACTATGATTTTTTGTTTACTATTAAAGTCAAACATTTTGGAGATGTACACATTTGGAGTAACCAAATTGATCACACAACTCAAACTTTTCAGGTGTAAATGAAACGCTACGGTCTATTTTATTATTGTGTCCGAATTAATTTTTGAAAAGAAAAATTAAATTAATTTTAACTTCACCTAAGAGACCACTCCCACAAAAATGAGGATTATCGACAGTGGGACTTTGAAATATAGAAAGAAAGAAAAACACGTTAAATTCCCATTGGAATCCCTTTCCAACACGCAAGACCAAACCACACGGCTGACTTGAATTTCATTTTCTAATCCTTTCAAACGAAATCCCTCTTTTCTGACAGCCATCAGCCAAGGACTAGTCCATGGGATGAATTTTTTTTTTTTTCATCTTTTGATCGAAGTTTTGTTTTGGCAAGTTTTTTTTTGTCTGGTGACGCACTACAGTGAGAAAGGGAGGGAGTGGGGAGGGGAAATACATGAAAGAAAAGGAAGGGACCCGTAGGGTGAAGTTTTTGATTATCGTCAGCCGCGACCTTTTCCCCGCGCCGCGGTAACTCCCACCCCCTCACCCACCCTTCAATGACATTTCAGTCACCGACGTCCTGCCGTCGTCTGTGTCCGACACTACCCCTCCTCCCCTTCTCCACCCGCCGCTATGCAGGGTCGCTGTCCCGACCCTTCTCACAAAGCCCTTTCGGCCCCGGCTTGCACCTGGCGCGCGTACCGACAGAGCGCAGCACTCGCGGTTCCGGAGCTTCACACAAGGACAAGGCTTCACGTGTCCGTGCGCGGAGGAGTGAAGAGGGGGGAGGGAAGGGCAAGTGTCATACCCTTCAGTCCGTGTCGCGTGACGCCGGAGTCAACAACAGTCCGACAGCCCGCATCCGCCTGTCCATCTCGTGTCCTGGTGACAGGGGAACACATTTCCTTTCCCCGAAACGTCGCAACATTTTTTTTTTTAAGTTATACTTCTTCAGGCGCGTTACAAAAAAAAATTGATGAGAGTAAATTTCCACGATACGCGCACAACATCCAAATATCTCCCCCCCCCCTCCCCCCCCCCCCCCACCCCTTCCCCACGAGATGAAAAAAAAAGCTACATACAAATTAAAATTATATACACATGCGTGCTTTTAAATCACACACATATGAATTTACACGTGCATTTAATTATTGTGGACATCAATGACATAATTTAGGTTTATAAGTTTTTTTCAAGCGATTTATACAAGTGAGGTTATGTTCAAGTATGTGTAACGATGTCAGGTGGCTTGTAAGCTTCCATAGTCGCTGGCAGAGAGTGTGTGTATGTGTAAGGTTTAGTTAGTCTCATGGCCGTTTTCATGGTAGTGTTTGTGAGGTAAAGGGGCGGGTCTAAAACCAACCACGGCTTTGACTGTAGACGCGGGAAGAAGGGGAAAAAAAAATGAGCGAGTCATTCAGAACTCGCCAGTGATGTTGTAACATCCAACCTCGGTAAGGAGCAAATTCGTGCGTTCCAATGTTTGAATACACTTACAATGCAAAACTCTTGACACGAAATTTAACGCAGAATTCTTCTTTAAAACAATGCCGCCCGTGATAAAATTAAGACAACTTTGTTTTCAACTCCATTCCTTAGCCAACGGGAACCACACGTATGTTACGCATTCGTCGCTGGAATTTTTTAGCCGGAGCAGCTACGTCGATTATTGAATAATTTTATTAGCAACCGAGTTTTATACTATATAATGAAACGGCTCTTTTAAAAGCGAAAAAGGAAATATATATATAACCCCTGATTATTACTTGATTTTTGACAAGGGATTTTATTAAAATACTGCCCATCTTGTTAAAAATTCATAAAACGGTTAATACCATAAAGTTTCTCTTTAAAATTACTCCTACCATTTGCTAGAATGTTACACATCAAAAACAAATGGGAGTTTGACATTTGTCAAAAGAATTTACGAAACTTTCAGGTCTCTATAGTGACCAGAATAGCACAGCGACACAAATGCAGACTTGGGAAAACAAAACGAAAAAAAAAAAAAAAAAAATGGTTGACGATAAAAGGGGGGAGGATGGTGGAACCGGGGTGTAGGGGGGGGGGAATGTGAGTGTAAGGCTCATCTAAACACACCGCCGACGAAAGAAGACGTGTGTGTGTGTGTGTGTGTGTGTGTACCTAGTGGTCACGTACGTAACGAAACGCAAAGAACAAGAACAGAGAATGAAAAATAAACGCGTAAGTCGAAAGGGAGAGGATATATTATTTGTTTTGTTTTTCTTTCTCTCTCTCTCTCTTTTTTTTCCTCACTTTCCGACGTGGTTTCCCTCTTCGTTTGCGGCGCCGCCCCGTTGGGGAACATGTGCAACTGAAGAACGACGTATGTCGCACTTTGTTTTCCCTTCTCTTCGTTTGTTTCGCCGCCGGCGTTTCGTTTGTGAATGGCGCGAGAGAGGCTTCGTTACAAGATGGATGCGCGCCCGCGCTAACGACCACACTTCCCGACATTCTGCAATTTGAACAATGACGGTCGCTACAAACTAGAGGAAATTTTGACAGCAGATTCAAAACTGTCCCAACATTAACCAATAAAAACCTCACTCACCACGTTTTTGACGTGACAACGTCTAATAAATCGATGAACGCCGGCTGCACGCACGAAAAAGTGTCCCGTTATGCACATTCTCCCGTTACGCTGTGTCCCGTTACGCTCATTGTACGCTCGCTCCGCATCTATCTCTCTTCCACTCTATTGGAACAACCATCGATTTGACTTTTTCGAGGCACATTAAACTTGAAACACTCCCATTCGTTTCCTACTTTTTCTATCATCGTCCTATCCTTAACAGAATAACACATATTGGAAGAAGTTGAATAGCAAACATGTATAAAAGTTATAGTTAAAATAATCTCTTCGTTAAAGTAATAAACATATTTGAATTAATGAGTGCAAATAAAAGTAAATTTATCAATTAAAATGTAGATTTCATTTCACTCCTTCTTTGTATCCATACAAAATAGTGATAATTAAATAAAAATGATTCAATTTTATTGATAAAAGTATGCAATCATTTCATCAATGTTTTGTTATGACGTTGTCACGTTAAACTATCGTCCGTAAACCGACTTTACAGACAACCAATTTTTTTTAATTTGAAGTTTTATTTTGTAACATAAAAATATGAAAACACATGGAATAACTCGATACCAAATTTTGGATGTTTACACATCACTGACGAAAACTGAGAGACTCGCTCACATTTAAAAAAAAAAAAAAAAAAAAAAAAAACATTTTTCTCTCCCTCTCGTTTGATTATGACCTGAAAAACTCGCAGAAACAAGACTGTTCCCTAGTTCAGAGTTGAATTATCGTTAAACGCACGGCTGTGTTTAGTGAGCTAGTATGCAAAGAGCGATTTGATAGTGGGGTGAATGGAAAACAAAATTGGGGAGGGGAAAGTTGGTTACCGCCGAAGCAATATAAAACCACGAGCATTCAGCTCGCACTCATTTGCATATAAATAGGCCAGCGGCTCGGAGAGAAGTTGCCACTTTATTCGGAGCATGGGTGGTTTATAATGGGATATTTTTTTTACTACGCATTCTGCTAACTATCTTTCAGGACGAATCCGCATAAGGACGTCAGCTATTGAGATAGCAAAAATGATTGCTTTTTATATCGAATGATTGTACAGTGATTTATCACCAAAATAATCTTTGTCGTTCTTTTAAAAAAACTATACTGCTAAAATATTTTTCAAAGCATTATCAAAAAACAGTCAACATTAATCAGAAATAACAACCACGTCTATGTCAATACATAAATGAATAGGTAAATCGTTCACTCTAGATGCAAATATGTGGTTTATCAGTAAACAATCTGTCCAGCAATATCCACAAACGTGATTCTCTGGCTTCCCCATGTTTTAAATTATTTTTCACGAATAATTAATGTAATATCACAAAATAAAACATAGACAGTTCATTTTTGGGTTATTTTTTTAACACTTCTATAGTCATAACTCACTTCCAGAATCTCCAATGTCATGACAAAATATTTTTGTAATGTAACAAATATCCTGGAATATATGCAAATTATAGATGTTCCTCACTCCACACTCCGAAGCACCATCACTAGAGGCAGTGATTTTTCGCGAAACAATCTGTGTGTGTGGCCGAGGTCTTGTTTACAAACTCTGTTGACTGAACAGTGGCACAAGGATACATAGAACATTTGAAATGTTTTTTTTTTGGCGTGACAGCGTCTAATAAATCGATGAACGCCGGCTGCACTCACGAAAAAGTGTCCCGTTACGCACATTGTTCCGTTACGGTGTGTCCCGTTACGCACATTGGTCCGTTACGGTGTGTCCCGTTACGCACATTGGTCCGTTACTTTGTGTCCCGTTACGCACATTGTTCCGTTACGCTGTGTCCCGTTACACACATTGTTCCGTTACACACATTGTTCCGTTACGCTGTGTCCCGTTACGCTCATTGTACGCTTGCGCCGCATCTCTCTCTCTTCCACTCGACTGTTTATAAAGTGAAGTGAACAGTTAATGTGGTTTTCATTGCTTATTACAACAACAATCATGCAATAAAGGTTAATTATTCTTGCATTTTAAAAATCTGATTACTGGTATAATTTCAAGTATTTATTCTTTTATTATTAAAATAAAAATTATTCAATATTATTCATAAAGTATGCAATCATTTCATCAATGTTTTGTTATGACGTTGTCACGTTAAACTATCGTCCGTAAACGGACCTTACAGACAAACATTTTTTTTTTTGTAAATGGAGACGAGATATTCATGTACAATTTAAAAAAATTTTACATTTATACATTTACATTAAAACAACTGTATCACTTCAGATTAGTGTTTGCAGTAATACTGGGTTATTATTCTTACCCGGGCATTTATGCTTTATGTTGTCCCAATACCTAAAATAGTTAAAGTTATTTATAAACCATTCATCTTAATAGCTTTCAGTATTAAATGGGCCCATAAATAATTTAAAAAAATATGTTTGAATAAAACATCAAATATTAAATATAAAATTATTCGCCAATGTTTGCAAGAAATACTCAGTATTATCTCGAAAAACATATTTCATATATTCAAAAAAAAACATAGCTATTTTTAATACAAAGTTACAATATCTTTCTTGCCATATTACAAACTATTTCTTGGCCACTGATTTCTAAAGGTTTTTTTTTTGTAAAAATATAGAAATATTATTTCTGTGTAGAAAACTTTAAGTGGCCATATTTCTGCGGGTTACAAATACAAAAAAAAAAGAATGAATGCGATGATTAACTATGCATAACACAACCAAAGCACTTATTTTTAAAACTTCAATAATACTAAAACTATATTTTTAATTTTTAAATTTACTCCAAGAGTAAGAAGAGGATGAAGAATGAGTAATGAAACTAAATGCAAATTCAATTTACCCGTGTTTCAGTTGGGCTCCGATAAATAATTACTGTTGACTTGCTGTAAAAACGGTTTGTTTCACGGTGGTATTTGAACGACGAACTTCATTACCTATGAAAATGAACGCAACAGAATGTCCACTACTCATGATTAACTGTGGCATATGCATTAGCGTGTTAATGAACATACATGCCTCTGTTTTAATCACAAATTATTATTTTTTAATCGTTCACAACTCGTACAAATCCACGCTGCATTTTTACGACATAATACATTACGGCGGATGAAACGGTATAAATGGTAGGACTCCTGTTGATAGCACCTGAAAAAGTTTAAAATACAAACGCGTTATAGTTCACATGAGGCAACAATTAATAACGCGCTTTTACTAATGAAATTATATATTTGGTGTAAATAATTTTTGTTCCCTTGTCAGTATTGTTTAAATATACCCGACTAGAATAATCACAAAATTCATAGTTTTGTTTTCAATTTAAATTTGTCACGTTTGTTTTAACCGCCGTAATGAAACGTATAAAACTATAAAATATTGTCGAAAGTATTGGGAAATATATGAAATTATTGCCATGAAATTTATGATGTCAAAAATAATCAATTTTTAATAAAATAAAATAAAAATGACACGAAAATGTTATAAAGTTGTTAAAAAATTTACTCGTTATGCATTTAAAAAGAAAAGTTTCTTTTTGATACCTTTTATAGGCTATACGTTACTGACAACGATGTCAAAATAGACACACAAAAAATGGTTTTGAATCGTTAAGTTTGTTAGGGTTCAATGTATTCTGAACATATCCGCAGCATTTTTTTTTCTTACTGGCTGTGGTAGACCAAAGAAGCTCTTTCCGCAAATAACCCGGCCAAGGGGAACGATACTGTGGCGCTACAGATGGATGTATGCAAATTTTGAGTTATTTTCTGGCTACAGTACACAGGTTGCAAACGTTTGTAAAATTAAATTTCAATGATTGCTAGAGAAGGTAGAAAATTCGCAAGTCCAATGATATCTAGAATAAACTACACAATCCTCCACAGAATAGAAAAAAATGTAACCTGTTGAATAGCTGCTGATATATGAGAAGTTTTAAAATAAGCTGGCTGGAATTTGATATTTCTTTGATCAAGACACTTTCTCTATCTCTCTCTCTCATTTCGGAGCCACTCTCTCACTCCCTCTCGGAGTCATCAGGATATATTGTGAGCCTACAGCAGACGCTGAACAAAGATATAAGATTTTGAATTTAAGCCTATCGCGAAATGACTCTGCAAATTTTCCCGGTCTCTTACCATTAGAGAAAGAAAGAATTCGCGGACATGTTGAAAATCAAAATAATTTTTTACCTTTGTGCCGCTTCTGCTGTTGGTTCACTGTTAATCCGGAGGATTTTTGGCCAATCAGATTACATAAATCAAAGAAGTATCGATTTGAAAATTACCCAGTTAAGGACGCCTCAAAAGTCAGCAGCCAATGAACAGGTGACTTTTGCCCGTTTGCAATTGTTGGTAGGGACTGGAAAAAAATTCGCGGGTTCAATGACCTTTAGGATATAGACTCCACTATCCTCTGCATGGCTCGGGCAAACGTCACCCGTTCATTGGCTGCTGACTTGTGAGGCGTCTCAACTGGGTTGACTTGCGATTCGATACTGCTTTGATTGGCGTTATCTGATTTGCCAAAAGTCCTCCAGATGAACAATGGACCAACAGCAGAAGCAGCATTTAAATATTAGCACAGCCCGAAACGAAACCGCGAATTCTTCTGGTTTCCAGCCGTTGGATTACGGCTACGTTTGTAGTTGCCTCCGCTGCTGTATTCACGCCGGACACGCAGGCAGATTGTTGTCTGTCTGTCTGTCTCTCTATCTATCTCTCTCTCTTACTCGCACACTATTTATCTTTCTCCTTCTTTCTCTTTCTCCCTCTTTCTTTCTCTTTCTCCCTCTTTCTCTCTCTTTTTCCCTCTTTCTTTATCTTTTTCCCTCTTTCTCTCTCTTTCACTCTTTTATAATTCTTTCTCCCTCTTTCTCTCTCTCTTTCCCTCTGTATCTCTCTTTCACCCTCTTCATCTCTCTTTCTCTCACTTTCTCTATCTTTCTTCCTCTTTATCTCTCTTTTTCCCTCTTTCTCTCACTTTCTCACTCTTACTCCTTCTTAATCACTCTTTTCCCTCTTTCTCTCTCTTTCACTCACTTTATCTGTATTTTTCCCTCTTTCTCTCTCTTTCACCCTCTTTATATCTCTTTCTCCCTCTGTCTCTCTCTTTCACCCTCTTCATCTCACTTTCTCTCTTTTTTTCTTTCTTTCTCTCTCTTTCACCCTCTTCATCTCTCTTTCTCTCATTTCTCTCTCTTTCTCTCTCTATCTATCTCCAGGCGAGTCGACATATATCCGCTGATTAAATAGCAAACACGGGTCTGGCGATGGGTCCGCGGCGTGCCAAGCCAGCTGCCCTGCAATCCGCGGTGAGGCTAGTCTTCCCTCGCGCCCTCCCGCCCCGCTCGTGTCTAAGGGCGGGCGGCCGCGGCAACTGCGGGTAATCGCAACTGCGGGTTGCCCACAGCTCGCGCCCCTGACGGCTGGAGCAGGCATATCCCCCCGGCGTCCCTCATCAACACTGCGTCCTCCCGCGGCGAAGAGCCGCTGGTGTTGGCGCGTCTCATCCTTAGATTGCACGGTGCATTTTAATGGACGTTCGTGGGCACGGGCCGTCCGAAATTAGCAAAGGGGGAAGGTTCACCACGCGAAAATTTTGCGCGTGGGTTTTAAGAACCGACAAGTAATTTCTGGATGCAGTGGCTCGTATGCTGTGTGCACTGCCCAGATTCTGGCCTCTGCGCATGCATTAAGCACAAAACTTTAAAATATACAGATAAAAATGGTATTTTTACGCGGACCGCAACTGAGGAATAAATAAAACTAACATAGTTTAACTGAATAATATCGTTTTTGTAGGCTCCCAAATTATGATGAACATTATTGTTACAAAGTATATTTTCTAAGTTAGGAAATTAACAGCATTTTACTTGAAGCAGTATAACAAAATATTTACTCCGGAAAATATATTTTTATAGAACTTACTTGAAACATAAAATTTGTGTCCACTTAGTTTAAATAACTGAAACAAATCGAGAACAATATAGCTCCATATGCTACATATTTAATTTCATTGGGTTGACTTCGTTCACAGTTCTCTAGCCTTTTTTTTGCAAATTGATTGTCCGCATGAGGTTGAGTTAACCGTGAGTGCTATGTATTATCCTAAACAAAGCTGATGCGATGGGGAGTAATATATACTGATTATGTGTGCATGGAAGTGTGAAAGTTTTACGAAATATTTATGGGCGATCATAACACAACTAAATTTTTATGAGAGGAAAATGCAAAAAAAAAAAAAAAAAAAAAAAAACGCTTCTGTTAGTTACAGCAAGAGAAAACATGGAAATGTTTTTGTTCTTTACGCTTCACTTAAACGTACTAGCAGTATATATATATATATATATATATATATATACATACATATATAGTTTAAAAAAGCTATTTTACGTCTCTGTGTTCGATTTTTTTCTTCATTGTGACAGATTTATAGGACGCGCTACATGGTGGTCAGTTCACACACCGAGCAACGGAGCAAAACATATTTGGATGTTTGAAATTTTGTTCAGAGGATAGTAAGTTTTCCAGGCGCAAAACCAAATGTTCATTCACTCCAATGAGAACATTTAAAACAACATTAAAAAAAAAAAAAGTCCCTTTCGGCACAGCATGCAGGCGTAGGCAGATTTAGAAGTACCTTTCTTCTGCAAATGTTTAGGAAACGTACATAAACTTTAGGAACATTTTAAACATTAGCCAATATTAAAAAAAAGAACGATCGAACATTTTATAACTATCCATGCAGCGAAATAATTTTAATGCATCCAGAATTTCATATTACGCCTACTAAGGTAGTTATTCAAACATTTATTTTTCATCCTTCTTTGCGCCAACATTTAAGATCCATAATATAAGATGATTTTAAATAAATTGGAACGAATTTGATACTAAGGATGTTTGATAATAAGTTAAATAAAAATAACCATTTATTCGATATAGTACACTGTAGGAAAGTTTTATTTCTTTTCTTATTCCAACCTCATGTTTTTTTCAACTCCTTTTAGTAATGGTTTGTATGCCTACTTTAAAAATTATTTTTTTTTGTATTTTAACCTCGGTATCCACCATTTGCAGCAATGGATTTAGTTTTAACGGAAATACAAAAAAAAATTGATTGTCTGTAAAGTTGGTTTGCGGACGATAGTTTAACGTGTCGTCATAACAAAACATTGATGAAATGATTGCATAAGTTTATGAATAAAATTGAATCATTTTTATTGAATTGTCACTATTTTGTATGGATACAAAGAAGCAGTGAAATGAAATCTACAATTTAATTAATAAATTTACTTTTATTTGCACTCATTTATTCAAATATGTTTATTCATTTAACGAAGAGATTATTTTAACTATAACTTTTATACATGTTTGCTATTTAACTTCTTCCAATCTGTGTTATTCTGTTAAGGATAGGACGATGATAGGAAAAGTAAGAAACGAATGGGAGTATTTCAAGTTTAATGTGCCTCGAAAAAGTCAAATCGATGGTTGTTCCAATCGAGTGGAAGAGATATAGATGCGGCGCAAGCGTACAATGAGCGTAACGGGACACAGTGTAACGGGAGAATGTTCCTTACGGGACACTTTTTCGTGCGTGCAGCCGGCGTTCGTCGATTTATTAGACGTTGTCACGTCAAAAAAAAGAAATCCCAGTACAATGATATCTAAAACAATTTTTTATAAGATACTCTGTGGCTGTACACAAATATTTAATATCTTGCAAATGGTACACGCTGGAGAACAGGAATATACCCGGCGCCGGTTTAAATGACGCGCCGTGCCAAATGATGCCGGATCACAGAGCGCCGCATGCTGCATCGTGTCCGCCGTCCAACATGGCGGATCGTGCGAGGCGCTAGTAGTGTGACAGAGCCGGCGAGCAGCTGTGGCACGCCAGGTGTGGCGGCTGCCAGGTATCAGGTAACCAGCTGTGATGCCAGGAGGCACCCACCAGAAACGTCAGCTGGCGACCACCGCGATTAAGGGTCTTCGGGAAACTAACTTCACGTGCTTCCTTCCTTCCGCCCGCCCGCCCGTCCCGTATCTGCTGACGCATGACGAGACCGGAAAAATTCGCGGATTCATTTCGCGATATGCTGGGAATGCAAGTAATTGTACCTTTATGCAATTTCTGCTATTGGTTCACTGTTAACCTGGAGGACTGTGGGCCAACTATAGACCCTCAGTCAAAGCAGTATCGAATCACGAGTCTCCCAATTGAGACGCCTCACAAGTCAGTGGCCAATGAACAGGTGACGTTTGCCCGAGTGTGCACAGGATCGTGGAGTCTATCCTGGAGGTCATGGAATACGCGAATTTTTCCAGTCCCTACGGCATGAGTCACAACGCTTCTTTGGTCGATAGTCTCTCATTGGCCCAGAGAGCTCCAGTTAAACTGCGAGCCAATAGCAGAACCAGCAGAATTGTACACATATTTGAATTTCAGCCTATCACTAAATGAATCCGCTAATTTTTCCGGTCTCTACAAATAACGTGACGGAAGCGATGGGCGAATAAAGTAATGTTTTATCCAAGAACGCGACAAACTTTCCGATTATGAATTTTTGAATGATTGTTGGATTTGTGTGTTGGTCATGTTATTATGATAGCATTTCTTAAAGATGTTATTTGCTAAAATCATCCATGAACTATTTTAGTGTGTTCACGCCACAGTCCCAATAAAACTTCAAATTTAGATTAAACATTTTTTTCTTCTCTCAAACTTGTCGATGAAACAAATTTTGATAAAGTTTATGGTTGTCGTATGTGTAGTAAGTATGTAATTGCTAGAGACATGTATTTTTGTTGGGCTAAAATGCCAATGGTATATTGGCTGGCAACTCATCTGGAGAGGACTTTAAGCCAATGAGAACCACTCAACCAAAATCTGTATCGAATCTAGGGCTACTTCGTTGGGACGTCTCACGAGACAGCGCCCAGTGAGCGAGTGACATCTGTCCGAGTAAAAGTAGAACTGTGTAGTCCATTCATTCCATTGACACAGCAAATGTTTCATCTCCCTGATTATATAATCAACACAGTTACGGCGCCTTCAAAATGCTCTAAAATTAAGTATCAATAGAGACCGGAAAAATTCGCAGATTCATTTCGCGACAGTCTTAAATTCATACACGTATATCTTTAAGCTGCTCTTGCTATTGGCTCACTCACTGTTCGTCTGGGCGACTCTGGGCCAATGAGAAACCCTGAACCAAAGAAGTAACGAATTTCGGGCAATACAAGTTGAGACGACTCACAAGTCAGCAGCCAACGAACTGGCGTTATTTGCCCTAATGTACAGAGGACTGTGTAGACTATCCTGAAGGTCATTTAAACTTGAATTATTCAGGTCCCTAAATATCGATGTTATTGTTAAATGTTATTGTTAGAGACCTGCAAAATTCGCGGTTTCGATGGCGTACAGGATAGACTGCACATGCCCCTGTACACTCGGGCAAATAACGCAAATTCATTGGCTGCCGACTTGTAATTCGTCTCCGATGGTTTGTCTGTGATTAGATCCTTGTTTGGTTGAGGGTTTATAACTGGTTGAGATTCGTCCAGATGAACAGTAAGCCAATAGCAAAATTATCTAAGAGGTATATGTGTTTGAATTCTAGCCTATCACCGAATGAATCCGCGAATTTTGCAGGTCTCTAGTTATTGTTAAATCCATCCACAATTAACATAAATAAACAGTGTAGCAAGCACTGAATACAGAAAAAAAAGGCGTTTATTAAGATTAAATATAAAAAAAGGGAAATAATTTTTTTCCTCTGCTGGCTGTGCGATGCAGGATGAAACCAGAGCAGGAGCTATCAGGCGCCCAGCAGGAGCGAGGAGGTGGCTTCGTCGGTATCCATTCTCCGCCATCTATAGCGTGTCGCACGCTTCGATTGCAGTACAGAGTCGATGGCACGCATTGTTCCCGGACTTGGCGCGTCACGGGGAGACGGAAGAGAAAGAGAAGTGAGAGGGAGAGAGAGAGAGAGAGAGAGAGAGAGAGAGACACACACGCCCTCGCCGCAGGGAACTCGGATTGACGAGACAACAAACTGTCAAGCACGTTCCGCGGTGGGTTTTGGTGGAAGGGAGGTGTGAAAATAAGGGGGTGTGGGGGGGGGGGGGGACCGATGGGGCAGTGCGTGTCAACGGTGATGGAAAGGCAGTTGGAGGGGGGTGGGGGGAATAGATTCCGCTGCTACGTCGGACGCGTCGTTCTATTTCCGGCCGCCCGATGGAACACTTCCGCGGTCGCTTTTCGTCTCTTCACCCTCCATCACGGACAAACTCACAAACATACCCCATCCCCCATCAACCAATAGCAAAGAGCGAACGCCTAGCGTCAGGCCGGGTACGAAACCATAGAGTGAACATAGTTTTAGAGCAAATTAGGGCAAATGCGCACAGCGCCAACTTTCAGGATGTCACAATTCAAATGGTGAAAGAGTTGACTAATTTATTTATTTTTGACGTGACGTCTAATAAATCGATGAACGCTGGCTGCACGCATAAAAAAGGCCCGTTACGTACATTGTTCCGTTACGCTGTGTCCCGTTACGCTCACTGTACCTACTCTTGCGCCGCATCTATCTCTCTTCCACTCGATTGGCATATGCGTCCGAGGAGAAGAAAGACAGCGGCAGCACACAACTTACATCTACACGTGAACTTTTTCGACGACTGGTTATAAAGTGAAGTGAAAATTAATGTGGTTTTCATTGCTTATTACAACAACAATTTCGGCAATAAAGGTTAATTATTCTTGCATTTTAAATATCTGATTACTAGTATAATTTCAAGTATTTATTCTTTTATTATTAAAATAAAAATTATTCAATTTTATTCATAAAAGTATGCAATCATTTCATCAATGTTTTGTTATGACGTTGTCACGTTAAACTATCGTCCGTAAACCGACTTTACAGACAACCAAATTTTTACGTGAGAACTTATATTCGCTCGTTATAGTAATAGTCAGTTAAAATTTCCATGTGTGACAGAACACCCGTCAGAGTTTAATCGCTAATAATGACGAAACTAACAATGCGTCAACAATGGTAGAGCCCACAGCGGATAGATCATGCCTGCGCGTGATTTTCGCGCAGTATTCGTTTCGCCTGTGACGTGATCGTACCAACGTAGGCGCATGCGCGTGATTGTTACGATTTAGTTTTGTGTAAAGTTGTACAGTTATAAATTGGTGTAGCGTGGAAACGCGTTCAGCCAGGACATTGATTCGGTTGTCGTTGTGAAGAACTTGCGGGACACTACTAGGACCCAAAGTAAGACAATAAAAATATTCGCCAGAATACAAGTGAAAATCGGCATTAAATTGAAACTTGCCAAATAATTAAAGATGTCGTCTGATATGAGACTTGTAAATATGCTCGGAATTATAGAAAACGCAAGTCAGAGGAACGCTCGCGTCAAAAAGGAATCCAATAAGTAGGGACCGGAAAAATTCGCGAGTTCAATGACCTGTAGGATGAACTCCATAGTTCTACGTACACTCGGTCAAATGCCACCCACTCATTGGCTGCCGTCTTGTAAGACGTTCCAGCGTAGCAGCCTGTGATTCGATAAAGCTTTGGTTGGGTGTTTCTCATTGGCCCAGAGTAATCCAGGTGAGTTGTGAACCAATAGCAGAGGCAGCACTGAGGTATAATTATTTGTATTTTAGCCTATCGCGAAATGAATTCGCGAATTTTACCGGTCTCTACCAATAAGCCGAAAAGTTCCAGTGCTGAGCGAATGCAGGAGCTAATGAAACATCGAAAAGGAAATGAAAAACTGAGATTGATAATTAAATCACATATTAATATGAAACACTTCTTAGATTTTGTACCGTTTTTTTTTTCAAGAAAATCTACGGCGTGGACCGAACTGAGCCTTTCTCTCTCTGTGTGTGTGTGTGTGTTTTTTTTTTGTTTTTCATTTTCAGAAAGGCAAACCATTTGAAAAGAAATGCCACGAACGAAGAAAGAACTAACGGACATTATTTTGTATACTTCATACGATACCATTTGTACGAATGAAATAAACATGTGTCACCCCTTTCGCCATTTGTCTGGAGACTTAAAACTCGCCCTCTACATGTCAGGAGAAACCAATATCAAGTTTTCAAGTAAAATAGTTCTAATTATAATACCTTAAAGCTTAAAGAATAAGCAAAAAAACTTTAATAAAGATGGTTTTCACGTTGGGTCCTTCATTTGTATGAATATAATATTTTATTTTCATGACGGATTTAAAACAAAACATAATCAATAATTTTTAGTTTTTTATTTCATCTTCAGTAGCCAATCTTAATTGTTTTAATGCATGTTTAGAGCAACGTTTCTAGATTTAAATTAATTCACTTCTAAGTTATCTCAAAATCAAATGAAAATGAATAAATAGACTCATTTGCCAACTAAGTCGAGCCAAAAAATATTTCGAATAGTGGAATTAATATGTGGTGTGGCGATATGAGGTGTTGTCGGGAAAGGTTCTTGGTTTTGAAAAAAAAAAAAAAAAAAAGAGGAATTGTTGTTGATGGGGAATTGTTTGAGGGGGGGGGGGGGGGGGGGGAGTCCAGCCAAGATGAGTTCTTGTCCCGGGTGGAAAATATTACAGTTACGTCCTTTGAGAGCAGACCCACATTATTTAGCGAGGTCTTCCAAGGAGAGAAGTGAAGGGAGGGATTTTGTCCCCGAGGCAGGGACACCGGACACTCACTGGGACTTAATTTAAGGCCCGCGATCAAAGGGTCCGGGCATCTCGCCAAACAACACGGCCCGCCGGCGTCCGTGAATCACGGACACCCCTTTTCCCTTCTCTACTACCCTTCATCCCTTCCCGACGGAAAACCTTCCTGCTGAAATCCTCATCCGAATTCGGGACTGCGTCCTACCGGTCCCCGATGTTGCAATGGCCAAAAAAAAAGTTCCCCTCATCATCCCACGAAACTCCATACAACCTCATCACCACCCCTATTGTCGTCCTTTTTCACCCAATACATGCCCCCCCCCCCCCCAAAAAAAAGTTATCAAACACAGACACACACACAAAAAAAGGGACTTTTTTATTTTTATTTGTTACAAAAACGACGCGGAAATTCGGCCTTCGCGGTATCAAGAGCCGCCCATAAACACGGCCATTACCGTCAGCGCTCACGCGACCGCCGACATTGTTGCGGTCGAGACGGCGTCTAGCGATAAATACGCTTTAAAAATTCGTGAAGGGCAGTTGCAAATCCTGCGCACTCCGATTCATCGTGATTTATTGCCGCCAATTCCCCCCCCCCCCTTTTTCCCCACTTCTCCCCTCCTCCCACTTCACAACACCCCCCCCCCCCCCCCTTCCCCGGCCTCCAACAAACTCTCCCGCGCAATCACATAGTTACGAAAGTGGAAGGATATCAAAACGACTGAAATGTACGCGCGCCAACCATGTTATGCGTCGGAAGATAAACAGCTTTGTCGGAAATTCCAGCGCAATGCGTCCTGCCGCCCAAAATTTTCACAAGATTTATTTAAAATTTCGATAATGAGCACATTAATTTACTTTTGATATGAAATTAACTGTGCAAGAGAAAACCAAAATTTATTTAACGTGAAAAATTTATCTCATAAAAACTTTTTTATGACGAGTTTTGATTACAATAAATGTATTTCTTCATTCGTCAATACGGAGGTTTGGTGTTGCAGAACTCATTGTGACATCGAAAAGATGATTTAAATTTTTGAAACATTATACTCTATTTTGTTTCATTATGCTTATTAATGTGCGCAGTTAATACAGGAATGCTATTCAGGAAACGGTTTACAAATAACTTTAACTATTACCGGTACTGGCACAACGCGAAGCACGAATGTCCGAGTGAGTTATAAGAATCCGAACGCAGTAATACTGCGAACAACATTTGGTAGTGTGATACAGTTGTTTTCATGTACATGAAGAAATTTACAAACATCTGTAATTTTACACGAATATTTCTGTTACATTAAATATATATATATATATATATATATATATATACACACACCTGAAAAATTCGCGGATTCATTTCGCGATATGCTGGAATGCAAATAATTGTACCTTCATGCAACTTCTGGTATTGGTTCACTGTTAACCTGGAGGACTGTGGGCCAATTATAGACCCTCAGTCAAAGCAGTATCGAATCACGAGTCTCCCAATTGAGACGCCTCACGAGTCAGCAGCCAATGAACAGGTGACGTTTGCCCGAGTGTGCACAGGATCGTGGAATCTATCCTGGAGGTCGTTGAATACGCGAATTTTCGCAGTCCCTATATTATATATATATAGCGTATATATAGCACGTGCGAAGAGGTCAGCCGCGCAAAGAGGTCACGACATCCGACGGCAGGGGTCACGCGACCAACAAGAGGTGGTGGTGTAGTGTAGGGTGAAAAGGGGTGGGGGTTAACCACTCCTTTCCTCCCCTCCCTCCACGGCCTGCGATTAATTAATCATCAACCGTGCAATCAAAAGCGCGCGCGGGTGCGGTCGGAATTCCGAGCGCTGGCGTGCAATCAAGCGGGTTAAGCCCTTTTCTCACCTGAACCTTCTCTCCTACACTGACCATCGTGCACTTTAATTTTTTTTTTTTTGTAAATTGAACAGAAATATTCACGTAAACGTACAGATATTTGCACATTTGTACAATTACATAAAAACAACTGTATCACTGCAAAAAAAATGTTCGAAGTAATACTGGTTTACGGATTCTTACCCGGCCATTTATACTTTGTGCTGTAACAGTACCTCCCATAGTTAAAGTTATTTGTAAACCGTTATTTTAAATGCTCACATTAATAAGTATAATAAAATCAAACAAAGTAAAATTATATAATATTCTACTATCTTTTCCAGGGTTTAAAAATATTACGCTTGAATAAAACATCAATTAAACTATAATATTAAGCGTCAATTTTATTAAGAAATACTTAGTATATCTACATAAAAACGTATTTAATGTATGTAAAAATAACCATAGCCATATTTTGTACAAAAATTACAATATGTCTCTAGTTATTAAATACTTCCCCTACACGTTGGTTATCTCTAGGGGCAGGCATTTTTCGCGAATAAATCTGGACGCCAATTAGACTGCAACAATGTATACCCGCACCAGCGGTTTCTTCCTTGTGATTGGCGGCCGTCTTGAAAGAGAAGTCGTTGCCTTTTTTTGGCCGAGTCCCTCAGGACGCGTTTGCTTCCGCGCTGAATTACTGTGGATTGGTGTTGTAACAATCGACATGCGCCTGAAAGAAACTCACCCAATCACGATAACACAGACGGTGCTACAGTGTTTCAACTTATAACTAGAGACCGGAAAAATTAGCGAAATAATTTCGCGATAGGCTAAAATACAAATAGTTATACCTCAGTGCTGCCTCTGCCATTGGCTCACAACTCACCTGGATGACTCTGGGCCAATGAGAAACGCCCGACCAAAGCTTTATCGAATCACGGGCTGCTACGTTGGGACGTCTCACAAGACAGCAGCCAATGAAAGGGTGACATTTGACCGAGTGTAGGTAGAACTATGGAGTTCATCCTGCAGGTCATTGAACCCGCGAATTTTTCCGGTCCCTACATATAACTGATCTCGGAATCTTTTCGCGAAATAAGCATGGCCCTAGTTATCTCTAGGGACCTGAAAAATTCGCGGTTCCGATGACCTCCAGGATATTCTACACAGTCGTCTGTACACTAGGGCAAACAACGCCAGTTCGTTGGCTGGCTGACTTGTGAGTCCTCTCAACTGGTATTGCCCGAGATTCGTCGCTTGTTTGGTTGAGGGTTTCTCATTGGCCCAGAGTTTCCCAGACGAACAGTGAGCCAACAGCAAAAGCAGCTTAAAGGTATGTGTGTATGAATTTCAGACCATCGCGAAATGAATCTGCGAATTTTTTCCGGTCTCTAAGTTATCTCGAGAGTAGTTTCCAGATAGTGTTGTTTCTTCTGAAGCGCTGCACACCGTGTGTTGTGTGCCCAGAGGTAGGCGGGGACCCGTAAGAGGCTGCTGATGAGCTGGCACCACACGCACGGGCATCGTGATGGGAGAGAGAGCGCGGCGTGCCTTCCCCCGGGGTCACGACCTCTCTCCGCACGGTAAACAACGAGGCTGCAGACAGGCGGAGTTTACCACCACCCCCCTCCCTTCCTTCCTTCCTCCTTCCCACCTGCTGCGGTCCAGCCGCCGAGAGGAGAACAAACAGACCGGCGGGCGCCGACGTGAAATATGGCCCGCGCGTGAACAGACGCCCCGAAAAACATTTGGAGAGCAGGAAGGGAGGTTCTCTTCTCTCACCCCCCCCCCCCCCCCCAAATCAAAGAACACATGAGGCGTAACCTGTGTGTGTGTGGGGGGGGGGGGGGGGGGGGCAGGGGAGACTTATAACTAGACACCCGGAAATTTCGCTGATTCGTCTGGCATCAGGGTGGAATTCAAAGTCATAGGTGTGCTCAACCCATGTTTGCTTTCCCATTGGTTGATTTCTTAGCGAGAATATTTTTATCCTTGTTATTTGGCACTACCTGATTCGCTTACTTCTCTCCTAGCTGGACATCGTTGGCTCACGGTCGTAGAGGGGCGTGTCCAAACAACTGCGGTCCAATCATGAACACAGTGCGATAGTGTGGAGGTTTGCAATCTAGCTTGCGACTAAATGAATGTGCGAAAATTCCGTGGCTCTAATAATAGCTAGGGACCTGAAAAATTCGCGGCTTCGAGGACCTTCAGGATACTCTACACAGTCCTCTGTACACTCGGGCAAATAACGCCAGTTCGTTGGCTGCTGACTTGTGAGTCTTCTCAACTGGTTTGCACGAGATGTGTTACTCCTTTGGTTGAGGGTTTCCCATTGGCCCAGAGTCGCCCAGACGCACAGTGAGCCAATAGCAAGAGTAGCTTAAAGGTATACGTGTATGAATTTTAAACTATCGCGAAATGAATCTGCGAATTTTTCCGGTCTCTAATAATAGCTATCATTAGGGGCAGGCATTTTTCGCGAATAAATCAGAACGCCTATTAGACCGCAAACAAGGTATACCCGCACCAGCGGTTTCTTCCTTGTGATTGACGGGCCGTCTGCGAGAGAAGTTGTCGTTGCCTTGTTTGACCGAGCCACTCAGGACGTGTTTGCTTCCGCACTGAATTACTTGTGATTGGTGTTGTAACAGTCAACATGCGCCTGAAAGAAACTCACTCAATCAAGAAACACGGACGATGCTACAGTGTTTTAACTTGTAACTAATCTCGGAATATTTTCGAGAAATATGCATGGCCCTAGCAATCATTTCCTCGTGGATTCGTTAAGGTAGCAAAATAGACTTAAAAAATCACATCTTTCTCTCTCTCTCGCATTTGGATTCTAGCCTATCGCAAAAAAAAAACCCGAATTTTTTTCCCGTCTCTAGATATCTGGAATGACATCTTTTCCTCTGCCAAAATCAGTTCCACTGAACTGCGAGAGGAAATATACATTTGTACTCATTCTCGCCTGGAAACAGATTAGGCTATATATTCATAACTATCCGCCATTCGTATCCAATGTGCCCTGAAATTCTAGTCTAACCACGCGAGTTTTCTCAGTTGCAGGAGATGTTTATCTAAAAAGTAAATGTTGCAAAAATGTAAAAAACTGACGTTTCTTAGAATAAGATTCCAGCATTTCTCTTTGCGATTATTGCCAGTAAGTAAAAAAAAATACGTACTATATATTATACCTAGGGCCACGATTGTTTCATGGATTCATTTGGTAGTAAATTAGACTTGTAACATACGTATTTACATAATTGACGGTTAGACATACCACATTCTCGAAAAATATCTTCCCTTGGTAATATGATTTGTTAGGTTAAAGGTTTCTAGGATTGGCTTCTAGTTGTCCAAGACATGTCAAATAATCTGTGCTTCAAAGACACGGGTCATACATAGAGACCTGCAAAATTCGCGGATTCATTCGGTGATAGGCTGGAATTCAAACACATATACCTCTTAGATAATTTTGCTATTGGCTTACTGTTCATCTGGACGAATCTCAACCAGTTATAAACCCTCAACCAAACAAGGATCGAATCACAGACAAACCAGCTGAGACGACTTACAAGTCGGCAGCCAATGAACTTGCGTTATTTGCCCGAGTGTACAGGGGTATGTGCAGTCTATCCTGAAGGCCATCTAAACCGCGAATTTTGCAGGTCTCTAGTCATTCAAGTTTCAAACAGTTATAGGCGGTATTCCAAGACATTCGGGTAAGTTAGCGAATAAGCATTGCCTTGCAGCGGGCCGTATTCCAGAACTTGTCTGATCCGAATCCCAGCAAGGTAACAGATCGGCAACCGTTTTAAGAAACGGTGCCCGGCACGAGGCTAGTAACTGGTTTAAACGCATTCTAGCGGACGTTTCGCTATCATTAGAGACCTGTAAAATTCGCGATTTCAAATTCCTGAAGGATAGACTCCATGATCCTCTATGAACTCGTGCAAATTACATCTGCTGATTGGTTACCGACTCGTAACACATGTTGACTGAAATGATCGTGATTCGCTAATTCTTCTGTTAAAGATTTTTCATTGGCCCAGAGTCCTTCAGATAAACTGTGGCCCAGCCACTGAAGCAAAATAATGTCAAAAGTATTTGGACTCTATCCTATCGCGAAATAAATCCGCGTATTTTATAGGTCTCTAGCCATCATCGATACAAATGATACGTAGGGGCATGTATTTTTCGCGAGAAGTTTTTGAAACTAGCTGAGAGTTAAAAACACTGTAACATCGTCTGTGTTTCGTGATTGGTCGAGTTTATTTCAGGTAGATGAATGCTTCATCACACCAATCACAGTATACTTCCGAGCGGAAGCTAACGCGCCCTGAATGGCTCGGTCAAATAGGGCATATGCTTATCTTGCTGACAGCCACCAATCGCAAAGAAGAAACTGCTGGCGCAAGCATACCTAATTGAAATCTAATACGCGTTCAGTTTTATTCGCCTGCTCCTACTGATACGCCAAAAATACTAGATATTGCAGCACCATCGTAGAAACATAAAACCACACTTCTAATTTTTTTCCAGTACTTTTAATGTTGCGATTATTTCTTTTTATAACAGTACAAAGTTTCCAGAATGTTTTCTAGGATAGTTACGCTGTCATGTAGATTCATTTGGAACACCAACACGGTTGTTACGTTCCCCGATGATCAAAAATTGACTATATACGTGTTAATGGCGCCCAACAAGGGTCCAACATCTGTACGAAATGAACGCGGAATTTGGACAGCAGAGCTGCAACGGACAGGACACGAAAATCCGTTCCCTGAAAACAAGGGACTGGCCGTGTGCAATCGTGCACTAGGGAATACGGTTAGGGTATACAGGTGTAACATATTCAACACCTAAACCATTATTTTTGTGTCTTGGAATACCGGCCGTAGACTGTTACAAAATAACTTTTTTTTTTGCATGTCTGTGCAGGTGAGGTAACGACGCAAAATGTGCATTTCAATTCTGTAGGAACATTAATGTTAAGAACGAAGCTGGTTTTTTCCACAAGATGAAAAAAAAAATATTAAAAAAAAATCACGAAACTTTTTGACGTTACCTTCACAAAGTGACGCAAAATTGGGGTCACGCGAAATTGATAAAAACTATCTCGAAGAAGAGACGGCAAGGGAGAGAATCGTGCATGCAGCGCACAGTTGCTTCGCGAAAGAAAAGAGAGATAGATAGATAGACAGAAAGAGAGAGAGAGAGAGAAATAAGCGATATTAAAAGAAAACAGCTACTTTATTCAGACGTTCTCAACACAAGGATTGACGGGGCACTCGTATGGGGTGTGTTTGCATTTCAAAGCAAGCAAAGGACCTTTTGAAGTACACGACTGGCAGTGCTGAAAGGAAGTACAGTATTCGTGTTACGTGAATATCTCCATACCCAAAAACGCAAAAACGAAGATCTCTTCCTGGAAAGAAAAAAAAAAAGAAAAAAAAAGAAGTATTTCATACATTCAATGTACCTGCATTTATTTTTTGTCACATTTATTTATACATATTTACTCAACCCAACAATTTTCCTATTAAATACAAACAAACGTTTATAGAAGATACAGAGGAACAGATAAAAGGCACATTTATTTAAGAAAAAACCATTTTCTGTTTCAAAATTTGGCTTCGCTAAAGTATAGTAAATAACTTAATGGAATGTCAGAAGTTAATAGTAATTGGTTTCCAAAAATAGTTTCCCTTTGTGAAGGCACTTAATATTTAATTCATTTTTTTAGATGACTTAAAATGTAATTATACTATAAATAGACAAAAAGTTTCAGTATTTGAACATCTCTTTGTATAGGCATACACAAATTATGCCTTAACGAACACTTTTCTTAGTAAAATAATATAATAAAAAATTGGAATAGTATGAAAACGGCCCACCTATATTGTGTCTTTTGATTCTGTTTCTGGCCAATAACATTCATTTTAAATTTCTCTAATTACAGAACATATATACAGAATGCTATGAGCTAACATATTTCAAACAATCATGGCACTCTTTATTTACAGAATTTTTGGAATTTCCACAAATAAATTTCATAAGCTGTTTTAGCGTTGAAAATATGTATAAAAACATTATTCAAAGTTTTAATGAAAACTACTGCAAAGCCAGGTTGCTTATTCGGAAAGTGGTGTCACACAAAAACAAATACTGCAACGGGGAGAATTGAAATCGATCTGAACTGTTCCCGTAGTGTGTCCCACAATTCACACAAGAAGTAATTTTGATAGAAAACACACGTTTTTAATTAAAAATTTTAACATTAGTTTTTTTCCTTTAAGCAAACTGCATGGAATGGCATAATTCATGAAAAAAAAAGAATTATGGTAGAAAACACAGGATTTAATTAAAAACTATAAATATATCAAAGATTTACAATTCAAATCTTGCGTGAATTTTTAAGATACCTTAGTAAGTAGATTTCGCAAACTTAATAAACCAATTGAGAAGAACTAGATAAAGGACTACAGTAATGTTCTTTAATACACTTTAAGAAAGTTCGAAACCGTTAAGATGTTGATACTACCTACATTTACAGGAATATTTTCCATTTTGGAGAGGGGGTACCCTATGTGTGTGTGTGTGTGTGTGTATATATATATATATATATATAGGGTTCCCCCTCTCCAAAATGGAAAATATTCCTGTAAATGTAGGTAGTATCAACATCTTAACGGTTTCGAAAGTCCTTAAAGTGTATTAAAGAACATCACTGTAGTCCTTTATATATATACATATATATATATACATATATATGCATATACATATATATGGCCAATTGGGGAATAGATCGACCATGGTTAATAGTAAAGGAAAAATCCCAGTATTTTCCTGGAGTTGTTTTTCTGGAAAATCCTGGAAAATTGTTATCAGGAAGTACGGACTGGGGTTTGAAAATGGTCATTTAGAATCTTACATGTCTCCAATAAAAAAAATTCTAGGCCATTCATTAAAATATGTAATTCAGGAATTATTCAACAATTGCCTTGGCTGTTTTTTTATGTTGCACGTGATTTTTTGTTTAAATTTACGGATTTTTTTTTCCATACGAGTTAATATTTATTTTGCACGAAAAAGAAGTTAATATTTTTCTCCCACAGGGGCACACCAGCCCGATGCTTCTAGGAATCAAGTAAACCGTGACGAGTAAAGTAACTTTCCCAGCCAATCAAGTTCGACACACACGTGACGTCAGCGCGACGAAATTCTCTGGCGCGAGAAACTTTGCGATTTGAATTTTTTTTTTTCCCTTCCTATTTCCATCCCGTCGAACGTACAAAATTCCGTTCGACTGATGCATTTTGTGATATTATTATTGTTACATTTTTCAAAAGGTTCGGTTATAAAAATATCTTCGTAATATTTAAAAATGCCTTACAGAGCACTGAATTTACCACCCACCCCCCTTTTCCAGAATAAACGTTATATTTGGATTATAAAGTTTTTTAGGAATCTCTAACAAGTTGATTTAAAAAAAAATTGGTTGCCTGTAAAGTCGGTTTACGGACGATAGTTTAACGTGACAACGTCATAACAAAACATTGATGAAATGATTGCATACTTTTATGAATAAAATTGAATAATTTTTATTGAATTATTACTATTATGTATGGATACAAGAAGGAGTGAAATTAAATCTACAATTTAATTGATGAATTTACTTTTTTTGCACTCATTAATTCAAATATGTTTATTACTTTAACGAAGAGATTATTTTAACTATAACTTTGATACAGGTCTGCTATTTAAATTCTTACAATCTGTGTTATTCTGTTAAGGATAGGACGATGATAAGAAAAGTAGGAAGCGAATGGGAGTGTTTCAAGTTTAATGTGCCTCGAAAAAGTCAAATCGATGGTTGTTCCAATCGAGCGGAAGAGATATAGATGCGGCGCAAGCGTACAATGAACGTAACGGGACACAGCGTAACGGGACAATGTGCGTAACGGGACACTTTTTCGTGCGTGCAGCCTCGCGTTCATCGATTTATTAGACGTTGTCACATCAAAAAAAAAATTGTAAAACGTCGTTGGTGTTCACAGCGACGCGATGTTCGTAGCTGCCACGTCGCGTCCGTCGCGTTATTATTGTGATTCCAGCGACGGAAGCGGCGAATCAGGATGCCGGCATTAAAAGGAGAGAGATAGAGCTCTTCCCTTCCCCCACGAGGCGCCCAGCCGACTTCCTTTTCAATTCGCGGACGTTCGGCGGCGCGCGGTCTATTAGGGAGGGCCGCCATTGTCTACAGCTCACGTGCGCGCCCTTCAGGAACACTGGGAGGTCAAGAGGGCCTCCCCTTAATGACGCGCGGCACCGCCCACACGCGCCTGCTGTTGAGTTTACTCTTCCTCACCCGCACAGTGTTGCCAGATCCACGGAGGTGAGATAATAAGGGACGCGGGTCAGTGCGATCTTTGACCGTGTTAACACACTTGAAGCCGAAATCAGAACGACCACCCATTTACTTTTTTTTCCCATCTGTAGAGACCTGTAAAAATCGCGATTTCAAATCCGTAAAGGATAGACTCCATGATCTTCTATGCACTCGTGCAAATTACATCTGCTTATTGGTTACCGACTCTTACCACCTGTTGACTGGAATGATCGTGATTCGCTAATTCTTCTGTTAAAGATTTTTCATTGGCCCAGAGTCCTCCAGATAAACTGTGGCCCAATCACTGAAGCAAAATAATGTCAAAAGTATTTGGACTCTTTCCTATCGCGAAATGAATCCGCGAATTTTACAGGTCTCTACCCATATGTAGGGGCAGGCATTTTCCGCGAATAAATCTGAACGCCTATTAGACTGCACCAGAGGTTTCTCCCTTGTGATTTGAGGGCGTCTGCGAGAGAAGTCGTTGCATTTTTTCTGACCGAGCCACTCAGGACGCGTTTGCTTCCTTCCGTACTGAATCACTGTGATTGGTGTTGTAACAATCGACATGCGCCTGAAAGAAATTTTACGCAATCGCGCAACACAGACGGTGCTACAGTGTTTTAACTTATAAGTAGTGTCGGAATCTTTTCGCGAAAAATGCATGGCCCTACCCATCTGTAGAGACCGGAAAAATTCGCGGATTCATTTCGCGATATGCTGGAATGTAAATAATTGTACCTTTATGCAACTTCTGGTATTGGTTCACTGTTAACCAGGAGAACTATGGGCCAATTATAGACCCTCATTCAAAGCAGTGTCGAATCACGAGTCTCCCAATTGAGACGCCTCACAAGTCAGTAGCCAATGAACAGGTTACGTTTGCCCGAGTATGCACAGGATCGTCGAGTCTATCCTGGAGGTCGTTGAATATGCGAATTTTTCCAGTCCCTACCCATCGGTATAGTTACTTAAGCTGGAATCCACAATCGTTTACCTGCATGCTGCTTCAGTGATTGGTCATTCGCTCTGAGTCATTCAGCCTAACTGTGTTCCGATAACTGAAGCAGCAAATTGTTAAACGCAGTTGGATTCCAGCCTATTGCGAAATGAAACCGCGGATTTTTCCTGTCTTTAACGATTCCTCAGCTGACGGGCCAAATAAGGTTATGACTCTTCTTGCAGACGGCTGCCAATTAGAATGAAGAAAACTCTGACTCGGTAAAAACTTGCTGCAGTATAGAGAGGGTTGAAAAAAAATTTCCGCGAAAAATGCCTGCCCACACGTACACATGTTTTATGTCTACTTTTCCACTCTAAGGATGAATACGTGAAATCGACTTGAGACTATCTATTGCAAACGCGTTGGTAGTAGGTACGACGAATTCTTTGAAGCAAAGGTTGTTCGTAATACTTGTGAAAACGCGGTAATTCCGGAGACACAAAAACTACAGTTACAATGAGCAATTAGGGTCGAGCTGTAGCGATATCCAAGCCTCTGATGAGGAGAAAAGGTAACATGATCAGAAAAGGCAAGCAACTGCAAAAAAAAAAAAGTCCTATCTTATTTTAAGACTACCTCACTTCCATCTTTTTTTTGCCCACAAGAGTGCACACACACACACACACACACACACACACATCCTCATACGGGTGAACGTGTTAGCCTCTCATGTTTTCAGACCTTGTGCAGCACTCTCCCAACCCCACGTCCTTTTTGAAACATTCCTCTCTACCCCCTTTTCAGACCAGTGGAATGATCAGGGCGGTAAGAAGCTTAGAGTACACACACTCGCTGAAGACCACGTGGTAAAGAATTGGGAGTGGGGGAAGAGGGAAGAGGGACGGGCGTGAAACATAAAAGCCCAGCCAAAACGACCAACCCTTCTATAGCTAGCCTCCATTCCCTTTCCTTCCCCTAGCACAATCCTTTCCCAAATGGCCCGGCCACCACCCTGGCTATCGCGCAAACCACAACCCCCAACACTCCTTATTACCCCTTTCTTCTTTGCGGGAGGTAGGAGCTTATCTGCCCGGAATATTCACAGCCGCTGCACAGCTGCAGCTGAATGCGTTCCATGCTACCTAACCCCTTTTACCCTTTCTTACGTCCAAGCTGCTGCCAGCTAGGGCTGTGCGACATAGATGTATCGATAGGGCCAAGCAGATTTCGCGAAAAGATTCCAAGATTAGCTAATAGTTAAAAACATTGTAGCATCATCTGTGTTTCATGATTGGGTGAGTTTCTTTCACGTGAATGTCGATTGTTACAACACCAATCACAAGTAATTCAGTGCGGAAGCAAACGCGTCCTGAGTGGCTGGGTCAAACAAGGCAACGACATCTCTCACAGACGGCCGCCAATCACAGGTAATGAACCGATGGTGCGGTGTACCGTGTTACAGACTAATATAGGCGTTCAGATTTATTCGCGAAAAATGCCTGCCCTTATGTATCGATTATAAAAAAATGCCTGTCTGGAGATGTTGGGCTCGATGCGTCGGGGGCCAAATCTAGAATACGAGTGACATTCAAATACAAACGGGAATGTTGTTGACTCGACTCGAGCGGTGAGAATGCAGAAGCGCAGAAGCGACGGGGGAGGGAGGGGGTGACAGCAGCGGCGGTCCTCGCACTACGGCCATGTCAGTGTCGCTGTCACTCGTATTCCCGCCAGCGAGGGCGTGAGGTCGAGTGGAACTGTGGACACACTCCAGGCACAGTTCGGGCGATGCTACTGCGAGCTAAACCCAAGGGTCCTCGGGCCCAGGAGTCTCGAAATGGTCGAGATAAATTTGAACATCTAAGCCCTGAACGGCATCCGGCGACCAGCGTAAATGAGGACGATATCCAGGCCGCGTGACTTCCATATGTTTGGTCCACTGAAGGAGGCATTAGTAGAGACCGGAAAAATTCGCGAATTCATTTCGCAATAGGCTAAAACACAAATAGTTAGAGACCTGCAAAATTCGCGGATTCATTCGGTGATAGGCTAGAATTCAAACACATATACCTCTTAGATAATTTTGCTTTTGGCTTACTGTTCATCTTGGCGAATCTCAACCAATTATAAACCCTCAAGCAAAGAAGGATCGAATCACAGACAAACCAGCTGAGACGACTTACAAGTCAACAACCAATGAACTTGCGTTATTTGCCCAGTGTACAGGAGAATGTGGAGTCTATCCTGAAGGCCATCGAAACCGCGAATTTTGCAGGTCTCTACAAATAGTTATACCTAAGTGCTTCCTCTGCTATTGGCTCACAACTAACCTGGATGACTCTGGGCCAATGAGAAACACCTAACCAAAGCTTTATCGAATCACAGGCTGCTACGCTGGGACGTCTCACGAGACAGCAGCCAATGAGTGGGTGACATTTGACCGAGAGTACGCAGAACTATGGAGTTCATCCTACAGGTCATTGAACCCACGAATTTTTCCGGTCCCTAGGCATTAGGAGGAGAGAGATTTAAAGACAACGCTGCGGTTGAACAGTACGTGAGCAATTGGCTACCAAGGCAACAATATTTTTTTTTCCCATGAAGGAACCAAAATTCTTCCTATCCGAAGGAGAAAATGTATTTCTGTTGAAGGAAACTGTGTAGGAAATAAAGGCTTTTTATTTGTATTTTCGTAAATCACCAATAAATTCGTATAAAAATATTCCGATTCATATTTGAATGATCCTCGTAATATTGAAACATCGACATGTCCCAGATATCGCTACACACAGGGCAACATGTCGAACATCTTGGGAGCCGGACGAAACAGCCAGATGCATATCCATATAAACAAAGAGAAGGTTTTAGGTTTGTGTATACTTGAATCTTATTTTTCGCACATAACTTTCTTCTAATTTTCCACTAGTAGCGACAAGGCCCTGAACCGCTATGGCTATTAATATTTTTTGCCCGTCCTTCAGAGGTTTATATGGTGTTGATAAACTTATTTTTCAATTAATGATAAGTAATAGATACAAATTATTCAGAGATATTCACATTTTCATTCACAAACATCTACGTAACAACTAAGAAATATTTTTCTATATTTTTACAAAAGTCTCCTTTGGAAACTAGTAACCAAGAAATAGTTTGTAATACTACAAGAAAGATATAGTAACTTTGTACATAACATGGCAATGGTTATTTTTGCATATGTGAAATATGTTTTTTCGAGATAATACAGAGTATTTCTTATTATATTGGCGCCTTGTTTTATATTTTAATTGATTTTTAATCAAACATAATTTTTTTTCAAACGATGGAAAAGAAATCAAATATTTAATCATTGAACTTTTTGTTTTTATCGTGCTTTTTTATGTGCGCAGTTAATACATGAAAGCTATTAAGAAAACGGTTTACAATGACTGTAACGAACGGAGGTACTAGGACAATACAATGTATAAATGCCCGGGTAAGAATACGTAACCCATTATTACTGCGAACACGACTTTGCAGTGATACAGTTGTTTTCATGTAAATGTACAAAGTTACAAATATCTGTAATTTTACATGATTATTAAAATTCAATTTACATCAACAACACAATTGGTTGTCTGTAAAGTCGGTTTACGGACGATAGTTTAACGTAAAAACGTCATAAAAAAACATTGATGAAATGATTGCATACTTTTATAAATAAAATTGAATCATTTTTATTGAATTATCACTATTTTGTATGGATACAAAGAAGGAGTGAAATGAAAGCTACAATTTAACTGATAAGTTTACTTTTATTTGCACTCATTAATTTAAATATGTTTATTACTTTAACGAAAATATTATTTTAACTATAACTTTTATACATGTTTGCTATTTAACTTCTTCCAATCTGTATTTTTCTGTTAAGGATAGGACGATGATATGAAAAGTAGGAAACGAATGGGAGTGTTTCAAGTTTAATGTGCCTCGAAAAAGTCAAATCGATGGTTGTTCCAATCTAGTGGAAGAGAGATAGATGCGGCGCAAGCGTACAATGAGCGTAACGGGACAATGTGCGTAACGGGACACTTTTTCGTGCGTGCAGCCGGCGTTCATCGATTTATTAGACATTGTCACGTCAAAAATTCACGGTGTGGGAAATGGAGCGTGCATGGAGCCTCACCAAGGTTTCTAGTCTCCGTTGATCTGCAAGCCCTTTTGACGCCCCAGCATTCAACCGAGTTTCCCTCGTCCCAGAACGAGCACGTCTCATCTCGAGAAATGAGTCTTTACGTGCGAAGTTACGTCAGAACTTCAGTCAATGGGAGCTAGACTAACTAAGGACGTCGTAAAAAAAACTTTCGTGACAAGCATTTCCCATCCCCGCGCACTGAAAACAGCGAACAACCCGTGACTCGCTAATTCAACGCAACACCAAACTTCTCGAAACCACTTCGGTGATTAAATTTACACCAATGGAATATCGAAAGCACCTATGCTCGGCGCGTATTCGTTAACTAAAGACACGAACGAGAGGAAAAAAAAAATGTATTTTTGACGCTCCAGAGATCGCAGCTTCTACGATTCGTATTTTCTGCTACGTTAAAGCAATAACCTCCACACGTCTAATTCATTTATAAACTAGCTAATAACCCATGACTTCGCTCGCGCGATTTCAGTGTATTGTTGATATTTTACAACTTTAAAGTAAAGTAGGTATGTGATTAATTCCAATTACTAAATAAATAGACACAATAAAATGGTCGGTGAAGATTAGATTTATTTCTGAACGAAACCATTTAAAATTGTTATTTTTTAAAGTGATAATGCCTACTTTTTTTTATTTAGAGTTTAGATTAGGTACTCGATTTTAAAACTCTTATTTAAATGCATCCTACGATATATTTTCCCTTAGTAATACCACTTAACATCCTTATGATTTTGAGGTAGCAAGGTTGAAACATTGTAAAACACGCGCCTATTTTAGTTTAAAAATATATATTATTTTACACTTATCCTTGCATTTATTTTTGTTATGCTCAGAATAATAAATAGGGCCCTGCAGATATCGTGAAAAGATTCCAAGACTAGCTAAAAGTTAAAAAAAACTGTAGCATCGTCTGTGGTTCATGATTGGGCGAGTTTATTCCAGGCGCATTTCAATTGTTACAACACCAATCACAGTAATTCATTGCGGAAGCATACGCGTCCTGAGTGGCTCGGTCCAACAAGGCAACGACTTCTCTCGCAGACGTACCGTCAATCACAAGAAACATCTGGTGAGGGTTATACCGTGTTCCAGACTAATAGGCGTTCAGATTTATTCGCGAAAAATGCCTGCCCCTAATAATAAAACTTTTTTATCACTTTATAACCGATACTACGTTATTTTAAAAAATTTACACAAAGATTCAGTATAAAAAATTATGTGTCGTTGAGGGCATTTGCGAACCTGCAGGGGTGATCGCGAGCCTTCGATCCTGCGGTTAAGTTTCCTGGAGGAATGCCGAATTAGGAAGTTTGTCCGTCCTCTTTCTCTCAGTCTTTCTCTCTGTCTTTCTGTCTGTGTCAATGTCTCTCTCGCTGTCTCTCCTTCCGTAACTCCTCCCCTCTTTCCCCACCAAATATTTGCGCAGCGTCCATCAGTTTCCAATTTTTTTTTCCAGAGTGTCGTGCGGAACAGTCTACGGGCCTCTTTCTCCTCATCCTCTAACACTTCCTTAGTTTATTTTCTCCCCGCCTTACCTTGCACGTCTCCGGCTAGTAATTTCGACGGAAGGAATGAATTATGCATAATGTTGACGCTCTCGCCGCGCCTGCCTCTGAGACGCGGCCCGTCTCCACGTGACTTCCTTCTCAAGCGAGCAGCGTCGCTCGAGGGACACGCGTGGCGTTACGCCGTGTTTACGTCCGAGCCAAGAGTGCGCCTCGCCTCGCTCATGAGCGGAGTGAGCAAACCGTTAATACGGGCGTGCATTTTTGACGTGACAACGTCTAATAAATCGATGAACTTCGGTTGCACGCACGAAAAAGTGTCCCGTTACGCACATTGTTCCGTTACGCTGTGTCCCGTTACGCTCATTGTTCCGTTACGCTGTGTCCCGTTACGCTCATTGTTCCGTTACAATGTGTCCCGTTACGCTCATTTTTCCGTTACGCTGTGTCCCGTTACGCTGTCGGCGAGTGCAGTAATAATGTGTTATGTTACAATTGACTAAGAAATTATGGTCGTTCATATAATTGATGATAGATATTTGATTTCAGATTATTTATATGAAAACTTGGTCATAATTATATTTAAACTTTATAGCTAAACGCCAGTTTTTAAAATGAATTACAAGTAATCTACACGTGAACTGTTTCGTCAACTGTTTATAAAGTGAAGTGAAAGTTAATGTGGTTTTCATTGCTTATTACAACAACAATTTCTGCAATAAGGGTTAATTATTCTTGCATTTTAAAAATATTATTACTATATAATTTCAAGTATTTATTCTTTTATTATTAAAATAAAAATTATTCAATTTTATTCATAAAAGTATGCATTCATTTCATCAATGATTAGTTATGACGTCACGTTAAACTATCGTCCGTAAACCGACTTTACAGACAACCAAATTTTTTTGGGAAGAGATTTTGAGAACAGCTGTGTGTTAAAAACCGCAGTACTATCTCCAGTGTTTCTCGTGATTGGTTGAGTTTCTTCCAGGTACGTGACCACTGTCTTCACGCGAATCACAGCCATTCTTGCTTAAGGAAACGTGTCCTGAATAGGCCCGGCCAAAAGAAGATAATAGCTAGAGACCGGAAAAATTCGCAATTTCAATGACCTGTAGGATAGACTCCATGATCCTCTATGCACGCGGGAAAATTACATTTGCTCATTGGTTACTGACTCGCGACACATGTTAACTGGGACGCTCGTGATTCGATACTTCTTTTGTTGAAAGTTTTTCATTGGCCGAGTGTCATTCAGTTAAACTGTGGCCCAATCACTGATGCGGTAAAAAGGCAAACGTATTTTGATTCTAGCCTATCACGAAATGAATCCGCAAATTTTTCAGGTCTCTAGCAATAGCTCATCGTGCAGAAACCGTTGCAGTCTAATGAACGTTCAGATTTTTTTTTTCCGCGAAAAATACCTGCTAATACCAAGATTCGGAATAATTTCACATGATCAAACCTTTTTTGAGTGCTCGTTGCTCGATATCGAAGTAACATCCTTTGGCACGTCGCACGTGATTTAGTGACCACTACTTCTCCTTGATTATGACTGTTTCAAGGTCGTCAATGACGAGTCAAGAGCAGTGTAGTCCACTCATCAACGTGAAGCTTGTGTATGTGTGTGTGCTTCGAGACTAATTGATACCCAATGAAGAAATCGTTGCTGTAGGTATATATGTGTGTATTTTGCTACTAAGCGTCAAGTACGCGGAGTAGTATGCAAGGTTCGCCGGTCGTCGACGTGTGAGGAAATAATAATAAAAAAAAGAATTACCAATTCCCTGGTATTGAGAAGGAACTTGTGGATGGGTTGTTGGGGGGGGGGGGGGAAGACAGTTAATGCCCGGCAAACGATTCCTTTTAGCGCTGTGCAGTTTCGGTTTACAACTGCGCCGTTTGGCTGTGCGCGGGGGGCCTATAAAACCCGAGCCAGAATCGCCCCCTGCTCAAAGTGGTTTTGCCACCTCCTTGCGTTTCCTAGCCTCCTTGGTTGCCCTGGTAGTTAAACTGCAACACTGTAAAGTTCGGAGTATTAAAACCCTTGGGGAGGGGGGGCGGAGGAGGTGTGGGAAGTTAGAGAAATTGAAGGGACGTGGTTGGTTGTTTCCGAAGGGGTTCTCTCCTGCAGGGTGTGACGAAACTCCATGGTAGTTCGCTGGACCCAGTGTGTCTTGCAGCTACAATGTAAGGGGGTGGAAGGGGTGGGGGAAGGCGGGGGGGGGGGTGTTCCGATCGGCCGCCCACCCGGGCACACACACGGTGTGCAGAGCTGCAGAAGAAATCTCTCCATTCGAAAACTGCCCAAGATATCGGAGTCGTTCCTGTATACGAAAAGCATTTAAGAATGCGCTGAAAGTGGATGAGTAGGGCAAGGTATTTTTCGCGAATACATCTGAACGCCTATTAGACTGCAACAAGGTACACCCGCATCAGATTGTGATTGGCGGCCGTCTGCGAGAGAAGTCGTTGCCTTGTTGGACCGAGCCACTCGGGACGCGTTTGCTTCCACACTGAATTACTGTGATCGGTGTGGTGACAAACGACATGCGCCTGGAAGGAATTCGCCCAATCACGCAACACAGACGATGCTACAGTGTTTTAACTTGTAACTAATCTCGGAATCTTTTCGCGAAATATGCATGGCTCTATGGGTGAGTTATACGTTTCCGTATTTCGGTTGGGAATGTGATTAGGTCTAAAACGCGGGTTTTCAGGATAAAAATGTTTAGTCATGAAACAGGAGCGCAAATCTGTAGGATTCTCAAAGGGGGGAGGGGGGGGGGGCAAAATGAGTCGCATCAACACGACGCACAGACAATTGTGGCATAACTTAATTCGAACATTCAGCGGCCGAGTCCGGAGGTCCAGAACACGGCCACCCTCCTGCTAGTTATACAAGAAAACCTGTTCCAGAGAAACAACAACCTGCTTCTTTACGGGCGATCTTCGTACGTGAAAAACTCCATAGAGAGACAGGGAGGCAGAGACAGAGACAGAGAGAGAGATCGTAAAGAAGTTTCTTTCTAGTCGTTAAACAAACCTGTGCTGCGGTATTTTAAGGGGGGGCCGTCTTTTCGAGACAAGAAAAAATCAGACTCAAGTTTTGGTGAGCGTTTTTGACAGGCTTCTTCCCGCGTCTATGACCAGAACCGGTTTCATTAGCACAGAGGCGCAATTTTTCTCTTTATTTTTTTTTTGTTTCTCCTTTTCTTCCCCCCCCCCCCCCCCCACTTTACCCCTTCCGTAGTCACTCTTCGGGTCGGAGGAACGGGCGAAGGCCGGTTCACGGTGAGAGAATGGAAGGAAGACGCAACTAAACGAAGGTATCTTCATATCCTGAAGGTGCTGTTTGTATTACGTTGTCGGGAGTATGTGAAATAATCCGTGTTTACGAGTAGATTTGCATAGAGACATCAGACGAGAAGAGGTTAGTTAGCTTACAAAAATGAGTTTATTTCGTTAAGGATCGCAGACTTCCGCGGCCAACCTGTGAAAAAAATTTTCACCTTAAATTTACGAAGATCGCTGGTTACAAATTTTCCAGGGATCTTCGTAAATTTACAGTTTTTCTTCATACATTTACTGATAATGAGGCCACTTACTTCGAACATGAATCCAAAAGAAAATTCTTGGTTAAATTAAATAAACGAAAAAAAAAAACTACAGCAATAAAAGTCTTATTTTGTCCACGATTGTGTTTACGTTTGTTTAGAATGAAAAATACAACTCGAATATCGTAAATTCAGCGTAGTTTCAAGGCATATTAAGTTATTTTTAAATATCTAAGAGCTGTTCGTTATTTCTTTTTTTAAGTTAAATTCTTTGTTGAAATGTCTTGAATTTACTATAATTCCTAACAGTGCATTGTTCGAGGCTGATTAGTATTGTTTCTAGAAGCGTCGAAGTCGAAGAGCTAGAGACGTTTCGATTGAAATTGCAGTCACCATCTTCAGGGTAGCAGTCTTCTACTGAGAGTTCAGTACAAATGTCTGTAATTTTACATGAATAACTTTATCCCATTTACAAAGAAAAAAAATTACAGTGTAGTGTTCGCCGCGTGGAACATTTTTTTGGGCGCTGTACTTGATGACGTAAATCCTGATTCGTTCGTACTAGTCAAACCATAATCAGGCGTGGTCAGGCTCCATTTCCGGTAATGTTTTCGGGCTTAGCGACGTGGCGAAGGGAGTTGAGAAAAAAGGGAAAAAGGGAGGCGGGGTGGTAGGAAACTGACTTCAACTACGTCACAGCACTGACGTCTGCTGACAGTTCCTGAACCCGTTGCCAGATCGGCTCGGCTCCGTTCAGTTGCTAGTGCTGACACACACTAATCCTACTATTAATAGGCGTTTATTTAAACTTTTATCCTCTTGATATAAACCCCTAGGGGTATGCAAGAAGGAATTTTCATTTCCAAATTTATTTTTGATTCTGTATAACATTATTAGCCACTATATTCTCTTTAATTCTTTTATTTTGGTTTAAGGGTATAGTTACTATATATATTATTTTCAATTATTTATATAGAGTATATGATTATATATGATTAAATGCGATTCTATATATATATATATATATATATATATATTTCAGCAACATATATTTGCTCATGTAAATTACCGTCAATCAAATCCGTTTTAAATGCTGACAGCACAGTCAGCGACCAGTGCTTCGCGGAACTGACACTTGTCATCATTGCTGGTCCGCCTGCCTGTCAGTGGCATCGAACCAGGGGCTCGCGAGGAGTCCCAGACCGCGGAGTGCCGCCCATTACCTCTGTGTGTACGTTTTGACGTGACAACGTCTAATAAATCGATGAACGCCGGCTGCACGCACGAAAAAGTGTCCCGTTACGCACATTCTCCCATTACGCTCATTGTACGCTTGCGCCGCAGCTCTCTCTCTTCCACTCGATTAACCTATGAATATACTATTATATTAAATAGGTTAAGGCGGGCTTTTTCAAAAGTAGCTTTTAAATTTAGTACTTTAACTACTATCATTTCATCAATGTTTTGTTATGACGTTGTCACGTTAAACTATCGTCCGTAAACCGACTTTACAGACAACCATTTTTTGATGCGTGTTTTTGGGTTTTAATGGTCTTGATCTGTGTGGTAGGGTGTGGCGGCTTGTGATGGCTGGTGGTGAGGGCGGATGTGGCGGATGTGGAGAGTGGTGCCCTCTTCGTCGCCATAGTGATTACGGATCTCAGGCAAGCGTCGCACGGACGTGAACCAGCCATAGCGGGAGCACGGGTGCCCGAGCGATGGACGCGCTAAGAGGTTTCACGGCGGGGTTTTATCGCCGACGACGGCCGACGCGACGACGTGGCGTCGCAGGCAATTAGGGGGAGCCCGCCTCGTCAGGGGTGTGTGTGTGTCTCGTGTGTGGTTCAGGTGCGGACTCTCGCTGGTGCCCGCCTCGTCAGGGGTGTAAGTGTGTCGGTGAGGCGGGATGATAAGCGCGACGATCGTTGGTGCTTCTAGCGCGGTATCGCCTCTAAGCGCAAGGCTCTGAAATGCCGCGCAGTTGTCTCGTCGTCACAGGATAACTGTGAAATTTGTGGCGGTGACCATAACATCATATGGCCGAGAAATGAAGATAAAGGTGTAATGCAATTCCCGTAAGTGCTTTCAAGAATCTGTACTGGTTGTTTCACGCCTAAAAAATCACTCTGAAAACATGCGTTTTAGCCATTTTAACTCTTCTAAAACTACAGTTTAAAAACTTAATCCGAAATCAAAAGTACTTTTCAGCCCTCAGCGAACTCTAAAATGCTTTTCGTGAGCAGACCCCAATCGGATATCTTGGGTAGTTTTCAAATCGCGTTGTTTTTCCTGAAGCTCTGCACACCGTCAGTGGCGGATTCATAAGGGGTGGGGGGCTCAGGGGGCAACCCCCCCCCCCTTGACCAGGGCAGCCCAGCACCAAGCATGGTTCTTGGCAAGGGGAGGGCGCGCACCCGGCCGCCGATGTTATACAATACACATTCATACACTTATACACTTACCTTTAACTACTTCATGTCTTGGAAACAGTTTGAATAAAGTTTTATTAAGCTTTGCATGTGACTAGAATCTTTAGTTTTTCTGTAGTGATTTTGACATTTGTATACTGCACAATTGGCCATTTTAACTACACATAGCACACAATTATGCACCAACCACAGCAAATATTCGGGCGAGACGTAAATGAAACGGATAGAGCTTGGAAAAAGATATCTGGCTGCATCCAAGCAACCAAGGTGACGTAACAAGGGAGTGTGTGGAAGAGGTAGACCTGCACCCCCCCCCCCCTTGAGATTTTTCTGTATCCGCCACTGCACACCGTATGTGTGTGTCCAGATAGACGGGGGCCTTTACAGCGCGGCGTCGCCTCTGAACTGGAATGCAATCTTCCCGTCCGTGCCGCTAAGGCCCAACTGCGAAATTTCAGCGACAACCATAACATTAGACGGCGGAGAAACGAAAACAAGAGACCCTTGGTTGCTTTCAAGAATCTTTACCAGGCATTTCATGTCTGAAAACCACTCCGAAGACACGCGTTTTTAGCATTATTCACTCTCCTGAAAACACAGCTTAAAAACGAAACGCAGAAACAGAATAATTATAGCATCCGTGCCCGGCGGATACTTTAAACGCTTTTTTTTTCTTTCTGTAAACAGACTCCTCCACTCGGATGTCTCGGACAGTTTTCAAATGGATTTGGTTCCTTCTGAAGTTTTGCAAGCCTGCCCGGGTATCCAGGGGCCTTAAAGGGCGATCACGCGGGTAGAGAAAACGGGATAGCAACTAGGGCATGAGAACTATACTATCCTATACATGGCAGAGCACTTGTTCACGCATATAATTCCAGAACGGGGTGTTTCAGTACGAAGGTTGACTTCCAACATACACTGTTAAAAAATTTTCACCTTAAAATTTACGAAGAACCCTGGTTACAAACTATTCTGAGATCTTCGTAACTTTATCGTGATCTTCGTAAATTTTTTACGGGCACTTATTTCAATTGCTTTAAACATGACACCACAAGACTAATATTAGTAGAGACCCGAAAAATTCGCGGGTTCATTTCGTGTTATGCTAAAATTCAAATAATTATACCTTAGTGCTGCTTCTGTCATTGGTTCACTGTTAATCTGGAGAACTGAGGGCCAATTAGAGACCCTCACTCATAGAAGTGTCGAATCACAGGCCACCCAGTCGAGACGACTCACAAGTCAGCAGCCAATGAACAGTTGGTATTTGCCCGAGTGTGTAGAGGATATTGGAGTCTATCCTGGAGGTCATTGAACCCGCGAATTTTCCGGGTCTCTAAATATTAGTATTCAAGCAAAACAAATTCAAAAACTTGTTAAGACTACTGCATAAACGTAATTATTTCTCACACGTGTGTTTTTTTACACTGTTTATAACGAAAAACATAACTCGCTAGTTGATATACAGCGTTGTTTCTACGAAGACAGTTATCTGAAATTACGAAGAACTCTTAGTTTATTCAAGGTGAATTATTCATTGGAATGTACGTAAACGCACTGTATTTTCAAACAGTGTACAATGTGCTCTATGAAAATGTTTGAAACTTGTGCTAAAATAAAACTGTTGCAAGCGGTAGGGAAATTTTACCAGATTACAGACGGGGAGAAAATAATATCTTCATATTCTGCATGTTCCATATTTCTGATCTCTGTTTTCAAAAAAAAAAAAATATTTCTTGATGTTCCACACAAAATTCATTTTCGTGGTACAGTTCTACAAATTTAATAATTGCTGCTTTTGACCATATACTGAGCACTACTAGCTCGCCAGCTTCCCCATACTGACTGCGCCGGTTCACACAGGTAAAGCACACAGGTAAAGTACACGGGCTGGTGAGCCAAGTGGTGGAAAATGCAATGGTGGGTAAAGACAGGTGCGACTCCTGTGTTTTTGTACCATGTGCGTCTCTGCCTGAGGACGGGAGCAGATAGCAGTTCCTGAAACGTCGCTTGTTTCTGTTTTAGAAAACTATTTTGTTTGTTTCGTCTTTTCGTTTTGTCGTGTCTTTGTCTCGTTTCAACTGTTGTGCTGAATTTTTTTGGATTCAATATTTTTGTGCTGTCATCATTTGTGGGGGTTTTTTCGTTCTCTTTTGTTTTTTTGGAAAACTATTGTGTTTGTTGTGTCTTTTCGTTTTGCTGTGTTTTTGTCTAGTTTCAACTGTTGTGCTGAACTTTTTTGGGTCCAATATTTTTGTGTTGTCATCATTTGTGTTTTTTTTTTTTTTTCGTTCTGTTAGTCCATTTTCTTTGTTTTTCTTTATTGGCCATATTCCTGTTATGGAATATTATGTGGTGTTTATATCCTGTTGACAACAGCAATTTTTTGCTTATTTTTTTTTTGGTCTTTTGTGTTTTTTGTAGTTTTCTTCTACATACATACATGTGCTTTAGCAATGGCGTATGTCCAAAAACTTACATCATGTCATGCACTCCCATTGCACAAATCTTTCAAAGATAATAAGTGGATACAACTTACCAGTCAGCAGCCAATCGGCGTTATCTTCCAAAGTATATAGACGACTGTGCAGTCTGTCCTGAAGGTCATCAAATCCGCGAAATTTCCAGTTCCCTGGTAATCAATTAAGTTCAATAATTTTTCGTTCATTGAAATTTTCTTACGATGCACTTTACCCTAGCTAATGGGTGTGCTATCTTTTTGGAATTTGTATTTCCTCGGTCGGTTATTCATTTACCTTACAAAATTTGCAAGGGTGGCGATATCGTTTTCATCCTATCTTTTGAGAATTTCCGTCAAACACAAAAAAAATTGCGAAATATGAGAGACCTTCACGTAAGTAAACAATCAGTCAGCAATACTAATGAAACTGGCTTATATATGTATATATATAATTTTTGAATCCGCTTTGTACGGAATATGAACATCTATAAACATGCGACGTTCAAAGGATGAAAAATCCTCGGAAACCTGTCGTTATGGAAGGATGTTTGTCAAGGGACGGTTTGGACGAGGGCATCAGAAAAGAGGATCTCGGAAGAAGGAAAAAAAAAACCAAAGCCCGGATAATGTTGTTTACGACATTAGATGAACTCAACGGATCATACCCTTGACATGAAAAACAAATATTAAAAAAAGGGGAGGTTGAAAGGGAGGATATAGACACAAACAAAAGTCAAGAGGACAAGGATATACTTATTCATCGCTCATATTCCGAATAAATTTACTGTTGAAAAATTTTCACCTTACATTTACGAAGAACTCTGGCTACAAATAATCCCGGCATCTTCGTAAATTTGTCGTTACCTTAGTAAATTTATGGGTACTCTTACTTTTAACGTGAATCCACAAGAACAATCTTGCTACATATAAGAATAATATTCACAAACTGGTAAGGACGACTGCAAAAACACTCTTATTTCTTCCACGTGTGTGTTTACTCTGTTTGTACAAAAAAAACATAATTCGGAAGCCAAAATACGGCATTGTTTCTGCGAAGAGACAGTCATGTGAAAAATTACGAAGTACCTTTTGTTTATTTGACGTCAAGTCTTCGTTGGAAAGTCCGCAAATTTTCTGTAATTTCTAACAGTGTGATTTCATTCAGTTAATGACTGCTCACTGAATGTTGTTTACATGCTTGAGAATTCAGCAACTGTAGTGACACACATTTTAATCGATTAAAATAAACACTCTGATGATTCTTATACTATCTTCTACCAACTGTTATTTTACTACGACTTATAACCAACTAAACACAGATAAAATAATTTTTAAACGAAGTTAGATGATACGGGGTCTGCTTCTATGCTTTAGATAATTAACGCAGAGATAGTTTGTTTATTTACAAGGAAAATTTCTCGTCAGCGCTCCGAGAAAATCATAGTTTAAGGTGCAAGGTTTTGAATGTTTACGTTCATTTTTTTTTTCCAAGGCAGTGGGTTGCTTCAGTCCCTGAGGAAATCGAAGTTATTTTTTTCTTCTCTCGCCGTGAAGGGGTACGCGAGGGGAAGGGGGGTGGGGGGAGAGGAGGAAAATACCTGTGTTCCGTGCCAGCGGGACATTCAAGCTGGCACGAGATCGCGAAGTCATTAAAGCTATAAACTTATGCGGGAACGAGGATTCGGGGCAGAAACCAGAAGAAGTTCGCGTGTTAGGAACACGAAGCATGCAAGCTCCGAGTCCAAAACGAGAACACACACAACGGCAAAAAAAAAAAAAAAATAGGAAGTGGATTCTGTCAGGGAGTGGAGAATGGGATACTCGCGTTCCGACATTTTTTTTTTTTTTCATTTACAGTGACTTTAAATTCAAAGGACTCTCACGACACGCGAACGAATACTTAACGTGATCAATTCCAGGCTTGACAACTGCATGAATCTGTGTGTGACCGGTATTAAATTTTGAGCCATTAACTTTTGTTGCTTTAAGGTCGGAAAAGTGCAATGTTTTTTATCCTTAATTTAATTTCCGCAGGTCTATAATAGTATTTAGTATGTATTTCATAATGCTTAAGTTTGTTTTCCAGCATATTATTAACTTTATCAACAATTATATATCTGTCAAAAAAAAGTGTTTTATTTCGAATAGATAATACAATGGTGATTAATTTACAAAGTTGTAAGTGGAAGAGAAGTCTAATCACCTTAACTTCGCTACCTTCAAATATGGGTAGTAAATAAATATTGAAGACAGTGCTGACTGCAATTTTCTTTTAACTGGAATATAAATATTCATGCATGTACATTTGTACATTTACATGAAAAAATACTGTATCACTACAAAATAGTGTTCGTATAGTAAAACTGTGTTCGAACTCTTACCAGGGAATTTATGATTGATGTTGTTAACAGCACCTCCAATAGTTAAAATAAGGAAATGGCTTCTCTTGCAGACGTCCCCCAATAACAATGGAACATTATTACTAGCGCAGGCATACCTTAATGTATTTTAATAAGCGATTATACATATTTTTTTCACAAAAAAATACATGCCCATAAGTACATTTTTGTTCGTAGATTCACACGAAAAAAATCCAGCAAACTAGTTTCAAAATATGTACGTGTTCAAGTAAAAAAAAAAAAAAAAAAACGTTTTTACTATGTACAACATTTGCATTGGAACGTGACAGTTGTTTTTCCCTTCAAAGGTATTCGTCAGCGATATTTCCCCCGCCGAAGAGAGAAAGACAGACAAAGATGCTTTCTCGTGCTCCGGGCAGATTTTCTATAGAGGAAAAGAAAGTGGGTATATATAAAAACTCGGTGGGCGGTGAGGTTTTTGAAGAGCTTGTTTGTAGCAGGTTCCCCCCCCCTCCTCCCTCCACCCTCCAACTCTTTATTCTACTCTCCGTGTGATCTCTGAGAGTGTTTTTTTTTTTAAATTCCCGCAACACGGGCAAGGTTGCCAACCCACAACTCCAACCAACCCTTCTTCCATCCTATTTGAACGTAATCTTCCCTTCGCTCTTGCTATTAAGTTAGCGCCCCGGGCTTTTGTGTTACAGCCGTGTTTTTTTTGTGGGAACACAGGATTGACGGTGAAGGGGAGGGAAGGAGGAGGAGGTTAAAATTGAGGGGAGGCAGTTATAAAGTGGAGTAATTACACGACCCAGCGAAGAGGAAGAATTACCTTATTTTATTTTTAGCACGCAGGAAGCAAAATGTCTAGCACCACGAACGAGGTATTTCACCCCCCACCACCAACCTTTTTGATGGTCTTGCAAGGCTCTTCAACAACTTGCCCGCAAAAGCATCAAATGGCTAATTAGTTTAACAGGAACACTTTGGAGTAATGGCGTAGTGCTTCTCTCGAAACCACAACGCTGTTCCGTTGGGGGAAAGAAACCGATAAAATTTTCTCACTGGGACTAAAAAAAAAAAAAATATCCGCGGATTGACTTGCAAGATGGACTCTGTATACTCGGATGAACTAACGTAAGTCACATTTTCTGCCGAATTTACGAGTCTCTCGTGTGGGTTGTCTGTGATTCGCTGCTTCTCCAGTGGCAAGTTTTTCATTGGCGCACAGGCTTGCTCATTGGCTGTGCCCCAGCGAAAGAAGCAGCAAACATGTACAAATATTTTAATTTAAGCTGACGCGGATTGAATCCGTGAACCTTTTACGTTCTCTACTCATTAGTAATGACTTTATACCGGAAGAATTCGCGGTTTCGAGGACCTTCAGGATACTCTACACAGTCCTCTTGTACACTCGGGCAAATAACGCCAGTTCGTTGGCTGCTGACTTGTGAGTCGTCTCGACTGGTTTGCCCAAAATTCGTCACTTCTCTGAGTTGAGGGTTTCTCGTTGGATCAGAGTCACCCAGACGAACAGTGAGCCAATAGCAAGAGCAGCTTAAAGGTTATGTGAATGAATTTCAGACTATCGCGCAATGAATTTGCGAATTTTGCCAGTCTCTAGTAATGACTTTAGACCGGAAAAATTCGCGGATTCATTTCGTGATGGGCTAGAATTCAAACAATTTATCCTCTACGCTGTTTTTGCTATTCGTTATCGGTGTATGGGAAGGACTCTGAGCCAGTGAGAGATCCTCAACCAAGGAAGTATCAGTCCAGAGACTACCAAGTTCAGACGTCTCACAAATCTGCAGCCAATGAAATTATGACATTTCACAGAGTAGTCAGAGGTGTTTAGAGTCAATCCTAAAAGTAAATGAAAAAGGCTAATTTTTCCGGTCTCTAGTAATGACACCACGGACCTAAACAAAGTAGGGACTGGGAAATTTCGCGGATTCAATGGTATCCAGGATAGACTACACGATTCTCTGCATACTCGGACAGACGTCGCTTGTTCATTGGCTGTTGACTTGTGAGACGTCTCCACTGGGTGACTTGTGATTTGATACTTCCTTGATTGAAGGTCTCCAAATGGCCAAGAGTCCTCAAGACTAACAGTTATTTAATAGCAGTAGCAGCACAAATGTATACTTATTTTAATTGTAGCATTATCAAGAATCGAATGTGCTAATTTTTCTGGTCTCTAGTAATACGATGTATTAAAATTTTTGCATAGTTAAACTGTTGCAAAAGTACCCATAAGTTACATATTTAAGTTGATTACCAATAATTACCTACGATATTCGAATTTTTTCGGCGGGTTAGACTGCACAAATGAGTGCATACTCAAATAGACGCAATATGTTGATTGGCTGTTGACACAATTCATTTTCATTCAGGGTCGTACATGATGAGAGACCTAAAAAATTCGCGGTTTCAATGACCACCAGGATAGACCCCACAGACTTCTGCATACTCGGAGAAATGTCACATGTTGATGGCTCTTGACTTGCGAGAAGTCTCAACTGGGTGGTCTGTGATTTGATACTTCCTTGGCTGAAAGTTTCTCATTGGCACAGAGTACTTTTCGTTAACTGGAAACCAATAACAAAAACAGCACAGAGGTAAAGTTGTTGGAGTGTTAGCCTGTTACGAACTGAATCCGCAAATTTTTCGGTCTCTATTTATAATGCATTTGATTTTTTCTTTCTGGTTCTTCAGGTTGTATAAAAAAACAGTTATCCAATGAAATGTGTACAAACACACGTGAAGAGTAAGATTTCGTCAAATTACAACGCGAAATTTCACAAGGTATTGGACACAGACCTTTTTTTTTTTTTTCTTCAGAATCCTTATTAACGCGCAATCGAGTTTTTAAAGGCCCCACCTACCTGGGCTTAGGTAAAAAAAAACAACGCGATTTTGAAACTGCTAAACATATGAGTAGTGTGTGTTTACGAAAAGCATTTAAGAATTCACTAAGTTTGGATGAGTAGTTCTGTTTCCGGATTTTGTTTTCAATCTGTCCTACTTTCAGAAGGGTGAAAATTTTGGAACGCGTATTTTCGGATTATTTTGTAGGCAACAAACAAGCTGTAAAAATTCTTAAAAGCACTGAAGGGACTTTCAATACACATTTATCTTTATTTTCCGCCATAAAACGTCATGTTTTACTGCTCGAGTCTCCTAGTTGCATTATGAACGACGTAAAGACTGCATGCTATACTTAGGGACTGGAAAAATTCGCGTATTCAACTACCTCCAGGATAGACTCCACGATCCTGCGCATACGCGGGCAAACGTCAGCTGTTCATTGGATACTGATTTGTGAGGAGTCTCAATTGGGAGACCCGTGATTCCATACTGCTTTGACTGAGGGTCTGTAATTGACCCCACAGTCATCTAGACTAACAGTGAACCAATAGCAGAAGTTGCTGAAAGGTACAATTATTTGCATTTTAGCATATCGCGAAATGAATCCGCGAATTTTTCCGGTCTCTACACATTAATCTTTTTTTTTCCGCCATAAAACGTTATGTTTTACTGCTCGAGTATCCTAGTTGCATTATGAACGACGTAAATACTGCATGCTACTATACTTCAATACATTGCGCTTGGAGACGACAACGCGCTAGATGCACCATTGTCTAACTCACACAAATACACTTCTGACTAGGCGGGGTAAATCGGTCCAATGTACAGTCGACGAAGTGCGAACATTGAGTTTCCCGCCTGGTGGTAGTCACCAGCAGTTGGCTTTGACGCCAACACCGGTAGTATGTAATGTTCAGTAATGCACACCCTCAGGCTCTCTACAAAAACTGTTTGTGCTTTTAAATACATTTCTTTTGGAAACCAGTTGCCAATAAACAGTTTTTAATACTGCGAGAAAGTTATTGTAACTTTGTACAACACTAGTCTACGGTTATTTTTGCATATATGAAATAGGCCCCCTACGTTTTTAGAGATAACACTGAGAATTTTTTTTTTACGAAAATTAGCGCATAATTTTATATTTTAATTGAGGTATGTTACAAGAACATTTTTTTAAAAAGCCATAGGAAAGTTTATTATAATATCCAATAATTTGACTCTATTTTGTTGTGTCGTGCTATTTTCAGGGAACGGTTCTCAAATAACTATTGGAGATATGCCTACTGGGAAAACACGAATCATGAAAGCCTTGTAATTAAAACGAACACTATTTTGTGGTGATGTATTTTTTTCCATGCGATTGTAAAACTTTACAAACATCTGTAATTTACATGAATATTTCTGTTCAATTTACTATATGTATTTAGGTACAAATAAATCTATTTGTATTGTATTAAGTGATTTATATTTATTATATTAGGTTTCCGACTCATTTCGGTATATGTGGGTTTATTTCATTTCCATTTCTATCGGTTGATATTATTTTTGTTATTTAACATTAAAATGTACAGTTACGAAACATTACCACACATTTCAGTCCTTTCCTTTGATTTATTTCGTTAAAATTCAAGCATTTAAACATTTAAATTCGTTTCTATTAAAGTACATTATTTATTTCGTTATAAATGGGATCTTATGATGCTTTTTTAAATGTAATTTTACTTCATTTTATTTATTAAGATATAATATAGTATATATACACACACACACAGTGAACCACTCTGCACAACCAACCCTCGTACGTCTAGCCTACACCCGGGTGCCGCGTCTCATTGTGTAGCCTACCTGGCGAGCAGTCGTCTCATGTTCTCCGCATACATATGGCTTTCCCCCTCCCTTACAGACCCACTTCCTCTTCGTAGACCCGTCGGCCCCGAACAGACAGACGACGCGACGGTAGGACTAGGGGGAGGGGGTTTGTGGGGTGGGGGGAAGGGATGGAGGAGGGCGTTACGGGGGAGGGGAACCATGTCTTGCAACGCACACACAGGAAGGGAGAAAATTACCCGTCGGCGGAATGCATCAACCGCACGGCTGGAATACGCAATCGCACGAACGCCTTCTCGACGCACAACTCCTCCCTCCCCTTTCCCCCCGACCCTGTTAACCCTCTTTTCCTTGACCCCCTCCCCCCTCCTTCGCCATTCCCTCTTAAGTTTGCAAGATATTACTTTTTTCTCGAGCACGTTGAGGCGGCTTCTTCAATCTCCGGTGATACTAGGTTATGCAACCACAGCAAAAAAAAAAAAAAAAAACTAAACATTTATTTTTTAAATTTTAACAAGGAAACTTGTTGTAGAACATTGAAAATAAAAGGCAATTGCTGCAGATTTATAAATAAACCAGCCTTGAGTCCGATGGGAGTGCATCTGATTCTCATTTTTTGATCAATTACAAAAGAGCTGATTTTTATTTATAAACAGAAGCCTAAACGCAAATTTCCATATTTCTAACTTCAAAAAATTACCAACTTCCATGCAAACTTCCATCCGCTTTTTAACCTCACTGAAGTATTGGTAGTAATTCGGAACGAACCCTAAAAATAAATTCCGGTACATTTATTTGACACATCACCAAATATTATGTCACCTGAGTTATTGCTGCGAGGTTTTCAAGCTTGAGAGCAATGCACATTCACACAAGTACTTACAGACAGGGAAGTGATCTGTGAGGCATCATTCTGAAAAAAAAGAAGCGAGGCTACAAAAACGGATGTTATTTTCTTATACGAGACCCGAAACGCCCTATGCAGGTTTGAGCTTTCGAGAGAATATGCCGTAACCCAGATAAAGGGGAAGCCGTAAACCTGCGAAGAGCAGATATTTTATAGTGCCGTTCATTCCAAAGGGGATGTCCGTAACGGATAAAGTTCTGCTGTTATTTAAATGAAACGGAGTGAATTTCTTTCCTATCCGACATACCTTAAAAAAAATTGGTTGTCTGTAAAGTCGGTTTATGGACGATAGTTTAACGTAACAACGTCATAACAAAACATTGATGAAATGATATGCATAGTTTTATGAATAAAATTGAATCATTTTTATTGAATTATCACTATTTTGTATTGATACAAAAAGAAGGAGTGAAATGAAATCTACAATTTAATTGATAAATTTACTTTTATTTGCACTCATTAATTCAAATATGTTTATTACTTTAACGAACAGATTATTTTAACTATAACTTTTACACATGTTTGCTAATTAACATCTTCCAATCTGTGTTATTCTGTTAAGGATAGGACGATGATAGGAAAAGTAGGAAACGAATGGGAGTGTTTCAAGTTTAATGTGCCTCGAAAAAGTCAAATCAATGGTTGTTCCAATCGAGTGGAAGAGAGATAGATGCGGCGCAAGCGTACAATGAGCGTAACGGGACACAGCGTAACGGTGACAATGTGAGTAAGGGTATACTTTTCCGTACGTGCAGCCGGCGTTCATCGATTTATTAGACGTCGTCACTTCAAAAAACTAAAGGTAATTTTTCCGGACCCTCACCCCTATCTTTACCTCGTACGTGCTAAATAATAACCTTTTATTTAATTTTTATTCCCGTCATCTAAGCGCTATAAATGTACACCAGTTAGTGTTAATTTTGCCACTTCAAAAGAAACATTCAAAGGACGTAACGAATTTTATTTACATGTTCTTGGGAAAACGAGTACATGTAAAAACAATTTACGCTAAAAATATTTAATTTCAAAGCAGAGATTTAGGTTTGAATAATACCAACTAAGATGTTTTTAGGAATTAACATAAAACAGAGTCATGAAAGCGCAGAATTTGGGGCTCGAATAAGGGGTCAACGTATTTAACGAGTTATGGCCATTCATCACATTCTGATAGCTAAAACGAATCTTTCTTTTATGCAAGCATAATTTTTATGCTTTCAGCTCTTAGTGATGAAAATGTAAATAACTCACTTCAAACGGAACCATACCGACATAACTTTGTTACAGTAGAATCAATTGTGAACCTGCCGTTCGATGTTATAAAACTAAATGTATACAGTTTGTTCCTAATGACACATAAAACATTATTTACTGATATTTTCATTATTAAAACTAAATACTGATGTATAAACTTACCCAATATGGACCCTTTACAAAACACACAAATGTTAAATGTTGAGTATTTATTCAATTAAACGTACTTTACTTAATTGTGACCTTGAATCAACACTCTACAACGCTTACAGTTGATAGTATTAAATTTTATAACTGAGACATCCTTTATGGAAATACTGTGTTACCATTTGTGACTTTAATGGACTCTGTGAGAAGTCTTTCCCTGTCACCACATTTTATGACTAAACCAAATATATCATTTAAAAATAGTTTTTGTTTTTATCTGTTTGAAACGACGTGATTCTAAATCTTGACCCTAGCCTTAATATATTCTTGATTTTATTGCAATATTCAAAAAGGTTACAAAGTTATGTTAATATGTTTATATCAAAAATTGATTTCCGTAAAGTAATAAAACGCGGATTTATAACTTCAATACATCTTATTATTTTATATTGACTGTTTGCGTCAACAAACACATTATTTTGCATTATTTTCTATCATATCTAATTTTACATCGAAACACCTATACAAATTTAAATATTATTTTATTTTAGTGGTTTTATTGAAAATTAAAACGATCGTTTAATTTACGAAGCCAAAATCTCGTGGTTTAATGTTCAAATGTAAAACGTATAAATTAATTATGGTACAATAACTTAGCAAATTATTTGTTTTAACTGGCCACCTTATCAAATAACTACAGCTAAGTTAGTATAAAACAAATTATAGTGTGAAGTGTAAATCTACTCGATTACAATTTTTCGCCGCATAAATCTTTCAAACAGTTTTTCCTTTAAAAGTATAGCATGGTTAATTAATTATATTCTAAATTTTTATCAAAAGAAAGATTACTTACGATTACGTAGCAAAATTTTTTTAGTCACACTGTCAAATAATTTGGTTCAGGGTAGGCGTTTAAAAACTAAAAATTAATAAACACATAACTCGAAAACTACGCTTTTAGAATTTTGGGATTTTTTGATACAGAACTGTAATTTACCGCCGTATCAACTGTTCTCGGTTTGACGTTGAGTTATAGGAATCTTTGTTATCGTGCTAAATCATTTGGGTTACCTAATCCATTCCTTCAAGAAGCCTTCTTCATCGTTAGCAACATTTCAGGAATTTTTTTTCTCCTATGCCTCCTCCTCGTCCCCTCTTACTTTTTTTTTATTTCCCATTTTCTGAAGACGCCTTTGGGCATGAATCTTTCGTTCGCAAACAAGACACGCGTTTATTTTTTTTTCTCTCGCGCGCAAATGTATTTCTGCCCCCCCCCCTCCTTTTTGAAACCACTCCCTCCCTAATTTCCTCCCCCCCCCCCCCCCCCCCACATACATACACACACCACCTCTGACTCACTGCGACTCGTCTGACGAGTCGAACAGGCGTGTGCTGAAACGATTCCAAGATGCACGACCAGATTGTACACGTGCTACAGTGGAACTTTTTTTGTACATTTTGCAAGGAAGTTCTCTGGGATCCAGATGCAGAATTTTATTTTTATTGGAATGCCACAAGTAAAATAATTGGATGGTGCTATGCACAAATGAGTTAACCAACAAAAGGAAAAAAAAAAAGTTATTGAAATAATTGTGTAGGTAAAATGACACTTTTAATTGAGCTAATTTTTTTTTTAACCGACATTCCTTGCTACTATGCCATATTGCGACCAAACATTCAACGCACTGCCACAATACCGGTTATTGTGTGTTCAACTTTGAGCTCAATTTACTCAGTTGAAAATGTTTGTGGGTTGAACCATTTTTTACATATTACCGTCCCATTATTGCTGGCAAGCAAACAAACAAAATGTGCTATGAAACTTAGTAGGCGTGTGTGTGTGTGTGTGTGTGTGTGTGTGCAATTATTGCCATTTTAACAATTGAAGTCAAAATGAGTAGACAGCTCCTCTTTCCTCCCCAATCACCCGTCTGGATAGCAAATTTTTTTTTCTTGTTATAACGAAGTTAAAATCTAATTCCTTGATGATGTGTTGTAAACGTCTTTGCTTAACAATTCTCGCTTCATGGTGGCATTTATACGATACTCATATCTAGAGTCCCGGAAATTTCGCGGATTCCTTTGGCCTCAGGATTAGGGTTACCAGACGTCCGGCAAAAGGAGGACATGTCCTCCTTTTTATGTATTTTTTTGCGTCCGGCCGGATTTTCCTTAATGCTTCAAAATGTCCGGCTTTTTTATAAAGTGAGATAATTCCTGCAGTTATACTCTGTGTAAAGCGCGCGGTGCGCGCTAATGCGCTGTCCGCAGAGTCACCCCACTAGTAAGTAGTTCTATGACAGCTTGACAGATAGCAGCACATGCAGAAGAACGTGTTTTTAATATGCTGTATATGCGTAGTTTGATTCTTTATACTGAAACTGTATTAAATGCCAATACGTTGTAAAATATCGTACTCCATGTTAGTTAATTCATGGCTTTAAAAAAAAAATATTGTCCTCCTTTTTAGTGAAATGTCCTCCTTTTGCAAGATGAATGTCCTCCTTTTTTGTTATCAGTGTCTGGTAACTCTACTCAGGATAGAATTCAAAGTTATAGGTGTGCTCGACCCATGTTTACTTTCCCATTGGTTGATTTCTTAGCGAGAACATTTTTATCCTTGTTATTTTGCACTACCTGATTCGCTTACTTCTCTACCTATCTGGACATCGTTGGCTCACGGTCGTAGAGGGGCGTGTCCAGATAACTGCGGTCCAATCATGAACACAGTGCGACAGTGTGGAGGTTTGCATTCTAGCTTGCGACTAAATGAATGCGCGAAAATTCCGTGGCTCTACTCATTGCGAGTTACTTTCAAGCTATCCAACAAACTCCTAACGTGGGAATAAACCGCCAAAAGAGGCGCCAAACAATCCGTGTGTCCATAAACGATGACTCAGTTATAAAATTTAATACTATCAACTGTAAGCGTAGTTGAGTGTTGTTTCAAGGTCACAATTAAAGAGTAACTCAGATAAGCTCTTGCTCGAATACTGCTTTGTTGTTTTCTTGCTTGGAGCACGAAAGAATTGCTCTTTTACTAACTAGTAGAGGGTGAACCTGAGGACTTTTCTTTGGCAACAGGATGGAGTCCCTCCCCATTGGAATCTCTTTGTACGAGAGTTGTTGAATGTTGGAGACCCTGACCGTTGAACTGGTCGTAACGGTCAAGACGACAGAGATCTTTTTCGCTGGCCTCCACGTTCACCTGACATAACGCCATGCGATTTTCTTTCCTGTTTGGCATAAAATAAAGATCGAGTCTACGTTCCACCGCTACCTAATGATTCTCTATTCAGTAGAGTCCCGCTAATCCGAACTAATTGGGGCCGAACACTGTTCGGATTAGCGAAAATTCGGATTAGGCGGAAATTTCTTTTATATTACCATTTATGGTCTTAATGAGGCGTGGGCTATTTAACATCTGATGTGACAAATATTAAAGATCAGACACAAAACACACCTTTATTATTTAGCGTATTTAGTATAATATAAATACGTAAATATTTAAGTACTATGTGCGTAATCATATTTTTTCTTTTTAGTTGAAGGAGAAATAGATAAATCATAATTTTCTTATGTACATATTAATAAACGTAAGACATTACTTGAAAAAGAACTTGTTTTTCTTTGCTTTTCAAGGTTCAAAATTGTTATAAAAATATTTCTTTTTTCGTCCTAGCCCTGTTCGGATTAGGCGGATTTTCGGATTAGCGGGGTTAGGATTAGCGGGACTCTACTGTAGTTGAGACACAACATTGAAGAGGCTATTGCTTAAATTACTCCGGACGTGTTAACTAAGTGTGTGAAGAATCTGAATTTATGTTGGATGTGTGCCGTATTACGAAAGGTGCACATATTGAACGTTTGTAAAAAAAATTTTGGTTAGTTTACCTTTAATTATATTTGTGATTTGTTGTAAATGGTCTAAATTGAACTGTTGAAATATACCAATGAAACTGGGACGTTCTTTTATGGGCACCCTGTACAAAAATTTTTTTAAGTACTCAAGACATTCACGTTTAATTAAATTTCGAAAACTGATTTAAAACATTGCCTTTGAGATACCTGCCTGGCGTTTACAGCCGAAGTAGCCAGGGAAACGAACGAACGTGATTCGCTCATTGAAGGCTGCACTACTTTCTCAACAGCGCAGCGCACACGCATGGAAGTTGAACGCACAATCAGAGAGCAGCTGCTACAATGGCAAATAGGTAGAGACCTGTAAAATTCGCGATTTCAAATCCCTAAAGGATAGACTCCATGATCCTCTACGCACTCGTGCAAATTACATCTGCTGATTGGTTACCGACTCGTAACACCTGTTGACTGGAATGGTAGTGATTCGCTAATTCTTCTGTTAAAGATTTTTCATTGGCCCAGAATCCTTCAGATAAACTGTGGCCCAATCACTGAAGCAAAATAATGTCAAAAGTATTTGAACTCTATCCTATCGCGAAATGAATCCGCGAATTTTACAGGTATCTACTAATATAGGACATCGGCCTGAAAACAGCACGCACATGTAGTAGTAAGTCCAACTAGTCACTTTTCTCTGTGTACTTTGCACCGAATACTGTCCGCGGCCATTCAGCATACACTGCGTCAGCGGCGTCAAGTAGTTGACGATTGTTTCGATTTGCATTTTTCAAAGATAAAAAAGTGAAACTAAAAAAAAAAAAAAACATTTCATTTATTTGCGGGACAATGCAATGCTATCTATCATGCATAGTCGGTTATAAAAACCAAAAGGACGCGATTAAATGCTTGTATGAAGACCAACCGTTTCTTCAGATAAATTAATAGCAAAAAAAAAAAGATCAAACCTTTGAAACTCAAAACTTTGACCAAAATTAAATTATGGAGGAAAAAAAATCTGTTTCAAACATTTCAAAATCGCCATATTGCGTGCGAATGTTTAGCTTCTACTTGGGTGCTGAGCGTGTGCTTGCGTGCTGTTGCGTAGCCATGCAGCATTATATTGGCAGAATTCTCTCGGGTAGCGACACTTTTCTCTCGGCTATGACGTAGCGCGCTACGAGAGGTTGGGCACACGTGCGGTGTGCAAAGCTTCAGAAAGAACTGCTCAAGACATCAGAGTGGACTCTGTTTACGAAAAAACTTTTTCGGCATACGTTGAGGTTAGACGAGTAGCTACATCGCTTATTTTCAGAAGAATTTTTAGGCATGAAACTTCCGAAAGTAATTTTTTTTTTCCCGGATGCATTCAGGATTCTTTGCGCTACACCTTCATCTCAGTCTGCACGACGAGAAGACCGCCCGTGCCAGCTCAAGAGGCGATACCGCGCTGGAAAAGCTCCAGCGAGCTTTCGCACTTTTGTCATCCTGACAGGTCGTTACCACAACGCCGAAATACCATAACGCCGAATGTCAAAATTGACCACAACGCCGAAATAACAACTGAACGAATTTGTGTGTGTTTCTTAAATGTACCTTAACGCCGAAATACCACAATCAAACCTAACCTTACCTAACCTAACCCAATCTAACGTAATATAACCTAACTTAACCTAGCCTAGCCTAGCCTAACCTAGTCTAACCTAACCTAACCTTTGTGGCAGTCCTGCAATGACATTTTTCGGCGTTAGTGTATTTCGGCGTTGTGGTACACAGCAGTTTTCTAGCTGTCGGCGTTGTGGTCAATTTGGCTTTTCGGCGTTGTGATGCGTCCCCATCCTGACTCAACCAAATACGAACATCTCGGGCGCTTTCAGCTGGTGAACCGCGAGCTGAAAATGGTTGACGAGGCGACGGTGTCGCGAGGAGAAGGGGGAAGGGAGGGGGGAAATGGAGGGGGAAGGAGGGCGTGGGAAGGTCCGGGCGGAAGTGCACCTGGAATTCTGGGATCCCCCCACCTCCCCCGGTCCAGCCAGTGGCGGTCAGGAAACGAGAAGGTAGACGAGGGGTAGAGTCCAGGCTTTAGCGCTCGCGGCTAACACCTTCCCCTTCTCCTTCTCAAAAACCGAGCAACGAACCCGGCCGAGAACAATAATTACCGTCCCGGCAGCGAATATCGCGAGGTTCGGGGAAGAACTCGAAGAGGCGAGGGGTTAACGAACAAGGAGGAATTGTTCGCCGCTGCAACACACGCTCCAGAGTTTCCCTCCAAAACCCGCCGTTCATTCTCTCCTCCTTCCGACCAACCAAACTTCCTTTTCCCTCTTCCGACCAGACGCCAGCCACCAACCTTTCTTCCCGCACTCCCTCGCCATCCCCCACCCACCCCCTCACCCTCGCCCGAAGGGGGGTGTTTTTATTAATTTACGGGGCCGTTTCCGGCGCCGCCGTCTGTCTTCATTACCCACGATTCCCTGCGAGGCGACCGCTTCCTCCCCCCCCCCCCCCTGACAAAACTTTCCTCATCAGTCCCGCCCAACCCCCGTGCGATTCGGTACGAAAACACCGCCAATGCCGAGTTCACGAATTACTTACTCGCTTACTTAACACTGTGCACTTACTTGAAAACCACGAAATAGTGCTCACGGTAATACTGGGTTCGGATTCTTAACCCGGGGCGTTTATGCTTTGTGTTGTCCCAGTACCTCCAATAGCATTAACTGCACACATTTATAATCATGATACAGGAAAATAAAGCCAAATTGTTGAATATTCGATTATCTTTTCAATGGTTTAAAAATATTCATATTTGGAAGAAGGAGAATCTACTTAAATATATAATTAGGTTCCAATTTTAGTGAGATATACTCAGCATTATCTGGAAAAAAAAATTATTTTATTCATGCAAACATAATCATAGCCATGTGTTACACAAAGTTGTAATACATTTATTTACAAAACGGCAGGAATAATTGTTTTTTGCAAGAAGTCTATATTTAGTGCCGGTACGCACACGTGCTACTGTGCGCATGTCTTTCATACTAATTTTTTTTTTCTCAGTTCATGGCCTGCGCCATGTTGATAAGACGCCCAAACCGTTGGCTGAAGTGTGGTGGTGTTTGCATTGTAGAAACAGTTTTCAATGACTATATTTTATGGAAGTGACTGTGTTTAACGACTTAGATTCTTAGTTCGTGCTTACTAGCCGCCGTCTGACGTGGCCAAACACCATTCCCGCAATGTTTCGTGCTTTTGAATGTGGTATGTCGAGGTAAAAAAAAAATCGACTTCAACCACGTCACAGCAAGCGGCCTGCTGACGATTCCTAGCTCTAAGCTGGTAATCATTTTAATTCGCGGTTTCATTTCGTGATAGGCTGAGATTCAAACATGTGTAGCTACAATTCTGCTCGTTCTGCTATTGGCTCGCAGTTAAACTGGAGCTCTCTGGGCCAATGAGAGACTATCGACCAAAGAATCGTCGAATCACAAGCTACCCAGTGAAGACGCCTCACAATTTAGTACCCAATGAACACGCGTGTTTACTTGATAAATGCAGTTGATAATGGAGGCTATCCTATAGGTCATTTAATCCGCGAAATTTTCCGGTCCCTAACTGTGTGTGTGCGATGCCATTGATTATGCGACTAAGTACCTGCTATCTGATTTATTCTTGCTAAGCTGTTTATGCAAGAAACATTCAGTGTAAAAAAAATTGTACTTTTTTACAACTAAAGTCTTCGAAATCTCATTTGCCTGCAATTTCACTTGTAAAACTCCAAGGCAGAGATTTGTAAGATTGCAAATGGTACAAAGATCTGCCTTGCAATTTCACAGAATGTTTACAGTGTCAGAAAGAGAAATCTCTTGGGGAAACGGCTGGTCACGAATCAGGGAAAGGAAACGAAAGACGCGTGGGCACGTAGGGGGGGGGGAGGAGGAGGTAAAAACACCCTGCGCGTCACGCAGGGAAAATGCGTTCCAATCACGTCCTCCCTAATAGCATTTATCCCGCCGAAATTCAGGACGTCTTTGCGGGGGAGCAGGCGGGGCGAAATTGCGAGGCCCTCTCTTCGGCTGGGAAGTCCCTCCATCCGCTCCCAAAACTTCATTTCGCCAGCCCCTTCTTCCATCGCTCCTTCCCCTCCCCTTACACTCTCCTTGCAAGCGAACCCTCTTTCCAATAACTAACGATGGTCATATATATATTTTTTTTCCTCCCCGCCCACCACCTCCTACGAAATCTCTACGGAATATCTGTTGTTGGGAAAAGTGGACGTTCAGCGAAGCGGCGTCTTCGCCAGCTTACGAAACCGAAGGACAATATTGAATTCGCAAAATGATGAAATTATTCGCGAATTTTCCAAGCCATTGAAGAAAAAAAAATCAGTCAGCTTTAAATAAAATATATTCTAACGATGTTTTCTTCACATTCGTAAACCCTATGGAATTTTACAACAAAAATACAGCGAAGATGCTTATATTCCTTGTATCAAAACTAGGTAATGCTTAGGTCCATGTTTTTTTTTGCGAGTAAAATTATATCGTTTACTAGACTGCCATAAGGTATACCTACGCAAGCGATTTTTCCCTTTTAATTGGCGGCCGTCTGCAAGAGAAGCCGTTGCCCTATTTGACCGGGCCATTTGGGACGCGTTTGCCTCCGCACTGATACTGTGATTGGCGTGCCGACAGTAGACGTGTACTTTAAATAAGCCCAGCCTACCACAAAACACAAACAGGCTATAATTTTTAACACACAGCTGGACTGGAAATTTTTTTTTGCAAAAAGTACATAGGGGAAACACCCCCCCCCCCCCAAGAGGTATTTCATTGCACAGTTATTACTAGGGACTGGAAAAATTCGCGTATTCAACGACCTCCAGGCTAGACTCCACGATCCTGTGCACACTCGGGCAAACTACACCTGTGTTCATTGGCTACTGACTTGTGAGGCGTCTCAATTGGGAGACTCATGATTCGATACTGCTCTGACTGAGGGTCTATAATTGGCCCATAGTCATCCAGGTTAACAGTGAACCAATACCAGAAGCTGCATAAAGGTACAATTATTTGCATTCCAGCATATCGCGAAATGAATCTGCGAATTTTTCCAATCTCTAGTTATTCAGTTATTTCGTGGATTCATCTCGCTCGAAGCTAGACTCAACTCGTCTGTACATAGTCAAACCTTGTTTAGAGTGTTAATTGTTCGATAACAAGGTCTCATCCTTTGACGGGCTACCTTGATTCAGTAACCACTTCATCTGCAGGGTTATGAAGGGCGTGTCAAGAGAACTGTGGTCCATTCATTATGGACTGGAAAAATTCGCGGATTGATTTCGTAATTTCGTAATATGATTAAATTCAAATAGTTGTACCTTTGTGCGGCTTCTTCAACTGGCACAATGTTAATCTGGAGTTCTTATGGCCAATTAGAGACCATCAATCAAAGAAGTATCGAATCACAAGTTACCCGTTTAAGACTCCACAAGTCAGCAGTCAATGGACAGGCGACGTTTGCCCGAGTATATAAAGGATTGTGGAGTCTATCCTGGAGGTCACTGAACCCGAGAATATTTTTCATTTTCCTAAGAAACTAGCCTGCAAATTGGGGCAGGCATTTTTAGCGAAAAAAAATCTGCACGCCTAATAGACTGCAAAAAGGTGTACCCTCACCAGTGGTTTCTTACTTGTGATTGGCGGCCGTCTGCAAGAGAAGTCATTGCCATATTTGACCAAGCCACTCAGGACGCGTTTGCTTGCGCACTGAATTACTGTGATTGGTTTATGAAACGATCGACTGAGCCGGAAAGAAACTACCCAATCACGTAACACAGATGATGCTACAGTGTTTTAACTTTCAACTGGTCTCGGAATCTTTTCGCGAAATATGCATGCCCCTAGTAATCACCTATATGAGGTGTTTCGCTCATTTCAATTGATACGTCCTGCAATACAAACTATCAAAAAATGTGTGGCTCAGTCTCTTGCGAACACGCATTGATAGGGGCAGGCACTTTTCGCGAAAAGATCTGAACACTTATTAGACTGCAACAAGGTATACCTGCACCTGTGGTTTCTTACTTGTGATTGGCGGCCGTCTGTGAGAGAAGTCGTTGCCTTATCTTACCAAGCCACTCAGGACGCGTTTACTTCCGCACTATATCGCTGTGATTGGTGTTGTTACAATCGATGTGTACCTGGGAGAAACTCACCCAATCACGAAACACAGACGGTGCTACAATGTTTTAACTTACATCGAGTCTCCAAATATTTTCGCGAAATCTGCATGCCCCTACGCATTGAGTAGAATATGGCAGCATCCATTCAACAAACGACAAGTCGATATGAGGTGCGGGCATACGGATTCTACTTGCCATGAAACAGCGAGGTGTGAAAAAAAAATCATACTATTTAGACCAACTGGAGCGATAATTTTTTTTTTATCATTGTTTCAACGAAGGAGGGAAGTAGCAGTACATTGCGCACATAGCCTATGTATTTACGTAAACTTGCATATGGTCGAATGGTCACGTTTTTTACCATCCCCCCCCCCTTTTTTTACACACTCACACACAAGCGTTTGAATTTAAAACCGGTCCAAAACAGAGTATTTCGTGGGCGTTTGCGTTTGATCGACTGCGAGCGAGGGCTGGTTTTTTTTTAACGGTTTCGAATGTCCGTTAAGCCCCCACAACAGCAGACAAAAAAAAAAGACATTAACCGTGAAATTATTATGATGATCTCCCCAATCCAGGCCTCAACCAGGCCGGCGCTGCTTTTATGGACGAGTTGCGCAGCCCCATTTTATGAGGCCGTAAAACACCGCAGTTAGGCTGCGAACAGCACTTCGCATGTACAAGAATAAAAAATGTGTGGTTGTATGAACCAAAATAATGTACCTACCCCACAGCCCTTCCACGCTAGGCTGTTGGTATAGGAAGTGCAATAAGCTGGGTTCAAAGTGCCAAACACAGCAGGGTGAGTCAGAATTTGACACACTTAACTTCGACTGCAGGTTAAACAAAAAAAAAAGTTGAAAACATACAGAAAACAATATGAAATTCTTCGCTGAAACTGGAACAACTGGTTTATTGAAGATAATTGTGAAAGAAGTTAATGTAGAAAATCAGGGGGATATGATAATACTTAATGGAACAAATTACTGACATTGAAACTATTCTATGCATGATCAGGGCACTTTATTGTAGTCATCAGCCGAGCTGTATCCAATCAGTAGAGACAGGAAAAATTCGTGGATTCATTTCGCGATAGTCTAAAATGCACACCCATATACCTTTAAGCTGCTTTTGCTATTGGCTCACTGTTCGTCTGGACGACTCTGGGCCAATGAGAAACCCTCAACCAAAGAAGTAACGAATCACGGGCAAACACCAGTTGCGACGACTCACAAGCCAGCAGCCAAAGAACTGGCGTTATTTGCCCGACTATGCAGAAGACTGTGCAGTCTATCCTGAAGGTCATCGAAACCGCGAATTTTTCAGGTCCCTACCAATCAGTCAAGTAATGCGGACATCTATAATGCGGGCCTACCTAAAAAAACACTTCAAACCTCTTCACACGCAGAACACGAGTAAGGTGCAGATGTGACAATGAACTCGCGTCCGGGAAAAATTCGCGTATTCATTTCTGTACTGGTTAAAAGTCAAATCACGTAAACATTTTTTTCTTCTTCTGATTCTGCTATTGGCTCACAGATTATCTGGGTGACTCGGGAATGAGTAACCTTCGTTCAACCAAAGAAGTATCCAATCACTTTCGCCCCCCATATTTCACACGTCTCGCAGGACAGCAGGCCAATGAACATGTGACTATGCATCCAATCCTAGATGCCATTGATCCAGCGAATTTTTTTTCCAGGCACTGAACATCGGTCTAGTTTATATTTTAGTTTTCAATCGTATTTTACTTCGGACACAGCGCTGCCCTTGAGATCATAATGAATTTTCCCCGTTTTTTTTTCCTCCCACAAACAACTTCTCCCGTGGGCCTGGGTACTTTTAATTAAAAATTGGTTGTCTGTAAAGTCGGTTTACGGACGATAGTTTAACGTGACAACGTCATAACTAAACATTGATGAAATTATTGCATACTTTTATGAATAAAATTGAATCATTTTTATTGATTTATCACTATATTGTATGGATACAAAGAAGGAGTGAAATTAAATCTACAATTTAATTGATAAATTTACTTTTATTTGCACTCATTAATTCAAATATGTTTATTACTTTAACGAAGAGATTATTTTAACTATGACTTTTATACATGTTTGCTATTTAACTTCTTCCAATCTGTGTTATTCTGTTAAGGATAGGACGATGATAGGAACAGTAGGAAACGAATGGGAGTGTTTCAACTTTAATGTGCCTCGAAAAAGTCAAATCGATGGTTGTTCCAATCGAGTGGAAGAGAGATAGATGCGGCGCAAGCGTACAATGAGCGTAACGGGACAATGTGCGTAACGGGACACTTTCGCGCGTGCAGCCGGCGTTCATCGATTTATTATACGTATTCACGTCAAAAAATTTATCAAGAATTTTGATTTTATTTCTCTCTGAGTTCGGTTTTTACCCCCTCCCCTCCACCACGGAAAAATTCAAAAGACCGCGCGTGAGATATCGCTGGAGACGTCCCCACACGTGGAATGAGAATCTGTTGGTCCCTGTCACGTGGGATTCCATATCAGGCGATCGCGTGCGCCTGATTCACTACACACCACACGTACCTTCAAGCCGGGGAGTGCAGGAGAGAGCTGGCTGCAGCTCTGCGGGTAACTGTGTTCACTGACATTAGTGCCTACTCTTGAACATCCTGCGCGCGTGCGCTAAATGTTTTCACTGTTTTTGAAGTTACAATTCTTTAGGTGCGTAATGAATGGAAAAAAAAAATGACGATGGTAAATTTTTACAATGCGCGCGCACCATGCAACGATATTTTCACCGGAAAAAAAAGGCTACACAGATAAAAAATAATATGTGTGCTTTTAAATCTTATACTTGAGTGATTGAGAATACATGGTCCATATCATTAAAATATTTATTTATTAGGAATTTTAAAGATAGAAATTGTATTTATAACTTTTCAACTGTATTCATATAAGTTAGGTTATGTTCCGGTACGTATAATTTATTTGCATTATAATTTAATATAATATTATTTAGTAAATAATAAAAATTAATAAATAAGCATAAACATTAAAAACTAACACGTTTATTGATTTTCATTAGTAATTAAAATTCAATTATATTTTATTACTAAAATAAATAATTAATTTTATACACGTGTTTATATTAATATCGGACACAGAATTTGTTTTAATTTGATTGAATTTGTACTTTACCAAAAGAATTTATAATATCACTCCAGTCCTTTTATTATTTTATTTCTATTAATTATTTTCACACATAATTAAAGTTATTTTTTTAATATCAGTATATTATAACTAAATATAATTTTGAACGCACGTACATAATTTTTTTAGACACACAATGGATACGTGCTTCAAGACGTTTTTGCTGCGTTAAGGCCGGTGGTGTCACGCTCTAGGAATCCGAATATTATTTTTCGCGGCATTTCTTAGGGTGCACAATGCAGGTCACTCAAGAACACATAAAGTCAGTTTATCAGTATCGAACACGTAAAAAAAAAAAAAAAAAAAAAAAAATTCACGTGGAAGACATCACCGAGTTAGAAACTTGGCCTCCGAATAGTGTGTTTGACGATGGAACAACGAATTCCCGCAAAGTAATCGTGGTGTGTGTGGCCCAGAAAGAAACAGTTGAGAAACATTTGACCGACTTTATTATTATTATTATTATTTGGAATTTAACCTCGCATACCTCCACGCAAACCCGCACCCCCCTTTTTTCTTGTTCCCCTCGCGCGTGTAATGGATCAAAAGTATATTTTTTTCTTTTCACTCCTCTTTACCCGATGACTGGTTCCACTCGAGCCGGATAGCGTCAAAGCGTCGAAGAAATGTGAATGTTTCATCCGCCTCTGTTCAGAATGCCGCTCCTGTGGCGCGCGCAGTCTGTCTCACACGCGGTCCTTTGAATTTTCCCCGCGCGGGGGGAGGGGGGGGGGGGTGTAGTAGAAGGAGGGGGTAAAAACCGAACTCAGAGGGAAATTAAAATAAAGTTCTTGATAAAAAAAATTTTAATTAAAAGTACCCAAGAGTACGGGAGAAGTTGTTTGTGAAAAAAAAAATAAAACATAAAAAAAAAGGGAAATTCATTATGCTTTTGAGAGCAGCGCTGTGTCCGAAGTAAAATACGATTGAAAACTTAAAAAAAAAAAAAAAAAAAAAAAAAAACAACAAATAGGCCTAGGTATGTTTAGGGCCTGGAAAAAAAATTAGCTGGATCAATGACATCTAGGATTGGATGCATAGTCACGTGTTCATTGGCCTGCTGATCTGCGAGACGTGTGAAACTGGGGTTAACGTGATTGGATTACTTCTTTGGCTGAGGGTTTCTCATTCCTGAGTCACCCAGATAAACTGTGAGCCAAAAGCAGAATCAGAAAAAAAAATTGTATGCATGTTTTGACTTTCAACCTGTACAGAAATGATTACGCGAAATTTTTCCGGTCTCTGCCTATGTAACTGAGGTCAGATAATACTACTTCGAGATATCACACCAATCAGGGTTCAGTAATTTTTCTTGTATGGCATGGCATTTCCCATCATTTAAACTCACAAAACTAACATTACCGGCAAATTATTCATGTTTATGTTCACTGCAAACCTTTTTGTAATTTTTACAAGGAAAATTCTTGGAACTCAGTTGCCAACGATATCACTTACAAAACTTGCAAGACAGAGCATTGTAAAACTTCAAATGGCACAAAGCTCTGCCTTGCAAGTTTGCAAGCTGATCGTTGTCAATCGCCATCGCCATTTTGTTCCGCCCAAAACATTGCGATAATGGTCCTTGATAACTTCTGGCGATGGTTAGCAAGAAGCATGAATTATAATCTCCACGGTTAGCACAGTCACATTCCTAAAAACCAAAATGAGCTAGTCTTTCAGTACTCGCCAGAGATGTGTAACACCTAACCTCGGTAACGTGCAAAATTCACGTGTTTTTCATGTTGAGAATCCACTTATAACACGAAACTCGAACATGGAATTTAGCGTATAATTCAATAAAATAATGTCTGGAGTGATAAATATACGCAAATTTTTTTTAAAACTACATTTCTTAACGTGAATAACGCGTAGTTTTCGCACTCGCCGCTAGAATTTGCTGTCGGAGCAGCTATGTCGACCATTGAATAATTCGATTTTCAGATAGAAATTTCAATCAGTTTTTTGACAGGATTCTTTGAAATGATGCTCACAACGCCCTTGAAGGTTTGTCATTTCGACAAACGGCGTCACGTGCCTTCGCCCTGCAATCAAAGCTTGTGTGCGACCCCCAGGCTACTGCAGTAGGCTACGCGTTCAGACTTCGCATGAAAAGTTCGTCGCATAATCACGTCCTGCAGTTAACTGAACGACCTGCCATTATCATGAGCCCCGATGTCATGCCGTGGCCGTAAACAAAACAAAAAAAAACGGAAAAGGAAGGACATGGTTTTTTTTTTGTAAGTCCCCCTCTCCCCCGAAGTATTATACAGTTTTCTGAATGAGTCAGACGAGAGCTACCCTACCGCAACCTCCCCCTATATCCATCACATGTGTCTGGATATTTTTTCCACCCCCTTCAGGACCAAAACCATTATCCGACAGTGCCCGGTGGAAAGGGGGGGGTGAGTGCTATCATAGAAAGGGGCTCGTAACGTTCAAGGAGGGGGGGTAGAGGCTTACGAGAGTGTGTATGTTTTTATGAAGTCCCCTCCCTCCCTTCTCCGCCGCCCCTTCGCTCAATCTAACCGCTCCCTTCTCTCTCTCTCTCCGTCTATTCAACGCGGCCCCTTTTCAACCGGGGGGGGATCTAGTCAACGGAACACGCGAGATCAAGTGGAACTAATCTCAGACTCACGAGGAAGTATGCTAATAGCGCGCGCGGGGCAATCTACATGGGTGGCTCGCGCTGGCTTTTCGAACAATGGACAGCTCAAACAGTCCCCCTCCTTCCCCCCTCGTCGATGCGAGCTCCCGTCGATCCGACGTCGAGACAGGCGCGGGAACATCATACTCCAGGAGTGTTCAAGAGCCCGCCCCGGTCGGAGGTGTTGTTTGTTTGCGTTAGTTAGGGCGAGTCGATAAGTGCGAACGCTCGCCGGTTCTTATAGCGCGGCCATGGCCTCTTCAAGCGCAGGGGCTGCGAACTGGCGAGCGGTCTTCTCTTCTTGCAGACGGCAAATATGTAGAGACCGGAAAAATTCGCGGATTCATTTCGCGATATGCTGGAATGCAAACAATTGCACCTTTATGCAACTTCTGGTATTGGTTCACTGTTAACCTGGAGGACTATGGGCCGATTATAGGCCCTCAGTCCAGTCAAAGCAGTATCGAATCACGAGTCTCCCAGTTGAGACGCTTCACAAGTCAGTAGCCAATGAACAGGTGACGTTTGCCCGAGTGGGCACAGGATCGTGGAGTCTATCCTGGAAGTCATTGAATACGCGATTTTTTCCAGTCCCAGCGGTAACCGTTACGTTACATGCTGACAGACAGGGCCTGCCGAGCATCTATCTGCCCAGGGTGCCAGTTTTTTGAGAAAGCGGGAGAATTCGACGTGGGCAAGAATTTGAAAAACAAAAAAATTCGAGTGACGGGGAAAAAATAAGTTTTTTTTTACAAACGACAATGATTTGATTTTCAAAAATAAAAAAAATTGTCAAATCTTACAATTTGAAGCATAACAAGAAAATTTAAAAAAAAAACAAGAAAATAAGACAAACAGCCTAAGTACTAAAAAAAAAAATCTGTATTCATTTGCATAACGTGCTGTTTCAAAACTGATAGTTAGAGACCTGTAAAATTCGCGATTTCAAATCCCTAAAGGATAGACTCCATGATCCTCTATGCACTCGTGCAAATTACATCTGCTGATTGGTTACCGACTCGTAACACCTGTTGACTGGAATGATCGTGATTCGCTAATTCTTCTGTTAAAGATTTTTCATTGGCCCAGAGTCCTTCAGACAAACTGTGGCCCAATCACTGAAGCAAAATAATGTTAAAAGTATTTGGACTCTATCCTATCGCGAAATGAATCCGCGAATTTTACAGGTCTCTACTGATAATAAATAAGCTTGAATTCGTAAAATTTTATGATGTTTTGGGGGAACTGGGAAAAGGAAGGGGGTGTATTAAAGATTACCTGCCCAGAGAAGGTTTGAAATCGGGGCCTCATTATATGTAGAGACCTGCAAAATTCGCGGATTCATTGACCTCTAGAATAGACTCCACAGTCCTTTAAATACTCGCGGAAATGACACCTGTTCATTGGCTACTGACGCGTAAGACGTTTCAACTAGGCTGTCCGTAATTCGGCACTTTCTTGGTTTAGTGTTTCCCATTGGCTCACAGTTCCCCGGATAAAATGTGGGCCAATCGCAGAAACGGTACGAAAGTATAGTTGTTTTGATGATAGTCTATCGCGAAATGAATCCGCGAATTTTGCATGTCTCTAATTATATGGCATAGAAATTAAGATAAAAATGTATTGCATGCCCTCTTGATTGCTTTCAAGAATTCCTACCGGGAGTTCCATACAAAACAATCATCCTGAAAACACTCTTATAGACATACATTTTAGATACGAAGTACGGAAACAGGACTAATCATCCGCCCTTAATGTATTCTTAAAAATGCTTTTCATAAATAGACGCAATTCGAATATCTTGATGAAGATTTTAAATTGCGTTGTTTTTCCAGAATCTCTGCAGGGTAGGATAGGTGTAGGGTAGATGAAGGCCTTAAGGGGAAAAAAAGGGGGGGGGGGGAAGCGAGAGCGAGAGAGACACAGGAACCAAAAGACGCCATTTTGGTTTTAACAGCTTTTTGGCCATTACAAATTTCGATGGTTTGAATTATGAAATTTAGCTTCGTTAAATCATAGTATAACGATCATTATAATGAATTGCTTGAAATATTGGCGGGTACAATAATTAATTTCGGGAGGCGATTAAAAAAATAATAACTTTTGTATTAAAAAAATACTTTAACAAGAAAAGTACACAGTTACATTATCATATTCACCATTCATCACTATATTTTGGGGTTTGTGAGTCCAAGTGTTGTAAATTCTCACCTTGCTTCACCCTTAATAACGTACTGCCTTCACAGAGAGATAACATTTTTTTTTCCATAGCTTCAGGGGAAATTTATCATTGGCGTTTTTAATTAAAAACATTTTTACGAATGACTACAACTGTAGTCCTAGTAATACTGTTGAAAAACAATACGTTACAGGTTTTTAAGAACTTGTTAACGTATGATTAGAGCCATGTAGATAGAGATTTCGCGAAAAGATTTCCAGACCAGTGGTAAAACACTATGGCATTATCTGTATTTCGTGGTTGGCTAGGTTAATTTCAGGTGCATGTCTACTGTCAGTACACCAATCACACACATCCAGTGCAGAAGCAAACGTGTCCTGAATGGCCCAGCCAAATAGGGCAGTCAATAGCTTCACTTACAGACGGCCCCCAATTACAAGGAACAGTCGCTAGCGTAGTCATACATTATTTCAGTCTAACGAGCCATCAGATTTTCTCGCGAAATATCCCTAAGTATGATTTATGCCTGGAGACAGAACAAATTCACCGATTCTTTTTGCAATAAGCTATAATTCAAGAAGACATAATGTATTGTGCTGCTTTTGCAATTGATTCACAGTTTGTCTGGAGGTCTCTGGACCAATCAGAAACCCTCCACCAAAATACTGACGAATCACAGGCTACCCAGTTGATACGTTCTCACATTTGAGTAGCCAATGACCGTGTTGACATTTGCGCGTGTGTGAATAAGGTTGTGGAGTCCATCCTGGAGGTGACTGAAAACGATAATTTTGCCAGTCCCCATTTATGCCTTAACGATGGCAAATTATCAACAATAAATTATAAAAAATAAGTATGGTACGAAAACTGTTAAAACCATGATGTTATTACGTTATTAGGTACCTACTTCTCACTCTAAGGGCAGTATTCCAAGACATTCGGGTAAAGTAGCGAATAAGTACTACCTTGTTGGAACAACCTTAACCTAACTCGCAGACCGTATATCAGAACGTATCCAAACACAATCCCTGTTAGGTAAAGAAAAAGCAACCGTTTTAATAAACTGAGCCCTTTAAGAGGCTAGAAACCGATTGTATAATTTTTCCAGTGCACGTTTGGCAGCCATCGATACATTTGCTACGCCAAATATCTTAAAGTTGGCTGCACTATCGTGCGAATTAAATGGTATAATTTTAATTTTCTCAAATACTTTTAAAGTTGCGAATATTTGTTTCCATCACCATTAAACTATACAAAATTTATTCCAGGATAGTTTCGCTATCATAAAGTTTCATTTGTAGAGACCGGAAAAATTCGCGGATTCATTTTGCGATATGCTGAAATGCAAATAGTTGTACCTTTATGCAACTTCTGCTATTGGTTCAATGTTAACCTGGAGGAGTATGGGCCAATTATAGGCCCTCAGTCAAAGCAGTATCGAATCACGAGTCTCCCAGTTGAGACGCCTCACGAGTCAGTAGCCAATGAACAGGTGACGTTTGCCCGAGTATGCACAGGATCATGGAGTCTATCCTGGAGGTAACTGAATACCTGAATTTTTCCATTCCCTATTCATTTGGCACAGCAACACGCTTGGTACATTCCCTCGTGATCACAAAAATGACTATAAACGAGTGAATGGCAACAGATGCGGTTCAGCCATCTGGACGAAATGAACAATAAAAAAAGTGAGCTTTGCGCATGCGCGTAATTTGAACAAAAGAACGGTAACGGATAGGTCACCAAAATTCGTTTCCTAAATATAAGGGACTGGCCGTGTACTACAGGTGCGACGCAATTGACGCGGCGCGAAAAATAAATTTATTATATTATTTATTATATTATTTTAACCAATCACGTTGGACACATCTATGACCATCTTATCACACTTGGAAACATATAAATTAAAGAGTGACAAAATTCGAGGACGCGACATACTTTTCGATCTGGAAGATTTTTTTTTTCTATTCCCATCGACGTTACTGAAATGATCGTGAGAAATTCCCCGCCCCCCTCAAATTATGGTTAAACTAGTAAATGTGTGATAAAATCGATATTTTTTTATCTGATTTTGTTTACTAAATTAGTATTTGAAATATTTTTATATCTTTACCTGCAAACAATTTTTTTTTCTGATAAAAATAAATTTTTCTCAAACGTGTCATATCAAACACACTTGTAAACATTGATGACTTTGTAAACGTAGTTGCGAATGTTTTTTTAGGACATATTTTATATACAGTTGTTTGTTTCTGTTGGTCATGCTGTTAAAAACTGCATTTTCACAATAACGCGATATATGTCGTGTCACAGCCTTTATGTCACGTCTGTAGCGCAGTTATGGTTCCAGAATAATATAAGGGGGGGGGGGAGGCTTAAAAAACACAAGACACTCAACGTGCGATATCAACAAAAAAAATCACTACGTTCACATCAAAGACTAAACGGAAATTAATTATGTACGTATTTATCAGGGGGCATTCGACCATTAGCTACCCAGTACAGCATTATTCGTATACAGACCACCTTTTAAAATTAAACATATTTTAGATCTAGTATGTAACGTTTTTCACTGGATGTGGTGATCCATATTCCGTCAACCACCTCAACAACGAAAGAAAAAAATGTTCAGTATAGGTATTTTATTAAAAATAAAAAATCCTCAGAAAACATCGATGTTAACAGCCTCGCAATTAAAAATAACCAGAAGTTAAAAATTTCAACTTCTTACTTACCAAGAAAAATAATCTAGTGTTTAAAAGCGTTAATTTAAGCTGGAACTAGTTAAATACTTCTCTTAATGTATCGATATTTTATCACGGTTCTGTTTTATTTGAATATCGAATACGCCTTACAAACACGTTAAAGTACGTAACAGATTAACCAGGACATCAATTCAGGGAACCACACATTCAAACATATGTTACATGCTGTGTTGACCTATTAAACCATGCAAGGCTCAGAAAGTGAGGTTAGAAGTGCAGAACACATGCAAACAAGCGACGCACACAACTTACCGGCTATGGCGAGGACGAGAAGTATCCATAAATCCATGCGGAAGGCTCTCGTAGCTGTTTCCAGTCCTACGGAGTTTTTCAAAAAGACGTTCATGTTGCGTTCCGGACAGTCTACCGTCTTTTTTTTACCCCCCTTCTAATTATTATTTTGCCTTCTTCACCTGCAGCTTTGTCGCAATGTCACTGTGCGCCAGCCACAGCCGTAAACAAACGAGCATCGAAGTCCCGCGCGTGTTCAAACATCACTGACCGCCGTTATTGAAAAAAGAAAGAAAGAAAGGAAAAAAGAATGAAATACCGCGAACGTGTTATTTTGTGCGCTAAAAGCGTCGGAGCAGCTGAAAGGAAAATAAATGAATGACGTGAGGTTCGTTCGACGCGCGTTTCTATTTTCCGTTATTATTATTTTTAAATTTTCTTCTGTCTTCGTGATTCGGGGTGCGCGAGTCAAGACAAGCGTGGCTCGCCACGCTGTTTTATTACGTCATCCTTGGTAGGGATTATATCTGCGCGGTCCGACGAGTTCAACGGCTTACCTTCGAGGTGACGGTATTTAATTTAAAAAATATATATACGTATAATTCACGACCACGGGAACGGAGGGCCAGCGAAAAGAGAAAAAAAAAATGTATATGTGTAATATTCCCAAGTCGGCCCGACGTACGGCCCACCGCTCTCCGTGAAGCCGCGATGAGTATTGACTGAAACGAGCCGTAGGGCTGCGCGCGCAGGTCTCTCGGGCCGGCTCATCCCCTTCGCCTCCACGCACTCCCTCCCCTACCCTCCCTCTTCCATGTTGCGGCGGCCAGGAATCTCTCCTCTCGGCAGGGCTGCCAACGCACGCCAGGCAGCGCCAAAGATCGTGAAAAGTCCCTGGGCGCGGTGCGCGCGCTACTGGCCCTTTTTAACGGGCAAGGTCTTAACACGCCATGTTGATTTTTTATTTTTCGCAATCATTTTTCATTTAATTTCTGGTTCTAAAATTTAAAATTGATACCTCCCTTGGATTTGTTTTTCTGCCACAAATATTTTCCACAGAAATTCACTATTATATTACCCCCCTCCTTTCCCCTTTATAACCTAATTCTAGATCAGCAAATGTCATCACTTATGTTTTTCTTTGGCATAATTAAAAAAACAAAAAAAGATATATTACTTACATACAAACTACACGCTAACCGGTTTTTGACAGATTTACATCATTGCCAAAACGGGGTGATCAAACACGGGTTGGGATTTTGTTTTCTATTTGGCACATGTTTTGTAACTATGCATCGCATATCCCTTCTTCAGATCAAGTGCCTCATTTCACGCGTGTATTGAACCGAATTGTACTTAGCGTTCAGCCCAAATACACTAAATAGGTAATAATTTTTTTTAAAAGATTTTAATTTACTTTTAAATAACCATTTTATGGAATATACTGACCAAATCGATCTTCACGCATCCCAAACCGATTATGATAAATCGATATTGATACAACGTTTTTATAATAGTTATGAATCTATAGTATACAGGTTAATTTTTGACAAATTCCATGCATAAGAACGTGTATATTTTTGAGTTGGATATCGTAACGCAATTTAACGTAAATAATAACATGTAACCTGACGTATAAAAGGATTATTACGTTTAATAGACTCAATGAAAATTTATTTTATCCGTCAGGTTACGTGCTATCGCACGTAAAAATCGGCGCTTCGCTCCTCCATACCGCTAAAAAAATAAATTCCTGTCAAGAGTTTATGCTTGGGTTTGAATGCCCAATAGGAAATCACGTAATTTTTTAAAGTTATTATTTACGTTACATTGCGTTACAATATCCCAATCAAAAGTATACACGCCCTTATGCATGGAAAACCACAAGATAGGCAAACGCAAGAAGGCAACGGCCTACATAACCTATGCAGCCTTTCTAATATATCGATGTATCATAATATAATTGATAGGTGTGAAAATCGATTTGGTTTGTGGTAGGTGGGAAGATAACAGATAAGTATCGTTAGAGACCGGAAAAATTCGCGGATTCATATCGCGATATGCTGAAATGAAAATAACTGTGCCTTTATGCAACTTCTGCTATTGGTTCACTGTTAACCTGGAGGAGTGTGGGCCAATTATAGACCCTCAGTCAACGCAGTATCGAATCACGAGTCTCCCAATTGAGACGCCTCACGAGTCAGTAGCCAATGAACAGGTGACGTTTGCTCCAATATGCATAGAATCGTGGAGTCTATCCTGGAGGTAATTGAATACGCGAATTTTTCCAGTCCTTAAGTATCGTACGATAGATCAAAGATGGTGACGTACAGAATTATGCTCACCAGACCAAAAAAAAATTAGTCACCCTAGTGCGCACGCGCAGATGGATAGTTCAGCCTACACATATGGCGCAAAGAACGTGTCACGTGCTCAACGGCATGAAAACTGCCTCTACATGAGCATCACAGGCAGTAGCATTCACTAGAGACCTGCAAAATTCGCGGTTTCGATGGCCTTCAGGATAGACTGCACATACCCCTGTACACTCGGGCAAATGACGCAAGTTCATTGGCTGCCGACTTGTAAGTCGTCTCAGCTGGTTTGTCTGTGATTCGATCCTTCTTTGGTTGAGGTTTATAACTGGTTGAGATTCGTCCAGATGAACAGTAAGCCAATAGCAAAATTATCTAAGAGGTATGTGTGTTTGAATTCTAGCCTATCACCGAACGAATCCGCGAATTTTTCAGGTCTCTAGCTATCACTGAGACATTGGTGTTTCAAGCGGACAGTGTACGTCAACATGTTAAGACGCGACAGAGTGGCAAAAAGGAGGGGATCGTGTTTGGCCCTGCCCATGGCCACACGGTGCGTGAAGTTTCCGGATCTGTTGGTGTTTCACAGCTAACTATACATAGAGACCGGAAAAATTCGCGGATTCATTTCGCGATATGCTGGAATGCAAAAAATTTTACCTTCATGAAACTTCTGGTATTGGTTCACTGTTAACCTGGAGGACTATGGACCAATTATAGACCCTCAGTCAAAGCAGTATCGAATCACGAGTCTCCCAATTGAGACGCCCCACAAGTCAGTAGCCAATGAACAGGTGACGTTTGCCCGAGTATGCACAGGATCGTGGAGTCTATCCCGGAGGTCATTGAATACGCGAATTTTTCCAGTCCCTTACTATACAACGTGTCTACAAGAAGCTTGGCTTTAGGGTTGTAGCCGCGTCCTTGGCGAATAATTCACCGACGTTTCGGTCAGCATTGCAGTCGCCATCATTAGGGAGCAGTTACCTACTGAGGTTCTCACAAGTTATCTTGCCTTTATGTACTCTCGCCTGAGGGGAAGGTGCTCCCCTGATTGGCTGCAGCCGTGGGCCAATCGGAGCCTTCCTTTCTTCCTGGTTGGCTGGGCTGTTTTGCCAATCAAGGGCGATCTGTCCCTGGGAATCAAAATCGCTTCCAAACCCGACGGGGAATTGCTGGACTCATTGAATGAAGGTCCTGTTAGCGAGGGCGAAATTTGCGACGGGAACTGCATGCACTGAACATCTGGAGTTTTGTCACCTCGCAAGAGGCCTTTCGCTCACACTGGCACGTAAAGCCGCGCGTCTTCGATTGGCCAGAGGTAAGCGAAATCGGACAATCTAATATTCCAACCAACAAAAGAAAAAAAAAACCGAAAGCAAAAATGCGCGTGTGTAATGCTCATGGTTAGGGACCGGAAAAATTCGCAGATTCAATGATCTCTAGGATAGCCTCCATTATCCTCTGCACATCTCAAGTAAACACGCGTGTTCATTGGGTACTGAATTGTGAGGCGTCTCCACTGGGTAGCTTGTGATTCGACGCTTCCTTGGTCGATAGTCTCTCATTGGTCCAGAGAGCTCCAGTTAAACTGCGAGCCAATAGCAGACCCAGCAGAATTGTACACATGTTTGAATTTCAGCCTATCACGAAATGAATCCGCGAATTTATCCGGTCTCTTCTCATCGTGAAGTTATTAAATACTTAATGAAATAAACTACATTCGTCAGTTCACACTTGATTTACCCTTTCGGCCTATTCATCCACTATAGTGTACGATTAACATACCAAAAATAAATTAAGTTGGTACAGACTTTGAATATGTGGGTCATACTTAACTGTTATCATTGTAAATTTATTTATTACATTTTCATTAAAATATTGTGTTGTATGTTATTTTATTATTATATTTAATAATTTTTGTTTTGGAAAATTAAAAAAAAAAGTTTGGTACAAATATAAAATATTAATTTTTTAGGTTAGGAAATGATAAAGTGAGTATTTTTCCTGGAAAAAAAAAATTCTGATCGTTCCTTAGACTGAAAAATGGTATGCCTGCGCTACCGCCTGTTCCCTTGTGATTGGCGGTCGTCTGCAAGAGCGGCCATTGCTAGAGACCGGAATAATTCGTGGATTAATTTCGCAATATGCTGGAATGAAAATCATTGTACCTTTATACAACTTCTGGTATTGGTTCACTGTTAACCTGGAGGACTATGGGCCAATTATAGACACTGAGTAAAAAAAGTATCGAATCACGAGTCTCCCAATTGAGACGCCTCACAAGTCAGTAGCCAATGAACAGGTGACGTTTGCCCGAGTGTGCACAGGATCGTGGAGTCTATCCTGGAGGTCGTTGAATACGCGAATTTTTCCAGTCCCTAGCCATTGCCATTATTTGGCCGGGCCACTCAGGACGCGTTTCAGTCCACACTGGATGGCTGTGATTGGTGTGTCTACAGTAGGCTTGTACCTGAAATAAAACCTTATCAGACACGAAACACAGACGATGCTACGAAATTTTAACACACAGCTGGTCTGGAAATCTTTCCGTTAGAAATACATTGCCCTAGTTTTATCCCCCCCTGTTTCATCCGTATTAAATCCAGCGTACGCCCTCGGTAGTGCAGTTTATCTGGCTTTACGAGAGAACTCAGACGTGTAGAGAGAGAGAGAGAGAGAGAGAGAGAGAGAGAGAGAGAGAGAGAGCTGTCAGGGGACGCGTCGAACTGTGGGCGTATGTTAACGACGTGTCGTATTGTGGAGGGGGAAACCTGCCATACGCTTCACGCGTCATTACGATTTCCACAGGTTGGTAACACTGCAGTTTATTCGTGCTCATATGAACGACAATAAAGTCACCGTTTTATGAAGGGGAAAAATAAACACATGTTTCAACAGCGGATTTTATTTCCAAACAAGTCTCGTGACACTATTTTTCATACAAAAAAAATAATGGCGTAGCTCATATTTCGATTTATGTAAAATGAAATTTAAAAACAATATCTAATTCGTCATATTGGTCTTAACCAACAAAACAAAAAAAAGCGAGTATGCAATTGAATTAAATTATTATGGTACTGTTTAATTGATCAAAATAAACTGTGATACCTACTTGTTCGTACCATATATATATGTCTGGTTGCGTCTCAAGGTTTGTTTCGTAAATTAAACATTTGCAACAGCAATTTTATACTTGTACAGGCACTCTCAATATATATATATATATATACATACATATATATATATATATATATATACATACATATATATACATATACATATATATATATATATATATATATATATTAGTTCAAAACAAGAATGCTTAAAAATAATTTTTTAATGGTGCCTTATGTTACAGAAAAAAAATGTGAAATCCAATAAAATCAAATTTTCTCAAAACAAAGTGAAACCGATGGATACTAAGCAAATTAAATAACACATATTTAGGAACTGGAAAAATTCGCATATTCAACAATCTCCAGGATAGACTCCACGATCCTGTGCACACTCGGGCAAACGTCACCTGTTCATTGGCTACTGACTTGTGAGGCGTCTCAATTGGGAGACTCGTGATTCGATACTGCTTTGACTGAGGGTCTATAATTGGCCCATAGTCCTCCAGGTTAACAGTGAACCAATACCAGAAGTTGCATAAAGGTACAATTATGTGCATTCCAGCATTTCGCGAAGATAATCCGCGAATTTTTCCGGTCTCTACACATATTTAAATACCACGTAAAACCACCCGAACGACTGTTAAAAGAATTATTCGTTTTGAACACGAATATACGCACTGTAAAAAAGTATTCAAATATTTTAAGTTGTCTCTATGTTCTAGTTGAAAAGATATAGCTGTTTTATGTACGTCACATGAATTCTGTGACAGTGAATGAGGTGACATAAAAATCCCACTCTTAAACTGCTGTTAGTTATAATTTGCTTAAGAAAAATTGCCTCCAAACCTAAATGTATCCATGACGTAAAGTATATATCATGTAACTTGTGCCAAATTTGACACCTCTTAAAACTAGTAGCAAAGATACGCATTTCTCAAACGTCACATGCACAGCAAAACATTAAGTGAAAATTCTTTGAGCGTGATGAGAGTAAAATTTTTAAGGCCAAATTTTAATGCAATGTTTTTGTGAAATATTGTTGTGAAACGTTTATGACGCGAAAATTACAGAGAGTAGGTACTTGGCCAAAGATATATAAAGAGAGCATTATGTTGTATACGTTGCTGGGTCGTTTTCATTCTCCTCTTCGTGCGGTGATTTGTCCCCCGCTAGAAAAAAAATAGAACCTAGAGAGATAGATTAACGAAAGAATAAGACAGAAAGTGTGTGTGCACGCGCTTGTTTCTGAAAATAGATATAGGTATCCTATACAGTCAGCTGTGAGTGCCTTGAATTTTATATTTGCTACCAGCGCGCTTGCGTTCCTCCTTGTCCAACCAGCAGCGTAGAGAGCGCTGTTGAGGCAGTCCTTGCATTTACCACATAGATAGCGCTACCTGTTATTAGTTTCATATTTCGTTCAGTATTTTGGCGTATTCCAAATTACATAATTGTTTGAAAAAACAACCTAACGCGCGCAGTTTTTTCTTACCGGCGTGAGTATTTAATCAGTGAGTATATTTATTGTTAATTTGTCATTTCTGATTGATTAATAATGATTGATATCCTAAGGTTATTTTTAAACGAGTAATAATTTGTTTTAAATTCATATTTATTTGGAAAATTGTCTTCTTTCTCTCTTTCTCTCTCTCTCTCTGCCTTTTTACCCTTTACGATATAGTTACGGGTTGAGGTTTGCATATCACTACCATAAAATGTATTGAGTTACAGGCGCTCGTTTTTAGGAAAACTGATAATTCGTGAAATCCTTTCCGAACCTGTTGACAGAACAACAGGAGAAGAAGGGGATTTTTTCGAACCGTCAAATTACAGACAAGTTACGTGACACAGGCTATAAGTAAGCTGAATTTCCAGTTTCATTGGCGTTGCTCATCAGAATTATTCGTGCAGAAAATTTACAGAAACGCCACATATTTTTTTTGTGTTTTGTTTTTCTTTCTCTTATCTTCCTCTGCAATTACTTTTCCTTTATTTTTTATCAGCTATGTAACTCGGTGTTGCTGGTCTAGTAAAACGATGCAATCGGATATTTCGGTGAGCTGAAAAAAATAAAAAGAGATCGCTGCACAAAACATTTTTTCGCAATCTGTATGTAATTTAACGCGGAAGGTAATGAGAAACCACGGTGGAACCATCCTGCTTTGCCAAGCATAGGGACGTCAAGTTTGTCATCACCTTGGCGTTGCATGTGCTCACGACTCATGGGTAGAGACCGGAAAAATTCGTGGATTCATTTCACGATATGCTATAATCCAAACAACTGTACCTTTATATTGTTTCTCTGATTGGCTCACAGTTTAGCTAAAGGACTTTGAGCCAATGAAAAACCTTCAACTAAAAATGTATCGAATCGCAAGCGTCCCAGTTGACAGATGTCACGAGTCAATAGCCAATGAGCAGGTGGCATTTGCCTGAGTGTGTAGGGGATTGTGGAGTCTATCCTAGAGGTCATCCAAAGCGCGAATTTTTCCAGTCTCTACTCATAGGTAAAACGACTAATCATAATCATGTAATTTAAAGGAATTGAAAACTTTTGTTCTTTGAATAATCCTTTCAATGGGGAATGATTAAAAAAAATTTTTTTTAACATACTTCATCACTGGTCCTCAATAACAGACGAAAAATTTACAACATTAACAAACTAGTGTATTCATCTGGTGCTATAATTTTTATTTTGCTGACAAAATTACTTCCGCGTAATTCGGTGTGTTGTCCAAGCATGTACCATTTGACGTAGTTGATATATTTACTTGTTGTCGGTGTGTTTGTGAAATCATTTCCCCCCATTTTTGAGAATTTCAGTGATGCAGTCTCTCTCTCTCTCTCTCTATCGTTTGTCCCTGAGTCTTCTTTCTGCGCTTGTTTTCTGTGTCTGCCTTGCTATCGTGAAATACCATGTGGAACCCCATCCTTGCCTTTTATTGGCCATCATTAGGCACAAAGAAACCACGACGTTCGATTCGGAAAAGAAAAACAGCTCTTACACAGAAAAATAATTTCTGTACGTTGACAAAAGATTCCTTTGGAGACCAGTTGCCAAGAAACAGTTTGTAATACTTCAAGAAAGATATTGCAATTTGTATTACACATGTTATGGTTACTTTTGCATGTATGAATTACGTTTTTCGAAATAATACTGTATATTTTTTGAAAATGTTTTGCGAATTATATATTTTAATTGACGTTTCATTTAAGCATAATAATTTTAAACCGTGGAAAAGATACTTGAATATTCAGCAATATCATTTTATTTTGTTTTACTGTGCTTGTTAATATGCGCAGTAAACACTGTAAAGCTATTCAGGGAACGGTTTACAAAACTTAAACTATTGGAGGTATCAGGGCAACACAAAGTATAAATTCCCCGGTAAGAATCCGAACCAAGTGTTACTGCAAACACTATTTTGAAATGATACAGTTGTTTTCATGTAAATATACAAATTCAGAAATATCTGTGATTTTACATGAATATTTTTGTTTCATTAAAAGAAAAATTACTTTGTAGAATGATTTTCGCTGGTCCGTATACATAGGTAGCTACATAAGGCGACGATCTATAAATGTTAAGACATCCAGTTATACTTATTTCCCCATATGGAGGAATTAATTTTTTACTTGTTAGTTTGGTTCCCATGCATTCCTACTACTGATGAACTGTGGAAATTTCACACACCACCCGACCGACAAACTCTGTGTTTACGTTTCAGAACACTTTTTTTTCGAGACTCGTTAAGGTAAGAGTTTTTCTTTTTTTTTTTTTTAAATTCGAACTCCAAAACATTTTTAATTTTCCGTAAGACAATACAAACGTACATAAAGATGCATACCGTGACCTTTCAAACGGTCACAACGACAAAAAAGAGTAATTAAGCATTCGGCGATGGCGTTCGTGCAATATAGCACGTTTCACATCACGAAAACCACTCGAAGATCAAAGATAGCAGAGAGGTCGAAATGAGTAACATGTAAAAGGTAGAGGATTGAAAAGGGGGTGGGCTGAGGGGGTTTTCGAGAGGGCGAGAACCAATCACAGCCCAGCTGCCGGGGGTTGCGATCAAGGCTCGCAGCTACACTGCAGGTAGCGCTTGGAGAGGGGAAGTGAGAGGGGTGGGTGGTGGAGGGGGGGGGAGGAGTGAGCAGCAGGGAGGGGAGGGATCACAAGCATTGATTTCCTTCGGTTGGTGTAAATAAGTGATCACACACAGGCGACTCCGTCGTGCGTGGGCGAAATACTCCTCACGCCGGCACGGTGTCGGAGGGGGGGGGGGGGGACTACTTTTGGTGGAGGGGGGGATAGGAGAATCGCAACTCTCGAGATCATGACTTTTCCAAGTCCAAGGTACCTCATTGGTAGAGACCTCCCAATTCGCGGATTCATTCGGTGATAGGCTAGAATTCAAACACATATACCTCTTAGATAATTTTGCTATTGGCTTACTGTTCATCTGGACGAATCTCATACAGTTATAAACTCTCAACCAAAGAAGGATCGCATCACAGACAAACCAGCTGAGACGACTTACTAGTCGGCAGCCAATGAACTTGCGTTATTTGCCCGAGTGTACAGGGTATGTGCAGTCTATCCTGAAGGCCATCGAAACCGCGGATTTTGCAGGTCTCTACTCATTGGTCATTGCTAGAGACCTGTAAAATTCGCGATTTCAATTCCCTAAAGGATAGACTCAATGATCCACTATGCACTCGTGCAAATTAAATCTGCTGATTGGTTACCGAATCGTAACACCTGTTGACTGGAATGATCGTGATTCGCTAATTCTTCTGTTAAAGATTTTTCATTGGCCCAGAGTCCTTCAGATAAACTGTGGCCCAATCACTGAAGCAAAATAATGTCAAAAGTATTTGGACTCTATCCTATCGCGAAATGAATCCGCGAATTTTACATGTCTCTAGTCATTGCTAGGGACTGGAAAAATTCTCGTATTCAACGACCTCCAGGATAGACTCCACGATCCTGTGCATACTCGGGCAAACGTCACCTGTTCATTGGCTGCTGACTCGTGAGGCGTCTCAATTGGGAGACTCGTGATTCGATACTGCTTTGACTGAGGGTCTATAATTGGCCCATAGTCCTCCAGGTTAACAGTGAACCGATACCAGAAGTTGCATAAAGGTACAATTATTTGCATTCCAGCATATCGCGAAATGAACCCGCGAATTTCTCCGGTCTCTACTCATTGCTTAAAAATTGCAAAATCTTGACGGGCACAACGCGATGTACTGTACGCAGAATACAAGAACGGGCTTCAGTGATGACCAACTTCTTTTTTTTTTTCTTCGTGAGGACCAGAAACAGTTTTTGCTAACTAATTCGAGGGCTAGACATACATAAAATTAAATATTAATTTTTTACATTATTTTTTGTTCGCATTATTCTGTAGGATAACCGATTAATTGAAGAATTAGTATAATGTGAGCGAGTCTTTAAATAGTATCTACTCGCCAGCGATGAGTAAACATCTAACATAGGTATCGAGCAAATAAATTTATACTACGAAACTCGGTCACAAAATTTAACGTAGAATTCTTTTTAAAAATACGCAAATTGTGTTTTCAAATAAATTTCTTGGTGCGAATCACACGTAGTTTACGCACCCACCGTTAGAATTCTCTGCCAAAGCAGATACGTTGACTATCGAATCATCCCATTTGCAGACCGAAATTTTAAACTATGTAATGTAACGGCTCCGATAAAAACGAAAAAAAATATATATATTGAAAAATTACTAAACCCCAGTTTTGGACCAGACATTCAACAAGTAGTTTTATTAAAACACTGCCCATCTGCTTAAAATTCTTAAACAGTAAATAAATGAATCTTTCCATTTGTCTGTATGGACTTTTGTTCGCACCATCTGCCACAGATGGCAGCACCGTGGTTGTTACAAATTTCCGTTCCACGCGATTTCCGATCCATTCACGAAATTACTTTCACTAAATGAATACAAATTCCTCTTTTCACGTAATAGGCAACCAAAGTCATATTTTGTAACTTTTTGGTGGAATACGAATTATGAGAATTGGATGTATTACAGAACTTCTGTTCTTTTTTAGGTTTTAAGAATTTGCTACTGGTTACTACAGTAATAATAGGTATAGTTATAATTTCTTTCAGATTTTTTTTCATCTTACTTATCTATCATAATCCTTACTGTATGATTTTATTGGTAAAACAGATTTGAGATATTAAAAACTGCTACTCGTTTATTCTTGTTCTATTTAATCACGCATAATAAATTAATTTTGTATGTTAAAATCCAAAGTAGAAAAAATATTTATTATATACAAATTACACTTCCAAACACTTACCACAGAATAATTTTTCCCATATTTTAAAAATTTGATACTCGTATTATAATTGTAACTTAATGCAAACAGACAGTTAAAATTTTTGTACAGTTTATCACAAAACATAATGTCTGTGACGTAACATTCTCATTTGCAGATTGCTTGATGTTAAGAGATAATTTCATTTTCCAAGATCATACCGATGAAAGTAAGAGATAAAAAGACTTCTTTGGCCCGGATGAATACCGCTGTAGGATATTACTGGCGAATTTCTCAGGTATACATTCTTACAATTTCCATAAATATTACGTAGCAAAAGGCAGTTAAAATTTTTTTTTTCAACATTTACGCTTTTGCGTCCAACTTATTTCATGCGAACGAGACACCTGGAATTCATCGCCATATTGGTTTCCGGGGAGGAGGGGGGGGGGGAGGGGTTGAAGGGAGGAAAATTCATTTTGTTTGTACATTTGGTGCCGCTCCCTGGGGCGGAATATAAATGAAAACCCGAGTGAATAAAACAGCGGGAGACGGCGTGCGAGGAAATAGGAAAATAAAAGGTTAATGTGAACTTTTTTTTTACCAGGTGAGCGCGTGCTGAAGTAGTGTTGAGACTCCTTCCCCCCCCCCCCCCTATCTAGCCCCCACCACCCGGCTCATCTAAATGCGATTGATGGGTTGTGACGTGAACAATGCCTATGCATGCGAGATGAGATCTCGAGAGCTCCGGGTCGTAAATATCGTGGCCGGCTTTGCAGGTGAAGTAACGGTAGGTGCGCTTCTGTAAGATGAGGAATTCAACTTCAACGTCGCGTAGTTGGTTTAAATATACATGTGTAGGTAGCACTCCTTTTTTTTTTTTCGTTTCATGGTGCGCGTGCAACGTACAAATTCACTCTCATAAATTTTTTCACTTGAAAACGTTTTTGGGCACCGTGGGAGTAAAAATTTCTAGGCCGAATTTTAATAACTACGTCTGACCAGAGATTAGAGAAAGTTACAGATGGAGCAAGTCACCAATTTCTGCGGGAGGGGTTCTGAGGCCCTGGGACGGAAGGGGAATGCTTTCGTCCGCCATATTGGAACGTGAAGAAAGTTGTGTTTTCCCTTAAAGGTAGGTTTACGATTGAAAATTATGAATTAAGACTTAAGACTTAGTCCTGTACTTACCATATGACTCTATGTAAACGAGTGGAATGGTTTATGATTGTCGTGTGTGAATTTTGACGGGTCGTGTGCGAACCATATGATGACTTAAGACTTAACAGAAATGGTTATATTTTATATTTTTTCGTTAAGACTTAAGGGAAGCGACCAATCACAACAAACCGGAACCTTTCAACCGGAAGTTTATGTCTTATTATTGGACCGAGCGAGGCAGTATTTTGGGTTAGAATTCGTATATTTTTCATTTGTAATCATCATTCATTTCGAAAAATAGATATCCCATTTGTCAATAACCTATTTCAAACCTGCTTCTCCGTTTCGAACAATGGCCGACCATGTGTTTTGTACTGTGATTGGTTAGAATTAACGACTTCTATGTCAATCATAAACTGGAAAATGTAGTTTTGACTTAATCGTGTGCTCGATGTTAAGTTATAATTATTAATGAAATCAATCGTAAACCCAGATTTAGAGTTACGTTGCGGCGAATTTTGAAGTGCTTGGATTTAATTAAGTATACCTATTGTTCGGTTTCAAGTTTTGTTAATATATTTGCCAACATATATTTAACTTTCGATTCCACAATCGTGTGACGTTCATTACTTCAGGCAGTTAGCAGATTGTGTAAAAAATTGTGTTGAGGTGACATTCGTATGGGAAATCGGAAATGGCATCCTGTGTAGCCTTTGGGTGTACTAAGTAATAGGAATGCAAGGAAAGGAACAAAACAACTGGAATTCGAAAAGGATAATATAATAACGTTTCACAAGTAAGTAGCTATAAATGGCGGGGCTGGCTTATAGCCTTTTATAATGTTTATCAATGATATAGGTTATCTCCCCATAAACGGAATAATGTGACTGTTGATACGCAATATGGAACATTTACCACCCGAAATATTACAAAATAGAGCTGTAAGAAAACTGGGTAAATGTTCCGTATTGCGTATCCAAGTATATATGTTGGTCCTGTTTAAGTATTTTTAATGTCAGTAGTTTTATTAAAACTTTTAAAATTTAATTTATAATATACTATACTAACCTAACCAACCGCCTTTTTAAGTATTTTTAATGTAGCTACACGAACCTAAACCGTTCATAATGTTTTTAAGGACGATTGGAGCGGAACATATGTAAGTAACCAGGGCCTTTATAGGCCTGAATAAAATATATTTTCAGTCAGGTTGTATCTTTCCGCTGCTTGCAAACATAAACATTCCCACCACCTTTTATTTAGGCGTACAACCGGCATGTCGAACAGTAGTAAAAAAATGTTGGAAAAAGTGGCATTTTTGTTAGACACTAAGGGGTACGAGTTTGCTGTATTTATTTTGTTCATTTTTTTACAATCCAATTACGACAATTATTGTGGGTATAGAACTTGTCTATTTTCATACATTAATTTTTTTACAGTATTTTACAGAGATGCATGACAAGAATCTTATAATTATTTAAGCCTTGTCGCCAACCACTTTTTAAATAGGGCTGTAACGTGTAATTTGTTGAGATTAGTTCTACAAAAAAAAAACCTGGTAAAAATCCAACGATAGCGTAAATCAGAAAATGTAATCAAAACTACTGAGTCAATTCTACTTACAACGTTTTTGTAAGTGCCTCTTGGAAGTGAGAAGCTGAGAGGAAAATATTGTGCACTATTGCCATTAAATATGGTTTACCCAAAACTTAGTAGTTTGATAATTTTACCAGATACACTTTCCCAAGTGATGTTAACAGCAGCTATTTTTTTTCCTCCTCTTTGCTGGTACTAGTAATAATATAAATAGCACATAGGCTACATTCAATTTGTTGTAGAACTCATTTGAGTGTACCAACCATAATGTACATGCGCAATTTGCACAGAGTGCAACTTGTAGTTTGCATTGTTGCTTTGAAGAATAATATACTTCACATTTGGATGCTCGTGGAAAATATTATCGGCTACCTAGTTAATGTTGAAAATTGGATAACAAGCTAATACATATAAAGGTAAGTATTCAGCCTATATACTAAGAAATTAGCCTACATATAGGGTAGGGCTTAAGTTTGCCTATGTTATTAGACCTCACATATTAATTGCACACACAGTAACATATGTAAGAATAGTACCTACTGCAACAGCCACTTTACTTTATTTTTGAAACAATCCAGGCCTTTTTTTTGTCGGTAGTCCCTCTTGCACTGCATGCAGTAGCAGCCGGTATTAAAGACACGTGCACACCCAGTTTTCTACAGAACATTTATTTATTTTGTAGAGTGAAAAGTTCCTCATTATCTACTTTTACCAGTGGCAGCTACCAGAGTTACACTCGTCGCTTTGTTTGCATGTGTCACGGACGTCTGTTTTTATTTTTTCAATTGCGGCGATACGGCAACGCTGTAGTGTTCACAATGGATCTGTGCACGAAACACGGGAAGCCTAAGTTTTACAATTTTTTTTTTTTTCCTAACCTAACTAAAACTAAGTGTATTTTGGAGGGGTCCGGGTTAGGGAGGGACCTAGGTGCGTCTCAGGCCGAAGCCTATACGCCTAGTCATGCTGGGATTAGCCATGCAAGGAGAGGGTCGCATGCATCATGTGCTAGGAGGGGATTGGCCAGCCATGGCAGCGATTGGCGCCATGACTAACTCCCCTCACTCTTAAATCTAGACTATAACTAGAGATAGGTTGGGCCCAGGTAAAACCTGCATAGACACAGGGAAAACCCTGGGCACATTCATGCGGGATGCAAATTGGCATGCATTACGTGTAGGAGTTTACAGGAGACAGAGGATGGTCTGGATGAAGTGTTGGACAGAGTAGAAAAGAGTCTACCATGCGGGGGTTGGGCACTTGGACTAGTAGTCCGCTTTGCTTTTTATCCAGGACTGGATTTAGTGACCAGGGACGCAAGCGCCCCTGGTGGTGAGTGGTTGCACTGACCACTCACTCCGCCGCCAGTCAGCACTAAGTTTTACAAAGAGTTGAGAACCTACCCGAACACGCCCGAAGACTTCACCTTCGGCCAACTTCGGGACTTTGTTTTTATTTTCATAACAGCACGGTCATGTTGGTGGATATCAATAACACTTAATAATAATAATAATTGTGAGGTTAAGTGTTTAATTCATAGAAAGAAAGTGCATATTTAGTAATAATCTTAAGATTATTATTCATTGTTATATCACAAGTATTCGTTATGTTCAGGATCTTTCAATAAAACACGCTGCCTGCATGCCTGCCTCAGTCCTTTTGCGCATGCGCACGAAGGAATTACGTCACCTCCTACGGGACGGCTTTTCGTTGCTCATTGATGGAGTTCCAAATTTTAGCACGCACAGCAGCACTGATCAGAGAAGTAAGTCATAACTTATGAATCAGCCCGGTAGATGCCAGTATTGTCCACTCCAATACTATCACCCCTAACCAAACAAACTTTTCGTTTTCAGTTTTTTCGTCCAGTGGAAACAAGTAATTTGCGTGTGGATTAATTCGAACGTAAATATCTTTAAATAATTAGTGTGCGTGTGCGTTTGCAAAATATTTTTTGTGGCTTACGCAGGACAACATTTTTCTGAGGTATGTTTAAAAGTTTCCCTTTGTTGTAAGACTTTAACTGTGAAAATGTGACTGCGTTATTTGGCGCGTACAGCAAACATGTACGATTTTTATAATTCGCCATAATGAATTCCGTACAAACAATTTTAGCGAACAGAAAAATTACGTACGAGGAAAAGTTAAGAATTAAAAATTTAGGTCCTGATCAGCCTCATTTTGAAATAACTACGGAAACAAAGTTACAAAAACGTATTTTCAGACGTAAATTTAACAATGAACATTTACACAAAACACAAGTGGCTATGCGGCTGTGTAAAAAAAAAAAAAAAAAAAAAAAAAATGCTGTGTTTTGTTTACCGTGCCTGATTTTTAGTGCAGAAGGTTATAAGGACATCGTACATTTGGGCGAGAAAATTAATAAACATGAAAACTCTCTTGCTCACAAAAATGCCAATATAGAATTTACATTGTTAGGTAGAATAAACATCAGTACACAGCTACAGTGCTTACAGAGAGTCTGTTAAAAAACATAATGAACAAGTGTACAGGAACAGATATATTTTCGGTAGACTGATAGATTGTGTAGAAATTTGTGGAGCGTTTGAACTGGCGTTACGAGGGCATGATAAAAGTGAAACTTCTGAAAATCCTTGTGTCTTCAGGGGCCTCGTTAGTTTTGTAAGCTCGATCGACATTGCAATGAAAGAACACTTACAAAATGTCACTGTGTTTAAAGGTACTTCAAAGACGATCCAGAATGAATTGTTAGAATGCATGTTGTGTGTTTGCAGGGAAAGAATTTCAGAGGAAATAAAACAAGCAAGTTATTTAGCTGTAATGGTAGATAAAACTACTTATGTGTCCACTTTACAACAAATGGTATTAGTATTTCGATACGACAGAAATGGCATCATTATTGAGAGATTTTGGGGTTTTTTAATCCAGAAGGTTTAGATGCTGAATCTATATACAAAGCTGTTTATTCCGAAGTAGACTCGCAACTGGGAGAGAAAAAGACGAAATTAATTGCGCAGTGCTATGATGGTGCTGCTGTCATGAGTGGCCATGTTAATAGAGCGCAAACAAAAATGAGAGAACAGTATTCTTTTGCGTATTACATTCACTGCTATGCTCATCAGTTTAATTTAGTTTTGCAGAAAGCTGCAGCCATAAACAGTTCGTGAAAATATTTTTCTCCAATTTGTCAGGTTTCCCAGCATTCTTTATTCGGTCTTCGCAGAGGACAAAACTACTTGACAGTGTTGTGAAAAAGAGACTTCCAAGATTGGCAGCCACAAGATGGGTTTTCAACATTCGGGCAGTTAACACTGTATTCGAGCAAAAGAACGAGCTGATTAAGTGCTTAGAAGATATCTGTAATTCAGAGCGAGTAGAAGACAAAACATGACGAGAAAGCAGTGGACTTGTTTCTAATTTATACGACCCAGTATTTTTATTTTGGCTCGAGTTTTTTTTATAGTATCATGCCGCACGCTGACATTTTGTTCAAACAACTGCAAACCACTGGCATTGACTCTGGAAAAATCAAAACATGTATTGAGCAGTTTGAAAGTTATGTACAGGTTGCTAGAGATAAAGTGGAGGACACGTGTACTTCAGTGGAGCAAACTCATCAAAACAAAAGGAGAAAATGATCATTTACATCCATAACTGCAAATGCTAATGAAGTCTGCGATGCAATTATTGTTGGCATTAAATAAAGATTTTCGTTGGTCATTTGATAGTTTCTAAACTTCTTCACGTCAATAGTTTTCCAGTGTTTTCAAATGCATTTCCAGAAGAAGAATTTAGAGTAGCTCTTGAAACATACCCGTTTCTATCAAAGGAGCAACTGCGAACAGAGCTGCAAGTTTTGTATAGTAGGAATGACTTTCATCAAGCTGATGGTGCTTTAGTTATACCTACTGCAGTTTCTTTTGAGCAATAATCTGGACCAGGACACATTTCCTCAACTTAGTAGTCTTCTGAGGATTATTGTAGGCTAACAACTCCCATGACAAGTGAAGCTGAACGGTGCTTCTCTACTCTCAAGAGGGTCAAGACTTTTCTTCGGAACACTATGTCAGAAGAAAGACTTACTGCTTTAGCAATGTTGTCAATAGAAAAGACTCTAATAAATAGCATGATTTTAATCATATCTTCAAGAAGTTTGCTCAGCTGAAAACCAGAAGATTGGATTTTTTTTACAAATAAATAATAGTGCAATACCTTTGTAGCATTAAAGTTTGTAAAATCATATTTTTTAGCTTCACATTGCTTTCAGGTGCAACACTTTGATAAACTTAAGCCCAGCCACAAATTTGAAAAATTAAGAAAATCAAATATAATTTTTTATTATTTATGTGAGGCTTGATCAGCGATCTACCATTTTGAATTAAAATTTAAAATCTCTTAAAACAAATAGTCTGCTCAATAAGCTTCGTTGTGTTAGTTCGGGCTACAAATACAGACATGAGTTTGTGTAATAAACGAAATTTATCTTTGACGACTCCAATATAAGCAGTAACTGCTACGGTGTCGCACCAACACAGATAATCTGACACCAAAACAGGTTTCAAGAGCGCAGTAAGGTAGGAAGTCTTATTTTTTTTCTTTATGAGTGCATATGTGTTCGCATGTGTGTATGTATGAGTGTGTGAACACATAATTTAACATCACCGGCTGCTACTGACTGCATGTACGTTATACTGTATACACACAGTAAAGCCCATAATTTTATGACATGTAGGCTACGTTACAAACTGGGTAAGTAAGTTTCTGGTTTAATGGGTAAGTGCAAGCAATTATTAAATAGGCATTACTAGCAATGGTATTTCTTAGGATGGTAGCAGTAAAATATTAATGAAACTGTAGAAACCAATTTGGGGGGGGGGGGGGGGGGTGGGGGGGGTGCTATATCGTTGAGTTGCAGATATCTTTAAAACGTTTATGTTGATTTGGTGCACAGCTGAATTTTCATGCCGATGGAACCGGTGGACGAACTCAATTCAGCCTGAATAATTGGTTACAAATAAACACTACGATTTAACAGTAGGCTACATTATCCCACGGACGTGATAGCTTCAAGTTATTACTTACTACAGCAAATTACAATACAGATCTGTCCGACATTAGCATTGATAATACCTTATCAAAGTCTAATAATTTTATCATTTACTGTCAGAAGTCTTTAATGAGACCAGTAATAGCAGAAATATACATAATTCATATTTATTACAGCATTTCGCCATCCTAAACATAATCAGCTGACTGAAATTCAAAACAACCACCCGCCATATTGAAACCTGAATGGCGAAACCTACTCGGCCTCACCATAGCTATGTAGTTTATAGGGATAGGCGGGTCGCGGCGGTAGGGACCCGTCGGCGCCTGACGCCATTCTGACTTGCTGGCATCTAGTAAGGGAGTATTTGGGCAGAGGGCAACACAACGGGGTTTGAGCTTATTTTGAAGTGAGTAATAATCGTGTTAGTTCATGTTTAGTTAGATAATTATCTCTCTCTCTCTCTCTCTGCCATTTTACCTCTTACGATGTACTTACGAGTCCAGGTTTGAATTGCCGATGAAGTTTCACTTATATCACTTGTACCGAGTTACACGTGATCTATTTTTTTTTTCATAACGCACCTAAAGAAATATAACTTTCAAAAGATAATTTTTTTTGTCTAGAAACTATTTAAACCATGATGACGTCTGTCTGTGGTGTTATGATCAATGGCAACATAAGTCGTAATATTTGTTTACAGAAAAAATTGCTATAACTGATTACTTGTTGTCTTTGCTTTTTCTAGTAGCGCTCTCGCAGAAGCACGCACAGGAAAAAAAAATTCTGTACTTTACAATAGATTCCTTTATAAACAGTTGCCAATAAATAGTACCAGAAATATTTTATAACTTCTTACAACTCATAGCTGTGGTTATTTTTGCGTATATTTATGAAATACGTTTTTCGAGATAGTACTGAAGATTTCTTACGAAAAATTTCTCATAATTTATTATTTATTTGATGTTTCATTCAAGCATAATTTTTGACGTGATAACGTCTTATAAATCGATGAACGCCGGCTGCACGCAGGAAAAAGCATGACTCATTTTCACGTTCCGCCTGAGCCGAGCGTGCGAGAAAATCTTCTATAATATAAAACAGGTTAAGGCGGGCTTTTTAACTAATTTTTCGTGATTATATTTAAACAAATTATTTAAATTAAATTTGCAAAAACTGTAAATAATAAATGAAATTTAAAAAGTAATTATGCAATTTTTCATCAATGTTTTCTTATGACGTTATCACGTAAAATTGTCGTCCGTAAACCGACTTTACAGACAAAAACCCATTAAAAAAAAAAGCCATTGAATAGAAAATCTAATATTGAATAATTGGACTTTATTTTTATAATCAATTAGTTAATACTGGAAAGTAGCTACTGCAGAGCGCAAAGCAAAAATGCCCGGTTAAGAATCCGAACCTACTAGTAGTAATACTGCGAGCACTATTTTGTAGTGACACAGTTGTTTTCTTGACAAAAAAAAAGTACAAATTTAGAAATATATGTCATTACTAGAGACCTGTAAAATTCGCGATTTCAAATCCCTAAAGGATAGACTCCATGATCCTCTACGCACTCGTGCAAATTACATCTGCTGACTGGTTACCGACTCGTAACACCTGTTGACTGGAATGATCGTGATTCGCTAATTCTTCCGTTAAAGATTTTTCATTGGCCCAGAGTCCTTCAGATAAAACTGTGGCCCAATCACTGAAGCAAAATAATGTCAAAAGCATTTGGACTCTTTCCTATCGCGAAATGAATCCGCGAATTTTACAGGTCTCTAAGTAATTACAAAAAATAATATATATATTATAATAACCACGCGCAGAAGTACCGACGTTATTAACCGGAGAAGGCTTGGGGCTTTGTCACCCGCCGGTCCGCTCCGGACACGCACGGACGGAGCTACTCATTTAAGCCTGCGCTTGCCGCGTGCGACGCCAGCGCTCTTTACGAGCGGCGGCGCGGCGGCGTGTACAAACAGGCGCGCGTGTTTACGGGCGCGAATCCCTCTTCCGTCTGGGGAAGGGGGAAGGGGTAATAGAGAAGGAGGCTTGTGAAAGGAGGGGGCCGGGGTAATAGTGATGGTAGGGGGTTGGGAAGTGGTGGAGGGGGGGGATACGAGCCTTGTCTGCAGCCCCTGGAGCGATTACACATTCATCCGCGGGCGCAGCGGCCGGCGGTGGCTTTGTCTGTCCGCGGGACAAAAGATGGACCACTCTCTCTCTCTCTCTCTCTCTCTCTCTATCTCTCTGCGAAGCCCTACCCCCTGCCACGCGAGTAAAAGTGGGCTTGCCCGCAGAGGGTCTGAAGGCGTTTTTTTGAAGTGAAACTTCATCACCGAGGAGGGGGGGGGGTTGCCATTTTTTTTCGAGCGTTACGCAAATTCCGACCGCACGAGGGGAAATACGTAGTTAGGTACGTGGTGGGGGAACCGGTAGAGGAGGAGAATGCGTCAGCGGCGACGCCACTCCCAACGCATGCCCTGGCGGTCGAATGGGATGACGGCGAAAGGGGGTAAGGGATAGTTACCCTAGCGTAGCAGTTCGGGAGGGTAGGGGTAGAAATGTCGCAGAAGTGATGCCACGGAATTCTCGTGACGCTGCTTGTGTTTGTCTACGCCTCAGTTTTCGTAACGGCTAACGATTGACGCTACCGTATTTATTTTATTTAATTTTGAAGTATCTAAAATGTATTTATTCGTCTGGAATTGATTTGTGCAATTAACTTTATAAGTATAATTAATTTTTATTACACGCTTTATATTAGCTTCACCTGCATGTATGTTTGTTTGTATGTTTGTAACCGACTCCTTTGGGTGCGATTTTGACCCACTTTAAACGGCCAGATTTCATTCAAATTTTGTAGATGTATTATTATTACACGCTTTATATTAGCTTCACCTGTATGTTTGTTTGTTTGTATGTTTGTGACCGACTCCTTTGGGTGCGATTTTGACCCACTTTAAACGGCCAGATTTCATTCAAACTTATTAGATTTATTATTATCACACGCTTTATATTAGCTTCACCTGTATGTTTGTTTGTTTGTTTGTTTGTATGTTTGTAACCGACTCCTTTGGGTTCGATTTTGACCCACTTTAAAGGGCCAGATTTCATTCAAACTTTGTAGATTTATCGAGGACCGATGACAATACACTAATTTGATAAGATTATTCCATTATTCAATTTGCAAAATAAGATTTTTGTCAATTTATATAATTTCACAATATTTAGTAGGCTTTGTTTATATCGCGCCAAAGACAAACTGAAAGAAAACAGTTCGCACATTGTAAAGAAAACCATTTATAAGTATCATTAATTTTTATGTAAATATCTATCTATACTTAACAAGCAAGAAGTTTCACTACTGTCACGAGTGGACTCCAAACACACACGTTTTTTCCCCCCATGTCGTTATTGGTGTGTAAATATCCAAGCTTCTGGTGTACGCCCTTTGGTGGGAGCAATTTCGTAAAAATGGAACGGAAGTCTGATGAACGGAAGTGTGACACGAAATTGGCGGACCCACGTGTATCAACATCAAGGCGTACATAATCACTTTCGAAAAAAAAAATAAGTTGGATAAAAAAACGTATTGGTATGCAAAATTAAACATTATTATTGTAAAACTACCCTGGATTATATTTGGTAAAATAAAGTAGTCACAGTAAAAAGTAATCTCAAGTTTTAAAGCACCTAAAAATACTGGAATACAATATTTATAAATATTATTCTCCTTGAAATAGAAAAATGGTATCTGTGAAGAAGAGGCAGATCACGCGCTTCATAAACTCAAAGCAAGGTGTTAAAATACGGTCACTGTAAAAGTTTTTGACGTGACAACGTCTAATAAATCGCTGCACGCACGAAAAAGTGTCCCGTTACGCACATTGTTCCGTTACGCTGTGTCCCGTTACGCTCATTGTACGCTTGCGCCGCATCTATCTCTCTTCCACTCGATTGGGGCTATGCGTCCGAGGAGAAGAAAGACAGCGGCAGCACACAACTTACATCTACACGTGAACCGTTTCGTCGACTGTTTATAAAGTGAAGTGAAAAGTTAATGTGGTTTTCATTGCTTATTACAACAACAATTTCGGCAATAAAGGTTAATTATTCTTGCATTTGAAAAATCTGATTACTAGTATAATTTCTAGTATTTATTCTTTTATTATTAAAATAAAATTGATTCAATTTTATTCATAAAAGTATGCAATAATTTCATCAATGTTCTGTTATGACGTTGTCACGTTAAACTATCGTCCGTAAACCGACTTTACAGACAACCAATTTTTTTACTAGTCTATAGTTCTATATAATTATTGTACAGCGGGACTGTAAGTTTGTTTGCAGAAAATCAACTAAAAAATTTTCAGACTAGTTATACAAATTATATTTCACTTATGAAATTACATAATTAATGCTGAACGATGAACATTAAAAATACATAAATGTGTTCGTTAACGAGGTTAGATGTTACTGCACGTACCTACTGCACGTGTTAATGACACACGAAACTAAAGCAAACTCTTGGAATATAATGTCAGTGTTATAAGAGACAATCGATCGTCGCTCTACCACTCTGGTTCTGGGGTGGAGCGCCTGCCTTGTGACTTGTAGGACCCGGGTTCGCGCCCCGGCTTCTCCAAGGCGGATTGCCCAGATAAAATGGTGGAATTTTCAAATGCAATCCCTTGTAACAAGTCAGGCTACCAAAGAAACGGTGGGTGGAACAGAAAAAACCTTCCAGGTGGCTTCCAAATGGGGAGCCCGTTTCTTTTCTTGGGCTCCCCATGCGGTGGCCATTCCGGTGGTTTCTCCGGGGGAACGGAGTTTTGCAAAAATATATATATTTTTTTACTTTTTAAATAACATTATAATATAATCACATTACATAATAATAACGTTGAATAAGCTCAATAAGGGTAATGTTTTTTTTTGTAGGAACTATTTACAGACTGATTTCAATAGTTCTATGATCTATATCGACAAAAACAGTTGTCTGGTCTCGATCGACATTATAACCGATTATTTTTACAACTATCTGGAAGTGGCAGTTATTCCTTGTTTCGCAACAGTTTAAGCTTGTTTTATGTGTGAGTCAAAATGCTATTAATGTCTGTACTTGAAAGTTAAGCTGAATATGAGCTAAATTATATAAAATGTTTCATTCACTCAGTCAGTAGAAATTTATTTCTAATAGTGCAAATAAACAAGGTCCTTGGATCAAATATATAATTACATCTGCAATAATGATAAAATAATCTTTCTTTTGAATAAAAAAAAAAAGAAAGTTAGAATGCCAGTGTTTAAATTATGCCATACTTTTAAATGACAGTAATGAATTGTAGTGGCTTTTTGCAATTGGAATAAGTAGGAATGTTTTAAAACATCCATTCATGCCCAATAACTGATAAGGTTAACCATCTAAATAACCAGTTTTCAATCGGAACCATAACTGTCATGAATGGTATTGGACAAATTCTCCATTCCAATCATTCCAAGCTGCTATCTGTGCATAATGGCAGCAACCAACGTTTGCGATTCAGGCAGCGAATTCTAGCGGCGGGAGCAGAAAGTATGTGCGTGATTAACTTTCAGAAATACTGGTATTTGAAAAGCGATTATTTTTTATTTATCAGTTTACTTATCACGCTCGGCATTATTTTTAAAGGATTCTATGTTGAATTTAGTTTCTAAGTTTCGTATTATAAGTTTATTTGCAACATGAACAACATGCGAACACATTAATCTACTCGCTACTGTGGTTAGATGTTTACACATCACTGGCGAGTAGGTACTGAAAAACTCGCTCACATTTTGTTTTGATTCAAGAGATATTTATAAAAATTTCAAATTAATATCTCCCTCGCATTTGTTGTTCCGCCACGAATATTTTCAACAAATATTTACTTAGTGGATAAAATTCTCGAAAGTCTTCGTAATCATCATTACTTGCGCGATTTTTGTACTCCCATGATGTTACACTCAGCGAATATCTGTTGAAGCAAGGGAGGAAACATGTAAATTTTTTTATATATAATACCCCATAAAAGTCATGTCTAAAAAAAATATAATGGCGTGCGTGACCAATCCTTACCCACACTGTTAATTATTTTTTAAATTTTTTTTAAAGGTTGTTAAAAATTATAAGTGATGGGTGGAATTTTTTTTTTTCAAATCGGAATCTCGATTTTGATTCTTTAAAGAGTTCCTTATATTAGAATCTAGATCAGGAGTCAGGAATTAAATAATTTATGACAAAAACACAAATATTCAAATTTGTAAAAAAAAACAAAAAAAAAACATGTTTTTCTTAAAAAAATTAAAGAAAGCACAATAACACGTTAGGATGAAAACAATTTTCTCTTGTCAAAAATTTTCCCTAAAAATCTGAACAAAACTTTTCAGAGATTCGAAGCTGGTGATGGGTCCAAGCATTTATTTGATAGCTTCTGTTATTAGATAAATTATCTAGGTCTTGACAACTAGACCGGCGCTCTGTTAGATATTCTTAATTTCTTTCTGAAATTTTATCTGCGAATCTTTTACTGAAGATTGATTATTAATATGACGAAACCTGCGTTATCTCTTCCTTTTGATGTTAACTAAATGTTGTACTTGTAACGCAGGTGTATAAATACATTTTTTTTTTGCTGTTGTAAATGTTAAAGGTAGGTTAGGTGAGTTGAAAAAAATTAATCCTCCCAAAAATCTGTATTTATCCAAGGGTAAGTTTCCGCACGTATATGATCATAACTAAAATGAAAGTTTGGTTATGTTAGGCCAGTGACATAAAAAATAACACACACTAAAATCGTTTAAAAAATATTAACGCTCGTCATTTTTTTTTACTCTGACTGCGAAGTTTTACGAGCTAGCGGCCAACTTCGGAAATGTTCGTGACTGATCAGGTGTCAATGAATCGTAATCCTTCCTATATAGGAATTGGCACGTAGTAACCTGGCAGCCCGCTCCATAAGGGCCTCTGTGGCCGATCAATTCACCGTGAAAATACGCACGAGCAAGAATTTGGCGGTGCGCCAATCAGATATCTGCTCTGGTACCAAGACGTTTCACTGCAGAGACTGCCTACGGGTATAGAGAGCGAGAGAGAGAGAGAGAGAGAGAGAGAATGAAAGAGAGATATATATGTAGAGATAGACGATATTAGTGTTGTGTAAGTGGATGCGATGACGTCATCAAAGCGCAATGAAAGTGTAACTCAGAGGAAAATAGAGAAAAAAAAAAGTATTTGTACAAAGCATTCCTTTGAAAACCAGTTGTCAAAAAATAGTTTGTAATACTACAAAAAAAATATATATTGAAACTTTTTGCTACACATGGCTATGATTAATTTTGCATACAGTTTTTAAAGATAAAACTGAGTATTTCTTACGAAAATTAGCACATAATTATATATTTTTATCGACGTGTCATTTTCAAACCATGGAAAAAAAAAATCGATTATTCAACATTATTTTGTTTAATTGTGCTTTTAAATAATGTGCGCAGTAATACTGGAAAGCTATTCATGAAACGTTTTTACAAATAACTTTAACTATTGGAGGTACTGGGACAACACAAAGCATAAATGTCCGAACCCAGTATTACTGCGAATATTTTTTTGTGGTGAAACAGCTGTTTTCATGTAAATGTACGGATGTAAACAATATCTGTAATTTTAAATGAAATTTTCTCTTCCATTTACATAAAAAAATTTTTTACAGTATGTTATCCTTGCATATTTGTGCACTTGCATACTTGTGCTCTCGCACACATGCTCACTTTCATACTTGCTCACTCGTGTACTTACTCACTTCCATACTTGCACCCTTTCTTATGAATTCTTATACCTTGATCAGTAAAGTTTTCATTCTAACGCGAGTGGCTACCATGTGTTTTTACACGCTTTATATTAGCTTCACCTGTATGTTTGTATGTATGTTTGTAACCGACTCCTTTGGGAGCGATTTTGACCCACTTTAAATGGCCAGATTTCATTGAGACTTTGTAGATTTATCGAGGACCGATGACAATACACTAATTTGATAAGATTATTCCATTTATCAATTTGCAAAATAATATTTTTGTCAATTTATATAATTGGTAAAATGAAACAAAGACATATAAGTAAAGAAAACCATTTCGCTCATGTGCGAACTCTTTTCTTTCAGTTTGTCTTTGGCGCGATATAAACAAAGCCTACTAAATATTGTGACATTTAATTAAAGAAAAGTGAGAGTGGGTTATGATTATTGTGAACAATATATACTTTCTTGAAGATATATTATCTATATTTGTAAAAATATGAAAAAAAAAAAAACCTGAAATAAGGGTTTTAAATGTTGTTTCTTTCGTTAAATAGAGAAACACAATTACGTCTTTTTTTCATATTACCAATTAACCAAGAGTGAAACATTATTATAAAACAAAATTTTATGCAAATATTTCACGAAACATGGAAAAATTGAAGTTTGATTTTGCTGTGAAACCAACAGCAGATGGGAAATCAATCACCATATGCATAACCTCATTAGCTACACCTGATAAGCAGAATTTTGAAATTACACTCGAACACCAACCTGCAAATCTACACCAAGCAGTTACAAATATGTACTCCAAACTATGCCAAGGTCAGTAAATCATAAAATAAAAGACATCAAACACGGAAAATATGGATAAGTTTGACAGATGATATATCAAAAAACATATTTGGATAGAGGGAAAAACTTACAGTTTAAGGATTTTTACCTGGAAGAAATTGAGGGGGGAAAAAACCCTTTTACAAATAAACCAAACTAAAAAGTAGAAAATAAATAATAGTTTAAAAAACTAAAAAACACACTTTATAAAGAAAACCAAACTAAAAAATAGAAAATAAATTTTAATAAATTTGAATTAGGAATAGTGTAAATTTTTTTTATAAATATAAATTAATAATTGTGTAAATAAGAAAATAACGTATTTTATTTAAAAAAAAAAGCGTGGGGTGCTTTTTAAGGTAATTATCGAAATGATAATCCTTCTACTCATATCTGTCAGTAAAATATTTATATGTATTGACACCATGCACCCCACGCTTTTTTTTTTTTAAATAAAATACATTATTTTCTTATTTACACTATTATTAATTTATATTTATAAAAATTTTTACACTATTCTTAATTCAAATTTATTAAAATTTATTTTCTATTTTTTAGTTTGGTTTTCTATATAAAGCGTGTTTTTTAGTTTTTTAAATTATTATTTATTTTTTATCTCTGCTGTGTAAAAAAGACACGTGAGCCACGAAACGGCGTGCAGAGCTTCACGTCATTAAAAAAAAAATTGGTTAAAATATAATTCAGATCGTTTTATATCGACCGGCGAAGAAAGCGCCTACCTAACTGGATGATTTTTTTTATACGCTAGGGAAGTGTTGTCGACTTATACGTCGCACCATTGTTTCTAAGCGCAAGTCGAGCACAGACAAAAAAAAACACTGGTCTTAAAATTGCCCTTATTTTTTTCTCTTGTTAGTTATTTTCAAATTATCGGACGCAGTCAATGATTACATAGCAATAAGCGAGAACATGGTGATTCTAGATAACTTTAAGGGGGTATATGAAAGGATTTTTAGTTTCCAAGTACATATATACCGCGAATCCTCTAGGCAAAATTTTTTCGATACATCCTCTGTTCTCATGTATGCCTTTTAACAAAAAAAAAAAAATCGACTATTAAAGTTAGCTTGATTAAAAACAAAGTGTACATATAACTCACACATATATATTGCAAATTCAGTAAAGAACGAAGTTTTATTTTCTGTAATAATCTTGAATTTTCGCGTAAAATATTTTCTATAGAAATCTTTTTGAAATATGAATAAAGACCACATCTTTCGTTCGAGTGATAAAACAAACAAAATACGTCCTTATTTTTCAATAAATACAGCAACCAATTATATCATTGTTACAAATGTGATATTTTAACGTGTCTTCGTACGGCAACACCTACACCCTTGTTATGTTCTCCTGATACATATAAAGTTACTGCGAAGAGATTCAATGCGCCACCTCCTCCTCCGAAATCGATCGATCGATCAATCGATACTGTCGTCTTTCGTTGCTTTTTTGTTTAAAACATCTGTAAGAGGAATGGATTTTTTTTGATCATTTTAAATAATATTAAATCTAGTACCGTAATAATTTCAAATTTATAATCATGATTACAAGAGCAAAAGGACTATGTTTTTTTTTTATCTCGTAAACAACCCGTGCAAACAATTATATTACTGGTTTATGATAATGTGTAACTACCCAGAAGAGAACAGATAAATTGCAAATGGTGATTTTTTTAAAAATATAAATAATTATTTTGATTTTTGAAATAATGCAACAAATTTATGTAATTAAAGATGCCATAAAAATAATTAACTGGCAATGTGCAAGCAAACCTACGAATTGTTGAACGTTCTGCTACCTGTTGTCTGGAAAGATAGACACAAGTAATGTAGTTCCCAAAAGCGCCGTTGAAACTCCATTTATAGTTCAGTTTTCGACGACAGGTAGCAGCACGTTAAACACATTCGTGCCGCAACGGTTTTAGAACTGTTTTTTTTTATTGGTAGCGCAGACGTTGCTGGGCAATAGTAAAAAGAGAAATAATTACTGACAAAAGAAAACTGAGTGTAGCCTTCATAATATCATTTGGTTAACTAGCTTTTTATCAAAACGGTAAAAATATCTCGTTACAGAAATAGAATAACTACGCTTTTCATACATAAACCAAACTTTAACTAGTTATTATTCCATAAAATGTAAGAATCTATAAAGTTAACGTTTTTAGTTTTATACATAATTTAATAAAAAATAAATTTTAGTGCTGGAATATTTAAAGTAAGCAACTAATGTAATGTTCACATAATGCCTACATAAAGCAATTAGCTAGATTTAAGTTATGGTAGTGCCCTATTGACGAAGATAGATTTCGAGGTTCCTATTTATTTTGGTATATTCTTTAAACTTCTGGAAAATTATAAAAACATCAGTATTATATACAATATATTCCAAAAAGTATCGATCAATCATTTTCTCATATTCTATGCATCCAAAATGTTTAAATTGTGTCCTATTAAATACATCCAGCATTTTTGTAGAATTTATATGTTCCTATATAGGCTATAGTTTTGCTCATCACTGACTTAAATTATATTTAGTTGATATGTATAACTCTGTGTGTGAATGATTAATGATTATATGTTTGACCATTATCTTCACTTAATACAATACCATTATATTTCCATATGTATGCCTATTATCTTCCCTTATGTCGTTCTGTGTTTGAATGACTAATGTCATAAGGTAGATGAAGGTCTTTCCTTTTTTTTTTGTTGGTATCACCTTTATATGCCATGAACTATTAAATACATATAAAATTGGGTTTGCAAAAGTCAATTGAAAGTGTATATTGAATCAATCAACAGCAAGGAAGATTATTGAATCTCCAGTGAAATGCGCTTGCAATATATTAAAATAAATAGACTTCGATTTTTGTGTTTTAATTTTTTTGTCACTGACCTAACATAACCAAACTTTAACGAATTTTTTTTTTGAACTTACTCCTCTTTGGGTGCGTTATGGAAAAATGATAAAGGTGAATTTTTAGATACGCGCGCAGTATGCAAAAATCTGTATTTATTTGACGGTAAGTTTCCGCACGTATATGTGATCGTAACTAAAATGAAAGTTTACAAAATTTAATATTTAATTCCTTACGTAATTTTATTTAGCTGTAAGGCGCCTAAGACAGCCGTTTAAAAAAGTTGTATATAAGAAATACTTTAAATTAATATACATAAAATATTTATTAAAAATTCTATTTAAAAAGTATTAAATCTCACTTTTTTTTTGTAGTACTCAGACCACGAAGTTTTACGAGCTAGCGGCCAACTTCGGAAATGTCCGGGACTGATCAGGTGTCAATGAATCGTAATACTTCCTATATAGGAATGGGCCCGTAGTCACCTGGCAGCCCACTTCATAAGGGTCTCTGTGGCTGATCAATTCACCGTGAAAATACGTACGAGCAAGAGTAATACAAATTATAGCCTACAGCGTCACGCAACGTTTTGGTTTAAACTTGCAACTTTTGATCGTAAGCCTTACTAATACTATAGCCTAACACTTATCTGAAAATCTTGATAATACCAACTATTTCTGCAAGGGGAGGAAAAAATATATGTATTGTGACGAAGCCACATACAGTTGGTCGTGTGAAGATATATTGGACAACAATACATGTACAAGTAGAACGAATTTGATACTTAACCTACTTAGGCTTAATTTATAAACTACGCAAAAAAAAAAACGCAAAATCGCAACACCGTAACATGCAATGAATGGAAGATAATCACGGTCGTTTATAAAACACTCATGAGGCAAGATGTTACCAACCGTTAACAAAAATTTCTACCCCGATTATTTTTAATAGTTCATATTTTTTATCATGAAAACAAAATATGTTTTCAATAATTCCATTTAAGTGTAATTTTATTTTACTGTGTGTAAAAATTTCACTGTGTGAAAGTGTAACAAGTGAAAAAACGTTGTGTGCATATAATAACCAGACAATCGTGGGCTTGTATGCACAAAAAGGTCTGAGTTTTGAACAGTTTTCGGAACGTTACTCTTCCAGTATGGCCGTCAGAAACGCAAGCCCAAACGCAAGAAAAGTCGGAAGTTGAACAGTACTTGCAATGTGTTACTGCGCCATGCGTAGTTTATAAACCGGTACTCTAAAATGTGGCTGCATTCTTGCGTAGCTTATGAACCAGGCGAAACCAGGCGGAATCGGGCCCACTCAGTGAGGGGCTTCTTAACTCCAGAGGGAGGGGGTTACCCCATTTCCCCGAGAACAATGCCCATGATGACAAATAAAAAATCATATTTTGGTTGTCTGTAAAGTCGGTTTACTGGACGATAGTTTAACGTGACAACGTCATAACAAAACATTGATGAAATGATTGCATACTTTTATTAATAAAATTGAATCATTTTTATTGAATTATCACTATTTTGTATGGATACAAAGAAGGAGTGAAATGAAATCTACAATTTAATTGATAAATTTACTTTTATTTGCACTCATTAATTCAAATATGTTTATTACTTTAACGAAGAGAATATTTTAATTAAAACTTTTATACATGTTTGCTATTTAACTTCTTCCAATGTGTGTTATTCTGTTAAGGATAGGACGATGATAGGAAAAGTAGGAAACGAATGGGAGTGTTTCAAGTTTAATGTGCCTCGAAAAAGTCAAATCGATGGTTGTTCCAATCGAGTGGAAGAGAGATAGATGCGGCGCAAGCGTACAATGAGCGTAACGGGACAATGTGCGTAACGGGACAATGAGTCATCCTTTTTCGTGTGTGCAGCCGGCGTTCATCGATTTATTAGAGGTCACGTCAAAATGTTTCTCACGAATACTGTTGACAGAATATCATTGGTACTATTTTTGACAACTGTCAGACTTGAGACCAGTTACATGATTCAGGCTATATTGAAACAGTGTTTTGCAAATTATCATAGCGTTAAACCACAAAACCACGAGACACACTGATTTTGATTAAAAATCATTTTTTATGGAAAAATGCCATTGCTGGTTTAAACTGTACATCATAGAGAAAACACAAGAATAGTCAAGAAGTATAAACAAACACACACAGAAAAACAAGCCAAATCAGCCGAGGCCAAATGTGCGTACTCACATTCAGCATAGAGAAACAGAGAATTCCGTGGAAGGTATCAGTTGGTAGAATATTCACGGCACAGACGAACACACTGGACTAACAACGACGAGGCAGTTGTAAGAATAACAACTACCAACCTTGTGCAACACGACGACAACACAATTGACAACACAGCGACAACACAACACAGGCGAACCGACAGACGAACGATGACCCTTGGTTCCCGTTAATTATCGTAGAGATTATTATTCATTTACTCTACGAAAAATTACACTAAACAAGATACCTGTCCGACGAATTAAATATGTTGTTGTGCTGCCTAAAATGGAAGTTTATTATTTTAATGCATTAAACACATTCCAAAGAGTACATGTAAAATGCTATACGTATCGTACCAGTGTCTTCGGACCACGAGATCAGGACACCAACATTGTCAAACGTGTAGACCAGACATTTCCGTACTTCAAGACCTTCTTCGTCGATAGCTAACATAACATATTTCAAGCAGTCAAAACAAATTCTTCGAACTGTCAGAACTTAAGTATCGATAATATCAATTACAAGCGTATAATCAAAAAGAACATGTTTTGTGCTTACTAAAGAACGATGACCCTTGTAAAGTAGACTTAAGCAAATATTAGTTCGCATTCCTTCAATAATTGAACCATTTGTTCTTGACAAACACATAACAAAACTTTCCTTTAGTATGAGGCCACTTGTGGCGGCCTCAGTCGTCTTGGATATTATTATTATTATTTTTATTTTGCGTAAAGTTTATTCTAAGATGATTAAATTTTTTATAACACTATTTATGTCCTTATATTATTTAATGGTGTATTTTAATATTTATTTATTGTAACTTTTTAATAGTATACTTGGTTTATTTTACGTTAAGTACTCTTACTCTGTAGTGGGACGTACGAGAAGTAACGAGAACGATCTAGCGGAGTGAGGGGTGGTAGCAGAGGAGGGGGGTGACGTCAGCTGACGTGACGAGTGGGAGGCGGCTGCCAGCTGTTTGCGAGGGGAGTGTTTTTGACCGCCAGCCGCGGAACTGCTCGTGAATGAGGAATCGCATCCCAGCCATGATGAAGTTGTGTTACGTTACGTGAACAAGAATTAACAGCAATATGACGGTAATGCCATGGCAGGTTTGGCGAAGCGAAAAACGTGGTGGTACACGAGCGCGCGATGGTGTGGAGCTAGTGCTCGGGCCACAGAAGCATTACGCTGCTAGAGGCGCAAATAGTGAGTGGGGTTTACGCCCGACCCCGGGAGTCACCGGCTTCAGAGGTATGCTCCAGTACCAAGTAAGTGTGAGAACTGGATTTTAGTACTTTATTTTCCCGGCTGGTACGATTTACAGAAGATGTGTATTGAAAACAGAGTGCGGCGACGGGATTTAGTGGTTGGATTATATAGGCTGAAGAACGTCATAATTTTGGTTCCTCCCCCCTCCTCCGTAATAGACTTTTTTTGGGACTTTGGATTAGAATTAATTATACTGCAAGAGTGTCTGTAAACCAATGTCGTTACATGTCGTGAATGTAATTATACCAATTTAAATGATACCTAGAATTTACCTTTTAAGTCCCTTTGCCTTTTTACGGTATTTAAGTTTGAGCATCTTTGGTTTGATAATTCATTATTATACCTATCACGATAGAGTTTTCAGGACTGTCGGTAAATTTAGTAGGCTAATATATTTTTTTGCGCACTTGCCAAATGTTAGACCAGTCGATGCGCGTCTGTTAAACTTAATTTCTTTACACTCTCAGTCTCAGTATGTCAGTGGTGACGCGTACGCGGGACTGGCGTGGTGAGTGCGGACGTGTATAAGGGGAGTTGGCCACAAGTAAACCAGTTCCCAATAAATAGTTTGTATTCTACAAGAAAGTTATTGCAGCTTTGTACAACACATGTCTATGGTTATTTTTGACATATATGAAATACGTTTTTTTTTTTAGATTTAAATCCAAGTATTTCTTTCGAAAACGGACGCATAATTTTATATTTTAATTTTTTCATTCAAGCATAATTTTGTTAAATCTCGAAAGAAATAATCTATAACATTTAATAACTGGACATTATTTTTGTTTAATTACGCTCAATAATGAGCGCAGTTAATATTGGAAAGATATCCAGGGAACGGTTCACAGATAACTTTTAACCACTGGAGGTACTGGGACAACACAGATAATAAAATTCCCGGGTAAGAATCCGAAACCCAGTAGACATTTTTTTTTGCTGCTTCTGCTATTGGGTCACCGTTGTGATTCCGGGCGACCCAGGGCCAACAGAGAAACCCCTCAACCAAAGATGTAGCCGACCACTGCTCCCCTGATGATGGCGACTTCAACGTCGACCGTAAACGTCGGTGGAATTCAGGGATGTTAGACGTACCAACTTGTTGGTACACATACCATTTTTCAGGGTCTTGTACCATGTACCAAGTAGAAATTGTGCTGGTATGCAGAAATACCAACTTTGAACATCGACCATGCGCGATGCGCCATGCATTAACAATTAACATTAGGCGTGGACGAATAATTCGAATAGTTGCGTTTTAATAATTCCATCTGTATACTATTAATAAAACGGCATTTTAAGAGAATTTTTTAAAGTGCTAATTTGATTGAAAGTATTCATACTAGGTGCTAATTGAAAGTATTCATACTAGGTGCTAACGTTTTTATGGCCATCTTATAATTTCAGATGCTAGTTCTCACAGCGTCATGCCGAAAATCTTACACTGACAAAGATCCTGTAGATTTTGTTTCATAGATTATATGTATATATATATATATATATATATATAAACTGCTTTAATACGATATATACTATGGAAACATAAAAGGTTACACACTTGTCAACAAATAAAGTATGTATGTAAGATCTTGGAGTGTACCAGTTTTTTTTCTTCAGATACCAGCTTTTAGTGACATCTGTACCAGGTCCGTTGAGCCACTGTCTAACATCCCTGGTGGAATTATTCGCCCAAGGACACGGCTACAACCCAGAAGCCAAGCTGCTTCACATGATCCCCCAGTTTACACATCTCGCAGATCTGCAGCCAATTTTACCCTGGACTAGAAGTGATCAGGGGGGGTTTCCATTCCGGAGGTCATTGAACCCGCGAATTTTTGTAGACTCTACCAATAGGAACAATAGGAACTCGGACTCGCTCTGTGTACACGGCGGGAGATTTTTTCGCAGTTGTGTCGGCGACGAGCGGACGAGACCGAGGTATAGGTTTTTTTTTAAATATCTTTTTTTTTTTAAGTCTAATCCCCCGACCGCCTCTGAAGTGGGATCCTCGGGGAAAAGTTCTCCGGGTCTGTCCGCAGCCAGGGAAGAGCGTTGTAACGGGAGCCGCACGTTATATTGGGAGCTAGCCGTGCGCTACTGCGGGAGAGAGGCCGGCAGGAGGATTTAGGACCCCTTTACCCCCCTTTCCCCCCCCCCCCCCTGGCGGAAAACTCTCTGGACTGCAGCAACAACGGGGCCCTGAGAGACGCCTGCGAACACACCACGCCGAAAACTCCCTTAGAATACGCATCCCGCATTGTTTATCGGCGCACGCTTTTGGCTCCCGGGAACGAAAAGGCTTATGAGGTCGCCTTCCTCTCTCTCTCTCTCTCTCTCTCTCTCTCTCTCTCTCTCTCTCTCGAGTTTTCCGCACCGCACAGTATAAATCGGCTTTCGCTTCGACCCGCTTTTAAAAAATAAAAATAAAAAATCTCCAGATTCAAGACCCGATAAGTATTTAAACGATTCCGGTCATGTATTTTAAATCGGTGTTAGGCCACGCCGCGCGCGTTAGAAGTGAAAATTGAAACTTCAATAATCAACTTGTGCGATGAAAACATTCAGTTACGTTCACTTCAACGATGTAACTAAACACTGGAGGTTCTGAATTGTAAAGAAAACATGGCAACGAAAAACCTGAAAAAATTGATGATCTTCATTCGTCTATTTTCAGTTGTTCAGAAGGGCAGTAACTTCACTACCATTGGCTTACAAAGAAAAAAATATACTATCTGCACTTTTAAGAAAAGGTTCCTCTGTAACTCAGTTGCCAAGAAATAGTTTATAATACTACAAGAAAGATACTGCAAATTTGTACAACACATGACTATGGTTATTTTCGCATATATGAAATAAGTCCTCTCCTGGAACTGTGAACCAATAATAATAATAAAAAAGCGCAGAGGAATAAATTGTTTGAATTTTATACTATCACGAAACGAATCCGCGAACTGTTAAAATGGCAGCGGGAAAGTTATGAAAGAACCAGTACTGTCCCGTACGAAAACTTTTAGTAATTTGCTGTTACATTAAAAAAAAAATCCATTACGAAACTATTTATTTTAAGAGTCGGAAATCATATACGAGAGTCTACAGCAGAAACCGAGTTTCCAGGCCAACAGATAGAAATATATTTGGAAAAAAAAATTCGAAAACTTCTCACGTTATTTCACGTGACAAGAATTTTAGGAGCATAATCCTCAGAGATACGCCCGGCTAAGCTTTCTCTTCCTTTTTTTTTTTTCTTTTTCTCTTCCCACCTCTCGCGAAAAGGGAAAATAGGCAGGATGGTAAAAAAAAAAAAATACGCAATTTAATGGGCAAGTTAGCCCCGGTCGCGCCATTCCCATTAAAATCCATTCTCATTTCCTTTCTCTCTATTTTTACGCCCCAATTACGAAACGCGCGCACCGACTCCCATTAACAGCTTCTCGCGCGGGGGTGAAAAAAAAACACTAGAGCTGGGGGTTTCGCGCCTCTGCCGTTGAACGTAGCACACACAACCCTCTTCCCAACACAACCACCCCCCCCCCCTTCCTGGTACCTTGCGCGATACCCCTCTTCCTCATCAGCACCCTCCCCATAAACATCCCCCCTCCCCAATACATCCCAGGGGAAGCTCTTAATACATAAATATGCGCAGTGCGAAAGCCGCTGCTGTAAAATTTTATGCATTTCCGTCACGTGGCTCGTTATGGAAAAAAAATAGTTGTTTCGGGCTGCAGGGTACTTAGAGCCGTATATAAAACGCACAAGAGTATGATACCTCCAATAACCTCCCCCCCCCCCCCCCCATTACGATGAGGCCATTGTCTTCTTCAAGCATCAAAGGAGTAAAATTTTATGTAATTTTTTTTTCTCCGAGAGACAAATTCGGAAAGTATAGTCGTTAAAAATATTTAATGTAAAAGGCTATAAAGTAAATACGTATCTGAAGGGGACCGGAATAATTAGTGGTTTCATTCCGTGATGGACTAAAAATTAAACTCATTTTACCTTTCGACTGCTTACCCGTACACTGTAAACTTTTTTTTTTTTGTAGATGGAACAAACATATTCACGTAAATTTAAAGATTTTTCGTAAAATTGTACATTTTCATGAAAAAAACAACTGTATCACTACAAAACAGTGCACATTTGTTTTATTTGGTAGGAGTAATTTCGTTACTGTAACGGAAGTAGAATGAACGTAAATGCGTAACAACGGTGCTGCGTCTGAGCGGAAGTCTCAGAAATCTCAATAAATATGGCGGACTCGCGTGATTCATCCATATGTTACATGTTTGCAAGGCGTTGGATAGTCACAAAAGTTGTTGGGTGTACAAAATTATTGATTGACCTTGAGCTTTGTCTAAGTGTTTGTGTATAGTTACTTTATGGTTTGTTGTGATGTCAAATTATTATTTTTTTAAATTTGAGACGAGGGAATATCTTGTAATACATGAGCATACAGCGTGAAAGAATTGTAATATTGGAATATTTATTATATGTACTAGTATACGGTAGCTGCCGATGTTGTTAATATTTAGTCACAAATAATTATTCACAAAATTTTAAAATACGTAAGAAAAATGGCAGTTCAATGATAATAATACATATTCTCCTTGTAGAACCAAAACAGGATCGGTAGTACAGCTGTAGAGAACGCTCTTGTTAAGCTCAAGAGCTACTTTCTGACTTGGTTTCAAACTTGTAAATGATATATTTTTACTTCTTTAATAACATAATATAATATAATGTAATAATAATGTTGAATCTGCGCAATTAAGTTAACGTTTGTTTGTAGGAATTATTCACTGACTCAGTCTTTTAAACAAATACAAACATTTCTTTTAAGAAATACAAAAATTTACTTAGTGTTATAATTCGAGTTTAAAAAAATTTTCAGGTTAATATTTTAGTAATGCCGTCGAAGTGTAACTTTGAAGGCTGGCGGAAACTTTATAGTATTAACCGTTTAGTGAATTTTCAAAATATGGGCAATACGTTAATGAAATTCCTCGTTCGGAAAAAAAAGGTCCAATGCAGGAGTTAGGGATTTTTTTTCTTCCCAAGTCTTATTTTCTTCTATTGTTTAAAATTTCTGTCAGTTTCGCACTGCTATCTGCGCGTGATGATGTGAAGCAACGTTTACGATTCAGGCAGCGAATTCTAGCGGCGGGCGAGGAAACTACGTATTATTCGCGTCCATAAATGTATTCGAAAAAACAGTTTGCGTAAATATTTATCAGGATAAACATTATTTAAAAGATACCTACGTTCAATTTAGTTTTAGAATTTCGTATTATAACTGTGTTTGCAAACATGAGAACACACGAATTTGCTCGTTACCGAGGTTTAGATGTTACTGAAAGACTATTAGATCGCATTTTTTAAAATGAAATTTAACACGATGCTTTCATCACACTTTATGTTCTCTCCCTGACTTTTTCAACAGATTTTCTCTGTCAATTTTCGCGTAAGTGATAAAGATTACACTCATTTTATTACCCTTAGCGAATATATGTTGAAAATTTTTAGTGAAACAACAGATCCTAAGGAGGTATCGCGTTAAAAATATAGTAATATCCCTTAAATAATAGTAAAGACGATTAAATTAAAAAAAAAATGAAATAAAATTCATGATGGCGTGGAACGTTAGAGTCTTGAACAGAGAACGAGAGGAGAAAACTCGACCGTAAATAACGCCAGTCCCTATTCGGTGAATATTCTCCAATGAATCGGGGTCTCTGTGGAGGGTTACGCGGGCACCGCGGAAAGGCTTCGAGGAATGAAAAAGGATGGGTGCTCGTCGAAACAATACGCTGTGTGTGTGTGTGAAGGTAGAAATACCCACGGGAGAAAGAAAAGGAGGGGGGGGGGAAGGAGGGTTTACGAGGGTAGCTGCTTCTTCTTTGTCTTTGCTCCTGGGAGACGATATTATCCTCCATGGTCCCCCCCCCCCACTCCCCGCGCTAACCGGGGGACAGAACCACGCGGCAAATTGCGCGAAAAGTTCCGCTGCGACGTCGCTGTTATAAGGGAAGGCGCTGGCGGCCGTTTGTTCGCGCATCAGCGACTCCCGGCGGAGTTTGACGACGAAATGGCGCGGGTGGATGACGGGGGTGAGAGAGTGGGGTGGAAGGAAACCGGGCTCGAACGTGCAGCAAATAACTTCCGAAGTAGCGCCTGCCAGGAAGTTGAGGAAACATTTCGGCGGGAGGGTGTGGAGAGTTTAAAAGGGAGGGTAAGGAATTATCCCAGGGCATTTATATCGAAACACCCATTGTCTCCGCGAACGAGAGTATTTTTTTTTTTTTTTTAGCGAAGCCTCCGGGGCTTGGATCCTCCAGGCTGCAAAGCCGACCACCCCCCCCCCTTTTTTTCTTTCTCCCCCCGCCCCTCCTCCTCGACCTTCCTCCAAAATCAAAGGAAAGAGGTCCAGATGTGCGAATTCCTACAGCCGGGGGGGGGGGGGGGATGAAGTTGTGGGTTAGCAGAAAGGCGCGCGTCCTTGCTGCTGCGGCGGAAACTCCCCGAGTGGAAGCGAAGATTTAAGTTCTCTCCCACCTCGCGAACAATGGGAGGTGACAAGTTTACCTCCCGAAATATAAATAAAAAACATTCCCGTGCGCCACGGATTCCGGAGTCCCCGGGAGGGCGCGACGCTTTTTGGAGAGAGGCCCGAGGAAGAACTTGTATGTAAAGCTTTTTGTCGATCCAGATCAAAACAATCCCGGTTGGGATCCGGAGGTGCAAAATTTTGCTTCTGGGACAACGCAGATTCCTCAAGATTTCCAAGCCGTTTCCCCCCAAGCGAAGAAACTTCATACGCTCACACACCATTTTTGGTTCAGTTAATTTTCTCACCTATGGGGCTTCTGAGTTGAATGAACCTTAATTAAAAAAAAAAAACTACTATAAAATGAAATAACCTAAATTAGCTTCTTTCGCCCTACCTCGGGTGAATACGTAACTGCGATATCAGACCACCTTTTTTTAAATTTTAGTTTAGGCAAAGTCAGATCGAAGGTCAAAAGGTAATAGGTCAAACAACAGGAGTTGAACAAAAGTCAAATCGGAGGTACGGTTATGTTAAGTTAAGATTGTGCTATGTCAGGTAGGTTATTTTAATACTGCGTTAATTCTAATTTGTGTTAGGCTGGGTGAAGTGAAGTCAATCATCTAGTTCGTGAACAAAAAGGGGATCATGTTCAGAAACATATTTTCTTTTAAACTGTGTATAATCGTTAAATTTATTTTAAAAAATTCCCAATTTTTTTAGATGATTTTCGAAGAATTTCAAGATGGTGGCCAAGATAATGGTCATGATGTATTGCAAAGACGGCGGAACATTATATAATTTAAAAATAGCGGAACTTTCTGCAATACAGATGGCAGGCACGGTCAATGTCATCCGAGAGCAAGGTAAAGGTCAAAGGTCATCGGAGGACAAGGGTCAAGGTCATCCGAGATGTCACCAGGACGTCAGACGGCGGATCCCGACATCGACGACACCTCCTGCCTCCCGCCACAGCAGGAACTGTTATATACGGGTCGTAACCACAACGTCGAAATACCACAACACCGAACGTAAAATAATGAGGAATACCATAACGCCGAATGCCAAATTGACCGCAACGCCGTCAGCTAGAAAACTACCGTGTACCACAAACGCCGAAATACAGTAACGTCGAAAAATGTTGCTGCGGGGGGGGGGGGGGGGGACAGGATCAAAATGAAAAACAACTGAATGAATTTGTGCGTGTTTCTTAAATGTATCTTAACGCAGAAATACCACTACCTAACCTAACCTAGGCTAGCCTAACCTATCCTAACCTAACCTAACCTTACCTAACCTAATTTTTGTGGCAGTCCTGCAATGACATTTTTCGGCGTTGTGGTAATTCGGCGTTGTGGTACACAGCAGTTTTCTAGCTGTCGGCGTTGTAGTCAATTTGGCATTCGGCGTTATGGTTTTCGGCATTATTGTACGTTCGGCGTTGTGGTATTTCGGCGTTGTGGTACGTCCCCGTTATATACTACTCTACACTATATGCCGTCGTGAAGTGTCTCGATCGCGGCTGGCTGACGTGTCCACACAAGGCCAGTTCACGTGGCAGCGGTGTTTTGGGGAGGGGTGGGAGGGGGCAGCTACTGGACTGAATATGCTGATCGGGACAGCTGACTGCTGTCATCAATTCTCGCGCCACTTGCCTGCCGACTAAGGGCCAAATTACGTCCACACAACTGTCTACAGCTACTGTCTTCAAGAAACTGTTAGACAGCTTCTGGTACGCAAACTAACCTCGTGAAAACGCGGCTTCACTATCAGTGCTTGGCTATTTATTTGACATTGTTTGGTTGACAGATACTAAACAATGGTTATTGTTTTTCAGTGGAACTTTTTTTTTCTCTAAATTAAGCATTACAAGTGAACAATTAAAAAAAATTTATAACTCTTGTACAAATCAAGGAATTACGATGTTTGATTAAAAAAAAAATTATGGCAACTACATTTTTAAAGCAGCAGCAACGTAGGTAGAAAAAACCTGGACATTTCGCGGATTTGTCTGACCTAAAGGTAGAACGCAAATATGTAGGTGTGCTCAACTCAAGTTTGCTTTCCCATCGATTGATATTTTTTTTCTGAGAACATTTTTATCATTGTTAATCGGCACTACCTGATCGCTTACTTCTCTCCTAGCTGGGCATCGTTGGCTCGCGGTCGTAGAGGGGCGTGTCCGAATAACTGCGGTCCAATCATGAAAACAGTGCGAGCTACCCTGGAATATATTCGGTACACTAAAATAGTCATAGTAAAAAGAAATCACAAATTTAAAAATTACATAAGAAATCTGGCATTAAAATAATTATAATAAACATCTCCTTGCAGTATGATAATAGGCTCGGTAGCACAGCTGTAGAGCGCGCGGTTGTTACCTCAATGTACGTGGATGAAATTTTTTTTAATGACATAATGATAATATATCACGAATCAGCTCAATAATGTTAATTTTGTTTGTAGAAAGTATTTACAGACTGATTTAAGTCGCTCAAGCAAAAAAAAAAAAAAAAAAAATACAAACATATACTTAGTGCTATATTTTTTTAAAAAATGTTTCAGGTCAATATTTTAGTAATGCAAAAGAAACGTGTCTTCTAACATGCGCGGAAACATTAAAGTATTAAAGGGTTTATTGAATGTTTTAACAAAATGGGCAGTATTTTAATAAAATTCCTTGTCGAAAATGAGGACCAAAGACAGGGGTTTGGTATTTTTTCAAGTCTTTTATCGAAGCCGTGGTGCTAACTGTGCATGATGGTGGCAAGCAAAGTTCATGATTCAGGCAGCGAATTCTTGCGGCGGGCTCAGGAAGTAAGTGTTTTATTCGCGTCTAGAAATTCGGTACTACTTGAAAAGCGAATATTTTATTGATCGGTATCTACATCACGACGCGACGCTCGGCATTATTTCAAAGAATTTTTTTTTGTTATTTTTTCGTGTACGAGTTTCGTATTAGATATAAGTTTATTTGCAACAGTATCAACTCGAGAACACATGACTCGGCTCTTTATAGAGGTTGGATATTTACACATCACTGGCTGACGAGTACTTAAAAGACTCGCTCACATTTTATTTTTTTTCTGGAGTTCTGCACACCGTATATATTAACCCGAGGAGGCGACGCCCTTAAGATGAAAAAAAAAAATGGAGTGGGTGGGGAAGGTAGAAGAGGCTGTCAAACATAGACTCTCATTTACAAACCATTATTTTTACACCCCTCCCCCCATTTTCCCTCCCCATCAAAAAACCGGGCTGAAAAGAATCATTTATACTTGTCACGTTTATTGGCCAGCCGCGGGACGCAACAAATAACTGGACATTCGCGTCCTCATTCCTGTATCCGTGTTCGTGGGAGCGGGCAGCGAATATTACTCCACAAAAGAGAGAGAAATATGAGGGGGGGGGGGGGGGGTTGAAAGTTGAAGAGACGAGCACTCGACCCTCATAACTCACCTTTTATAACTCAAAATTGTGACTGATCACCCGCGGGTCAACGTTTTCTGGCGAGAATCCTCCTTCACCACTCGACACGATGCGACGGCCACGCTTCACGGATACGTTTCAAGCCGCCAAAATATTATTTAAAAAAAAAAGAGAAGGAAATATTTGTCATGCGTGTCCACTGGTACTTTATTATTGCACTTGTTGGTCAGCCTTAACAGAAATAAATAATTACCTACCTCACAAATGGTGTATTTTTTTTCTGTCTATTTATTACACGTCTCATACGCGAGATGTTTATAAATTAATGTGCCATACGTTTAGGCTATTTACACGGGTATGATTCAATCTTTTAACAATAATAATTTTAATTGTTAACTTTAGTTACTTACTTTAAAGAGAAAAAAATTAAATGCCCCTGTAAACAGCAATCTTTGTTTAGAAACCGTTAATTAAAAAAAAATCAAATGAATAGCCAACTGTTGACAACTTGACGTGTGTCCGATGGGATTTACCATCGGCAACCTCTCAGGAACCATCCGATTTTTCTATCAAATGTTGAGAGTTTTTGGTTGACTTTCTCTGCCCATGCTCTCTTTTACCCTTTGGTCGCGGTGAGGAATTAGTTTCACGTTAGCAAATAAAGACTAAATGGACTTTAACAAAGTATCCAAGTAACCCTGTAAAGAAAACAAATTTAGACTGCACACATCAAATAATTACCTATAGGACTTCTCGATATGCCGAATTTTTGAGTCCACACTTGGGAACCAATACGTCCTTTATTCACGTGATCTGCCACCATAACTTTCATATCCTTAAAGCGCATAACTCGAGAAGAGTTGACATGTATTGTACCACGTCCAAAAGCTGGAGCTGCAAAGTGAAAGTCCGATTTTGTCAAACTCCATACAAACTTTCATCACCTATTTAACCCACTTAGGGGACGAATTTTCAAAAAAATTATACCCTAATGATCGCCTACGTTATATAAGGAACTCCAGTGCAAAATTTCATGCTTCTAGACCCAACTTTTTAAGCTTTGCGTTGCCTGTCAGTCAGTCAGTGTTAGAGTTTTATTAAGTAGATGAGTATCAAGGCGGGAAAATTTTTTTATCTTAAAATATAACAAACCAACATTAGATATTGGTCCATACAAGAGTAAAATTTGCATAATTCAGGGTGTTTGGTTCGAACGACTGTTAGAGTAATATTAAAATTTATATTTGACCGTGAAAAATTTAAATATTACAAATAAAGCAAAACCATAACATTGGTCGTACTCGAATGACAGTGACGTTTCAAATTTTCACAGCAGTCATGCTTATCGGGATGATCGTATGATGGATGTCTAAAACAAACATGACCAAAGAGTAAGAAAACAACAGATAATGCAGGTGATGGTCTTTTGACTTTATCCTTCTAAATGCAATTGTTGGGACAGTTGATAAACTGGAGTCAGCTTAACCGGTTAATCCTACTGGGAAATATCAACAACTCGTTAGACGTCAAGAACGGAAGAGACAATGTAGAATTTTTTTTTGTGAGGTGCAAATTGTCGAGAGAATGCCGTATAGTTTTTTTTATTTGTATTGTTATACAAAGTTCAGAATTTAATTGACATACTTCGTCTTAAAATTCATCACAAAAATTTCAGTTATTAAATATGTACGACGTGTGGGCTAGAATGATTCTCAAGGCTGATATACGCCTTTGAAATTGGAGCACAACAACTTCTATATTTCAAATAATTAAGTATTTAAGACCGAACAGTGGAAACGTTCGGCAACCACTGAAGTGAAGAACTGTATCTGTCATAAAAGTATTAAATTTAAATAAATATCGGCGATACCACAATTTTTCATACTTTTTCTGACGTGGTGTTACCCCCAATTATTTCAAAAAATTCATTTCTCAAAATTTCAACAAGTTTTTTTTTTTTGTGGTTGTGATGATTCTTCTTTAAATAATTTCCGTATTATTTGAAATGAATAAAAAGGTTTGCCCAGCTACAACTTCAAAGACTTGGGAAGTACTTTGGATCTTAAAACGTATTTTGTTTTCAGCTTATTTTTTCTGTAATGAATATGCATCCGAATTTTCTTGGTCAAATTATGACTTATTCTTTATATGTATTCATTATTACGAGCTAAATTTTACAAATTACTAAATCAACCAGTCATAATTGTCTAACTATAACGAGCAAAAATGGTGCATCGAGAGCAGTAGTGGCTTCTTTTACAATAGATTACTATGTCGTTATTTATTACGCGTACTTTAAATAATGTTTCCAGGGTTTCAGTTCGTTTCCATTAACATTATTAAACCACGCGAACCTGGATATTCCAGTGCAGGGAACTAATTGAAGTGCAGACTGATTTGTTTCCATAGCAGGTTACGCAAAATACTGGATTCGCTAATGGTAATGCTTTTTTTCTACCCCTCTAAAACAATCATAATAATGCACACAGTTTGTAGCGAGGAGTTATACACTCGGTCGTGCAATATTTACTATATTGTTAAGCGTAATCTCGGATTTAATACAACCAAAACCGCTGGTAATAACTATTTATAGTTTATTACTGCGCTCATAGTTCTATTTGTGTTTCGTGTTAAGGTGCATCTTCACATATTTTCTACAAATAAGCTAAAAACGGTAGATTGAAAGCTTTTGAAGTTATCTTAGAATTATATAAATAAAAATGTAAATGTTCGTTTGTACAAAATAACTCATCTCTGTAAGTTCTTCACCGATTGCTTTAAAATTTTGACACAACGTTGCTTTCGTATACGCGCGTGTCTTTATATATATATTAAAAATAATAAAGCGCATGTAAATCAGTACACGTGATGGAAGAGAAACTTCTTTGGCAATTCAAACTTCAACTTACTTGTAAGTGCTCTTGTTATAACTCTTTGGCGTCAGAAACGTTTCAAAACAATGTTACACGAAAACGTTCCATTACAATTCGGCCTTGAAATTGTAATTGTAATTTTACTCTCATCGCGTCCAAAGAAGATTCACTTCAAATTTATTTTTTTTAAATTTAAACATATCAAAAAGCACAAAATTAAAGCAATTTAATTTTTTTATGAAAACATTCCCTTTAAAAGTTTGGGTCCACCCAGATATTTAAATACTTTCACTATCCCACCACAAGTTTCAGTCAAGCGAAATGCATACGGATGCAATGTATTCAATTTATTTTGCAAATTTTCAACCGGATATATGATACACATTAGGTATAAATTTAGCAGTTAGTAAAAAAATAAGAAAAAAATTAATTGCAACATTGTAATTTTTTCTGTGTTTACCCAAGTGGGAAATGAAAACAACTTAACTTCTACGGTCATGAATTAAAAAAAATAATAATATTCCCTCGTAAAAATATAAAGTTAGAGAGAAAAAAACGCGATGGGTGTAGCTTAGCCTTAAACAGGAGTTGAGAAGCAGAGATGCTTCATTTTTTTTTTTTTGGAGAGTTCTGCACAGGATGTACATACTCTAAAGCTGCAAAAGCACGTCTGAGGTGTGTCTGATGCTGCTGTTGTTTCCAGCCAGTGCGTCCCCCCTCCCCTACCGCTATATTCAACCCAATTAACTTGGGGCGGACGTGCCGAGAAGCCCGTCGTCATAAATTAACGCGTGGGAAGTTTTCGAACCCTCTTCAAAACCCTTCCTTTTGATGCCCCTCAAGATTAATTCCCTCCGCCTCGGACGCACGCTAGGGATCTCTTTCGCCATCCACGCTGCGAAGAATTAAGAAAGTATATACAGGATGAGTCTGCATTCGAACCGAAAAACTTTGTCTGCGGGTACATCATGATAAAAAAGGGGGGTTGTCTGCAGGGGCGCAAGGGCAAGGGTATTTTGCCCCCCCTCTGAAACCTTGAAGTGGTGGCAAAGGGGGGCAAAGAAAGTGCTGTGTAATCAATTTTTAGATAATAAAACTGCTTAAATAACACCATTTTCCACCTTGAAATACAAATTTTCCCGGGGGAGGACCCCCGGACCACCCCGCTTCAATATGGGGGATCGATGATTCTTTATAAAAAGATATACTGTCCCCCCTTTGGAAATTTAGTTTTTGCGCCCCTGGTTGTCTGAAAAGTCTGTTTACGGACGATAATTTTACGTGAAAACGCCACAAGAAAACATTGATGAAAAAATGCATACTTTTTAATTTTCAAATATTATTTACAGTTTTTTCAAAAATTTAATTTAAATAATTTGTTTGAATATAATCACGAACAATTTTTATACAAATAAACTGAAATCAAATCAATTTCTATAAATTGTTAATTTGAAATGACGAAATTGGACAAATAAATCAAATTTTTTTTAATTGCTGCTTTTAAAAAGCCCGCCTTAACCTGTTTGATATTATAAAAGTTTTTCTCGCACGGTGGTTGGCCGGTTCTCGCACGCTCGGCGCAGGCGGAACGTGACAATGAGTCATGCTTTTTCGTGCGTGCAGCCGGCTTTCATCGATTTATAAGACGTTATCACGTCAATAAGTTGTAAACATAGAGATACATCTTATTGTCTGTCTGAAGTAAATTTCGAGGGCTGGTTTACGTTTTTGAAGTTGGAGATGAACAAAGTGGTTACTGTAAATGGTGAAGTATTTACGATAGAACGTTGAGCTTTTGGATTACCGCAAATCAAGATAATTGAGGGCAACATCTTTATTTTCCAAATTTTTTTTGTGACGTGCTACTACCCTCAATTATTTCTTTAAATAATTTTAGAACAGTGGTTTAATTAGCGGTGTTTGTAGACCTTGATTGAATTAAATTTAATGCCAGACGCCCAGTGTTAAAATTTAAATACTTTCTCTGTTATTTACAATAAAACTGTTGTTCAGGTCAAACTTCAAAGACTCATACCAGCCCTGAGAAGCACTTTAAACCATAAGTTAGAGTTGTATATATCGTAATTTACCTGCTGCTGAAGTTTGTCAGCCGAATTCAGACTCAGCCTGTGTATATAACCTCCGGGTCACGCAATCGTGGCTTTGAGGAACCAGGAGCAGGCGAATGTTGTGTGGAGAAGGGGGTCAGAAGGCGAGACGTACGATCGCTGACGCTTCTGAATACGAATGAAGGGGGCAGTTTTGCCAATTCGTATGATAACTGTGGGTACATACGGCAATATTGGTACTGATGTCTTCTTACGTTTTTTTAGTCTTGTGTGCCATTGCTGAGATAGACACCCAGGATGCAAATACGCAAGAAGAAAATTTATGCGTAATCAATTATTGAGCTGGAAGTTAATCATGAGAGATTTAATTTCTTGATCATATGCAGTCATATCCTTTGTATTGCGATTTAAAACATTTCCACCAACGTTTGTACTATTTAAACTCTCTTAATTGTAACATATGTCCTCTTATGAGACGAGGTATATTTGATTTTTTTTGTTATATTTAGTTTGTTTGTTGTTTCTTGAAAGCTGTAATTAAGAAGAAAAAATTGGCTGTTTGCTGAATAATGGCACTTGGGGGGGGGGGGGTGTTTGTTTGTGAGAGAATTATAAGGCAATTCTACGGTAATTTTGTGACAACGACCCCAAAGCTGGCAACCGTGGAAGGGGACATTATTACGCACGGGGCGGCTGACAAGATTACATATTGCACAAACGTCCCGTGCGCCTAATTAAAAAAAGAGTTCGACAATGTTAACTATTCACGTAACATTCAATCTGTAGGAAACACTTCAACTAACTAATCTATGGAGAGAGAAAAACTGCAGTGGCTACAATAGAGACCCTGCCACGTATTTTTCAATTGGCTTCTGTATCGGCCAATTATGTTGGATCTCTTCTCATTGGCTGTGTTGGTCATTTGGAGTTAGACCCTTTGTGATTTCACTCCTCTTGTTTTTCTGATGGTTCTTGTTTTATTATTTTTCCGTAACCAGAACCCTTGTTTTACTACCTTTTATCCATCTTGCATGGGAGTTTGATTATTTATATGTCTTCCCTAACCGTAATCTTCCTGCAATTTTATATGTTGGCTAATTTTTCTACTTTAAATAAGTTACAATGTGTTTTGTGATAGGAACATGTTTTAATTTGGCCGATCTTTGGTTCTCTCTTCTGAAAGAGTTTAGATGGTGTATTGGTTGGGAATTCACACCGAGTCCCATTATTTCCATAGTCGCGAAGATAGCTCCAAGTTTTCCCTCACCAGGTGAACGAGGATCATGTAGGGTAGCTTGTCCGCTTACTACTCTAATGGCCAGTTGCTCAATTGTGCTTTTCAATCCACGATCCAATTATCTTAGCGCAAGAGAAATTTTTGTATCATACCGTTAAACGTAGTGCCAATACATCTTAGGCCAATAGTAATTTTTGGATCACACCTCTAAACGTTGTGCCAACACATCTTAGGCCAAGAGTAATTTTTGGATCACACCTCTAAACGTTGTGCCAACGCATCTTAGGCCAAGAGTAATTTTGGGTTCACACATCTAAGCGTTGTGCCAACACATCTTAGGCCAAGAGTAATTTTTGGATCACACCTCTAAATGTTGTGCCAACACATCTTGGGCCAAGAGTAATTTTTGGATCATACCTCTAAACGTGCCAACACATCTTAGGCCAAGAGTAATTTTTTGATCATACCTCTAAACGTACCAAGACTAACACGATCCTCGCTTGCGTGAATCGAAGTTCATGCATTTTCAGTCTGCTGCAACATGCATCAACAGCGTCCAAGAAATGCCATGTGCATTTATATCGATGGTCTGGGATGATATGAAGTCGCTGCAGTCGATTGTGACACGATGAACAAATGATTGATGTAGTTACCACAAGATAGCAGCTCATGCGGCCGCTGACTCATCTCTGTTGATTTATTCTAAAAAATGAAAACACATTAAGTTATCTCAAAGCTATTACAAAATGAAGCAATCTGAAATATAAATAGCTTTTGTTTTTAAAAGCCAATCATTTAATACAAAATTTAATTCTGAAGAAATGAAAAGCTTTATTAAATGACTATCTGAATTATCTGGCGTTGCCCGGGCTAATTCACCTTTGGGAGCTGATTTTCGTAAAATATTTTCTTAGGCGAATGTCTACGTAGCAAAAGAAACTTACGTGCCAAATTTCAAGTCTGTGGGGTCTTATAGTTCCTGAGAATTCGTGATGAGTGTATCATTGAGTAGTGTTTCGCTTCATACAAATTTCACCAACCCTTTTCACCTCTTTAGGGATGGAATTTAAAAAAATAATCCCTCCTTAGTGAAACTCTAGGGTACTCAAGGAATATTTCCTCCAAATTTCAAGTCTCTAGGTCCATCGGTTCAGGCTGTGCGTTTCCTGGTCAGTCAGTCAGTGTTAGAGTTTTTATTAAGTGGATTCAACTAACAGAACTTGCATTTCATACACAGAAAAATAAAGGTTGTTTGTTCACTTGAGAAGTTATTGCAGTTCTAGAAAAAGCATCATATTTCTTACCTGTGTTATATATTATCTGAATTTCGGCAAAAAACACATTATTTAATATCTACCTCTGGTTACAGTAATTACGTGCAGTAAGTCGGAACGTATTCCGGGAATGTTTGCCCGCGCTGTGTCGATCCGAGTTAATCGTTCATCATCATGGACCGCCATGACTGTCGGTTCATCTCGAAGTTCCCAACGATTTTTTGATTGGCGCTGAAAACAAGACGTCGCAACAGAAATTGTGGTTCGAACCATGGTCATGGAAAAGGATCACGCTCGAACTCTAATGGTGCAACCGGCCACAAACAGCGATTCTTTGGAAGCCGATTGGACTTCGACTGGCCAAATTACTCGCTCCCCTTCAAGGGATCACACAGACGTAGCTCCGTAACAGCACATTATATATATATTTTCTAAATATAATTTTTATCGATAGAAAAGACATGTCTAAAAAAACCCTACGTACATGATATATTGGAAAATTTAGCATAGTGTGTTTACAGTACGAGTTTTGTGTCGAGGCTATAAGAGCCCCTGGTTAAATCTGTACGAAATTTCGCACTCTAAATATAATTTGAGTTGATACTGTAAACATGTATGAAGAACGCTACGTACCTGCTATACCGGAGATAGTTTATATATATATATAAGTAAATAAATATATATATATATATAAATAAGTAAATAAATAAATAAATAAATATATATATATAAATAAATAAATAAATAAATATATATAAGTAAATAAATAAATATATATATATATAAATAAGTAAATAAATAAATAAATATATATATATAAGTAAATAAATAAATATATATATAAGTAAATAAATAAATATATATATATAAATAAGTAAATAAATAAATAAATATATATATATAAGTAAATAAATAAATATATATATATATAAGTAAATAAATAAATAAATAAATATATATATATATATTTGAAAATCAAAACAGATATATTCATGTAAATTGACATAGATATTTATAAACTCGTACATATACACGAAAACAACTGTATTACTAAAAAAAATATATATTTTTTTTTTTTCGCAGTAATACTGGGTTCAGATTCTCACCCGGGTATTTATCCTTAGTGTTGTCCCAGTACCTCCGATGATTAAATTTATTTGTAAACCGTTCCCTGAATAGCTCTCCAGTATCAACAGCGCACATTTAATAAGCATTATAAAAAAGTCAAAGTACTGAATACACTATTATATACTTTCAATAATTAAAAAAATATATATGCTTGAATGAAACATAAAAATATATAAAATTATGCCCAAATTTTCGTAAGAAATACTCGGTATTATCTTTGAAAACGTATTTCCTTTAAATACGTGTTGTACAAAGTTACAATGCCTTTCTTGTAGTGGTAGCTGGTTTCCAAAATGAATCTTTTTTTAAAAGTACAGACAGTTTGTATTTTCCCGTTGTTGCGTCGAGCTGAGCAGCACGCACCGTGCATATATGCGCCCGCAGAGGACAGAGGGAACGCACCCCCCCCCCTCCAGGAGATGCATATTGCCAAAGTTCTTCTTCCCCACAAGGGTCCCCCTCCGCGGTGGCTGCGAAATTCCTTCGCTCCCCCCGTTTTCCCCCTTTAGGAGGGTTGAAGAATGGTAAGGAGGGGTGGGAAAAAAACCATTAAACAGCGTGTGTGTGTGTGTGTGTGTGTGTGTGTGTGTGTGCCGGGCCCCAGAAGTGGAGGACAACTCGTGGAAAGAGAGAGGGCGTGTGTTCCATGGAGGTATTAGTCCACGGAGTGGCTGTCTGTTCTGAAGTTGAAGTCAACTGGTCAGCAATTGGATAAAACAAAAAAAAAAAACGCAGTATTTGAAAAAAGGGGTTTGTTGTCTGTAAAGTCGGTTTACGGACGATAATTTTACGTGATAACGTCATATAAAATTTTTTAAATTGCTGCTTTTAAAAAGCCCGCCTTAACCTGTTTGATATTATAGAAGATTTTCTCGCACGGTGGTTGGCCGGTTCCTTGCACGCTCGGCTCAGGTGGAACGTTACAACGAGTCATGCTTTTTCGTGCGTGCAGCCGGCGTTCATCGATTGATAAGACGTTATCAAGTCAAAAAAAAACTCTTAATTTATGATCTCTACTTTAACGAAGGCTAACTTCTAATATCAATCGATTAAACATGGTAATGGTAAAAAAAAAACAAATATGGCACCTAGTGGTCACTCTCTCTCACCTCAATGGGTTTGTATGTTTAAAAAAGCATTGGGTTGTAAATATTTCGTGAGTGTAAAATGAGGCGGACGTTGCCGTTAGTGTGTGGGGTCCCTCGAGGTGCTCCTGTTTCTTGCACCCGTGCGTTCCTTCGTCGCTCCATCCTACTTTTGCACTCCTCGTATGACGACATTGATGCCAATGAGACGTTAAACAGGAGGGATTTCGAAATAGGACATCTCACAACTGCAATGCCTTTATTGTACTAGTGGCTGTACTCAAAAGGTTATTCAGATAAATAAATCATTGAAAATAATGGTTTACTTATATGTACGCTTAAGTTAAAGTTTTTTTAAAAGCTTCCTCTGTAAACTACATGATTGGTTTTACGTTTAGGAGCAGGCATAAACAGCTGAGTGGAATCATTAACTCAAAAACATGCTTTGTTTCCCTTGCTTACTCCCAAATTGACGAACCTTACTAAAAAAACAGTGTTATGTTATTTCATGAGATTTATTTATCAAACTTAAAAAACAATCGTTATGGAATTTTTATTTATTGCTTGAGATTTAGTTCCTGATTTACAAATAAAACGTCTTTTTTATTTAATTTAAAATCAAAATCGAATTAACGATAGTTGCTGTCAGATTTAGGTGTGTAATAATCATCACTTCGAAAGTGTTTGAAATATTAAAATAAAATAAAAATAACCCTGCAATTTACTGTCTCAAACGAGTTTGATTTTCAAGTCAAAAATAAACAGTTTTTAAGTAATTGTTTTTTTCACAGATATTTTTAACATATTTTAATTTTAAAACCTCTGACAAACTCTTAGCTTTAATTTAGTTTTTTAATTTATTGTTTATTAAGTGCTCCAGAATTTTTTTTTTCGTAAAATACATTACAAATATTTTCATGAACTCTCCTTGAAAAATAAAGTATCGCACACACCTCACAGCGAAAACACTGAAGCTAAGCGAAAGTCTTTTGATGTCGTAAATAGGGCGTTTCCACAAGAATTCTAAAGCAATAATCGTTCCACCGAAAGAGGGATTCTCTCGTAAGACAGAAACGTATTGTGGCAAGAGCAAACGAGATAACGGTCGAGATGTTGTCCATACACGTCGTTTTGTTCTTGATGCGTTTCCAAACAAACAAACAAACAAACTTCTTCGTTTCCTTCCAGGAATAAATTTGTTTACGCCCTAGTAACCTTTGTCTTTCAACATTTTTTTTCCATCTCTAATACTGTGCGGTGAAAATTTCGCAAGAAGGAAAAATTTTTCCTTTAAAAGATAAAAGTATTAGTTCCATCTGCGATGCATAACTGCCGAGAGCTGTTATCTGAAACGGCGCCACCCTGATTCACAAACGCTTGCAATCTTGATGTGACGCTTTGGAATCAACAACGGGATTAACGCCCCGGTGTGATTTTGAAGCAACACCTTCAAGTGCCGGGTTGATATTTGTTGTTTTTTTGAACTTTGGTCGCGCCGCCCACAATATCGGGGCTGTATAAATAGACCCGAGTTTCTTACTTTACAGTCAGAACTAGAACAAGGAGCATTAGACCAAGATACTTACTTTAACGCTTCATAATGCAAGGTGAGTGACACGGATCCTCAAACGAACGACGGAACAAACCGAGAGAAAAGTGGGGTAAAGTTCTGGAAGTACACATTTTTTTAATTTTTATCGTAATCACTGAGTCAAGCTGATACGGTTTTATATTTTAATAAATTTCTTTGTAAAAAAATAAGTTTTGATTTTTATCGTTTAAAAATTTATATGGGTTATATATATATAAAATCGTCTATAAATAAATCCATTTAATCAATTATGGCATACATCACATTTAATGCACCAAAACAAGACACCGTGTTAGCGGGGCTACTAAACATAGATTATTTTGTCAGCAGTGGCCAAATATAATAGAATGATTGCGTGGCTTTTATACTGACAAAGCTTAAAATTTAAAATTTTCTTTTCGACACTGTTAGATTATTACAATATTAAAAAGTTAAAACTTCAATATTCGACTCCCAAATTACGTATGCATTTAATTGGCGTATGATTTTCATCATATCATCGGAAACATTAAGAATATTAAAATAAACTAAAGACTAGATCGATTATGGGATAATTATCCAAAACGTGTTTGAAGTTAAGTCCGAAAACATTAACCGATATTGAATGAATAGGTATATTTTGTCCCTACAGGAGGGGAAAAAAAATTCAACGGTCAATTTGCGGAAAGGGAATATATTTAATATGTAATAATTAGAGACCGGAAAAAATTCAAGGGTTCAATGACCTCTAGGATAGACTCCAATATCCTCTACACACTCGGGCATATGCCAACTGTTCATTGGCTGCTGACTTGTGAGTCGTCCCGACTGGGTGGCCCTGTTGATTCGAAACTTAAATGAGTGAGGGTCTCTAATTGGCCCTCAGTCCTCCAGATTAACAGTGGACCAACGGCAGAAGCAGCACTAAGGTATATAATTATTTGAAATTTAGCAATAACACGAAAAATGAACCCGCGAATTTTTCAGGTGTCTATTAATAATACGAAAAATCGCAGAGAGAGAGAAAGAGAGAGAGAGAGAGAGAGTCACTTTGATTTTTATTTTAAAGGTCTGTATTTTTGGTGGAATGAACAATTGCTCGTCCTGCCGTCTCTGTGGGTCGCTCGACGCGGAGATACAGAGCACAGACTTCGTTCGTACGTTGACGGCCCGGCCATAACGAAAGCACGCGCGGGAAAAACAAAAATTGTAAAAAAAAATAAAAGTAATTATCGACAACCGAAAATATCACCACAGATTCCTTGTTAAGTTCCGCGTAGAGAGGAATTTTTTTTTGTACAGTTGCGTCGGCCTGAAGCCTCGCGATCGACGACACACGTCGGAAATTCCAGTCACGTGGAGTCGTGCTCGGAGCCGCGAGAAGTTATTGCCTTGCGCCGAGCTCACGCGAGCAGGGGAAAAGCGACTAATTGTTTCGTCAACCATAAATTTGCTGGCGAGTTCCTGCCAAGTTCATCCATATTTAAAAAAAATAAAAATAAAAAATTATATGTGCTCGTGGCACGGAGTTGGAAAAATCGTCAGCGTACGTCATGCTGTAACTTAGTTGAAGTCCCTGTATTTTTTTTTTTTTTTACGCCGCCATCGCCGTATTGTCCCACCGAAAACAAGGTGGAAAGAATTCTTGACAACGTCTTGTGGTGGTTAGTAGGTACGAATTAGAATCTTAGTCGTTTACCATAGTTAAATGCAGCCATTCAAAGCTATTTTTTTTTACCATGTAAAACGCAACTTCAGCCAATGTGTTAGTCGTCCAACCAACATGTCGCAGGCCATGAGCTGAAATAAAGGTCTTCAACCGGTAACCATGTAACCATGCAGACGTGGCCACCCCGCGGTTAGTTACCGGCGAAACTTCACTCTTCAATAATACGCTTGAACTGTAACAATAACATTCAATAACTCAGTTGAAGGATAAAACTAAAAAATTGGTTGTCTGTAAAGTCGGTTTACGGACGATAGTTTAACGTGACAACGTCATAACAAAACATTGATGAAATGATTTCATACTTATATGAATAAAATTGAATCATTTTTATTGAATTATCACTATTTTGTATGGATACAAAGAAGGAGTGAAATTAAATCTACAATTTAATTGCTAAATTTACTTTTATTTGCACTCATTAATTCAAATATGTTTATTACTCTAACGAAAAGATTATTTTAACTATAACTTTTATACATGTTTGCTATTTAACTTCTTCCAATCTGTGTTATTCTGTTAAGGATGGGACGATGATAGGAAAAGTAGGAAACGAATGGGAGTGTTTCAAGTTTAGTGTGCCTCGAAAAAGTCAAATCGATGGTTGTTCCAATCGAGTGGAAGAGATATAGATGCGGCGAAGCGTACAATGAGCGTAACGGGACAAAGCGTAACGGGACAATGAGCATAACGGGACAATGAGCATAACGGGACAATGAGCGTAACCTGACAATGGGCATAACGGGACAATGGGCATAACGGGACAATGAGCATAACGGGACAATGGGCATAACGGGACAATGAGCATAACGGGACAATGAGCACAACGGGAAAATGAGCGTAACTGGACAATGAGTCATCCTTTTTCGTGCGTGCAGCCGGCGTTCATCGATTTATTAGACGTCACGTCAAAAAAATTAAGTACCTAAAACATACTTAATTCGATCATGTATGAAATGTGCAGCTGGGAGACGGGAGTCGGCCTGAGTGTTTCCAGCAAGCTGTATCCTCGAGGAGCAGAGGTTAGCAGCACGAGTGTGTCGCGGAGTGTCAGTAGCGTAACGAAAAATGAAGCACTGTATCGTCGCGAGCCCCTTTACCACATGCAGCACCTAACTCCTCCATCGAGCACCCCACTCCCCCATAAAGAACCTCACTCCACCATCGAGCATCCTACTCCACCATCGAGCACCCCACTGCACCATTTGGCACCTCACTACACCATCGAGCACCCCACTCCACCATAGAGCACCTCGATCCACCATCGAGCATGCCACTTCACCATAGAGCACCTCGCTCTACCTCAGAGTATCCCACTACACCACAGAGAACCCTAATTCACCATAGAGCACCCCATTCCACCATAGAGCACCTCACTCTATCATCGAGCACCACACTTCAGCATAGAGTACCCCATTACTGAGCGTTGAATTTTGCGTTAAGTTCTAATGGGTCATCGCCTCGATTTACCCTACCGGCTGTGAAGAAGTTACATTTCAATAAATGTTTCGAAAATGTTTTTATTATTTCAGGGTTGGTAACTATGAAAATATGTAAAAATAAACAAATATTTTCAGTTTAGGCAAATATAGTCGTTTGTAATGCAGAAAGTTTAATCAGTTACGAATTTCTGCTTTACCTTACATATAAAGCTGGGTGCACTGTTATTTTGTTTAACTACACCACATTTTACTTAAAAATCGTGTCATGCTAAATAGTCAGCATGGATTAAAAGTAATTATTTATTTCTTTGTACTTAGTTACTGTTTGTTATTGAGTAGTTTCTATGCACGTGATGCTCTATGGTTTTGCTTGCGTCATTAGTTTTTTTTTTTTTTTTCATGAAGGCTGTATTGTTGTATGTCCGCATGTTGAAATTACGTCAAATCTACGGTTTTAATTTTTTTTTGTGTATACGTTGTGCTTGTGCTTAGGAGTGTGTCGAGACTTCTCTACTAGGGTCAAAACAATATGTTAAGATGTATTTTCGAACCGCTATGTTGCTGAAAAAAGCCTAAATATAATTATAAAACAAACGAATAAATTAATTAAAAAAAACTGTTGAAATATTCCAGTCGCGCGAAGTGATAAATGCTTGTTTAGAAATTGAGGAGCTGAACATTTTAAGTAAATATCATTATTCAGCTGAAACACTACGATGCTAACTTTATATTTCAATAAATTTGAATTAATTAAAACATAATTATATTTAAATATTTTCCGGTCGCGCGCAGTATGTTCGAAAAGAAAAAACGGGAAATTGGTAAAAAAAAAAGTTTGTTTGCAAGTTTTAATTTTTGTTCTAACGTAACAGATGGTGAAACAACTTACGAAAAATGTTAAATTTCCTACAATGTATATAAGACATGACCAGAGAATAGAAAAGCTTCTTTTTTTTTTTTTTTTTTTTGCTACGTCTTTTGTTTTTGTATGAAGGAAATTTTTTTCCGCGCCGTGTTTGTTCTGGAAAAGGGAAATGTCTGTTCTGGTCTGTACGCCGCGTGCTCTATGTCTCCACGCGCCGCACGCTCTATGCTCGCAGGCAACAGCGCGCGACTGGCGGCACTGGTGCTGCTGGCACTGGGCCCGGGCTGCCTGGCGGGCAGGATCCTGTGCCTGGGCAAGTCGTCCTGGAACTCGACTGAGCTGCTGCCGCACCCGGGCTCGTGCGCCCTGTACCTGGTGTGCGACCACGGAGCGCCCGTCGTGGCCAAGTGCCCTCAGGGGCTGCACTTCAACCGCGACCTGCAGGTGTGCGACTGGCCGCGAGCCGCCGGCTGCATCGAGGCCATGAGGCTCCAGCACGCGGCCGAACAATCCGAAGAGAATTCCGAACAAGAAGAAGAACACGAGCAGAAGCCGGAAGAACACGAGCAGAAGCCAGAAGAACCCGAGCAAAAGCCGGAAGAACACGAGCAGAAGCCGGAAGAACCCGAGCAAAAGCCGGAAGAACACGAGCAGAAGCCGGAAGAACCCGAGCAGAAACCTGAAGAACCTGAAGAACCTGAAGAACAGACGCAAGGAACGGATCAACAGCCCCAGCAGGAGCAGACGACGCCGGAGCAAGCCGCCACCATCACGGGCAACCCGTAGTTTACCCGCAGGTTTTAAAAAATTCTCTTTCTCGACACTGGAATGCCGTTCATTTAGTCGAGAGAGAGAGAGCTTTTTTTCCACCCAGCTAGGAATCATCGATTGGCAAATTTTGTGGAACCTACGCACGTTAAAAAAAAAGTGTTTTTATATTAAAATAAGATTTGTATAAATAAGCATTTTATAAATAAAACAAATATCTTTGATAAAAAAAATAAGAGTATGAATCATTTTCCAGATCCACGTTTTCTCTGCGAACAAGTTAACTTTTTTATACTCATACTATTGTAAAACCTGTTAGGTGAACTTTTCTCACAGGTCACATAGGTTATAGATTTTTTTAAAAATGTTGTGTGATATTAATACTGCTATTGCTGTGTGAATTTTTCTCTTGCGAGTACCGCAGTTTTCATGCGTAACGCAGGAACGTAGTGATGTTAATAATCTTCTGTTCAGACCAGTGGCGTTGTGTGTATAATCCACAACAATTTGGGTGCAGTTTGATTTTTCAAAATAATTATACTTTTTGATGTATATGATGCGTTTCCTAGTACTCTTCATTTCAAAACAGGTCATCAGCACAAACTAATCCTAGTTTTAATATGAAAATCTGAAAGTCTGTGACTTTGGATGTTTGTTAATTGATCACGTCTTTTCATCTAAACTGATTTCGATAAAATTTAGAACACGAGGGTGATAAGTAGTATGCTTATGGTTTTCTTAAAAAAATTTTTTTCTCAAACAAGCTAAGTTAAATATTAACTACTGAATTTGAATAATAAACACACAAAAACTAAAAGTCAACACAATTGTTTTTATTAACTAATTAATTAAAGGGATGATATAAGTTAAGTATGGTTTGACAATAAAAAACTTATTTGTAAAGCTATTGGGCATGGTTATTACATACACGAAAAATAACCAGCACCGTTTTACCATTTCCCTAACTTCCACTTCTGAGGCGTGTAAATGAGGTAGGTTTGGTTTTTGAAGTTATTTGATTTCATCGGCCCTATAAAAGTGGAAAGTAGGAAAATAGAAAACAAATCCCATGCTTTGACAGTGACATCACGTGTCGTTTTTTTTTTAAATATAATTTTAAGATTCTTTATTTTTTCTACTGTACTGCGAGTATTCGTTATTTTCACAAAGATATAGATAAATATGGAGCTGAGTGCCTCAGAACACTTTGCGACGAAATGAAATTCGAACCACACCTAGTACATAATAAAATCGTGAAGGTAAATTGGTTTGTGTTTGGAATACAGAATGCGAATTACATTGACCTCTGCCGACAACGACATGGGTACCAACTATTTTCTTTTGTACCATCTGCACAAATAATACACCACACGTATTAATGAATCTAATCAATGTATGCATCCAATGATTAAATAATTTACATTTTGAAGATGAATGCGACAGCAAGTTTATAATATTTCAGTATTTTTATAACTACAGAGGAGGGAAGCTTTTCCATAAAAGCAAGAGTTTTTAATCCTTTCTTTTCCTATACTGGTTAGGACCCTATTGTTAATTAAGATACATGTTGCTCGTTTACCTTTAAAGATTATTGTATACGTTGGCTGCCTGTTTTCGTTATTTTGTTATTCAGGACAAACCCAGATTTTAACTGTTTTACTTACTAGTACGTGATACAGCACATTAACACATATTAAACAACCCACACTTAGATATTTATTTGTAGTAGTTACTTTGAATGTTGAATACAACACCCATAAACTATCACAGAAATCATCACACATAACTGCTTCTATAAAAATTAAACACAGCATTTGCAAAATTCCGTGTTTAATAGTGACCGGAGCCAAGTCGTAGTAATGACATTTTGTGAAGTTTATTGGTACTTTTTGAAGCATGTTTACAAATTCCTCTCCAGAGTAACCTTTTATCCTTTAACCCGTCAGCTATTTTAATATCAAACTAGCGTTTTAAGTTCGGTAGTCAGAACTGCAACAAGTTTTGTTCCGGGGACGGAACTTAATCCGTCTTCCTGCAACGCTCGCAGGTATTAGGCAGGGCGTTAGTGAATCGTCGTTAATAAACTACAGCCTAATTCCCCGCTAACGTCTCAAGTTCCTGCGGAGTTGACAAGAAGTATCGAGAACACCTACCGAGTGCATGTTTCATTAATTAAAGGCGGGATACACGGTGCCCGGGCGGGCGGAAGACAAACATTGATTGGTTTGAAAACTAGACGAGTTGGAGAGACAACCCCCCTCCCACCCCTTATGGAATTTCACGTCGCCAGGATTTTAGGAGCGCACACTGTTGAGGTGAAGTAAGATTTTCGCGCACAGATTTACTTGAGAGGGTTGTTTAGTAATTTATATATATTTTTTGGCATTTAAAATTTACATTTTTACCGGTGATTTAAGTTTAGTCAGATACATCACTTGAGTTGATCGTTTATGGTTTCATCTAGGGATGGGCCAATCAAATCCTCAAACCCTCAAATACAATCAAATCCTGAGTATTCGAAGGACTCGATGTTCGAGGAAAGAGATTCGAAGAAATATATGAGAGAAAATACTGATGTATACTTGGTCCATTTTGTCTTCATACCTATCCTGTAAACATTCTCCAATATATTTTACTTTTAACATGTAATTATTTAAATAAAATTACAATATGTAATGATTCTTGAAACATAGTTTTTGAAACAACCATTTAAGGGGGTGCGGAAGACTACCATACTGTAAGACTACCATAATGGCTGTATTCCGCCTGGCCTCTTCGAAAAAGGCGGAAAACTGCCATAATTTCAAAGGACGAGACGGAATTCTGCCATACTTTCTTATACACTCCATGGAAAGAGTACAGCGGCATTTCTCTCGAAGTAGTATATAGAATACTCGGTAGATATCGCTGTCAACCCTCTAGCTGTTTCTCAAGTTAACTTTAAAGCTTACAGATAGTGCTTCTGACGGTGATAGTTGCAATAACAAATCATTTCCAGATCGCGGAGGAGAAGAAATGTATGTTGCCAAAAATATATTATATGGAGCAACACGGTATTATTATTTCGACGATTTAAAAAAATACATATGGTAGTTTTCCATTATGGTACTTTTCCTCCTGTTTTGACGAAGGCGACGGAAAAGTACCATAATGGAAGACTGCCATATCAAAAATGGACGAAGGGGAATTCTGCCGAATTTCTTATACATTCTACGGAATGAGGAAAACGGCCTTACTCATAAAAACTACCTTCATAGAATTTACATTTTTGGACACTGGAACAATTTAAGTAATTGTAGATCATTTTAATGAGTGCAAATCCAACGCAAATATTCAAGGGTTTTCTTACGCCATGTTTTCATTATTAGGGTGATAGAACACAAAAATCTCAGATATTAAGGTTTTTAATGACCAAATGAAATTAAAGTCTACAAAATGTATTTTTAAGATGCTGAAATTCGAGAGAAATGTTATTGTGTAGTGTAGTTTGTTGGCATTGGTCAAGCAGCACAGGCGCTCTTGGGGAGACATAGGCTCGTACATCGAAACTTGGTGGGCTTTTGCAGTCTTTCAAAAAAAATCTCTGCTAAAATTTAAGTATTTTTTATATTACGAAATAAAAATATTACCATGCGTAGCATATTATTCTGCTTCTTTAAAACTGTTAGACCAAATCTAAATTCGATTTTTTGTGTCTTACAACACTTACTTATAAACAAAACATGACACATACATTAAATAATAGGTGCCATATAAGCACATAGTGTAATACCAAAATCACATTAACACAAGACATACAATGAAACACATCAATAACTTTACGACAAAACACGAAACAACACAACAAACAGATAGATAGTAACTTTGGTTTTCACAAAAATCTTAAACAGAAACTAATATGGTGTTTACAAAATAAATACCCTATGTAGATTATAAAAGTTTTAAATAACTTTTTGCTTAAGTTTTTTACTAATGAATATTTCTATATTATTCAAAAGGAGTTATAATTTTTTACAAATTTTATAGTTGCTAATGGTTTTAAAAGTGTCACTAATGATATAATTGCAAGTTGAAATTCTTTATCCAAACCGAGATATTATGTCTGAAGCATCAAATATGATAATAAAACGTACATAATAAAATACAAAGTACAAAATAAAATGTGAACGTCTAGTAAACAGAAAATGCAAATTAAATTTATATAGGAATGTTGAATATTTAAAAGGAATTTAAAAGCCTGCAATTTTAAAATATTAATTTAAGAATTTTATTCCTGCATACTTTCAATTAATTTACAATCAAAATTAGTAATTTAATTCCAAAACACGACACAATATTCTAATTTATTGCTAATCAAGTTGAAGAACAAAGTATTGAATCAGGTTTTGATGCAGAGAAAGTTATAAATTTAATAAGACCTAAGATCTTCAAGTACATGTTGGTAAAAAATAAAAATTTGGCATCCAATATAACTGGAAGGTTTTAAAAGTGGACACCACGTTTAATGTCATTTCTTACTATGTGATAATTATAATCAATTGCATTATTTTTTTTACTTAATGTTATACAATAAATGCTATTGTAATTCAGACGATTGTTAACTTGAAAACCAGATCTGGACAGCTTTAATATCTTGCTGAATAGTTTCACAACTATATTTACATTTTTTTTTCATCAGCATCTTTTCTTGATCAAGTCTGATTACAGTTGGTATATCATTTATTAAATATTAAAGAATAGTTGAGATAAACTACTACTTTTCGGAACACCTAATACCATGAAATTGCATTTGCAAATTTGACTGCAAAGCGTCTATTTGTAAGATATTTAAAACAAATATATACCACGCATTGCTTTACGAGGCCTGAAATTGATAATTTATTAATAATAAAATTGGGTTGGAAAAATCAGAGGCTTTGCTCATGTTGAAATAAATATAATATTTTATTTATATCTGGATGTTATACTGGCGCGCGCGCGCACACACACACACACACACACACACACACACACACACACACACACATATACTGTGTGTGTTAAAGACGATCTTTCTGATAGAAAACTACGTGGTTTTTCAGAAATAATTTTTTTAGGAATAAAATTCATATGCGTATAAATATTTTTTTTTTCGTCAAAAAACTACATTACAAAAGTATTGGTCAATAGTTTGTGACTAAAATTTAACTTTCAATAATACTTCAAGAAAACATATACCTATATATGGTTGAACACACAACATCGGTATACAACAACTCACTGACTGATACACACGTAATTCAAATATTTTATGTACAAAAGTAATTTTTTTTAAAATGTTGTAAATGTTTGTTTGAGACTTATTTATAACATGTTGGAATGATAATGCTGCAGTTACTAATAACTAAAACACTACAAAACTAAATTTTTTTTTTTTTGCAAAACTCCGTTCCCCCGGAGAAACCCCCGGATTGGCCACCGCATGGGGAGCCCAAGAAAAGAAACGGGCTCCCCATTTGGAAGCCACCTGGAAGGTTTTTTTCTGTTCCACCCACCGTTTCTTTGGTAGCCTGACTTGTTACAAGGGATTGTATTCCAACCAGAGAAAATGCCACCATTTTATCTGGGCAATCCGCCTTGGAGGAGCCGGGGCGCGAACCCGGGTCCTACAAGTCACAAGGCAGGCGCTCTACCCCAGAACCAGAGTGGTAGAGCGACGATCGGCAATCTTCTTAACACTGACATGATGTTATTCCACTAGTATACTGTAGTTTCGTTTGTCAATAACACGTGCAGTACGTGTAGTTACGTCTAACCTCGGTAACGAACAAATTTGTGTGTTCTTATTTTGTTCGTTCAGCATGAACTATGTAATTTCATAACAGTGAAATATAATTTGTATAAATAGTCTGACCATTTCTTAGTTACTTCCTGCAAACAAACTAACAATCCCGCTGTTCAATAATTATATAGAAATATAGACTAGTAAAAACATATGTAAGAGCTTGCACTGACGATGGTAAAGTTATTTTGAAATAAATGTTATATATTAAAAGAGTGTGTTTAGTTAATATATGCGTGTGCTTACAAGCATGAAATTATTGTATAACCATTTTATTTATTTGGTTTTAAAGCCACAGAAAAGTTAACTTTTTTATAATACTTTTGGCTTTCTTTTTTTTTTACCGTGCTTAACATGCACAGCTAATCCCTGGAAAGTTATTGCGACGTTTCGGGAGAGAGATATATACTTTCTTAAGGCACAAACAGACTGGTTTCTCATGACATACAATTTAATGAGTAATACTGTATGTCCGAAACTACATTTTGAATTAATTTACCTATTATTTAAAATGTTGTTTGTCGGTTGAAATTTTATTCAATGAACTACACTGTTTTTGAAATTCACTTAGATAATGAATTTCTTCAAACAGATTTGTATTTTGTTTTGTTATATATATATATATATATATATATATATATATATATATATATATATATATATATTTGTTTTCACTTCTATTATCAAGGCACAGGTATAAGTGCAGAGAAAGCTTACTCAAAAGAGGAAAAAAGGATTTGTGTTGGGGGGAGGGGGGATTTGTGTAGACAAAAAAAAAATTATTAAAAAAATTACAATGACAGGAGTTTCAAAATCACTTAAGGGATCGTCAAACAGCCTAAAAATGTATTTTAAGCATTATCTTTGTAAAAGAGTTTCCGGAGGAGTGACTGGCTTCTGTACCTACTCCCCTTCCACAAATACTGTCTACACCCATGGTAAATGTGTAAACAAAATCACATGTAGTTATATGCGCTACTACACGATATACTCAAAATACGTGAATAAAAATTTTCGTGACTGTAATTTTGGTTATTATACTTATAATATTAGATGTCAATAATTTTTCAACACATGTGATGATAGCCTACATGGAGTACTATAGTCTGAAACTATGTATTTGTAATTTTATGAAATAATCGTACACTCACGCCTGTAGCATGAGGCATCACTACAAGGCAAGCTGAAGATGAGAAAAGATACATTATCGACGTTTATGGACCAAGTCGTAAGACACTAGATTAGTATCCCAGAGAACACTGGTTCAAATCCCAGCTGGCCATTGTCATATCGTTTTGACGTGAAGCGTTTGAAAGGGGGGGGAGGGGCGCGCCTTTGCTGGTTAGCTGACCATTGTCACGCGTGGGTGGCGTAGAAGTGAAACCTTTCCTCCCTTAGATTACAGATTACACACTACAAATGTATTTTTTTTTATAAATGGAACAGGTCTATTCATGTAAACTTACGGATGTTTGTAAATTTGTACATTTACGTGAAAAAAATAACTTTTATCACTACAAGATAGATAGTGTTCGCAGAAACACTGGGTTCGGATTCTTACACGGGCTTTTTTTTTTTTGTTGCCTTGTGTTGTAACAGTACCTCAAATGGTTAAAGTTACTTGTAAACCGTTCCCTGAAAATCTTTCCAGTATAAACTACGGATGTTAATAAGCAAAATGAAACAAAATGGAATAAATTGTTTAATCTTCGATTATCTTTCCGATGTTTCAAAAAAATAAAATTTATGCTTGAATGAAACATAAATTAAAATATAAAATTATGCGCAGATTTTCGTCAGAAATACTCAGTTTTATATAGAAAAATGTAATTGATATATGAAAAAATAACCATAACCATCTGTTGTAAAAGAGTTAAAATATTTCTTGGCAACTGGCTTTCAAAGGAGTCTTTGTAAAAGTATATGTATTTTTTTTTTCAGTGTACGAGACTTTTAAAGACCATGCCATAATGTATATGGACACTGTTATCACAGTTTTAATCATTACCAAAAATTAAATTTTAGCAAACGCAAATGACATGACGGAGAAAAATTTTCGTAGGCCAGTCCACTGAATTAAATGCTATTTTTGAAAAAAGCCAAATTGTGAAAATTACGCGATAGAAAATTTTTATGACCTAATTAAATGTAAATAAACCAAAACTTTAGTTTCCTATCCCTATCTGAAGAATTTCTCAGCATAAATCTCTGAACTTACCTTTACCTTTTTATGCCCGGGAAATACGTTCTTTCCTGTTAAGTTACCGAAGGTGCTTTTTTTTTCTCCCCCCTCCATCTTTATTCAACGTCAAGAGTGATTCATAAACGACGTATCTTATCAAGGTTAGGGCACACGCCATTACCGGAATTCAATCCAGCGAAGACCACGTAGATCAACTTCTGATGTAACATTAGCGTGACGGTCTTCGGCTTGGGAGTCGTTCCCCCCCCCCCCAAACTTCCCCCACTTCCATCCCGCCTCCCCGAGCACTCTGAAAAGAGAGGCCTTTTAGAGGCGAACCACATTTCGAGCGAGTAAAATAGTTGTGGGTAGGGTAGGGTAGCCTCCCGTCAGCGATTTCGCGGGTCGCGTAGAGTCAAGGCGGCAAGGCGAAAACTGTTACCAAAGCCACCTTCCCCCCTCTCCAACCTTATCCCCTCCCAACTCCGACACCTCACACCCCTGTGATGGCTTTTATCGCGGCTCCGAAACGAGCGTTTCGCACTTCCCACGTCGCGCGGAACCCGAGGGCGTATAAACACACAGCGGCGTCGGAACTGGGCCCCATTCACGTAGCCAGTCCCTCCGATAGAAACTGATCTCCATTCCACATCCCTTCCCGTCCGACTTCATTCTCGCTTCGCGGAGAAGCAAAAAAAAAAAAAAAAAAAAGATATTTGGGTGAATTAGATGGGCTTTTCGTCTCTTAGGCAACGAGGTCGAATGACCTACCGCCTGACCCCAGCACACCTTGCAGAGCTTCAGAAAAAAAAATAATTGGTGGTTTGTAAAGTTGGGTTACGGACGATAGTTTAACGTGACAACGTCATAACAAAACATTGATGAAATGATTGCATACTTTTATGAATAAAATTGAATCATTTTTATTGATTATCACTATTTTGTATGGATACAAAGAAGGAGTGAAATGAAATCTACAATTTAATTGATAATTTTACTTTTATTTGCACTCACATTAATTCAAATATGTTTATTACTTTAACGAAGAGAATATTTTAACTATAACTTTTATACATGTTTGCTATTTAACTTCTTCCAATCTGTTTTATTCTGATAAGGATAGGACGATGATAGGAAAAGTAGGAAACGAATGGGAGTGTTTCAAGTTTAATGTGCCACGAAAAAGTCAAATCGATGGTTGTTCCAATCGAGTGGAAGAGATATAGATGCGGCGCAAGCGTACAATAAGCGTAACGGGACACAGCGTAACGGGACAATGTGCGTAACAGGAAACTTTTTCGTGTGTGTAGCCGGCGTTCATCGATTTATTAGACGTTGTCACGTTAAAAAAAGATGTTAAGCCCAGATTAAAAGCCTTCGAGGTCCCCTTTTTTTAAGGCCTGTGTGGCCGTGATTGCTAAGGAATGACACCTATGCGGCAAGGGTCCTGGATTCTATCCCGACACATGAGCGATACTCAAATACCGAGTGTTTCCGAATTATGGGACGTAAGATATGTGGGTAGCAGGGAATGCCAAATATGTCCGGAATCGAAACCCTGTAAAGTAACATCAGTCACCAGCTCCGTTCATTCCAATTCGTCACGAATCACCTGTAGGATATTTCAGCTCAAGCTAGAAGATAATCACAGTATTTTCGCCGGAAACAAAAAAACCGTGGAGTTATTTTTTTTTTTGGGTATAGTCACGTGAAACGACCCAAGATACGCGAGACACTCACGCCGTTCGTCAATGAGATCGGTTTTGACAGCGATGCGACCGAAATAAAACGTTTCTCCGATGACGGTTGGGCCGAGAGACAGAGATAACGCTACGAATCTGGCCAAGTGAAATGAATTATATATACATATATAGGCTTTATATATGTATCACTAAATAGCCAGGAGACCTAAAACGTTCCAGTCCCGTAATACACTTAAATATCATTTTTGATATTGCACAAACACTTCAAAAATGTAAATTTGACAGCTAATCACGTAAAAACTTAGCCTACGCGCTTCGTGCAAGTAAAGCCACTCAAAAAAGTCTAGAAATGTATCAGTTATTAAGTTAAATGTAAAATAACGACCGAAAAACCTGATAATTCAATTCAATAGGTTTTTATTGTGACATTTTGAACACTTTAGAGTTTTTGGTATTGCAACACGGCACTCCAGCACTCGGTGCTCTTTTATCTAATTTATTTTAATATATATTTACATATATGATAATTTTACTGTAAAAAAATGATTTGTTATTAAAAGAAAATTAAAAAAAAATCTTTAGCAATGTATTTTGGAGCCTCTTTTGGCTCATTGTCTTGCACACCCTTAATTTCCCACGCCGCAGGAGGAAAAGCCCCCTTCGACAAACAACCTGCGTGCCCCTGACACCATTCGCGCTCGCGAACGAGTAATTCCTGTGAGGCTTGTGGTTGTTTGCTTGCCCCGACCTCGTGCAGTCGTACTGTGCCTCCGTGTTTGCCGGCAAACAACGCGCAGAGATTTAGTGCTTCTGGTGGCACACATTCCGGTGATCTTCGCCTCAGGGTCCCACAGGGAGTGTTCCCAAACACAAAAACACAAAGTACAAGACGATACGTGGCGAAATGTAACCAAAAAAAGAAGCCAATGACTACGTTCAGAAGAGAAGAAATAATCATCGTGAGCGTATGGACTCGATCACCTAGGATCGAATTGCAAAAAAAAAAAAAAAAAAAAAAAAAAAAGAAGCTGCATATGTGGAACAGATTATAACTGATGTTCGACGAAAAGAGAACTATCAACTTCGAAGGGCTATTCGACCCAGCGACGACTTCAAGAAAATCGTCGCTTTTGGCCCCGGAACCATTTTTTTCCAGCGTTCGGCGCGCAAACATACTGTAAAAAAAAAAAATATTATATCCTCTCGAAAATGACATCTTACCGCAACTTCCTCCAAACCGGACGCAGGAAATGGAAGGATGAGTAGTGGCAAAGAGGGGGTGGGGAATGAAGGGGTCTGAAGAGAGAAGCGCGGGCTTTTTGAACGCGGACGCAAGCTTATTAACATTAACGAGGAAACTTTTCCATCCGGTAATTTGGCTGCCAGAGAAGAGGAAAAAAAAAAAAAATACGGAGGGAGAGCGCGCAGAAAATGGATTTCGACGGAGAATACTTCGGAATCATTTCACATTTTCCTCTCGTCTTCTTTTCGCTCTTCTGTGCACTGAAATGCCATTCACATCCGTTATTAACTACGTATTTTAGTTACTACGTCGTAATGAAGTTGTTCTCGGCAAACACATCTATGATAGTTTTGGGCGTTACATTCCTCATTTCCAACTAATTGACGTCCTGAAAAGCTATTCTTTACTTGAATGAAGCGCATTTAAGAGAGAGTTTTTTTAGAGTTAATGTCCAAGGAGATTTGAGCGTGAACCGCACAATATAATGTATCCGCTGGTTGGATTCTCGCTAAAAAGTTATCACTTTTGTTTATTACTTAAACTGATCAAACGTAATGTCGTCACCATTCCCGTTCTTGACATGGTATTGTTTGGAAAATTGTGTCCTTATTTATTGTGGTTTTATTTTCAAGTAATTACAGTACAATTAACTGAAAATAGTTCCCCAATTTAGGTGTTTTATTAATTAAAAATATTTAAATTCACTGCATTAAAAATTAATAGTTCAATGAAAACAGATTTTTCCTGTGCGAAAAAATAAAATTCGTCACCATACATACAACATTATTCAAATTATTGTTTCAAAAACAGAGTCGTGATTTTCTTACTTGATATGGGATTGCGGAACTCTCTTAAAACTCGTTCACACACGCCATGACGATATTTTATTTTTTTTTAATCATTACTTTTATTTAAGCGTAATTCTTAAACTTTAAACTCTTTAACTCCCCTGTTCTTCTGACTCAATTTTTTTCATCATTTATTCAATTAGTGTAATTATAATGAGTGTAACATGTCTCGCAAGTGATAATTACGAAGACTTACACGACCTTTTACGTTTTTTATAGAGTGAATATCTGTTTAAAAGCATGGAAAATAATTTTCAAAACAGCCCTTAATTAAAAGTAATGACAAACTGAAAAAAATCAACATTTGAACATTTGAACGAATAAAATACTTTCAGGAGCATGCAGTTGGTGTTTGAATAGGAAAATATTTCCCCTCCCCCTAAAATTCTTAAACTAGAAATTAAACTCACAGTTTCGGTTTGAATTTTTTTATGAATCAAAATTTTTAGACCGATCAGACCACCTAATTTATCAGTGGTTAACCACGGGCATATATTTAATGAATGGCAGGGATTGCCAAAAACAAGCAATTTATGTTAATAAACATACGTCCGGAAACGCAACCCTGTAAATTTACAGGCACGAATAGTAGCGCAAGTTTGAATTTGGCGGGCTTCGTGGGACTACTCCATTGGCTGAGAGGACGAGCGATCGCAGCGCGGTGGCGGTCAAACGCTCCGCGGGAAGCAGACGAGAAGCCAGACGCAGACGTTCAGGATTAGTCAAATGCCCCAGCAACCTGTGGCCAGAGATTAGGAATTAAAACAGATGTAGCGTTAGCCGCCAGACGTAAAATCGTTCCCCCCTCCATTTTGTTCTCATTTTCACATACCAATAAGGCGGACGTTTGTTTATATTTGTCTAACCTGCTTTTATTAACGTCTCTAGTTAAGCTATTCGGAATCAAATCTGAGCAAAATATTACTGGTTAATATGTTTACATTTAAATTAAAAGTCCAAAACGAATCTTTATAATACACATTTCATGATATGAGTTGACATTTTTTCTCCAATTTAACCTCCAAATCAGGTACAGCTGATACATTTGTAAACAAACGGCCGCCATTTTGGTACGTGTAGTACACTGAAATCCCACCTCCTTTTGGCTTTAACTTCACTTGTCTGGAATCGGTCCTTATGCTCCATCTGTGTGTATTTTCCCTAACCTCTGCCTGTAGCCCGGTCGACAGCACAGTGGATGGTTGGTTGTGGTAACGTCTACATGTTTGGCTTCGGGCGGTTAGCGCAGTAACTTACTGTAAATAAGAGCGGCACTGCAGACAGCAATAGTGCGGCAGACTTACCACTCTCAGGGATGGCCGATGTTTAAATGGCGTACGGGCGAGCGGTAAATAACTGCAGCAGGAGCGGTGCGTATTTACCAAGGGCGCTTTCACAAACAGACGTGTGATGGATAGGAGGACCTTCCGTAAGGCTTAACCAGCGGCTAACCATAACTGGGAGTTTCGTACCGGGAAGAGTGACGTTCATAAAACTTCATGCGGCTGGCCCTGAACGCCTGAGCCCTGCTCTTTGCCTGCTTCCCTTACTGACCGCCAAAGCGCTGCAATCGCGCGTCCTCTCAGCCAATGGGAGCAGTCCCACGAAGCCCGCCAAATTAAAACCTGTGCTTCTGTTCGTGCCTGTAAAAAGTTCAGGGTTTTTGTTTCCGGCAAACTATGTTATTCAACAAAAAATATATTACCTGTCACCGTTTAAAGTTATACACCCGCAATTCGAGAACATAAATGTTTTTCGGTAGCAGGAGTAATATAGAATTTTTCAAACGTTACCGGAGAGGCATAATTCATCCAAGATAAATGTTGAAATTAATAGGAAATTTAATACAGTAAATAATGATAATTATTATTTCCTGTTTAAACTTAATTTTTGTGTATTTTATTATGTCCCTATAATTATAATTAAGGACTGAAAATATTCGTGGGTTCAATTAGGTACCTCCACACACGCGCAAATATTACACGATAATTGGTTGCTCACATGTGAGAACGTATCAACTGTGTAGCCTGTGATTGTCAATTTTTTTTTTATGGTTTATGATTGGCCCAACGATCTCCAGACAAATTCTGAGCCAATATCATAAGCAGCACTAAGTTGTATGTGTTTGAATTAAATATTATTGCGAAATGAATCCGCGAACATTTCCTGTCTCTAATTATTACCCTCAACACAAGCTTAGTTGCATAGCTATGAAGCTCTTCACGCTTGTCTCTGTTGTCTGTGTTGTTCTATTATGTTTTCCCCTCTGGTAATACGAGTAGCCATATTTTTTATTGCTATAATTTTTTTACTTTCGTGATAATGGAGTTTTCACAGAGACAATGGACATGGTCGCTCCACGGTCGTGCTTACACTGGTGACGACGTTGACATCATTACGTACGTCTCTCGTCAGCCAAAGTTTGAAGGTTTACGGCGAACGGAACAGGAAACTCACATAGGAAACCACTCGATAGACGTCAGCGAGATCGTTGCAAAACGATAAAAAAAAAACAGCGAAAAGCTGAGTCCATTACGTATAAATGACAGGCAGGTACGAAACTAGTATCAAAAGTTACTGGCGGTGTAACGTAAATCAGAAAATCAAGTGTCGAATTATTTTTCATAAAAAAAAAATACTTTGTGGTATATTAGCATGAGCACAATTAGGCCAGAGTGAACATGGGGTATCTCACATGTTCTCGTGATTGTATCTGTGTTTGAAACGACCAGAAAGACGACTTTAAAGCAATAATGTTGATTGAAGTCATGATGCACATACTGCAGGTATGAACGACCGTATTCGTCCAAAAGAAAATTTTACACAACCGTATTTTACCTAATGCTGCAAGTATTCAGCTCATTTGTAGTGCCGAATTTCTTAGTGCAAAAAATATAATTGCCGTAACGTTTCAAAATCAAAATGTAAGAGGGACACGTTTCCGGGAGATGAAACTAGTGCAAACTGTCGGTAGTTTTTTCGAAGTTTTTTTACCGAAGGCGTCAACTCTGTTTGCAGTCAGACGTAACAAGTAAATGAACAACATTCAATTTTTTGTTTTAAATTTGAAGCAATAGGGTTTGAGGATATCGTGCCAAAAAAATATTTAGGAACTATTTAAAAAAATAATAATACTTGTATATGTGCATAATTTTACTCCTTAAAGAGTTGTAATTTATTAACAATAGTGTTTATTTGTTTTCTTTGTAATATATTTCTCTTTCTAAGAGCTCAATGCTCAAGTGAGATGGCTAATGCAATTTATTTATGTGGTTTCATTCAAGTAGTCATTTATTTTTGATGTGTGAACTTCTTAGCTCTCTGTATACGGCATTTGGTAGGAGTAATATTGTGTATATGGAACGGAAGTCGATAGACGGAAATGTGGCACCGCGTGTATAGTATTTTTTCGTAAACATTAAGGGACATAACAAACGTATTGATGTTCCAAATGAAACTTTATGATAATGAAACTAACCTGGAATATATTTGTTAAACTAAAATAGTCATTGTAAAAATTAATCCCATGTTTTCAAATACCTAAGAAAACTGGCATTTCATTAATTACAATAAAAATTCACCCTCGATATTCCGAAGAGGCTTAAGTAGCACAGAGATAGAGCGCGCGCATGTTACTTCAAGGGGCGTGGTTCAAATCTCATTACTGAGTTTTTTAAACTTTTAAAAATATTAATGTAATAATATTATATAATTATATTATTTAATCAGTTCAATAAGATTAAGGTTTAATTGTAGTAATCATTCAGAGACTTATTTCAGTCGTTTAAGCGAAAACAAATATACAAACATATACTTAGTGATATAATATGTTTTGAAAATTTTCAGGTTAATTTTTTTATTAATGCCATATAAGTACAACTTAAAACGTGTGCGGAAACAATAAGGTATGAACTGTTTAGTGAAACTTAAAATAAAAAAAACGGGCTGTATTTTAATAAATTCCTTGCTAAAACTCAGGTCCAACTCGGGGTTTATCGGAGCCATTTTTAATAGTTTAAAATTTCCTGTTGTTTCGTGCTGCTATTTGCTATCTGCGCGTGATGGTGGCAAGCAACGTTTACGACTTAGGCAGCGAATTCTAGCGGCGGGCGCAGAAAGTGATTCTCATCCAGAAATGTTGGTATTTAAAAAGCGACTATTTTATTTATTAGTCTATTTATCACGCTCCGCATTATTTTAAAGAGTTCTGCGTTAAATTTCGTGCCCGTGTTACGTTTTTTAAGTTCATATGCAACACGAATAACTTGAGAAAACAAGTTTACTCGTTACTGAGGTTTTATGTTTACACATCATGGGCAGATTGTGAAAGACTCGATCACATGTTTTTGTTTTTACATGTCTTACCATAAGGAGAATCCTTCATGATATATATATTTTTTCAATTGTTGTCAACTATTCATGTTTTATCAAAACGCGTAATCATCAACATGATGTAAAAATTAAGATATAAAAATATTCTCGTTATTTTATATAGGAGACGTACATTGAATGGCATGAAATAGTGATTAACTTTTTGAAATTATGATGTTTTTAACACATAATTATTAGCGTAAAAGTGATTTAATATTGTATTGGTATTTTTTATTTGCAATCTGAAACTACTTCGATGCTGTTAGCTCACCAAATACAACCACAGTAAACTTTTAAAGTATACTATATAAAGCAATTTAATGCCTTTTGGCTAAGATTATACACATTAAAATAAAATGCATAGGAATTATTTTTTTTACTTTTGTTTGTTTACACAGTGGATACATAATTTACATATTTTTTCAATAGATGTAGGTGTATGTTAACACAATTATTTCAAAAATCTTTAGAAAAACTTATCTTATAATACAGGGAAGCTTTTGTAAAACTTTAAATTATTATTGACATGTCCACGTATAATATGGGAAAAAAATTATTAACAAATATTTACCAAAAAAAATTGTTATTATATATGTATATTCTTAAAGTTTTGAAACTTTAGTTTTACATGCAGTGTTGATATTACAGTGTTAAAAATTGGCATTTACATACGAAGTAAAGAACCTTTAGAATAAATAAAAAAAAATTAATTCGCCAGATGACCAGTAAATGTCATCAAGCAAGCACCTTACCCGCAAAAAAAAAATACACATATCGAACTTTACACGAAAGACTTTGAGTCTTGAGCAAAGTTTTGTTTGCATATTTTCCCAAGGGGATTTATAATGCTAAAATACGCAAGAGAAGAGGAAGTACTACGGAATGGCCTGTCGCTGGACACGAATAAGAGATAAAATTTAAAAATAAATAAATAAATGATTTAACTTTGTCAGCAGTCGGACCGCACTTGTTCTGCATCACTTCTTCCACACGAACATGGAGTTCACACGCCCTGGAGATCGCGAGCAGAAATGTCAACATTTGTCGTGCACTCCTTATAGCTCCAGGGGGGTCTTCTCACATGCGGGAGGGGGGGGTGGAGGAAGGGTACTTCTTGCAGCATTATATGTGGCGCGGTTTGTCTCGACGGCAAATAAGTTAACAGTTAAAGTCAACCCTTTCGTATTCCCCAGGTAAAACAAAATTAAAACAATAACGTTTATCACGTGTTTCTGCAGCGAAACTACTTTACAGCAGGCAGTGATGTCGAGCGCAGCTAACACGCACCACGAAATTAAAAAAAAATATAAGGTAACGCTCAGCGCAAATAAAGAAGGACACCTAGACAACTGTAGGACTCTTTGTAGGTTTTCCGTCTCCTGTGAACCTTCAGTGTGAACATCCATCCTTTGTTTTTACTGAAGGCGAGTTTTTTTATAATATTTTAGCCATTAAATTAGGTACTTGTAGAAAAAAAACAGAAGGCTGCAGCAGCACTCGATGACAAACTGTAAACTGTTTTTGTAAACTTACACATATTTGAAAATTTTGTTCATTTACAAGAAAACAACTGTATCACAAAAAAGATAATGTTACCGGTAATACTTATTCTTACCCGGAATTTTGTTTTGTTTTTTCCACAGTACTTCCAATAGTTAAATTTGTTCATAAACTGTTTTTTGAATAGCTTTCCAGTATTAGCAGCGCACATTAATAAGGCAAGGCAAAATTAAGTCCAATCAATGATTATCAAATTAATTTATCCATGGTTTAAAAAATTATGCTTGACTGAAACACCAATTAAAATACAAAATGATGCACCATTTTTCTGAAAAATACTCAGTATTATCTCAAGGAACATATTTCATATACGCAAAAATAACAACAGCCATGTTTTGTATAAATTTACAATATCTATCTTTATAATTATACTACAAACTATTTATTTGCAACTGGTTTCCAAAATAAACTTTTTTAAAAGTATAGAAAAAAAATTTCCGTTCATATTTGCATTATAGAACACTTGCATACTTGCGCACTATCATACATGCGCACTTGTATACTTACGCACTTTTTTACCTGCGCACTCGCATTACTGTTTGCGCACTTGCATACTTGCAAGCTCACTTACTTGCGCACCTGTACGCTTGCTAACTCGCATACTTTAATCATTCGGGAGCTTGCTCACATACTTATACGTTCACGTGCCTGTGCACTCACCTGCACGCTTGTATACTTAAACACTTGTGCACGTGTTTCAAATGTTTGTATACTGTTACGAGCGCACTGGCAGCGGTAGTCTCGCCTGGCGGCCCCGCACGGCCACTGACGTCACGCGCGCATACCTTGGGGGATTAGGGCGGCCCGGCCTCGCCACCCTCCCCCCTCCTCCCTTGCCCACGGCTCCCTCTTCCCCGGCGCTGTCATCCATCCCTTAGTGGCCTGCTTATCCCGCGGGCTTTCAGAGGCCGCCGCGTGGATTGACGTGGTATTCACGCAGCTGTTCTGGATGCTTCGGGCGTCGGATCGGCCCGGGATGACAGGACACGTCATAACCACTCCTGTCCGATCCAGAAAAAAAAAACCGGCCAAGTGGTATAAAAGCGGCGACGCCGGCCTCCGCAGGAGATCTGAAAGTGCGAGTTCGGCGAAGAAGGCGAAAGACCTATTTCCCCCCCCCCCCCCCCCCCATTTTTTTTGCGAGTGGCGCGACGGGACCGTGAAAGTGCGACTGAGTGGCGCGAGATTGTGTTTGTGGACAGGCGCGAGGTAAGGAACGAACCACTGTCGAGCCCAGCTCCAGTGAGGAGTGCGAACTGTGGACCCGGACAGATATTTAGTGGTTTGTGAACAGACATTAAGCGTGGTGATTTAATTAGTAATGTAAATATTAGTAGCAAATAAAACTGGGCTATACTTACGAACCCGTTTTCTTCGCTCGTAACACTACCGTTCGAATTTCCTATACTTCTTTTTTTTTTTTTTGTGAAGTTACAGTTCAAACCTGGAATGGTGGTCACACATCCTACTTTCCTTTCCGCTTGAGTCATTCACATGCGTTTTACAGAGATAAAAAATGTGCTGAAGACTAATATGCAGGACCGATTCCGCGAAAATTTCTGTCTCTATCCGTGATGCGCGGCAGACAAAGGTAAACACGACCTCACTCTTCTGGCTCTGGAAGCCGACTGACAGGTCACAACTTGTTCATACCTGACACTGTGTATCTCAGCGGATCGGGCCGTCCGGCTTATTACTTCAAATAGTTGTGGAGTTCAGCAGTTGCTGCTACCAAAAAATTCATCCACATCTCGTATTCATATGGCGAAGGTGTAAACACAAACCCATTTAGAGCTTTGAAGATACTGCACTGGATGTTTATTGCCTAAATGTTATTCTGAAGACAATAGTTTTAGAAAATATTTCACTTTTCTTAAAACACAGTTTAAAAAAAAAATCCGGAAACAGAAATGTTCGTCCGCCCTCAGCTTATCCTCAAAATGCTTTTCCGTAAACTGACCTCTCTTTTGGAATATCTCGAGCAGTGTTTGAAAACTAGCGTGGAATTTTTTTTGACGTGATAACGTCTTATAAATCGACGAACGCCAGCTGCACGCCACGAAAAAGCATGACTCATTGTCACGTTCCGCCTGAGCCAAGCGTGCAAGGAACTGGCCAACCACCGTGCGAGAAAAATCTTATATAATATCAAACAGGTTAAGGCGGGCTTTTTAACTAATTGTTAGTGATTATATTCAAACAAATTATTTAAATTAAATTTGCAAAAGCTGTAATTAATATTTGAAAATTAAAAAAAGTATGCAATTTTTCATCAATGTTTTTTCTTACGACGTTATCACGTAAAATTATTGCCCGTAAACCGACTTTACATACGAGCCCCATTTTTGACGTGACAACGTCTAATAAATCGATGAACGCAGGCTGCACGCGCGAAAAAGTGTCCCGTTACGCACATTGTCCCATTACGCTGTGTCCCGTTGCGCTGTGTCCCGTTACGCTCACTGTACGCTTGCGCCGCATCTATCTCTCTTCCACTCGATTGGAACAACCATCGATTTGACTTTTTCGAGGCACATTAAACTTGAAACACTCCCATTCGTTTTCTACTTTTCCTATCATCGTCCTATCCTTAAAAGAATAACACAGATTGGAAGAAGTTAAATAGCAAACTTGTATAAAAGTTATAGTTAAAATAATCTCTTCGTTAAAGTAGTAAACATATTTGAATTAATGAGTGCAAATAAAAAGTAAATTTATCAATTAAATTGTAGATTTAATTTCACTCCTGCTTTGTATCCATAAAAAAATAGTGATAATTCAATAAAAATGATTCAATTTTATTCATAAAAGTACGCAATCATTTCATCAATGTTTTGTTATGACGTTGTCACGTAAAACTATCGTCCGTAAACCGACTTTACAGGCAACCAATTTTTTTTCTCTCTCTCTCCCTGAAGCTGGCGGGCACTTGATACCACAGAGATGGTTCTGCGGTCCGGGAAGGAAGGGGAGAGAGGGGAAGGTGGAGAGGTATGAGGAGGAGGGGGGGTGGAAGGAGGGGAGGTCACGGCCCACCTGACCGGCCAGGCGGACTGATTGGCGCTGGGACCGCCCGTAGCCCCGTGTCGTCCTGCGAGGGACGCTTATATTGGATGTCGACGGGGTCGCGTTCACAAGGCACAGAGGGGGAGAGAGTTTCGCAGATCAAAGGAGGGGGTATATCGCATCTTCGGGTGGCAGCCCGGGAGAGTAAGAGAGGTTGTCTCTCCAAGCCAACCCAACCCTCCTCCTGTACAACTTGCCTTCATCACGAGCCGGGTGACAGGCGCGGTAAGTCTGCAAGACGATGACTGAGGACGGGTTTGTAACCTTGGCGAAGAAAAAGGGGGGGGGGGGGGGGGGTTTGTCTTCGTCTTGGCCCACTCGCAGCGCAGTATTATTGCGGAGGGATAAAAGGAGGTTTTGTTGGGAGGAGGAGAGGGGGGAATATTCATTATTTGTTCTCACTCCCGGCTGCAGATGGTGATAGCCACCTCCCGACCCCCTCTCTCTCCAAGGCAATCAGTGAGAGCTGTTCCAAAACTGTGACCTTGAGATGTGTCATCGCTTCCAGCACCTTCCAGTACCATTTTTTCAAATATTTTGTTTTTTCGCTTGGAAGTTAAATGGCGTCACCGGAAAAAAAAAATCTCCAAACACGCAGCCATGTCTTATTCGACGAGATTGAGAGTTTCCGTCAAATGAATGCATATGCAGGGCTTTGTTTGATGTCTGACGGGAATCAGCCAATCAGTATCCGTGCCCAGCGAAAACAGAAATGACTTTGCAATTCCATCTCTACGAAGCTTTGAAATGGTGAAGGACACATCGGAGACTTTAAAAAAAAAAAAAAAAAAAAAAAAAAAAAAAAAAAAAAAAAAAAGTTATAAAGGATAAAATAAATTAAAATAAGGTTAACGTTATTGTAGAAACGTAAAAGATGTGTACATATTTTGCATATCGCAGAAAATTGATTGTATTATTAAACGAATACTAATATGGTAAAAATTTCAGGTTTTTTAAACGTTCAAAATAATGTTCAAAATTCATAAGTTAGGATTTTTATCTACGGCCGGAAGGGAAATAACGAATAGAGTACAGGGCCAGACAACTTCAAGACATTATCTTTGAACGATTTGTGCAATGTGAGTGCATGACTTGATGTAAGCTTTTGAACATACGCCATTGCTAAGCACATGTAACTCTATAGAAGAAAACTACAAAAAAAAAAAAAAACACAAACCAAGCAAAATCCTGACAACAGTAATTTTTTTTTGCTTAATATTTTTGTTTTTGTCATTCGTATTTTTTTTTGTAGTTTTCTTCTACAGACATACATACATGTGCTTAGCAATGGTGTATGTATGTCCAAAAGCTCACATCAAAACTTCAAGACAATTTTCCTTTTTTTTTTTTTTTTTTTTTTTATGTGCAACATCTAAGCTCTTGGTATACTGCTTTTTGGGTATAAGTAATTTCGTGGACGAGACGGTAGTCAAAGGAACGGAATTGCGTAACAAACCCACGTGTTTTTTTTTTTTTTTTTTCCCAGCCTGAAACCACGAAGTATCGTAGGAGCTAGCGGGTGGACGTTTCATTTGGATGGAGAGGGGGGGGAGGGGAAGTGTTCGGGAAGGTCAAGACTATCCTTTTCGGCGGGGCCCTCGGGCTGGAACCGGGTCCACTGCGCATGCGCCGGTGGGCGAGGGAGAGGGAGGCGGGGTCTCCCGCCCTAACCCCTGGTCCTGGGGGCTCCTGATGGCTCCAGTGCGCGCGCTGCAGCCGTGCCGTGCGGGTCGCCCTGGGGGAGGTCTCTCCGCGACTCTGATGTGACCTCGCGGGCAGTAGAGGGGGCGGCTCCGAGTGCGCGAGTGTTGTGTTCTCTCACCCCGAGGGGGCGCGCCCATGGCTGGCCTGTGCCGGGGTCGGCAGCCAGGCTGCCTGGCCGGCGGGGCGCTGTGTCTCCTGCTCGTCGCGTGCCAAGGTAAACACACACTGCGCCGGAGACGGTGCGGCATCCGACCTCAACGTGTTCTCACGTCGCACATAAACCCTCCCACCATGCGAAACTCAAGACGCGAATTTTTTTTTGACGTGATAACGTCTCATGAATTCGATGAACGCCCTGCTGCACGCACGAAAAAAAATTGTCACGTTCAGCCTGAGCCGAGCGTGCGAGGAACCGGCCAACCACCACCTTGCGAGAAAAATCTTCTATAATATATCAAACAGGTTAAGGTGGGCTTTATAAACTTATTGTTCGTGTACATATTTAAAAAAAAAATATTTAAATTTAAATTTGCAAAAACCTGTAAATAATATTTGAAAATTAAAAAAAGTATGCAATTTTAACATCAATGTTTTTTTTATGACGTTATCACGTAAAATTATCGTCCGTAAACCGACTTTACAGACAAACCCCCCATTGTTTTAACGAATTAATTCTTTGAAATAAGGCCAGGTGCGATAAATACAAAACAAATATTGTTTGCAACTAAATATAATATATAATCCACCGACGTTTCGTTCGACAATTCAGTTGCCATCATCAGGTAGCAGTTACCTACTTTAGGTAGGTAACTGCTCGCTGATGATGGCGACTGAAATTTCGACCGAAACGTCGGTGAATTATTCGACAAGTACGCGGCTACAACCCAGAAGAAGCCAAGCTATATTCAGACAGTGGCTGTGAAAGCCTGCGAACATTATTAAATTCCATATAATGCAACTGCTCCAAAAAAAACTTGAAAAAATATTGACCCCGGCTATGGACCTGTTTTATTTCGACAAGGGATTTTATTAATGCACTGCCTATCTATTTTAAAAATTCATTAAATTGATAATACTATATAAAGTTTCCCTTTGTCTTTGTGAACTTCGGTTCGCGCCATCCGCCACAGATGGCAGCACCGTGGCTACACAACATTCACTTTACTTCCGTCGCATTCGCAGGAAATCACTCCCACCAAACGCCGGATAAAAGAGAAAGCCCTCCTCTCGTAACTGTGGTACGAAGAGCGGCTTCAGACTACAGACCAATGCTGGGATGGTACCGCAACAAACATCCCTGTGTTGCACAGTTGGTAGTCAACCGTCTCCAAACACCTCTGTCCAGGCAGCCAACCGCGTGCCGGCATTCAGGGGGAAGTATAATCTTATCTGTATAAATAAAAATGTAAATGCTCGTTCGTGCAAAATATTCAACTTTTTGAAAGTTCTTGATCGATCGCTTTAAAATATTGACACAACGTTGCTTTCGATTACGGGCGTGTTTTTATGTACATATGTCACACCTCCAACCGGTAAAAAGATAGATAAAAATATAGGTAGTAGGTAATATGTATATATAAATGAATGTTTGTTTTTTTGTTCTCTGTTTTGTGTAGATGAAGATATAAATAGGAAGATATAGACATAGAGAGATAGAGATATAGTGAGATATTAAAAGATAGAGAGATATATACTACATATATAAAGAGAGATATAGAGAGATAATGCGAGTGATGTATATAGATACAGAGAGATGTAGAGAGCTATAGGTAGTGATATAGATTGAGATGTATATAGAAACATAGATACACGGAGTTGTGTCTGTTTGCGAAAGCAATTTAAAAATTCGCTGAGGGCCAACTGGGTGGTAATATTTCCGTATTTAGATTTTAAATTGTATTTTAAAGAGAGTGAAAATGGCTAAATCACTGTTTTTTTAGTATAATTTTTATGCAGAAAACATCCGGTACAGATTTTTCTGCCATATACTGTAATGGTGACCATTCAGATCTAATAGTTTCCTTATACACGACGAGAACTCTTTGCAACAGTACACAGCCTTGCGCATAGAGGCGACATAGAGCTAGAAGCACCAGTCAGCGTCGCACCTATCATCCCGTCTCACCAACACAGATAAGTACACCGAAGTCGTTGCAAAATACGTGGACACAATTATTGCTGCTTAATGTCACGCCGGGGGTGATAATCGAGCCATTTAACACTGACTTAGCTTTACACCACAGAAAATGTGTCTTTAAATTTTAATTTACTTTTATTTTCAAAAATAGTAAAACTGAACTTATTTAATTTATTCGGGCTTACCCCTTTCATTCACACTTTTTTCATTTCCTACGATATTATTTTAATCGTTATATTTTATTTTATATTTTATGTATTATAATAATTTTAAACACTAATTATGATATATTAATAAAAAGATTTATATTAAAACGTTTAAATTAATATAAAATTTATTTTCTCATAGCCCTAAGAATAATGCCAACTAGAATGTAGGCTACATCATGACCCACATATTCAATTTTAAAAATCCATGTGTCATTGAGATATAAATTGTCCACTTAATTGATGAATACACTGAAAAGGTTTACATCTCCTCGATATGAGTTCATTACAGACGGCAACACAAGACGGCACAGATAAGGGTTGCTGAAGAAGAAACCAGTTATGGACTATTGCTAGTGGCCTGCAAATTTCGCAATATTCGTTTGGCGTGAGGATAAAATTCAAAGCCTAATTTTTGCTCAAAGAACGTTTTTTTTTATTGCCTCCGATTTCTAAGCGAGAAACATTTTGTGCTCATTAATCCCGGACTACCTGTTTTACTCACTTCTCCCCCAGCTGTGCATCGTTGGCTCACGGTCTTTGAAGAGCGTAACCAAAAAAACCTGCGGTCTGATCATCAACATAGTTCAATAGTTCAAGAGTGTGCGAACAAAATATTCTGCGAAGTTCTTATACCTCTAACTATTCAGAAATTCACGCTATATAATTTATATAAAGAACTGGCAAACCAAATTCAGGATGGCAGGATCGGGATTCCGACCCGGGCTATCTGGAACGCGAGACTAGTGTCTTCACTTTTCGCCAACTCGGTCCTATCTTCTTCTTCCTTTTTAAATGTTAGAGGGCTAAGTGGAACACGACATAGAAGATGACTTTTCCTAAATACACCCTTGCTGGCGGACAGCTGTTAGGACCACTATACTCTGTTTATGCTTGTACCAGAACCGTTCGAGCAACCCTATATCATACAACGAACACGTCTCGTATTAAAATTAGTTTTTTTTTAAAATGTAAAGTGATGAATCAGGACTGAAACCGGGACCGAAACACTTTCGGATTGGAGCGAGCCAGGAGCGGTGTAAGATGGATCTAGTCCAGTTGGAAAAGTTGATAAGGTCTGCAACTGCCCATCTTGTTTCAATTATTTAAATATTCAATACTTCAAAGTTTCTTTTTGGCTTTGTGATCTTCGGTTCGCGCCATCCGCCTCAGATGGCAGCACCGCAGTTACACGTTTTCGTTCCGTGCGACTTTCGTTCCATTCACAAAATTACACCTACCAAAGTCTGTACACCGAGAGCTAAGGTGTTACACATCGAAAATTGCATGTGGGAGGAACAAGAGGGTTTTTAAAGTAGCCTAAAACGAGTTCTTTTAAAATGGTTTTCGTATTTCTCCAAGGGCATTCTGATGAGTTCGGGGTTAAAACCAGAAATTTAAGTACCTGTAAGTTTACCAAGCTCGCAGAAAAATAATTCTTAACCAGTTTTCTTTCTCAATTTAATGGTAAATATTTTAATATTATCACTAGCAAAAATTTACGTCGTACGATGGAAAGGAAACTAAAGAGTACCATTTCCAAACTGCATTTACTACCTGAAAAGTGCGTGTGTGAGTAACACGGAAGAATAAATTGGAATAGAGAAACATAGCATTTCAATCATGATTTTACTATTAGTGAAATTTAAAACGCATACCCGACGGAACTGAATTTAACAAAAGAAAATTAGGATATAAACGTACGACTGATCATTCAGTATCGTGCTAGCGGTAAAGCGAAAACGAAAGGCGCGATTTTGAATGTGTTTCGTGCAAAGTTGACTTTAAAACAAAAGTTGGAAAATGTCCGAAAAGAAAAATGCTGGGAAAATAGATTGAAAAAAAAAAATCAATAAATGTGATGAAACTAGCGGTCAAACTTAAAAATTCGTCACTCGCCACCGGGAAATTGAATACGGATTACAAACAAATCTAGTTTTAATCTAGTTTTAATTCCAGGCTTGATCCAACTGCGATACATTGTTTACGTTTCAGTACACACCGAAAACGTAACATAAACCTACACGTCAGTCCATGTACACACTGCTAGTTATGTCCGCCTTGAATCCACTCCAAATTGAGTCCACCTTGAATCCAATTAATAATTAATATTTTTTATGATAAAGCAGTATAAATTTTAATGTTATTTTATGTATAACAACTTAGTTCTCGGTATACGCCATTTGGTAGGAGTAATTTCGTGAATGTGACGGAAGTTGCATGGAACGGAAATGTGTAACAACCACGGTGCTGCCATCTGTGGGGGATGGCGCGAACCAAAGTTCACAAAGACAAAGGGAATATTTATGGTATTAAATGTTATGCGTATTTTATCAAGATGGACAGTATTTTAATCAAATTCACTATCTCAAAAAAGGTCCAAAGCCGGACTTTAGTTTTTTTTAGTCTATTTCTCTTTCATCGGAGCCGTTTCATTATATAGTTTAAAATTTCAGTCTGCTAATCAAATGAATTAATCGTGAGACGAAGCTCTATCTCTATCTGCGAGAATTCTATACGTTAAATTTTTTTTATGTTCAAGGCCCGAGTTTCGTTTTATTAGTGTTATTTGCGACACGAGAACACGCGAATTCGCTCGTTACCGAGTTTGGAAGTTACATATCACTGGCGAGAACGAAAATATTAGCTGACATTTTTTTTACATAAGCATATATGTAATAAAGAATTTGCACAATAGGGTGCAGCACTAGGTTACTTTTGTAAACCAGACATGAATTACCCTCGTCTGAACAGAGATACGGGATGTAGGACGTGCTGCAGACTGCAACCGTGATTGAGACATGTTCGTTAATTTTTTTTTTGTGGATCCGGGACCTAATGAGACAGCGCGAAGCGACGAGAAATGGCTCGTTGCTCATTGAACGCGGGCATCCGCGAATACGGAATAAAACAACTGGCGGTTGAGTCGTCGCAATTCACTTTTTTTTTCCCAAAATAAAACAAAATTGTACACCGCGCCTTTTTTTTTTTTTTTTGATGACGCGATCCTATTTCCCTTTCTCTCGGTTGTAATGATTACAAAAAAAGAAGTATCGTTGTGATCGCTTGAAAACCCGGCGTCATTTAGTTTCTCGAGTACAGGATTTTCTAGTTTGGTAAATGTACGGACGGTTGTTTTACTAATTGAATGACAAAGGGGAAAAAAGGGGGAAGGGGGTTTGATTACAAAATTAAACTGAGGGCTTCAAGTCACGCTGTTGCATTTTAAATGTCTCAAAAAGACATAAGGCTACATTAGGAACCGAGCCACAGTTTGCACTGACTCACTGCTCATAAGTAATGCATATATGAGCCAACGCTGGCCGGGATCATTACGGAGTATTGTTCATGTGATAATAGTCATTGGTTCTCCGCCAGACCTGTAGGTGTAATGACTAGAGACCTGCAAAATTCGAGGATTCATTCGGTTATAGGCTAGAATTCAATCACATATACCTCTTAGATAATTTTGCTATTGGCTTACTGTTCATCTGGACGAATCTGAATCAGTTATGAACCCTCAACCAAAGAAGGATCGAATCACAGACAAACCAGCTGAGACGACTTACAAGTCGGCAGCCAATGAACTTTGCGTTATTTGCTCGAGTGTACAGGGGTATGTGCAGTCTATCCTGAAGGCCATCGAAACCGCGAATTTCGCAGGTCTCTAGTAATGACCTTAGGATGTTTGGCACGTATCAGCTTTATTTGACATTTACTCGAACAATATTCTACTTAATACTTTCTAAGTTGCGAAATTAACGTTAAGCTACACAAATATGTCCCTTGCTTATATCTTTCTTGTCCTTATCGCAGTAAGGACCAACTATTAAATTTTGAGGACCTACCAGGAACTAACACAAAATAGTATGATTAAAACTTCTATGGGTTAAAGTCAATGTTTATAACTTGTTAGTGACAAAATTAATTATTATTTATTTCAGAAAAATATTTTTTTTTTTACCTAATTATGGCACAAAAAATATCAAATTATTTGAGATTTTTGTGATTAACAACAAAAAAGTTAAATGAACGTCTCTTAGATGCATTACAATTATTTAATCACTTAAATGGATTTTTTAAACCTATAACATTTTCTGCTTCTTTCCATTTATTTTTTTGCTGTTGGGTAATTCATTTAAATGTTCAAATTGAGATTTTAATGACTAGTTAAAAAAAAAAAGAGGCATTTTTGGTTTAGTTTCGTGAAAATTACCTTATTTAAATCATACAGGACTACACGTGGAAATAAAATTACCTATATATTGACATATATGCTTTTAAAAAAATAGGTTTTACCGCCTGGTTTTCTGAGCAAGCATGTGGCCAAACAGTGAATGTGTGAACATTGAACGAAAGTAGGTACCTACACTTTTCATGACATCAAAATACACTTTCGGCTGTACAAGCCTAACCGAAAGAAACCAGGACTATTAAAATAGTACATATTATGCTTGCAAGATAATGAAATAAGAGAAAACATTTTTTTTAGTGGAGTATTAAATAATGCAGTTGTTACTGCGATTTTGTTCGTGTGGAATGTAGGAATCTCTTTTGAATAATATTGAAGTGACACGTGCAGAAACAAAGGCTTGCGTCTTGCAGGAGAGTCCTGAATGTTACTTTACTACGTATATTATTATTATGCTAAGTTTGATAAAATTAAATATTTGATGATTTCAGTGTAAATGAAATGAAAATCGAAATTTGGTTTTTCCCGCCATGAAGCGGGAAACGTGGCGGATTTTGCCGTGGTCTGAGGGGTTTTCTCGGGGTACTCCCGTTTCCTCCACCCCCCCCCCCCCCCAATTCATTCAGTCGCTGCTCCAAAAGCCATGTCATGTCGCCTCACGCATTCCCCAGGCTGGCTGGAACGACAGGTCGGCCACGTTCCATCCATGCAGACCCTGCCTACGACGGGAAACTACGCGTCGAATTTCATTTCATAATAGTATTAGTGACGATGCAAAAAAAAATTAACAGAGCTCTAAAGTAAAAATTAAAAAAATTGGTTGTCTGTAAAGTCGGTTAACGGACGATAGTTTAACGTGACAAAGTCATAACAAAACATTGATGAAATGATTGCATACTTTTATGAATAAAATTGAATCATTTTTATATTAATAATAAAAGAATAAATACTTGAAATTATACTAACAATCAGATTTTTAAAATACAAAAATACTGAACCTTAATTGCCGAAATTGTTGTTGAAATAAGCAATGAAAACCACATTAACTTTTCACTACACTTTATAAACAGTCGACGAAAGAGTTCACGTGTAGATGACTTGTAATTAATTTTAAAAACTGGCGTTTAGCTATAAAGTTTAAATATAATTATGAACAAGTTTTCATATAAATAAACTGTAATCAAATATCTATCATCAATTATATGAATCACCATAATTTTTTAGTCAATTATAATATAATCTATTATTACTGCAATCGCCGACAGCGTAACGGAACACAGCGTAACGAAACAATGAGCGTAACGGGACACAGCGTAACGGAACACAGCGTAACGGAACACAGCGTAACAGAACAATGTGCGTAACGGGACACTTTTTCGTGCGTGCAGCCAGCGTTCATCGATTTATTAGACGTTGTCACGTCAAAAAATCGTTGGTATGGCTTTTGTAGCGCTAGCACTGTTTGAAATAACAGTAAATATACCTACGTACTTTTAAACGAAGAAGCCGCAACAAATACAATTTCAAACACATTATCGACTTCCAAATTCTGTGCAGTAAAACAAGTTGAACACATGTTGAAGAAGGTTTAAAAAAAAATGTAAATTAAATGAGACATTAATGATTTATCAACTCAGTGCCCTTGAATTCAAGGATACATGTGTAAATATCCCCCTGGATGATATGTAACGAGTGTTCTACGTAAATTTAAGGCGTATGAATACGACTCAGTTGTAGTTTTATCACATGTTATTACGTGTATAGGTGTGCGCTTCTTTTTTTTTTTTCTATAATGAGCCGGTTAGTGCCACGTATGCATGTACCACAATTGGCTCGCCCGTCGTTATAGAGATGCATACAGTATATATATTTTGTTCCTTCGTGTGCTCACCGGTGGTAATTAGTGCACGCAAACATGTTTTCCTCGTCTCTCGCCCGGGATACCTTAGCCTCCCCCCTCCCTCACTCCCCCCTTCCCCCGTCTCACCGGCGAATCATCGTAGAGACTGACTACAGCCGCTATGAACCAACCGGAAGCGGTGCTGGCAATTCTTTGCGCCGCGAGCCACGGCAGAAACACGCCGCTTCGATAATACTGTTCGATAATACCTGTTCCCCTGATGATGGCGACTGCAATGTCGACCGAAACGTCGGTGAATTATTCGCCAAGGACACGGCTACAACCCAGAAGCCAAGCTTCTTCACATATAACCTTAGAAATAATAATAAAAAAGGGTTAAAAATTTTAATTATCTTATTCCTTTTTCTTAAAGTTGCCAGTTCAACATGTCATCACACACACACTCATGCACACACACATATGTATATATATAAGATATTTAAGATATTTAGGAAATATTTCGGTTGTGTTAATTCCTCAGAGATTTTGGTGTCAATAGTAAAAATTAAATGTTTTAAAAGAATTGGATATTTATTATTTAATTTTGAAAGTACTCCAGGATAGGAGTAAATGTTTGCTGCTTTTCCTTCTTCAGCATAGAAGGAGGGGTGGAGTGACAGTCAAAAGCTGTTATTTCTTATAATCGTCATTTCTTGCTAATCACGATTGTATTAATTCGCCACGTGCCCCGACATTGCCATTTGCTCGCACTTTTCTTAGTAATTTCGTCTCACAGTTGTTATGCCGTGAACTTTTTTTTATAACTTTCCAAAAGTGGTTTCAGTAGTTCACTATTTTTTGCTAAAAAATAATATTATATGATTAAGATTGGTTTACGCGTGTGTCCAACATCTGCTCTGAAAGTAGCTGAGTCACCCGGAGCCAACCGTTCTGGAAACTTGCCTATTACTCGTTTATAGTGGAAAATGCGTAACGACTTACACTAATATTATAGTACGTATATACAGCAATACACAATAATTGAATATACAGAGCCTCTTTAAATCGTATAATGTTTCAAAATCAATATTTTTTATTACAATCCATTATTCACACTGGCTTACAGATTTATAAGACGAATTCACGTCAAAAAATATCACCATGTGACTATTATTGCAACCATGTATTAACTGACCTATTTTCCTTACATTATTATTTTTTATAATTTTAATATTTCTGGGCCTTTTTTTTGTGCGTCAAAATCTATGAGTTCGTCCACGTTTCGCCCTCACTTGGTAACTGATCTCCTGAGAGTCTCGGCATTCCTTTTTTTCCTGAATGGTGAGTGTTTTCTGATTGGCTGCAGCTGTGGGCCAATCGGAGGCGTCTGCGTTTTTTTGGAGCTGCAGGCCAATCACTGGCCTCTCCTCTTCTGTTTGGCTGGACTATCTGGCCAGTCAGAGGCGATCTTTTATTTTTCCGCCAATGCTATCAGTGGGAACAGTTACTCCGTCGATGGCGACGGCAATATCGACAGAGCGTTGATAAATTTTCCACTTCTGACGTGGCAAAACCCACAATTGACACAATGGACGTAAAATTCTGTGATCCGTAGGTTATTTATGATAAGTGACAATTATATTTATATATTTACACTAAGGAATACGGAGGTGTAGAAAGGATTAAGCCGATTAAATCTCTCGAGGTGAAATAATGTCTGTGATGTCTCATACAGGTAAAATTTAATTTTCCAACATTTGAATTCCTTATTTTTTATTGCGACGTAAACACGAAAAAAAAAGAATCGTGAACAACAAAATAGTTACAAGTTAAACTTTTACAAAAATGCAGAACTTCCTAAAAATGTTTCGCAGGCATGCGTATTTTAATTTTATTTTACAAGGACTGCTAATTTTTTTACAGACCGCCCGAGCATAGCAGCTCATCAAAATTAGCTTAAGGAGCAAAGAATGCCAAACTGCCCAATTAAAAACTTTTAAGAGGAGCACTTTAAACAGAGATAATCTAACAAGAAGTCATCCAAAGAGCTAATTAACTCCCTTCACTTTAAATATATATTTTTAGATTAGGGTCATTGATACAGTATACATTTTTTTGAAAGTTCTTAAATTACTATTTACATTAAATTTTTTTAAAAAATATTGTTATGCACTTATGTAAAATATTTCTAAAAAAAATTAATAATGTTAACACGCATGGACATTGGGTATAATGAGACAATAGGAGGAAATATCATTATCGTCTACAATTCTCTGTAGCTTGCGCATAAGTCATCGTTTACCTTATCGTTTATAAGTATCAAACATCGGTCCCTATCGAACATCTTATGTGAGTTAAACGTTAGAATGTAAAAAAAACTGGTAGCTTTAACGACGTTCTTTTGAAAATCATCTAGTAGTCCATTTAAGACCAGTTGAAGATAAGCGGCACGCAATATTTCTCATACTTATTTCATTCTGGATATTTATTGAGCAAATAGAAATCATACTGAGAGCACCAAAATATAATTACATTTATCCTGGTTTTCTTAAAAATTTAATTAAGTTTTATCTTCAGCTTTTAAATCATAATTTATCTCTTTTACTTGATTATGAAAGAAATATCATTTTGATCTATTATTCTTAAAAACTCTAAAATGTTACATCACAACGTTTCTGTGTTGGTTGTATAAGGGAGTAAAAATTATTTTAGAAAATGTGTGTCACCACCTTAACAAAAACCTTTGTTATTATTAACATACAGGACTTACATAAACATAATTAATTTATTAATTTTGCTTTACGTATTCCTGAACTGATTTCGGATATGACGATTATTTCGAAGTTAACGTTTTGGGGCTTCGATAAATTATCATTTTTAAAATGACTTTCCCATCTAAAAATATGAGAGGTTTTATTAAATTTTTACATAAGAAGTCATAATAATATGGCACTTGCCTTTTAAATGTCGCTGTGGCCCGGTTTTTATTAACACTTTACATTTCGGAACAATTGATATAAAATAAGAAGGAAAATAATATTTTCACAAGAAACAAGTGTTCAAAGCTTCTTACTATGGATTTTCGAGCTATAAGACAATATGTAAGCTGTATTGCAAGTTATGTCTGAAGTTGTGCGTTCCCTTTAAAGTCAAAATTTTATATTTATGTTGTTAGCATGGTTAAACTTCGACGTTTGAGTGGCTTTTATTTAATATAAATTTAAAATAAAACACAAATTCAGTTTTATTTTAGTTAGCTGTTTAAATATTTACAAATAAAGGTTGTTTAAACCAAATGCATTTTTCTGAAAGAAATTAAAATAATATCGTGATATTAACTTGCCTTTAAACAAAAAAAATATTCTGTTCTATAGTAGTCCATTTGACTAGCCTAATCTGTACTGCACAAAAACGTTTAAAATGCAACTTTGTATACTAAATAAGTTAAAAGTAACACATTTAATAATTATACGCGTTTAACGTAAATATAAAATAATAACCAAAAACTTAATGATAAGGAAAACCGATTACGGGACTTTATACGCCTCAAAGCAAACCCGCAGGCCAAACACGTGACTGGCCACGTAATAAACTGTTGAAGATTGAAGATTGCAGATCAGGGCTGAAATCTGCAATCAGTGCACTGTTAAACATTTTCACCTTGAATTTATGCGTGTTATTAATTATCCGGAGATCTTCGTAAATTTTCTGGATAATCTTCGAAAATTTACGGTGCTGAGTTAACAAACTTTTAAAATAAATAAAAAATAAAAGTGTAATTAAATTAACAAAAAATTGAAAAGCTTGTTGAATACACGGCCAGGGGTGCAACAACTATATTTCAAAAAGGGTAGGGGGGCAATATACCTTTTTATAAAGAATCATCGATCCCCCTTATTGAAGCGGGGGGGTCCGGGGGTCCTCCCCCGGGAAAATTTGTATTTCAAGGTGGAAAATGGTGCTATTTAAGCAGTTTTATTATCTACAAATTGATTACACAGCACTTTATTTGCCCCCGTTTGCCCCCACTTCAAGGTTTCAGAAGGGAGGGGGGGGGGGGCAAAATACCCTTCCCACCCTGTTGTTGCACCCCTGTACACGGCAGAAACGTATTTATTTTTCTCCTTCCACTCATGTGTCTACAGTGTTTAAACTCGAAAGTCGGGAAACAGGCCTTAGTTTTTTTTTTTGTACGCAGATCCGGTTATCTGAGATTGGCGAAGGAATCTTTCTTTTATCTCAGTCAAATTCTTCCGTCTAAAAGTCGGCGGATCTACTTTGATTTTCTAACGGTGTGACAGTGCCGACTGCAAGGACGCCTCGAGCGATCCTCGGACGAAGATCCTGGGGCGAGGAGAAGGCAAAGGACCCGCGAGGCGAGATCTGGCGAGTCGAGAGGAAAGAAATAAATAAAAAAAGAGAAAGAAAGAAAGAAAGATCCGGCGCGAGCGACGTCAAAGGAGAGGCGACGTCGAACGCACACCGAAGGAAAGTGCGCAAGACGGGAATTTGCGAAACAAGCAATCAGGCGGAACAGCTGGGACGTCGGCATTGAAAGATCCTAAAGAGTAATTCCTTTAAATATATATATATATATTAATTTTATTTTATTTATTTTCGAGTGCGAAGCAAATACGCACGTAAATATTTTCCGGCTTAGCTAATTTTTTTCTTCTTCGGCAAATGTATCTGTTGGCTAAGTTACAAGGAAACTATGAAAATGTTCTTTGAATCTTCTTTTTTTTTTTACTGTAAAATTTACTTCAAACATTTTACGACCTAATAAGAGCAATATGTTGGAATACGAGGCTAGGCAGGATCAGGAATGAGACGGTGCAAGCAAGATCAGGAGTACAGGAATTGAATGAGATCATTCAGAGAGAAAAAAAGAAGAATAAGATGACAATACCATATCCAGAGAATGGGAAAAGAGAGGCTGACTAGGAAAAAAGATGGAGTTAAAGAAAATAGGAAGAAGGCCCCAAGGAAGACCAAGGAGAAGGTGGAAATATCAGAAATGTTAAAGGAGTGCAGAAAAGAGAAGAGAATAACGGAACAAAGTGAAGTAGGATGTATGGTGGACTGGCAAAGGAAGATGGAGTCATTCTTCTTTTCTGACCCGGCTACAGTTTAAAAGCAGTTGTTTTATGATGATGATGATTATGACTTTCCAACAAATTAAGAAATACATGATTAATATTTTATGTGATTAGCTTCGAAAGTCATAGTATTGAAATATTTTCTATCAGTCTTCAAAGAGAACTAAACGAGGTACAATAAATAAATTTCCTTACAAACAAAGTCGCTTATAAAACAACACCGCCAAAGTGATATTTTTTTTTAAATTTGTTTTTTGTTTCGCCATGGAAACGTTTGCATTTAGCGTCTTCTTACGACGTTATTGATCACTTCCTACTGATTAAATATGTAAATCTAAAACAAACAAAAAAATATTTTGTGTTGTTAGTTTCTAATTGGTAGGTTTTTTTTTTTAACTCTCCTGAAAATTTTGCTTTTTGTCATATAGGCGATGTTGTTGCTTCAGCGACGATATGTAATGACTAACGCTACTTTGTGATAACATTACTAGAATTCATCACTTAGTTCTCGTCATATTTGAAAACCTTTTGTTAGAGCAATTTGATAAAACACTTCAATCATTATAAATCGTATTTTTAAACCATTCAGAAAAAAAAATTATTGCAGAGATAATCAAGTTAGATCACCCAATTGTAAATACTTCGTGGTCGTAGACCATTAAAAACCAAACCACCGCCGCCGCTTGAATTAAAAGCGTTCGGCCAATTTTGGTCCCCATTGAATCGATGAAACCGCGCGCGCGAAATGTCTCTCGACATTTCTGCCGCGTTGTTTTGAGTGCATTATTGTCCGGCGGAACGTGATTGGCTGGCATGCGAGCATTGAAGTACTCCCGTCTGGTCGAGTGGGATATTACTCCGCGAAGCGGCGGTACACTGTTAGAAATTACAGTCAATTGATGGAGAATTATCCTTAAATTAATAGAGGTCGGAAGATTTTTGCGGATTCAATTCGTGAGATATATATACCACGAATTGAATCCGCAAATATCTTCCGACCTCTATTAATTTATATATATAAATTTCATAGCAGTCATGAGGACTGCCGACAGAAGTGAAAACGTTTTCACAATTTTTACGAAAAAATATTATCACACAACAAATTTGTTTTATCACGTTAGTAAAATAACTCCGAAATTACTATAAAATACGCATTGCATAGTAATTGTAGGTATTAAAAAAAATAATGATGTTCTTAATTTTTAGGTTATATTGCTACAAAGACTCCGTTTTCTTCGTTATTCAAACTATATATCTATATGATATTTATACTCACTTTTTACTGCACAGTAATCGTATACATAAGATTTGAAATAAAAATTAAAAAAACACAATTTGAACACTGCATACACACATTCGATTCACATATGCACAGCACTGATGTACAGGGACTGAAGACGCGTACTGACTGCGCGCGTACACATTCACGTCACGTGACCATGTCGATGACGACTTACATGAATTTACTCCCTATCCAAACCTTCCTATATAAGTTTTCACTTCAAAAATAAAAATCCATCTTGGTATATAAACTCCGACACCGTTTGAATGATCACCATGAATATTGGCATATCGAAGTGTTTTTTTTTTCCCCCACTAGATAGTGTTACAGCGCATGAACTTCTATACCGCTCAACCGATCGCCATGGATAAATTATTATTTTTTTTTAGAAAAGAAAATCGTATGTCATAGACATGCAAACAGTGAGAGTGGGCAATTTCTATATTTCCGCTACACGGTCATATAGTAAGGTCTGGCAACTGCCTATCCTTCTCCTTGCCGAGGACCCGTCCGTTTAGTGGAGCTCGCGGCTGCTAGCGAACTAACTGCGCTAATAACGGTTTAGTTATGAACTTCGTTAATAAGTGGCCCGGGCAACGCCGGGTACTGCAGTTACTGAGCAGTTCTGAGCGATGTTTAAAGTTTAAAGTCTCTAGCTCATCGGGAAGTTTGTTGAAAAATCGATTGAGAAATCCGTACCGAAGACAAGAAAGCGAGTTAGTATACACGTGGTAAAAAAAAAAAAAAAAAGTTGTCGCTATCCAGATGTGAATTTTAAAGTTAAAAAGGGGGTCGTTCCCATTTTGACTTCAGTTATTAACATGACAAAGATCGCAACCGCCCACTGCCTGACTCCGCAACCTCCGTGGGAATACATCAAGTCGTGACGTTCACGATAACCGGCGCTGCACGAGGGCGATACCAACCATCCGCAAAAAAAAAAACCCTGTCGCCGGAGTTAAACGAAGTTTGGGGACGTACCTGTCGTATGGGGCCCGGGAGATAAGACAAGTGGGGGTTGCTTCTTGAACCACGAAGAGGTCACGCGAACGACCTGAACATGACGTCTGGTACAGAAGTTATAATAACCACCGGAAATAATTAATCCCCGAAAGCTTCTCGTGCAAGGCACCCATAGATATGCAGATACATACTTTTTATTATTCCTCAAATTTTTTAGTAAGATGGCATATATTAATGTTCTTTTTTCATACTAAAAAATACTTATAGTGACTTTGAATTAACCATACGGTTAAAAATCTAGACCGTACATTTTCGTTGACGTAGTTACTACTTTTTTTTTGTTTCTTGGTTTAGGTCAAGTCCCGGATCAATTGCCCTTGAAGATGACTGCAACAAACCATGACGAAACGTCAATCACACCATCATTCCCACGAACGTTGCCACAACACAGTATCTAAGAAGCAGTTACATGCTGTGAGATAAGTTAATTAACTCAATGCTTTCTTGTCACATATAGGATAATTTATGCATACATCAGAAACCATTATGAATAACTTAAGATTTTTCATTTGAATTTTATAAAACATTTGCCCACCGTAAAGATAGGTGGATGTTTTGGGTTGCTGGCTTGTAAGTCCTAGTGTCGAAGGCGAATATTTCATCGTCGTTTCGTTCAACATTTCAGTCGCCATCTTCAGGGTGGCATTTACCTACTCAAAAAGGATTATTACACGGCACATACAGAACATAAATTTACCAGTTCCTCTATATTATAAAACAGTTTCACAGATAACATTAGAATTTTTTTTTTCAAAAATTTTAGTTATTTTTTCTCAAATATTAAATATATATGTTTATGTATATATTCAATTTTTCAAATAAAAAGTCTGTCCTTAGCTAAATAATTTAACTGATTAAGAGATTAATTTCATATAAAAGTAAGATTTTATATCCTTTCGTAATTTTTTGAACATTCACTACTTTTCCTTTAAATATTAATTTTTACTTTTCTTCTAAAAATGATATATATTATTTTATATTATTTTTTAATTAATTTATCTTTTTAACTTTTAACTTTACGAAAACTAATTTAAGTTTTCTTAAGTTATTCATTTATTTGTCAATTTTTTACATTTTTTTAAAAACATTTACACTAGTTAAAAATACAGCACGTATATTAAAGTGAGTAGATGCACTCACACACATAAAATTGCTTTCTTGAGTAATAAAGTTCCTGGTTTATATACTGAATTACTGTCGAAGTTTTAATATTAAAAAAAATATAAAAGACTGCTACCCTGAAGATACCGACTGCAAAGTCGACCGAAAGGTCACATTTGTGAAATCTTCACCTTAGACGCTTCTACCGAGAAGCCATGCAACTTCTTCAGACGATGGACGCGACATCCCGCGATCAATACTAAGTTAGGTGTTTGGTTTGAAGCCTCGTCTTCGAAGGAGAGGTAATCAGTGACGGGAAGCCTGCAGTTCACAGGGACGAGAGCCACACCCGAACAGTTCCGAAGTTCTCCGAAGTTTCCCGATCGCTCGTGAAGAAAACACCCAACGCTAACCTAATCCTAACCTAACCAACCTTTCATTTTAGTTACGAAAACATAACCTAACTTAACCTGCCTTTCCGAGAAAAAAATATATAATTTATTACACTGGCCAAAGCTAACCTAACCTAACATTTTACTTTTTAAAATTCGCAACTGTTCAGGTTGTGGCTGTGGCTTTCATACCTGTGAACAATTAGTGACGGACATACCATACGTTAAAAGTCAGAATAAATAGAAAAATAGTCTATTATAAGGAACCATTCCAGCATCTGCCTGGTAGGATTTCGAAAAAAAAAAAAAACATGGGAAACTAAGTTTGGAATAGTATATAGGACAGGTATTAAAAATTCGATCCTCCATAATGCGAGCACAGTATTTTAACGACTGCGGAACCACACTCGCAGTAAACTAAGTTTCTTCTCTTTCTAAACGCATTTTATTGTGACGTTTACCTACTGACATCATTTTCAGGACATTTGAAATATTTATCCTCGCACGACCGATGCAAGACATTATCGAAGTAATTCTTTTCGTGTGTTAGCACCAATTTATTCGCTTATGCATGGTTGTAGGTTCGATTCTGGTCCGCAGCAGATGTAATGATCTCAAAATTCTTGGGCAATGTTGGTTGAAGCACTTTGCCAAAATTCTTGGTTAAGGGCTAAAGTGAGTGAGCTAAAGGAGTGAGTGAGCTGGTTAAAAAAAATTTTTAGCACAGTTTTAATTAAGTAAATAAACTAAAACAGCATGGAAATTAAAGGTGGTAAGTGTAGCTAATAAACTTGAGAAATGGAACCATTTCGAAGGGCATAATGTTCATTTGTATTCCAAGCAAAAGCTTTAGTAGTCCTAATTATTTTTAAGTACTTTCTCCTTTTTTACGTCCACAGATTGCTTTAAAGCTGCTGAAAAGAAAATAATTCTGGTTATGTAATTAAAAAAGTAATTTTATCATTAATTATTTACATTGGGTGGAACAATTCACAATGGTAGCAGAAAAGAAAAAAAAATATATACTTATATACCGTACAGGGATTTTCAAAATTGTTCAGTTATTCGTTAAAACCCACTATTCTTCGCCGAGGAAAATTTTGTCAGCTGGATTTAATTTCGGGCGCAGTATCTAAGATTTCTCAAAGAATTGCTTCTCTTCAAAATCTCGTGGCCGGGCCTGTGAAACCGAAATAAATCGGCGAGAAAATTTAAAACGTAGAAAACCCCGCTTCGATATTATTACTTCTCTCCCCCTCATTCCCGCCAACCCATTTCCATTTTTCCCGAAAGTAAACCTCCTTCCTTTCATCTCGCGCGGATATTGGAACGCTTATCGCGATGTCACCTGGACTTCGTGGGGCTCAGATTTAATGTCATCCGGTAAATTATTCTAATGAGATGCTTCGAAAATTCCTTATGACTATAGGCCATACTTTCATTAAAATTCGGTAAGTAAAAATAACCGTTATTGCGGTACACGTAGGTTGAGTATATACGTAATCCTTACTTTTATTTTTATTGGCGACACTTAATTTATCATCGAAATACTTGTCTTATGCGATATATTTTTTTTCTACATTTATTTATCAATTGATTTTCAGACAAATTTATTAGCTTGTTTTTAGTTCATGTAATTTTTTTTTAAGTGAAGTGTTTTTTTACGTTAAATAGATAACGAGGTAGGCCTAACTAGAAAATGTGACAGTCAAATATTCAGTTCAAGAGCATTATGGGGAAAGAAATGGCCATCTTAATTTGCCTAAAATAATTAATGATTGTTTTCCAAACAAAAGCCCGAGCAGAACTTTTTGTTTTAATATTCATACGTTCTCATTTTCACGTCCACGAACTTATGACCAGTAATTGCTTTAAAGATTATGGCAAGCAAATAATGATACTTAGGTAAATTTAAAATAAAAAAAGGTAATTTTATCATTAATTATTTTCATGTGGCTCAAAAATTCACAACGGGCGAAATTACAGTTAGTGTGCAGGCATTTACAAAATGACCAGACATACGTGTACCCACAAAAAAAAAATTAGAAATTGGCGTGTCTCGACCGACAGCTTCATTGTTTCACTTTGCCATGTTACGTGTGCTCCCGCATTACGCACATGGTGACGTCTGCGCGGCGCCTAAGCGCGCGCCCGATGCTACCCGCTGCACAGGGATTGCCGCGTGCTGTGCGTCAAACATCGGAGCCGCTCGGAAGTGCTCGGCGGACTTCGTGTGGCGGGCTATGAACCGGACATCGCCCGTGCGGCGTTTTCCGGTCATGTAGGCCCAGAACAGTCTCCTACGTTTTATCCCTCAAGTTTCAGCGTATATAAGGTCCCCAATTTGCCGAAGGGGAGGAGAGACAGCTCCGAGTCGACCACCGAGGCGACGAGTTGCTGTCGCCCAGAAGCTACACCGTCAGAACCTCGCCTGCCTGCAGTCACGCTGCCCGAAGAAACTCCGACCAGCTCGGTAAGACGCTTCATCATAAAACTGTTTGCCCAGGGAACAACGACACAGTTCAGGAAGCTTTACCAGTCGGAGTAGAACATAAAGAAGAGGGGCTAGCGGTGACGGATGCAGGTTTGTAGCTGACGGTGTTCCAGCATTAAAAACCCACCGACAAGAGACGTGTTTTTGTATTGCTTCGACAGTAAATCCCTACCAGCATTTTGAAGAAACATGTGAAGTTCAATATTGTCAATAAGTTCAATACTCGGTGAAGTCGTTCCTGTTCTCAAACCAAGATTTATAGACACTCTTTCTTAATGCCAAACAAAGACTTAACAGCAATAGTCACGCCACTACAGTTTAACACGAAAGGTTACAGCCATATACATATTATATATAAAAATTAATGTTTTGAGTTTTCGTTTTCTATGCGTTTGCGCATCGATTGAGATGAAACTTTGCGTAGTTGTTGTTGGCACTTTCGTGAGTAGTTTCAAGCATAATACCATGAACGTACAATTAAATGGCGCGCGAATCGTATCGGATTATGTATTATTTTGTATATGAATATTCCGCTATTGCATTCTTGAAGCTCTATTTGAATCCGCGGCAACGGACGTTTTTGCATCGTCGATAACTTCTGCGTCTCCGCGGCAACGGCCGTTGAATCGGGTTTGCTTTATATCATTCGAGGCACGGACTTGAGCTGTGTGAAAGTTCCGCGTGTGACCTGCCGCGGCGAAGCACGGGAATCCTTCTTTTCACAGACGAGAGAGCCAAACGCCCGATCGTGCATCTTCGGTTTTTTTTTGTTCATTGTAAATAAATATGGCGGTGTTGATAAAAGGATACTAATGGTCAATTATGTTAGGTTAGCTACATTATAAATGCTTTAAAACATTGTGGATGGTTGATTTGGTTAGGATAGCTACATTAAAGATACGGAAAAAAAACATGAACTTCGGGGAACTTCGGGTTTCGGCTCTCTCGTCTGTGAAAATAAGGCTTCCCGCGAAGCACGGTGTACAGAATGTCCATAAAAGAATGACCCAGTTTCAATGGTATATTATAACAATTTAATTAAAACTATTTGCAAAAAAGTACAAAACATATTGAAGTTAAACTAACCTAGTTTTTTCTTACAAATTTTCAATATGTGCACTTTTAGTTATACAGCAAACATCCAAACTAAAGTGCAATTCTTCCTACACTTTGGTTAACAAGTCCGGAGAAATGGAAGCAATAGCCTCTTCAATTATGTGATTCGATTCTGGAAAATCATCAGGTAGCGGTGGACGTAGAAACTCCTCCAAAAAAAAATCGCATGGAGTTATGTTGGTGAATGTGGAGGCCAGCGAAAAAAGATCTCTGTCGTCTCGAATTGCCTATACCATCGGCGGATGATTTGCCACAAGGGGGGGGGGGACAATTAAACTTCAAACGAAACGCACGTTGAACTGTAATTACAGGTTCACTCTTAGCTAATTGCAGAACACAAACCGCCATACGCCCGGTGGTCTCCATTTTGCGTGGGTGGCGCTGAAAGCGAGGAAACAGCAAAGCAGTATTCGCACATGCGCTTATCTAAAACGGTTTGAGTTACTCTTTAATTGTGTCCTTGAAACAACACTCTACAACGCTTTCAGTTGATACCAATAAAATTTGTAACTTTGACATTCTGTTATGGACATACTGTATATATAATATATATTATATATAATATATAATATATATAATATATATAGAGTACCGGGTAGGCTATATGATTAATTTACAACTGGAATTTGTATCCTAGTCCTGTAATCAGTCTTGTGCTGACGCGTCTCTTATGTATTTTTTTTCCGTTGTGATGCCACCTGTTCAACTAAATTACCATTAATATTTGACAGCACCGCCAAGTCATGCTTAACTCTAATTGCGAAAAAAACTGTTCAAACTGCTCCGAATCCATGAAATTTCACTGATTTGTGGTGGTTATAACAGTTTCATGTTAAGAGTGTAAGCCAGGACTCTAAAGTAATTTGTAACGTATCAGTTTCACATCCTGAATAAAACAGAGTTGTGGTCACCACAAAATATATTTTTTATAAAGAATTTGCCAAATATTTGGCGGAAGAATAATAGTATCGACAAAAACAATTGATTAACGACAGCGAAATGCTTCCAACATTCATGGACATTAAACAAATTATTTATATTCCCAGCACAAAATATTTGGTCAGGCCTGTATTGGTAAAGCAGTTTATTTTTGATGAAATATCTGTTAGTCATATGCCAAACAACTCGCTTTGGATTGAGAAAGGCTTCGCCTTCAAACACCCACATTTGGTTATATTTGTAGAAGTTCTGTAGATTATACCTTTATACTGAGTGAAACTCAGCCAATCAGGAAACACAGATCAAGTAACAATGTTTTACCACACAGAAAGTCTCGAAATCTTATCGGGAAAAAAATGCATGCATGTATCAACGTCAACAACAAAACCGAACACGTTAGTTAGTCTTATCTTTGTAGGCTTAACTATAACCAAAGAAGACCTTTTATCACCCCTCTGTCCATCTTAAATCATAGCATTGGTGACGAAAGTAATTCACATAATTTCGTTTTCTATTTTATGTAACTTTCCTAAATTATAAGTGTTAATATGGCGTTTACATACCGTAGCTGTCTTCACGTAGTTAGGTTCTTGAATAGGATACTGTACTTTCGGGGCACTTAGTTTTCCCCAAAGGTGATACGTACATCAAGAATACAATACCACCCGAGAGAGTCGAACTTACGTTAGATTAATTTCAGATGTAAATTATCCTTCCAGTAATTCACGATGTTGATTTGAAAGGGGTGAATGGGGAGTTTGCGAAACACAAATACAGTCAGTCCACTTTAGTGTCTGAGGTAGCTGCGTCATGAGGCATACATTATTCATACATTCTGTTGTTTTGCTCTGTTACAGTTCAGTACACGGTGGCGAACATTTTGCAAAGTTAAGCACAGCCCTGGCCAACAGGAAGGGGTTGTATAATACAATACGTGACTTTAATTTGTCTTCAACAACTTACCAGTGCAGAAAACTCGAGGAAGCCTCGTGTTTTGTATCCAAATGATACTAGAAGAAACCGGTTTTAAAATGGTCTGTAAAATTCACACGTCATCCTGTTTGTTAATCCCAAAAAAAAAAAAAAAAAAAAAAAAAAAAATATTTCAGGCCATCTATTAAAAGTGTATGCTTCTTTTTTTGGTGATAGATTCGTCTAAATAATTTCACTTATTATTTATCAAATATTGTGGCGAAAATTTTATCGATTAAATGAGTTTTTTAAACTGGGTCTCATGGAACAATGTAAGTAAGAAATTTATGTCTGTCCTGCTGAGTAACTTGTTTATGGCCATAATTTTCTTTTCTGAAATTTTTCTTCTGTAAACCTAACCATGTAAAACTAATATGAAATAACATCTAATGGCTGCAATTTTTTTTTTCATACCCTCAAGAACGCACAACAAAGATGAACACACAAACACACGGAGAGCAAGCAAATACAAGCTCACGTTTGACATCAGATATTACAGTGGGCTTTTTATATACTCATTTTTGATATCCAGTATGGAAGGGCTTCTTTACGAAATTCAGTGTAAACCATCAATGGCGCAGGCCTATGTCAAAAAAAATTGTTTTGAATAATTTTTCCCATTGCAAGGTATCATTTTAAGAACGTATAATCAAACTGTTATTGTTTGCTGCTCTGGACACGAAGTTAAGTTAATGGGCCACGATGGCCAAGTGAATATGGATTAATATTCCCTTGGGATGGGAAACCAACTTGGGTGAAAACAGTCAAGTCCTTATCTTTTAGAACACAGTCTCAGCTACGCTGTATTCCTGAGGATCTCTGGATAACCACAGTTTGTATCAAGAAAACAATAAGGGCAGTAACCACAAGATCAGGCTAATCTCTCGTTGTAGATAGTTTCGGCTTCACTATTAAAGCACAACATGGCGGCAGCACAGGCTATCTAATTGTACTTATAAACAGTAGTACCTCATAAACCGTTAGGAATTATAAAACGTTTTTTTCACGGTAGATATAGAAACGCCTGTCTTTTTTTTTTTTTTTATATATAACGGAAAAGCCACGACTGCTACAATTTAACGTATTTTCACTCACTGCATTCCTATTCGATTCCCCGGTTCATCCAAGCCCGATGTTTTAATTTTTTTTTTTTTGCGCTTTGGAAACGAGGCGGACATTGCGGTGAACCGGGCTATTTAGTTTACTTCTCGCCGATGCGTTCCGTCGTTGCTCCGTTCACATTGCTTCCTCCTTCCCCCCCCCCCCCCCCCCCGCATACGCTTAGTTTATAACAACCATGGGGTTTTGTCGAAATGTAAAAAACAAAAATTCATTCGTTCGTAAATGTTATGTCATTTGTAAATGTAAATATTTTTTTTTTTTTTAAGGTATTAAGTGTTCAGGACTCATCTAAAACTGATTCCATAGGGACAAATAAAAGTTTAAGTTGATTTTAAAATTTAATATAACATTTTTTTTTTCGAAAGTTTTGGTATAAATTTTTATCGAAGCAACTGTTATAAAAAATGAAATAAACACGATAGGAATTTTTTTTGTAATGCCTCTCGTTTGCACTGGTTTATTTTACTCAATAAGATTCATAAAACAGATCCCCGTTTTCTTGTGAGTGGTATTTCTTTTTTTTTTACTAGATAAAGCCTTGTCCAAATATTCTATAAATAATACTTAATTTGACTCTTAAAAATATTATGTAAAAATATTTCGTAGCCTACTATAATTATTTTATGAATAATTACTATAATTAGGAATAATTAATAAAATTCTTAATAATGCATTAATAATTCAGAATTTTAAATGTTTTTAAAATATGTATGTATTTTTACCAGAAGTTTATAAACAAAATGTTATCTTAAATATACTGAGTCTCAAACTTTAAAGCTTCAAGGGAATTATATGCATATATAGGCTAGTTCATAAATATATAGCATTTTCGCATCAACGTTAATTTTTCATATGGTCATAATAATGCCTTTGAATGAAACACAGTAGCGTTTCAAAAATTAAACTACTCATGTAGACTGTGCGTGGCTATAATACCGCACAGTGAAGCTATTAAATATTTATGCTGAAGGGAAACGTATTTTGAAATTGAAGTACTTGTTCGCCAGAACTTAAAATGAAAAAATTAAAAAAAAATTTGCAAGTTTAATTAAAGTTACATTTGCGGGTTTTAATTATTCACTTCGTAGTCATTTGATAGCGCGGTAAAGTTCACAGAGCGCGCGTAAACGGACTGGAAAAACGGCGTTCACAGCTAACGACGAAGTCTTAGGTAGCTAGCGCCGTTTCCAGACGAACTGTTGTTCCCAGGTGTGTAAACACGAATACAGCGAGAGGGTAAATTACCCGCAGGTAAAGTGTATCCTAGAGTTGTTCTCGTATCGCTCTCGGTTTTCCCGTCCCTTCCTTTCCCCGATGTCTTCGTTGTCTGCTCCCGTTTCTTGCGAACGCAAGTCCGAAATAAAGACAAACGAACGAATGAATGCGGAGCTGAATCGTGCAATGAAATTCCAACACACAAACAGAAGGGTTAGGGTCACGAGTATGCTACGCTTGTACCCTAACCGCAATCCCAGTGAACGATAAGACACGGTCAGTTCCTTATTTTCAGGGAAGTATGTACGGATTTTTGGTGTCCCATCCTTTGACGATCTGTTGCCCGAATATTGCGCATGCGCAGAGCTAGCTCACTTTTTTTCCTTGATTTCGTCCAGATGACGAACCCGCGTCTGGTGCCGTTAACTCGCATATGGTCATTTTTGTGATGATCCGGGGACGAACCAAGCATGTTGGTGTGACAAATGAAACGTTAAGATGGTGAAAGTATCTTGGAATACTTACCTTTCGTACAATTTAATGGTCACAACAAGAAATAATCGCAACTTAAAAAAAAAGTACTTTAGAAAATTATAAATGCGTTTATATTTGATGCGATGGAGCTGCTGTCTCTAGTATTTTTTTCCCGTAACAATTTCATCGTTTGGTTGCGAAACGTCCGCTAGAATGCGCTGAAACCAATTTCTAGCCTCGCGCAGGGCGACGTTAATTTAAACTGTTGCCGATCTGTTCCATTACTGGTATTCGGCTTGGAAACGTTCTGGGATACGGCCAGCGAGTCAGGTTACGGTCGTGTACCAACAAGGCAGTGCTTATTCGCTACCTTAACGGAGCGTCTTGGAATACCGCCCTTAACGTCTCGCGTTCGTCTACACCCAGCACGTTGATGTTCCACGTTAAAACCAATGGCGCAGACGCAAGTTTTGTCTTCTAAACTACTCAGCAAAATTGACATCACGAATCGAGACTGATAATAAAACAAATCAAGGTTAAAAGTCTGTTCATTGGATGATGTTATTAAAATATACCATTGCATATGGCTGTTTACATTATTTAGAACCTAAAATAAGTATATAGTTTTTTAATTTTTCTTGTCCATTATTTTTATGTGTTTTTTTGTCTGTCTGTGTTGCATCAATGGAAAACAAATGAATGTATACTAATGAGCTTGTTTATTAGTTCGATCTTTTTTACACGCTTTATATTAGCTTCACCTGTATGTTTGTTTGTTTGCTTGTATGTTTGTTTGTATGTTTGTAACCGACTCCTTTGAGTGCGATTTTGACCCACTTTAAAGGGCCAGATTTCATTCAAACTTTGTAGATTTATCGAGGACCGATGACAATACACTAATTTGATAAGATTGTTCCATTATTCAATTTGCAAAATAAGATTTTTGTCAATTTATATAATTTCACAAGAAAAGAGTTCGCTCATGACCGAAATGGTTTTCTTAGCAATCTGCGAACTCTTTTCTTTCAGTTTGTCTTTGGCGCGATATAAACAAAGCCTATTAAATATTGTGACATTTAATTAAATGAAAAGTGAGAGTGGGTTATGTTTGACTTGATGTAAGTTTTTGGACATACGCCATTGCTAAGAACTTTTTCTGTTGAAGAAAAACTAATAAATAAAATAAATAAATAAAAATACTCAAAAAAAGACAAAAAACACACAAAATTATGGGTTATGTTTATTGTGAATAATATACTTTCTTGAAGAGAATATTATCTATATTTGTAAAAATATGAATAAAAAACTGAAATAAGGGCTTTAAATGTTGTTTCTTTCGTTAAATAGAGAAACACAATTACGTCTTTGTTTCATTTTACCAATTAACCAAGAGTGAAACATTATTATGAAACATTTTCTGCAAATATTTCACGAAACATGGAAAAATTGAGGTTTGATTTTGCTGTGAAACCAACAGCAGATGGGAAATAAAACACCATATGCATAACCTCATTAGCTACACCTAATGGGCAGATTTTTGAAATTCCACTCGAACACCAACCTGCAAATCTACACCAAGCAGTTACAAATACTCCAAACTATGCCAAGGTCAGTAAATCATTAAATAAAAGACATCAAACACGGAAAATATGGATAAGTTTGACAGATGATATATCAAAAACATATTTGGATAGAGAGCAAAACTTACAGTTTAAGGATTTTTACCTGGAAGAAATTGAGGGAAACAAAAAGTGCTGAATCTATAGCTAGTGGATAAAATAAAAAAATGGAAAAACTGCTCGAATAATTTCTTGAAAATAAACCTATATCTGAAACTCAAAATTTAGGGAAAATTTCAAAAGATTTCATGATTGAAAAATTCACGGGCAGAAACTCAAATGCTTACCAGTGGATTAAAGATTTCAACAAAGAATGTGAACGTTTCCTAATCAAAGAAGACAAAAAGAAAATATAAATTTTAAAACATTTCTTAGAATACTCCAGTGTAGTTTGGTACAACTGCATGCAAATGAAATTTACAGTGGAATCGGACTGGAACAAATGGGAGAAAATTTTTAGTGAGACATTTGCAAACAAAGGATGGTCACCCATCAGATATGCTGTCTTAGAATAAACATCAATGACTTCCGGAATATATTGATTTTCATAGCAGGATATTGAAATTATTGAGTAGGCCTACTGTAGTTCAACACGCTATATTGGATATATATTTTAGAAACAGGTAAATATCTACTCAAATTCACTTAAATAGCAAAGTCATGTAATAAATAAAAAATTGAGCCACATCTAGAGACAGTTCTGAGATAAAACAATATTTATCCATTTTATTTTAACTGCAGCCAATATCTAGTCAAAACCTACTTTATTAGTAAATTGATGTAATAACTATCAAGTTTTTTACATTGTTATAAAATTTCTTGCATACGTTGATAAAGAAGTATCACTTTAAATTATAAATAAACCAAACTAAAAAGTATAAAATAAATAATAGTTTAAAAAAATTAAAAAAAAACATGCATTATATAGAAAATCAAACTAAAAAATAGAAAATAAATTTTAATAAATTTGAATTAAGAATAGTGTAACATTTTTTAATAAATATAAATTAATAATAGTGTATGTAAGACAAAAAATTATTTTATTTAAAAAAAGCGTGGGTTGCATGGTGTCAATAGTTATAAATATTTCATTGACATATATGAGTATAAGAATTATCATTTCGATAATATCTTAAAAAGCACCCCACGTTTTTTTACATAAAATAAATTTTTTCTTATATACACTATTATTAATTTATATTTATTAAAAATTTTTACACTATTCTTAATTCAAATTTAATAAAATTTATTTTCTATTTTTTAGTTTGGTTTTCTATGTAAAGCGTGTTTTTTTAGTTTTTTTTAAATGTTATTTATTTACTTAAATGCTTGGCTTTATATATAACTACACAATTCCACAGCTAAACGGGTGAAAAAGGGGTAAATACGTTTTTGTAATATAATTAATCATATATCCGAATTCAATCAAGCATATAAAAATATGGTGGTAATCTATAGTAAACATACTTAAACTACCAGCCACACTTTTTAACATTATACGAAATTCAAACCCTAAGTCGTGTAAAAGGGTTAAGTTTGATTACAAGAAGAAAAATTAATATTCACGAATCTACAAGAACTAGAGGTAAGAAATTATGAATGAATCACACGCAAGTAGTTAGGTATTGAGTTTTTACTTTTAGTTTTTTTAAATTCTTCCTGCAAAAGTTTAGGTGAATTTTTTAAAAAATCTTGTCCCCGATAGTAATAAAGCAGGACAGAATATTGGGTTTTTAAGAAAACATTATTCCCCATGCTCGGGAGTGGCTGTAGCATTGGTAAAAGTGTGACTAAATTTACGTGAATGCGTATAAATAATTATTAGAAAATATATATTTTAGAATGGTTTGTGTCTTGGTTGGTTACTATAACAATTTTTTTCACAAAATAATTTTAAAATTTTGTTAATTTATTTTTCGTTAAAATTTAAAAACATTGTTTGAAAAACTTCAGTTTTTAATATATTACACGCTAGATCTTGTTTATCTTATGTACAAATATTTTATTATAATTTTATTAGCTAATGATTTGTTAATTTACTGTTTTATTTTATAAGCAAGTACTTTCGTTTTCCTTGGCTTTAGTTTTTATTTAGTTCATTTTACACATATCTACTTAGTAAAATTTGTGTGGTTAAGTATAAGATGTGACCTTAACTTTGCTACAAAAAATAAGTCAATACAATAAAATAAAAAAATAAAAAATGATCGTGTAACATGAAACTAATTTAAATACTTGAAATAACCGGTTACTACACATTGGAACTATTTGAGAAATAGAGTTAACTGTATTTATGTAATCAGATCACAGACTACTGAGAAATACCCAAATAGCTTTTTGTAACCCTGAAGAGCACGTTTTACCTATGACTTAGCGACATAATTAATTACAGTCAATTTTTTTATTCTGTTTCGCAGTGATTGAAACCCGCCGTCGAGTCCAATTGAAACAGTTCGTTCAGTCGAATTGGTTAAGCTTAGCTGGGATTGAGCATCGTTACTCGGCGGGCCCTATAGGATGTAAATAACACGGGGGGAAAAAGGCATGCGTGACGAAAAATAATAACGAAAACAGCGAGCAATCGGGCTGGAACTTCCTTCCCCCTTCCTGGGACCACTGCTTCCGGCCAAAGAGGAATTATTATTGGAGCAACCTCTGTACAACAGGGACAGCGAGAAAGAGGGAGCAGGAGAGAAAAAAAAAACGGATGTTATCGGGATGCAATAAACAATTTTGATTAAAATTTCCCGTTGTTTGCTCATAACTTGCATCGTTTTGTATGAGAACAGTACAGCCACACACATTTTGAGAGGACCTCCTCAATAAGAACCGACTATGAAAATTAATAAATCGCTCTTTTATTTTTTTAATAAAGAATTATTTGCAATCCTATTCGTTCCAAATTGTTTCACCACGTATTATTTTTTCTTGCGAGGAAGCAAAAAAAATATTTACCCAAGAACATGTTATGGTTGCATTTTACCTCAGCATAAACAACAGAAACAAAGTAAATATAGTTTTAAACAGTAAATAATAACTTTTAAAAAAAATGTGTGCGTATATTTATGTATGTACGCGCTTTAAAAATTATACTTACTTGACGTTATAAGAAACTAACTTTAATTTTGCATGCACAAAATTAATTGAAATAAATATAACGACTGGAGTGATATTATAAATGCGGTTGCCAATAAATTTAAAAAAAATAGGTACTCAGTATTCAATAATAATATAAACACGCATAAAAAATTAACTACCGTTTTTAATTTACTAAAACAATAGAGATAAATTTTAAATAATAATGAAAATAAATATGCTTAATATGCATTATTTTTTAATTTGTATTATTTATTAAATAATAATATGATAATTTATAATTTAAATTGAAAATAAATTATACATAAGGAAACATAAACTCACTTATACAAATAAACTTGAAAATACTCTTGACAAAGTTTGTAATAATTCATCAATTCATATCACTAATATTCACGATAAATAAATAATTTAATTACATGTATCAGTATTTGATGTTAATCACTAAAGTATAGGTATGATTTAAAAGTACATATATAATTTTATTTAAATTCAACCGTTTTTCATCCAGTCTATTTTAGTTGCATGCATCGTAAAATATCACTCCCATTATTTCTTCATGACGCGCCTAAATAAGTATAACCTAACCTCATTTATATAAATACACTTGTAAATACTCTTGAAAATGTTTAAATACATATTTTATATCACGAATATTCATGATAAACAAATATTTTTAATGACATGGGCAAGTATTAAATTTCAATTACTAAAGTATAAAGTAAAAATTGGTTGTCTGTAAAGTCGGTTTAAGGACGATAGTTTAACGTAACAACGTCATAACAAAACATTAATGAAATGATTGTATACTTTTATGAATAAAATTGAATCTTTTTTATTTTAATAATAAAAGAATAAATACTAGTAATCAGATTTTGAAAATGCAAGAATAATTAACCTTTATTGCCGAAATTGTTGTTGTAATAAGCAATGAAAACCACTTTAACTTTTCACTTCACTTTATAAACAGTCGACGAAACAGTTCACGTGTAGATGACTTGTAATTAATTTAAAAACTGGCGTTTAGCTATAAAGTTTAAATATAATTATGAACAAGTATTCATATAAATAATCTGTAATCAAATACATATCTATCATCAATTATATGAATCACCATAATTTTTTAGTCAATTTATTAGCGTAACGGGACACAGCGTAACGGAACAATGTGCGTAACGGAACACTTTTTTTCGTGCGTGCAGCCGGCGTTCATCGATTTATTAGACGTCACGTCAAAAAATATAAAAAATTAGATATAATTATTTTGTATGTACCCTTTTTTCCATATTGTGAAAATTTCATTGCATAGTGCGCGCGCATCGTAAAAATTCATCGTAAAAATTTTTTTTCATGATGAGCCTAAAAAACTAAAAAAAAAAACACATTTTTCTGTAAAATTTTAATACATTCTGTGTAATGCAGTAGGTCTATACGCTGAAACCTGTATGCGATAGGTCTGCTGTTAAATTTGACAAACATTAAATTTAATACGTAATAATTTTAATAATAATGTACATGTTTAAGAATATGGTTTAATATAATGGCCAAAATATTAAATATTTAAGAAACGTAAATAATTTTCTACGTAAATTATTGTTGGCGCATAAAATTTATTTCATTAAACGCTATGTAGAATTCTTAAAAAATTATAAAATTATATGGAACCATGTGTTAAAATATATATATATATTTTTAATTTTAACCTGTTGGATATACTTGATGCGTGAAAACAATTATAAAGTGAATCTTCTGTTGTTAATAAAATTCAAAACTCAGTATCACTTAAATTGCAAGAATTTTTTAATGTTGAATTTTGGATTGGCTGATATATAATAGTCGTGAATCGTAATATTTATACAATTTATGTTTTAGTATTTCATAAAGTAAAAATTTTAATGTAAAATGTGTAATCCATAGCAATTAATTTCAAAAGTTTTATATATTGCTTGACAACTATGAGTATATTTAATCTGTAGTTATAATAATCAGTTTTTGTAACAACTAAATTTTTTAAATAAAATTTAAATTGTCCTCGAAAACATGTGCTCACAAGAAAAACGGAACGACTCATGTCAGATTTGCGCGTTGTTTGCATACGTGCGGTGAACGAACACTATCCCCGGTGAAGCTACCGCTTGACCGAACGCGCTCAGCGTTGTCGTTGTTTTGCGGTTATTACCGCGCGGCAGGGAACTAGTTAATATTCTGTCAAAGTCGGGGAATGAAGAACATTTAACACACGGCATCGCAGGACTGCTTCCCCCCCCCCCCCCCCCAAAAAAATATAAAAAAACACCGCTGGTCCCGCAGATAAATCTGTATTTGTCTCGCAGATAACCATTATCACGACTCGTCCAAGCGATCCATTTCATCGGGAACGATCGTTCAAAATCCGTGTTTATACAGCATTGCCGCGCGTCACGCAAACGTATTTATCTTCGTTAAAACACAGTTTGTAGTCCCTCCGAATGCGAGGAATATAACTTTATGTGCGTCAGGTTTTTTTGATTTGTTAGTTGGATGCACGAAAAAAATATACCCCGCGTTAAAAGGTCTGTGGCTAAAGTAGAAAAATAAACCTTAATGTGTGTTATCTTAAGATTTTATTCCCCGCATCTCTATTATACTCTTGATATAAACTTTTTTTAAATTAATTTACTTTATGTGCTGATATATAATATTGTATACAATCAAATTAGAAATTATACTATCTAGTTCTTTTGTTTTCATAAAATAAAATTTTAAATAAATATAGTTTAAAAAACTAAAGAAACATGCTTTTAAAGAATATCAAACTAAAAAGTTAAAAATAAATATAGTTTAAAAAACTAAAGAAACATGCTTTTAAAGATTATCAAACTAAAAAGTTAAAAATAATTTTAAAATTTAATTTATGGCAATAGTATATAAGCAATACTAGTATAAATAAGATAAAAGCTTGAGGCGCTTTGTGCCATATTTTTTGTATATTAAGCGCCCCATGCTTTTTTCTCATTTATACTAGTATTGCTTATATACCTACTATTGCCATAAATTAAATTTAAAAATTATTTTTAACTTTTTAGTTTGATAATCTTTAAAAGCATGTTTCTTTAGTTTTTTAAACTATATTTATTTTTAACTTTTTAGTTTGATATTCTTTAAAAGCATGTTTTTTTAGTTTTTTAAACCATATATATATATGTATAATTATCATAGGGAAATGAGTTACCGACACTACCTATTACCATCTGAGATAACTATTTGGAGTTGCAACGTCACAAAGAAATGGTAAAGTCTCTCCGAATCATTTACAGTTAATGTATGGATATAATCTTACAATTTACGGGGAAAAAAAAAAAAAAACATTTTTTTTCGGCGTGGCCGGGAGTAGAACCCATGATTACTGAATCTAACAGCTATCGTCACAGAAGTCGCGCGCCTTAGACCGCTCGGCTAACGAACATAATGAAATCTACGGGACATTTTATAGTGATGAGCCACTCACTCTTAGTCGAAAGAGTTACAGACGGACAGACAAACATACAGGTGAAGCTAATATAAAGCATGTAAAAATACAATAACCCTTGAAAACATTCTATCAGCATGGGAAAACACAATGCATAACCAAGTTTAGAAGTTAATAAGACTTAAGCTTTGTGAAAGTAAATGATTTGAATTTGCATCATTAAAATTTTAATTTATGTGGCTAAATAAAAATAATTTTGTGTGTAGATTTGTACGGTAGAATTGACGCAATGAAGAATATTTGTAAAATGTTTTGTTTCATGTCCTTTATGTGATATTTTTATTTTTAATTGGTCGCTAATGCTTTGTGAAGTTCCTTGTATTTTTTCTCTTGGGTAGACTGTCATACTGTGAGCAGGGGCGTAGCCAGGGGGGGGTTTTAGGGGTTCAAACCCCCCCCTCCCCTTAGCACCAAATCTTAAATTAATTTCTTATCCATCACTCAAACAAATTTCATATTAAAATTAATAAAAATTTTACCATTACAATATTTAAATTTAAGTACCGAAAACTGCTAAAATAACACTATTTTACACTTTAAAATCCAAATTTTCCCGGGGGAGGGCCCCCGAACCCCCCGCTTTAATATGGGGGCGGGGGGGCCCCATGCTTCTTAACACCCCCCATACACAAATCTTGGCTACGCCACTGACTGTGAGACGAGTTTTTGTATGTGTAGATTGGTATTGTCACCATGGTTTTCGTAAAGCTTATCGTCGTGAAACATGGCATGTCTCGCTATGATTAGATCAATTCCTAGTCGGGTGGTTGACTTGTAAAAATTCCAGTTCGTAGTGGGGAAGATCAGTATTCTCGGCAATATGGTAGAGTTAGGATGCACTTATCATTTTTCATTTGTAATTTTTAATTAAATTGAACCCATGACTTTTGAATGTTAGTGCAGGAGTTCTTTTTACTAAAGAGACGTGATTTTTAACTAAACACATTTCAACAAATATTTTTTTAAATAGCAAATCACTTTTTTTTCTCACTAACCAGAGATAGAACCAAGGACCCTAATTATATGAAACTTTTTTAAGAAACCTTTTAATTGTAGCATTTGGAAAAAAAATTCCGAATTTTCAGGTAAAATTTTCAAGATTTTCAATATGGTGACTAAGATGGCTGACACAATGGTGGCTCATAAGATGTCTGATATGGAGTTTGAAACTAGTGCTACTCTCTAGCACATAAGTGAAGCTCTATGGCGATCGACTCTTAAACACACTCTAACAGATTGTGTGTGCAATACGTGACACTAGTGTCTCTTAGTAGCAAGCATTGAAATAAAATATGGCTACTGGCGTACTCTAGCAGATGGCAGATGGAATAAGCAGTACTCTACACTGACCTCCCTAGCAAACCATACCAGCTTCCAAAAGGCTGTGATAGCTATCGTTCATACTTGAAAATAAAAAGGGGGGTTGTCTGTAAAGTCGGTTTACGGACGATAATTTTACGTGATAACGTCATATCAAATTTTTTAAATTGTGGCTTTTAAAAACCCGCCTTAACCTGTTTGATATTGTAGAAGATTTTCTCGTACGGTGGTTGGCCGGTTCTTGCACGCTCGGCTCAGGCGGAACGTGACAATGAGTCATGCTTTTTCGAGCGTGCAGCCGGCGTTCATCGATTTATAAGACGTTATCAACCCAAAAAATTGTCATCTCTTTTGTGTTTTTTTAAAAATATATCTTATTATTTATTAATTATTAGTATCATATACGTCTCAGTAGAGCCACCCTCCGTAGCGCAGTTGGTTGCATGCTGGCTTTCAACGCAAGGAGTTCTTGGTTGGAGTCCCTTGCAAAGCGTAGGTGAAAATTAGTGTCGTCTCAAGTTTTTCACAAAAATATGTGCCGAAGAACTGACATGTCCATGATTTGAACTTCCTCGCTTCCTATTAGTTTTATACAAAATGTTGAATGCAGTGTACCTATTAGGTTCATAACAATACTAGTAGCAAATGGAACGTCGACCTTACATGTGTGAGACAGAGCGCCAGTAGCGCAATCTAGGGAACAAACACCTGAAACGAACATGCAAACCGCTAGCAGACGAAAAATATTTGACGATACTCAGCAGATAAAAAAAAATTGTAAGACTCCCGTTGTAGCATCCAAGATGACGAATTAATAAATAGCAATATCTAGAATTTTCTAGAATCCAATGCAGCTGATCCAAAAGAGATGCCGGTGGTCAGGGTAATCCATTATGGTGGCAGCAGGTCAAGGTCATAGATCTAGGTTACAAAAATCCAAGATAGCGACCGACAACCCAACCACATTCTAACTCCTGACATAGGACCTGCTATCATGCACTACTAACATAGTACCGACAGCATGTCCCATAACCCAGCGTCAAGCTGAGAACAATTGAATAGGCCAGTAAATTACGATTCTGAATCAAATAAAGTAAATTAAAATTTCAATCAAACATGCTATACGTTTTTGGGGGTCTTACGTGGCAACAATTTTTGATTGGGTAGCCAAAATGTTTTGCTAACCTAGCAACTTATTGGCTTTAATTATCTATATTTTCAAATAACTTTCTAAGGTAGCAAAGTATTTTTTTTTACATTACGACCAGTCAAATTTGCCTGGTTAAAAACGTGTGCCCATTAAGTCTTACAAATATTTTTTTTTCTCGCTAAAAGTATAACATTTTTTATTTTATTTGGAATTGTTATCAATAGTAAAGTTATTTATGGTAGCGTAGCAAAACTTTTTAGTCACAGTGTATAATAATTACATGTAGGGTGAGGATTTAAAAACTAAACAAAAATACCTTCTACTTGAAAACACAAGTTTTTTTTACATTTTTTTTTAGTCAAACCCGTAATTTAATGGCATATCAACTGTTTTCAACTTGATGTTGAGTTATGGGACATTTATGTAAACAAACCAACACTCAGTGACTGTTGAGTGTTCAGATGAGCCACCTCCAACCAAGGTGATGTGTGTTTGACTCCCGATGGAATCGCGTAAGCGTTTTTCTCGTGCAGTAAAATTAAAAGAGTTATCTCGGGGTACTTCCACTTGCCCCAGTTTCCATATCATCTTATCTCTAATGAGTATGTCGAAGTGATGTTTAAAACTAACTATGATGGTAGTATCCTAAATTATTCAGCTTCTAATACTCCTCGTTTTTGCTCGTGATTTTAAATATATTCATAATTTACCCATATTCAAAGTTTATAAAACTATTTTCGTACTAAAATAAGTCTTATTTAATTTTTTTCTATGAACTTAATGGCAAATTATTATTTAAGTTCTATCATGTACTGAAATCATGAAAACATTTGGTATATAGTTTTATATTAACCATTCGTATGTAACCTTGTTCATAAAACTTTTATTTTTAGTACATCATTGAATTAATCAGTAGGACAAATTAAATTTTCTCAAATCCATACAAACCTGAAGTTTTCAGTATTTTGATACCTGATTTTTATTTGATTTAATGAATGATGTAATAAACATAAATCATTCTAAGACGAAGGCTACAATCAAACGGTTTTATCCGAAACGGCCACTCATGTTTTCATGCTTTCAGTACATGCAAAGACAAACACAAAAGAAAATTACCTTTAAGTCACTGTCAAATAACGAATTTCATGGGGTTATATAATATTTTTTTTTAAAAGATCACGTTCAAAAAAAATATAAGCAAAATAATTTAGGATTCCACCGCCTTTTGAGTCATTAATTCTTGTGACTTCGATCCGTGGCGAAACAACTTTAACTCAAGATTTAAAAACATTACTGCAGCGTGACCGACCTCGTATACAACATGACTTGACAGAAGATCGCATGCGTGTGGCTAAACGGCAGGCACGGCCACCAATTTTATTTTTTATTTCTTCCCGGAAGCCGATTACAAAAGTGGCACGGATTATATCGCGAACGGACCGTGTTAACTAGTGTTCCGACCGCTCTAATGGCAGCGCCGGTTGGGGAAAGAGGGTGGCAATAGTTCCTACTCACACTCACACGCTCTTCTTTTATCTTTTTACAACACTGTCACCAACCAAACAAAACAAAAAAAGAGGACGTACAAACGAAACAACAGAAGAAGAAAAAAAAAATAAAAACTAGGTAGATAACGCGGGCGGGCATATTTTAACAGCGGGTTCCAAAGCCGCGGGATTTTCGCCGACAGTAGCTGTGTTCGCGTTCGTCCGGGCCCCATTTGACGCGGGTGCGTGTTCCATTAAACCCGGCGCCACACGAGCTTGGCGCGCCCCGAGCGGAGGACAGCAGAACCAACGCTGTTGCGCCCAAAGCGCGAACAACACGCGCAAAAAGGATAAAAGTAGCCGGCTCCAAAAGAGCGTTGTCATAAAAACTCTCATGAGTTTTTTTTAATGCTTCAAAAATATTCCTCACACACTTAAAAAAAAGTTTATTACCACAGTGTTTTTTTTTTTGTATCACCAACATAAAAAAAATTCCTAACCTAAGATGAGATACAGGGGCTGATATTTTAATATTATTTTATTTTAGGCCCTGCTGCGTGACTTTCCCTGACTTTAATTATTTCGGTCTAGTTATTAATAATTTAATTTTCTTTAGATTGTTTTAGATTTGATTTAAAATTGTTTTTAGCTCTTGATTTAATTTCATAATTACGGTATTTTTACTTGCGATTTAGAGAAATTCGCGTGAAGGTTGGTAAGATTTAAATTATTTTTTTTTAAATTTTGTTTTCAGTTGAAAATTTTTATTCAGATTTAACTAAGATCATTTTGCGTGAACAGGTCCTGCGGGTTTTCCGAAGTATTGAACGATAACTTGTGTGCGACACAAGACGTTTATTTAGTGTGCGGCGGAGCACAGTTGCATTCCGGGCCCAAGGAGCGCGGGGGGGTTGGGGGGGGGGGGGGGGGGTGACGCCGCTTGGACTGGATGGAGTATCATGTGAACCGCGCGCAGTGACGGAGTAGCTCTGCTCCACGATCGTGTTCATTTTCCGGGAATTAGCTGAGATGTTGGTGCGGGGAGTTGTGTGCTCCATTTTCCACGGGACACAGCTGATAAGGCACAGGTAGTGGTTAGAGACCTGCAAAATTCGCGGATTCATTTCGCGATAGGATAGAGTCCAAATACTTTTGACATTATTTTGCTTCAGTGATTGGGCCACAGTTTATCTGAAGGACTCTGGGCCAATGAAAAATCTTTAACAGAAGAATAAGCGAATCACGATCATTCCAGTCAACAGGTGTTACGAGTCGGTAACCAATCAGCAGATGTAATTTGCACGAGTGCATAGAGAATCATGGAGTCTATCCTTTAGGGATTTGAAATCGCGAATTTTACAGGTCTCTAGAATGGTTGAAAGCAGCACGACCTGGTATGGGTGTGCATATTGTGGAGGGGGGTGAGGGGAGGCGTAACATGCTCAAAGAGCATGTTGTTTCAGGCCAGTAACCAGGTTTGGCCACTGGTTTATTTACCACGCAAGTTTTCCCGCAGAGAACGTCTGAACCAAGTAATTGAAAACTCACTTGAAAGTCCACGCGCTTGTGTCAGCTGAAGAAATTGTCCCCGATTAGACTTGTGGCAATAACGTCAACATTTATATACAAAGAAGAAGTATAAATACATTTTAGTTGAGATTCTTTACCAGGGCATTTGTGCTTTGTGTTGTCCCAGTGCCTCCACATAGTTAAAAGTTGATTGTAAACCGTTCTCTGAACAGATTTCCAGTATTAATTGCGCACATTAACAAGCATAATAAAACAAAATATATGCCCTAATGAAACATCAATTAAAATAAAAACTTATGCGCGAATGTTCGTAAGAGAAACGCAATATTACCTCGAAAAACGTATTTAACATATGCAAAAATAACTCTAGCCATGTGCTGTACAAAATTGAAATATCTTTCGTGTAGTATTACAAAGAACGTCTTTGCAAATGGTTTCCAAAAGAGTATTTTGTAAAAGTACAGAAAAGTATTTTTCTGTACCGGGTGTGGATTTCTGTAGTCTGAAACAACGCGAAGTCTCGGAGTTGCTCAGTATTTTTACTTGTGTATTTGGTAATATCCTCTTAATTTAAAAATAAGTACTAGGATTATTTTTATATTTCCAAGTAACATTATAATAAGTTGTATTTAGAGTTGTCTAGTTTCGTTTCTAACTTCATTTTGATTTTACTCAAAACAATGTATATAAAGAGATGTATAGTGTTACGACAAAGGCACTTTATGCAAAAAAAAATACTCACGGCTAGGGCTTAACGCCTCAAGAGGGACGCGGTTTGCTAGCAAGATGGGTTTTTCTCGAGGTGCTCCTCCTTACCCTCGCCCACTAATTCCGTCGATGCTCCATCCTCATCTCATCCTTCTTCACAGTCTCCAGTGACCCCGATGTATAGGCCTATACAATACAAACACCACCAATTTAATTCAATATACCAAATTAAATAACATACTTTTTTTCTGTAAAATATATGTTAAAAAATGTATCTCTTTTTTGTTTTAATGGACGTTGATTTCATTCAGACACTATTTCATCGAGGAAATAATACCAGTAACCCTTTGCCCCAAACATATTTTTACTTCTCTCAACAGGGATTGAAAAACCGACGATAAAAAAAATAATTTTAGGCTGCTGTATCCCCGTGTTGGAAATCCTTTGAGCGGCAGTACATATAATTAGCGGGGTTTGTTTGCGATCTCGTCATTGTGTGTTCGTAGGCACCTCAACCTAACAACCCCCCTCCCTCTTCCCCCAACCTAACCACGCCCCGACCAAGCGGTACATGTAAATGGCTTAATATCAAATTCACGGGCACTGGGCGGAACGTGTGTTGCGAGAGAGCGATAGTTGGGGGAGGAAGGGGGGGGGGGGTGTGGCGGCGCCATTGGAGCGCCTCGTTATAATCTTATCTGCATGCGACCCCTGTAACCCCGTTTGAAACACACACTAACCTCCGCACCCTCCACCCCCCTCCCTCAAACCCCTGTGAGCTCCTGCTCTGGCCGTTGAACGGGGTCCAGCCGCGAAGCGGACATAAATTGTATCGGCGTGAGTTGAAAAGGAGAAGAGGTGGGATGGAAAGGAGACCCAGTGGGGGGGGGGGGGGGAGGGCTATCGATTACCCCCCTTTCCCCCCCAGGCCTCCCCTTCACGACCCCCTCTCCACCTTTCCAAACCGAAAATCTACCTTGCCACCGTCAACCAGCCTCAACCCCCCCTATTGTGCATTGTGCTGCTTCCGGATTTATTCCGGTGCGCAAGCGCCCTTTTTTTTTTATTTCCTCCCCTAGCCTTCTCACATTCCCCCCACCCCCTGAGGTACCCTGCCTTAAAATCAACCCTCCTCCCAACCAATCCAAGCGTCCACCAAAAACAACCACGAAAGAGGAAAATCGGTTGCGGGACTTTTGTTCTGGGGAACGAAGTTTTATTTTCTTCCACCGTAGTTCCTGATTAGTTGGACAGGAAGAAAAAAAAAAGGAAAGGATGGGGAAAAGGAGATGTTGAAGGGTTTGGGGGGGGGGGGGGGTTAATTCTGGCTTGTAGGAGGGAACGAGAACGAATATAATGCAACGTATCGGTAAAAAAAAGGACGCATTTGAATTTTTTTTTTTTTTTTTTTGGTAAGCGACGACTCGTTGTTGGGTTTTCCAAAATTTGTGGTGCAAGCAGTAACCAATAAATCAGATACACCGGGCGCGTCGAACGCGTTACTAGGCAACAGTTATATATAAAAAAAGAACGCAATGATTTTTTATTGCCGTTTCCGTCTGGGATGTTTGGCTAGAACTGTCGATACGTATATGGAACGAATAAAACGGTTTTATTCGTGGGCTTTATTTTGCAAATTTTCAATTGGGAAAATGACATGTCCAGCTAGTCAGAAATTTTCTAAAAAAAAAAAAAAATATATATATATTTCAGAAATTTTTTTTAGCAATAGTTTCCAACTCGTGTCATTAAAATATTTGCTAGCCGTAATCGTACGTTTCCAAGATCGAAGACGTTAGGCGCGTGCAGGACTACCCTCCCCCTCCCCCCTTCTTCCTCCCATCTTTTCATTGCCTTTTTTCCTTGTCCATTCCCCTCCTCGTCACTATTTGTTCTGCGCAGGCGCCCTTGTGTCCTCCGCTGAGTATAAGAGTGGATGACTTACAGCTATTTTACTACTTGCAGGACCGTGAGCCACCTTTAATCTTAAAATCGCACACTTCGCGCTCCGCCGTAGTTTCTAATGATTCGAATAAAGTGACGGGGTCGCAATCTTGTATTTACTTCCCACATAGCGAGTTATGGGAACATAATAATTCCTGGTATCGCTGTCACACGCTCCCGGCCGAGCATATGAAGAAACGGCGGCTGTTTAGCTACTCTGTCCAACTCTTCTTCCGGAACCATCCTTGTGTTTCCTATAACCAACCAGCTTGTCAAGAATGCATGAAATTTTGCATCCCGCATGTAGATAGGTGCCCAGGGTTTTCCCTGTGTCTATGCAGGTTTTACCTGGGCCCAACTTATCTAGTTTTTAGTCTAGAATAGCCAGTGAGGCGGAGTTAATCATGGCGCCAATCGCTGCCATGTCTGGCCAATCCCTCTCCTAGCACATGATGCATGCTTCCTCTCCCGCATGGCTTAAAAACCCTGCATGATTAGAGCGTATAGGCTTCGGCCTGAGATGCACTTAGGTCCCTCCCTAACCCAGACCCTTCCCAAACAAACTTAGTTTTTAGTTAGGTTACTCTTACTCCAATTCCGGCTGTGACATGGATCATAGGCAGCATAAGGTGAGGTTGATGCTGCTTCATCAGGATGGGAACTCCTGACTGAGCATGTTTATGGCAATCATTGTTAAGTAACATTCGTCATTGCTTTCTAAAGTGCGAGCTGACTGCACCCGTAGCAGTCAATGTTGAAGCTTTATTTGGCCCTTGTGCTTATAATATTTCGGCCGTAACGTTCCTTGGGTTCTTGTTTTTTTTTTTCTGACGAACGATTTGTGGGACAATGTACTATCAAATCCGTTATAATTTTTATTTGTAAAACTCCTAAACTTTATCTAAAACCTTTGTCTAAAACAATTTTAGACGAAACAAACTACTGCCGTAAAAACAGGCGTAGAAATTTAAGAAAAATAAAAACTTCCTTAGAATCAAATTTTTCTAATTTATTTAAAACCATCTTAAAATTATCTTAAACCTTTGCCATAAGAAAAAAATTATACGATCACATGTTATTGTAAGTGATGAAGACTAGTGTTTGAAGGTGAATAATATTTCCAAAACTACCTTAGTAGGCATAATATGAAATTCGTTCTAAGCAATTCAATGCTGGATGCATTGAGTTCGAAACATACAAAATATTTTCCTACATTTGAATATGAGAAATTGTTTAATCGATAATATTTTAATATTAGAAAACATATAGGATATTATGTAAGTACATTAAGTTCTTAAAATAACGTAGGAGATTATAGAAGTTTACAAAAAATTTCCAAAAAAATAGGGACTACTTCGAAATCTACCTACGCCTGTAGGTTGTGCCGAAAAGGAATTTTTTAAATAGGTGTTTGTATTTTTGCTCTGATATCCTTGCATTCATTTTGACACTTGTTTCAGCTCAAGCACAATAATTTTAATATTTAACAGTTACAAACTGTATTAGTTTAGTTTTCTATTTAGATTTAAATATTAATTAAATTAATTTCTTAGGTATTCAATAAATATATAATAAATATTTTGCTAAAAATCCTTAAAATATTTAATGTAAAATATCGTACTTAAAAAAAGTTGTATTAAAATAATGCCGACTAAAACACGTCACAAACATTTTAAATAATCTCTTACAATGAATTACACGAGTATGGACATGTTTTTTGATGTGATCGATTATTTCTAAGTGCGTCATTCTAGTCTTTTCCAGAGAATCGATTTTAAAATCCGATTGTTACAATCATGCGGTTCTCGCCCATCACTGGTTTATCGGATGCAGTTCTTCGGGCCGGGAAAAAATTCGTCTCCTGTACCCGATGGTTGAAATTAATTTTCAGACGATGTCTATGAAGGGAGTGGAAAAAAAAAAAAAAAAAAAAAAAGTTGGGAAGGGGAAGGCAGCGCATTAAGTAAAATAACCGGAGCAAACGGAACAGCCCTGGCGCATGCCAAGCAGGTAACGCACGTAGATTGTGAAGGGGGGGGGGGAGAAGTTATCCTCACATCCCCACCTTAACGCTCCGCCGTCTCGCTTGAGCGGAACTTTCGGAAAGGTTTCGAAACACCGGTTTGCACCGCGGGCTGAGACTTAGGGATCGGCGGGGAAGGTGGGGGGGGGGGGGGGGGGTGGTGTTCCTCCAGCTCGCGAAGGAAGAAAAACTTTGGGAGCTCGAAACATCCTGGGTTGGGGGAGAGGTAAAGACGTTAGAGCCGTGTTGAAGGGGTGAGGGAAATGGCGGTGTTTTGAGGGAAGGGGGTGAGGGGCAGGTTCCCATGCAGACTCACGTCATGTCTCCCGAAGCCCTACAAAGAACCCTCCTCCTGTCCCCCCCCCTCCTCCAACCCTTTCCATCTCGTAGTCACGGGGACTAGATAGAGGGAAGTACGAAGTTCTGCGAGGAAGTTCACATCGTCCGCCATCGACTCTCTCCAACGATGTTGCTTTCCCCTCACTTCATTATCATCGGGTTTAATGCGACATAAATACTGCAAAATGGCTGACAAACTTTTAGCGGAGAAAGTATGTCAGGACGAGCTTCAGAGGCGCGGATGAATTTCCCGTTCGGATATTTGCCAACCGTGCGAAGAAAAAATAAAATAAAATAACGGTGCCACCACGGAACATTTTTTTGTCATGACGTTTTTTGTTCAGTATTGTAGTCGTCTACGACCTCTTCGTGACTTCTACCTCTCCCCCTTTCCGTTCTCGGTTCCCCCCACCACGTACCAAACTATTCCCCCTCACGCGATCGGAATTTTTTTGTAAACGCTCGAAAATCGTAGCAAAGAAGTTTCTCTCTCTTTAAGAAAAGATGCAGTGTGTCTGGAAGCAAGGAGGGTGGAGCGTGGTGGAAGATGGAGGGGCAACTACGACGCAGGGTTGAGGGAGGGGGGGGAGTAGAGTGGTAAGACGGCACTGGCGCCTGGTACTTAGCCCCAGGTATCTGATATCGCTTGATGCGAAAATCGAATTTAACGGGCCGGGGAGGCGGGCGACTCCGCTCGGCGTTGCCTTCAGCCTCCCAGCAGCCCCGAGATAGAGAGAGAGAGAGAGAGAGAGAGAGAGAGAGAGAGAGAGAGAGAGAGAGAGAGAGAGAGACCGTTCCGTTAACAGCACGAGGCGCCCACGCCAACCACGAATCAGGAGTGAGTGCTTCCTGAAGTCTTGTCGGCGGCGGGCTCGTTAGAGGCGGATGATGGCGTTCGTTTTAATTTTTTTTTTTGAACTTGTAATATCTCAGCTCCCGGTATGCGGCATTTAGTGGGAGTAAATTTCGTGAAGTGGAACGGAAGTGGCATGCAACGGAAATGTGTAACCACGGTGCTGCCATCTGTGAACCAAAACTTCATAAATACAAAGGGGAAACCTTCAAAGTATTAACCGTTTAATGAATTTTTTTTAAAATAAGATAAGCAGTATTTTAATAAAATTCCTTGTCGAAAAACCAGGTCTAAAAATCCGGGAATGAGTATTTTTTTTTTTCAATTATTTTTCGCTTTTATCAGAGCCGTTTCATTATGTAATATAAAATTTTGCTCTGCAAATCGAATGATTCGATAGTCGACTTAGCTGCTCCGGACGCGAAGTTTAGCCGCGGGTGCGAAACCACGTGTTATTCGCGTCCAGAAATTCAGCAGTAAACACCAAGTTTCGTATTATAAATGCATTTGCAACACGAGAACACATGAATTTGCAATTCACCGAGGTTAGATGTTACACATCTCTGGCGAGTATTGAAAGACTCGCTCATAATTTTTTATCATTTTTTTACTGCTCAGTCATAGTATTTTAGAGTGGCTTAATAATTCCATTTTTATTTATAGTATAAATCATACTTTTAATATTATTATTATACAAGATAACTTTATATAGGGTTGTGTTAGTAATTATAATACTTATTGTCACAAACTAAATGACTTTTACCGGTAAGAAAATTAAACATGAAGATATTCGAAAACTATTATAATATATGATTTTATTTAGTTTTTGGTAAAAATTTTAAATATGTTTTTATTCTTGTCATAATTATGAGAAAGCTGTGTAAAAAATTAAATACTTTATTTTTTTATTTACATTTTTGTGTATGTCCGATTGTTGCGTTGTCACATTTATTGCCACTGTATGTACATCTTAATTATAATGTTTGTTTTAACAGTGTTTTTGTGTAATTTTGTGTTCTGTATGTTATTGTATGTTTCATATGTTTGATTTATATGTAATTCTGTTGTTGGCCTCTAGCTGCTGGATGGCACATAAAACCAATTAAATAAAATTAAAAAAAAAAATACGGGCCATCGATGGAATGTGTCTGGTCGAGTAGAGGAACGGGTGCCGTCAGGATAAAATCACAATCGGAAACGTCCGTCACGTTACCCCACTCGCCGAAATATCGGGGTGTCCTGTTTTCAACGTGGACACGTCATGCGAACGTGAATTTGAAAACCAGGCCGGACGACGTCAGCCATCTTAGTTTCCTTCCTCTCCTTTTCTAGTCAGGTCCGTGCAGCACCGGTAAATGGCGCCATTTTGGAAACTGTCGAAGATTATCTTCCTTTTGATCCTCGTTCCTTGCCTCGAAATTGTATTTTTTTTTCGTCTCACAGTTGTTATATAACTTTTTTTTAAATATCAAACGTGGCTACAATTGCTCACTATTTTCAGCACAAAATGAAATTTATCTTATTAAAAATGGTGAACGCGTGGGCCTAATACATAATCGAACGATCTAGAAACGTGTAGTGTCCTATGAATATACACCAAACTAGAATATTCACTTGATAACATTTTAAAATATATAATAATTTCGTTACACTTCAAACTGACGTCCTGGTTATAAAACATTTCAAAGTCGATAAAAATAACGGGAATAGAACCAGAACCGCTAAGCTGCGAGGCAAGTAATGTGATCGTCTCCCTTTATATATTATGTGTATATAGTATATTTTGAAAGTTTTGGTGAGTTTGACATAATTTTTTTGTGAATAATTTGGACGAAAGCAAATTTTACAGTCAAGCCTTACCCGGGACTCGAATCCCTACCTCTCACGCCGGAAGCCGGCGTGGTAAAGAATTGTCCCAATATAACAGCTACAACGCTCATTTCAAAATCACTGCTCCTGCGGTTTCTTTCACATACCTGTTAGAATTCAAGGGGTATAAGCCCTGGCCATCTTGCAATTCCAAATATTTTCTTACCGCTTGCAACATAGCTCGTGTGCTAAATTTTTTTGGGTCGGCATGGCATAGGACTTGGCTTTGGCTACCTTTTTGAAGTCAACACTTGTGATGAACTGGTGTGATTATCATGACAGCTGCAGTCACCCGCGAGTAATAATAAGTTATTTCCTCGCGGCGCTTGAAGACAAATAAACAATAAATACATTGTTGCTACAATGTGTAGAATTTCTTGGAGATATGTGACTTATGCCTTGACGTGCCAAAAATGAGATCAAAATTTCGAAATTAGAATTCTAGCACAAAGATGAAAAAAATCCAAGATGGCGGGGCGCAGACTTTCTCCCCACACAAATCATCCAGTCCGCACATAACAAACACCTAATTAAGGGGGGTTTTATCGTAAATTATTTTGCTTCTAATATTTCGTGATTTTGCACAATTTCACTTAACAATTTATTATTTATAGGGTTTTATGAACTGAAAGGCAATTTGTATGACATTCCTGACTGGAACCGAAAGCATGAAATCATGTTATATACAATTTTGGATTAACTGTTTAATTGTAGTCTTCGTCTTAAAACCTTTATATGTTTGGTACAACATTAATTAAATAAAATTAAAATCAATATTCCTAAAACATTTAGAAATTAATTTTTCTATGGTTTTGGAAAAACCGAATATTTTTAATGAAATAAAATGATACATTTAGTGGTGAAGGTGTAGTTTTTGAAAATTCTCATATTTCTACACAAACACTCACCGCCTTCCACTAGCAGTTATATTGGTAGACAGCCCTTGGTTTACCATAGTTTCTTAGAAGGTTTGTTGGAAGTGACTTGGCGTCTTTGTTTTTATTTTTTAACGTTTTTAATAACTCGGTTTATTGTCTGTCTGTTCGGTGAAATCGATTTTAAATTAACTTTCTGATGAGCTAGATACTTGAAACTTTGAACATAGCTCAAAAATTGATGACAATGCAATATTGACTCGGTTTTTTGTCTGTCTCTTTGTTTTTTTTTTATGTCTGTTCGTTCCACATTTGTTTGGTTTTGTTTAGAGATGCCCCCGTATTCTTGGCGTTGGGCTACGAGCAGAACAGTACAGTGTTGCGGGATGCATAACGCAGCACTTCCAGGCGGTGCCTGCATCACCGACTGCTCCAGTCAAAAGTGTTTAAAATCGTTTCCAAAATTTCACTCACACACACTACTAAAATTCAGAAAATAATAATAACTTTTTTAACAAAACGAGTTTTTAAAAGGACTAAAAAGTATAAAATAATTCCTCCTAACCCCATACAGATTTATAACCACCTGCAATTTACTAACTCCATTACAGATTCTCCTGAAAATTTGTGTTTATGAATTTTTAATTACTATGAATATACTTTTAAGAATTAAAACGAAAAAAGCTAGGAGCGAATGCAATAAATAATAGTAAGGAGTGTAGGAAGTATCTACGTTGAGAAAACCCATACATCACTTCATATCATTTGCAGTGCAATATAATAAATTGTTAGTGACAGGTGAACTATTCATGCATAAATTTATCTATTACATGCGCCCCACATTCTTTGTTTTAAATCTAACAAGTATTTTCATAGGTATTAAAATAACACAATAAAATTTTCAGGACATTCTTTAATGGTATATGAATCTTTATGTGGCTAGGAGAAATTTATTTATACTTTTATTCCGTTTTAAAAACGTGGCATAACAAAATATTTTTTTATTTAATTATTATTTAAATTGAATTTCGGCTGTGTTTTTACCTAAAATCTCCATGGCAACAGCTGTTGCATTCTTGATGCTTCCTTCGATCTTCATGGCAACGGGTATTGAATTGTTGATGCATTCTTCGTCTCCTGACAACGGCTATTCCATTGAAGATGCATTCTGGTGTAACTGGTCTTGCCCTTCCAGAGCACGAACAGTGACTTATCTGACACCCTGTGAACGGTCGTTGCAAAATGGCAAAAAAAAAAAAAAATACTATTTTTATTCCGCGCAAAAAAGAAATGCCGACCCAAACACATACCAAGATCCAAGTGCCGGACCAATGAAACAAATTAGCAGACACTCCAAAAGCAGAGAAAAACGTGAAAGAACTACGTTCACCACCTTTAACCTTAAGTGGGACAGTGCTAACAATCCAAGTAAACTACAGATTAAAGAAAACTTTTTTATGTAAACCTTTAAAGATGTTACAAACATTTATAAATGATTCGATCAGTTTCCTGAATATAGTGAAAGGCTTCTTGTGAAAACTCATAATACTTATTAAAAAATATGGTACATAAAAAATATTCATTTAAGAAAATACGTTTTGAAATAGTATTAAAATACTTCTATAAAATTATTGGCCTTAATAAACCTATTCACTGCCCAGTGTATACCAAAACAGAATCATACAAAAAATTATATTCCTTTATAATGTTCATAAAAATGGGAGGCGAGTGATTTGTAACCAAGGCTACAGTCCCTATGAATATTGTCGCGCAACACTTCACAAGCAGTAGCCAGGACAATGTTCGTAGAAACGACAGTTTGCAGGCGGTACTAACACACTCCACGGGGCAGTTAAATGAACGCAGTGGCGCACAGAACTAGGAGCAAGTCGTCTACTGAAACACTGTTAACTATGAGGTATTTGATGAATCATGACCAAACAAATTCACGTAACAGAGCTTTCCCAAAAAAAATGCGTGATCAAAGCAGACTAAATCCCAATCCATTATATTTTCATAAAACTTTACGTTTTTTTCCGTCTCTGTTTCAGTTGAGGGCTGTCTGAAAAATCTAACTAAGTCATCGCCAAACAGTTGACTGAACATCAAACCAGCGTAAAAAAATTACGCGAATCAAATATCACAGCCAAGTTATTAAAAAATACGTAACTGTCAGAACAGTTCGTACAAAAGGCGAAGTTAGCTTCGCACCTTTAGCACGGGCTCGTTAAAAGTTACTAGCACTATCGGATATCACAGGTTATTACGTGAATACGTCTTTAAAATTGCTTCCATAGTGGGAGGCAATTCAAAAAAACATATGAAAACAAAATCGGGTGGATACAGTTTGGTGTCGCAGCTACATATATATCATCTTCATCCGAAACTTAATTACACCAACTGGATAGCTAAAGGATTCAAATAATTCGTTACGCTAAGTGAGAACTGTTACGCATCGCGCACCATTCTGAGATCATTTTACTTCGTTTCGAGATTTCCACTCTGAGAAACTACGACGTTCATTTGACTTTCAAACGTCAGTTATCGTTAAAATCTATCCATTCCATATATGAAACATTAATGTAAAATAGTTATAGAGAATGTATATGGTGTTACAATTAAAAAAAAATTGCGTATTCACGTAAAACACACGGCCGTGTCCATAACACAGCCACACCCCATTATTTGACGTGATAACGTCTTATAAATCGATGAACGCCGGCTGCACGCACGAAAAAGCATGACTCATCGTCACGTTCTGCCTGAGCAAAGCGTGCAAGAACCTGCCAACCACCGGACGAGAAAATCTTCTATAATATTAAACAGGTTAAGGCGGGTTTTTTAAAACTAATTGTTAGTGATTATATTCAAACAAATTATTTAAATTAAATTTGCAAAAACTGTAAATAATATTTGAAAATTAATAACGTATGCAATTTTTCATTAAAACGTAAAATTATCGTCCGTAAACCGACTTTACAGACAACCCACACCTTTTTTTTAAATTTTTTTTTTTACCTGGCGGAGCGTTGTTGTTGCCATCGACGTACCCCGCGGCAGAAGGCTGTGACGGGGCGCCAGAAAGCGGCGATCAATTCTCTGCAGGCACGGCCCGTTGAGAAGCCTAAGATGTACATCAAGTTCTGTCCCTGCCCGAACACGCCCGAATATTCACCTTCGGCCAACCTCGGGATTTGTTTTATGTTTGCGCAGGGAAAAATGAATTCAAATATTTAAAAGTGGTCTGTTAGGTTAGCTACATTGAAACACTTTAAAACACTATGGACGGTTAGTTGGGTTAGTATAGCTACATTAAAATAAACAGAGAAATATAAATATATATAAACAAATCCCGAGGTTGGCCGAAGGTGAATATTCGGGCGTGTTCGGGCAGGGACAGAACTTGATGTACAACTTAAGCTGGGTTTACGATTGATTTCTTTAAGAATTATAACTTAACATCGAGCACACGATTAAGTCAAAACTACATTTTCCAGTTTATGATTGACCTAGAAGTCGTTAATTCTAACCAATCACAGCACAAAACACATGGTAGGCCATTGTTCGAAACGGAGAAGCAGGTTTGAAATAGGTTATTGACAAATGGGATATCTATTTTTCGGAATGGATGATGATTACAAATGACAAATATACGAATTCTAACCCAAAATACTGCCTCGCTCGGTCCAATAATAAGACATAAACTTCCGGTTGAAAGGTTCCGGTTTGTTGTGATTGGTCGCTTCCCTTAGGTCTTAACGAAAAATATAAAATATAGCCATTTCTGTTAAGTCTTAAAGTCATCATATGGTTCGCACACGACCCGTCAAAATTCACACACGACAATCATAAACCATTCCACTAGTTTACATAGAGTCATATGGTAAGTATACGACTGAGTCTTAAGTCTTAATTCTTAATTTTCAATCGTAAACCTACCTTTAGGCTTCCCCGGCCCGTTCCTACCGCGCGCCGAGCCACTGCAACGTTTGAATATATATACTGTATAGAAGTCGCCAGCCCAGGTTAAAATTTCTAATACGGTTTTGAGGTAGTTGGTTAATTCACCGCCGCAATCGCCACCATCTCTAAGGCATCGACTTGCGGTGGTCCCTAGCGGACAAGTGTCGAACTCTTCAAACACCCCTTCCCCCTCCCGTGGAACGAACTTGAGCTGCAGTGAATGATAGGTGGGGGGTGCGGGGAATGACAGCGGGCGACAGAGCTGCCCTCTAACGTGTAAATAACAACTAAGACGATACAGGGCGTTACGGCAGCGCACTGCAGCGGTGAAGTTCCCAAGCTGCTCATCATACGCTCCTGAAAAACGTAGAGTAAATCCTATCCACTCGCGACTTCTATACAGTATATATATTCAAAGCTGCAGCGCTCTTGCGCATGACGTCACTCGCCCCAGCGGCCGCTCTCTCTAGCGGCAGTCTCACGCGACAATCACCTCGCGCACGTAACTCGTTCAAATACAAAACCTAGAGCCTCTGAAATAAGTCTACACAACGAAACAAAAATATCCGATGATGAATTTTAGCTTAAAAAAAAATTGGTTGTATGTATCTAAAGTCGGTTTACGGACGATAGTTCAACGTGAAAACGTCATAACAAAACATTGATGAAATGATTGCATACTTTTATGAAGAAAATTGAATCAATTTTTATTTTAATAATAAAAGAATAAATACTTGAAATTATACTAGTAATCAGAATTTTAAAATGCAAGAATAATTAACCTTTTTTGCAGAAATTTTTGTTGTAATAAGCAATGAAAACCACATTAACTTTTCACTTCACTTTATAAACAGTCGAGTGGAAGAGAGATAGATGCGGCGCAAGCGTACAATGAGCGTAACGGGACACAGCGTAACGGAACAATGTGCGTAACGGGATACTTTTTTCGTGCGTGCAGCCGGCGTTCATCGATTTATCAGACGTTGTCACGTCAAAAAAATACAGAAAAAAAAACAAACATAAAACCTTTTTTACGTTGACAAAAAAAAAGGGAAATTAAGCTTTTTGAAAATCTGATCGCCAAAGGTTATTTGCACACAAAATGGCCGCATGGCCACACTAGCTTTTAAATACGTTAAATGTGCCACCAATGCCATTACACTACCTCGAACTGAAAGTTGGCTCGCTGATCATTTTTCTGCGGAATACGAATTTGCACGAGACTCTTTTTTTTTAAAAAAAAAAAAGTCTGCGTGGTGGTAACATAGAAGAAGTGATGCCTAATAACAGACAACGAGACAGGGGAAATTGAGTTGTACCGCGAATACCTTTAATTAAAACCAAAATGACATGAATTTTTTTTAACGATTGCAATTTCCAGTTTAGCTGCCTTCCAGTTTGATAATAAAAAAAACTATCAACCATCCGCTATAAATATAAAGTCATAATATCTTCTTATCCGGGAAACACCTGGTGTTTGCAGATACATAGGTTTCTTTGGTTAAATAAAACTGTCTAATACATTATTTCTTCCGGTTATCTTATTTATAAAGATTTTAAAAAAATATATGAATTGATTTTCAAAATTTCATTCGGTTTTTCTTTCTTTTTTATTCGAGGCATGACAGTGGCGCACCCACGAGGAGGGGCATGTATAATGAACAGTTCGAGAGTGTACTGCCTGCAGACCGCAGTAGCGAAGCACAGGAGCAGCAACTGGCGATCCAATTAAAATAAAGTTCAGTGACGAAGGCTACAATAAAACAGTCGATCAAAACAGCATAACATATGATTGCATTCTTTCAGTTCATGATACGCGGAAAACAATAATTTGTCTGTACTTTTACAAAAAAAATCTTTCTGAAAACAGTTGCCAAGAGATAGTTTGTTGTATCACAATAAAGATATTGTAACGTGGTAAAACACATGGCTATGGTTATTTTTGCACGATTGTATGAAATACCTTTTTTCGAGAACTTACGAAAACTGGCGTTTTTATATTATATTTTGATTGATTATTCATTCAAGCATGATAATTTTTTTAGACTATGGAAAATATAATAAATAATTAAACAATTTACTTTATTTGATTGTATCTTGCTTGTTATGAGCGGAAGTTATTACTAGAAAGCTATTCAGGGAACGGTTTACAAATAACTTTAAGCATCGGAGGTACTGGGACAAAACACGAAGCATAAATTCCATGGTAAGAATCCGAACCAAGTGTTATTGTGTAGGGATGCAGTCGTTTTCATGTAAATGTACAAATTTACAAAATGAATATTTATGTTCCATTTACAAAAATAAAATAAAGCGTAGGACTGACATAAAAATGTGCCTTTAAGTTCATAAAAAAAATTGGTTGTCTGTAAAGTCGGTTTACGGACGATAGTTTGACGTGACGTCATAACAAAACATTGATGAAATGAATGCATACTTTTATGAATAAAATTGAACCATTATTATTGAATTATCACTATTTTGTATGGATACAAAGAAGGAGTGAAATGAAATCTACAATTTAATTGATAAATTTACTTTTATTTGCACTCATTAATTCAAATATGTTTATTACTTTAACGAAGAGATTATTTTAACGATAACTTGTATACATGTTTGCTATTTAACTTCTTCCAATCTGTGTTATTCTGTTAAGGATAGGACGATGATAGGAAAAGTAGGAAACGAATGGGAGTGTTTAAAGTTTTAATGTGCCTCGAAAAAGTCAAATCGATGGTTGTTCCAATCGAGTGGAAGATAGATAGATACGACGCAAGCGTACAGTGAGCGTAACAGTACACAGCGTAACGGGACAATTTGCGTAACGGGACACTTTTTCTTGCGTGCAGCCGGCGTTCATCGATTTATTAGACGTTGTCACGTCAAAAAACCATTAAATAAGGGCTTGTTTGTGAGTTCTGTGTAAAGCAATGCGTAAAAACACGAATTATTAGAAGCGAGGTAGTAGTTTGTGACGTCACCCCCACAAGCGCGCATTACACTGGGTGGGCGGTGCTGGAGGGGACATGCAGGCTTCGCTAATGCAGACCTTCCGGTAATCCGTCGGTTACGGACTGGAACAATGTGTTCTGCTCACCACCCGCGGAGTGGCTTTGTTCGAGGGAGCATTGGACGTTTACTCTTTCAGTCGCCGTATGTTGGTGGTCCGGAGTCGACTTGCGCCGTTCGGGTAGTACACACATCTCAGCGTTTAAACACAGCTAGTTTTGTTTGTGAACACGAATACAACGTAATTCTCACAAGGCCGGAATTGTGTATTTTTAATACACGAAATTATTTCCTTTGTTTTTCCCCCCCTAGAAATTAAAGACGAATGTTTTGTTTCTACGACAAATGAGAATGTACAGTGCAAAATACGCTTTGATTTTTTAATATAACATTTAAACCCCAAACTTCTTTAAATTATTTTTTTATAACAGGAAGCCTTTTTTTTCGTGGACCTATTCTTACCTTTAGTGGAATTAAATCACGCAGAACTAAAGATGAATAGTTTTTAGTGGCCTACTAATTTATAATTTCACTTTTCGTTTGGGACGGATAGATACTGATTTACTTTTCTTAACTTGGTGCTGTCTTAAATGAGTAATGTTTTATTAGTTCAGTTCGATGTGTTTTCAAATTTATTATGCCCCAATATCTTGATTTTTTTAGTAAAAACCACACCACGCATGATGGTATATACGCCATCTTTGAGCAATTTTTTTAAGTTTAAAATTATAAAAATATTTATTTGCAACGTGAAATAATAAATAAATCTCAACTGGTTTTTCCCTTATTATGAAATTTAAGTCTTTACAGCCATTGCCTTTTGATAATATTACTACACTTGTATTTATTCCCCAAAAAAAACGAATTTATACCGAATGCCAGTGACTTAAAAGGGGAGCTATTCATAGCAGCCACACAGATAAATGAAGGTTCGAATCAAACAAACATTTGTTTATATACTTGCTGTTAAAAAATAATATTTTGTTGGCCTAACCAAATTTGACGAGTAAGAATATTCTTACACTTAACAGAACACGTATTCAATTGAGTTGACTAAATCATTTTTTGTCGTGTCAACAAAAATCTTTCCCACTTCAAAATATTCATCCGAATCAGCTTGGGCTTCAGGGTTTGTAGCCGCGTCCTCGGCGAATGATTCGCCGACGTTTCGGTCGACGTCGCAGTCGCCATCATCAGGGGGGAGCAGTTTACCTACTGTAACTGCATCGGTAGGTAACTGCTTCACTGACGATGTGCGACTGCAACGTAGAACCGAAAACGTCGGTTGAATTATTCGCCGAGGATTCGGCCACAACCCCAGCCAAGCTACTTCAGACAATGGCCGTGGAAGCCTGCGAACATTATTTTTGTCTGAATCAACAAAACAGCCCCCCCCCCCCCTCCCTTCCCCGCTCTGTAGCTGACCGTCCAGTTCCGAGCCGAGTGATCTACCGCTGCCACCGCCGCTTGTGGCACAATGGACGGAGCGGACGCACGAACGCACCGCAGAACGCAAAAAAAGGTAAACGTCAACTAACCAGGAGCGGCGCGGCGGTTCGCAATCGAAACGCACGCACGCAAGCGGACGTCTTCGTGCGCAAGGACGGAAGCGTTACGTACGGGAACTGGCGGACTGCCATCTCCCCTTCCGCATCCCCCGTCCGCCCTCTACGGGAGCACCACGTTCGGGTTTTGAGTTCAAACCGGACCGCTGCGATCCACAGAGTCAGGAGTTTTCAGTAGACGGTCAGCCTTCTTTTCCAGACGTGAGAGCCAAACGCCCGATCGTGCATCTTTAGAGTTTTTATTTTGTTCATTGTAAATAAATATGGCGGTGTTGATAAAAGCAAATACCACAAACAAAGGCAACGGTATTTATTTGTAATTGTTTTTTAAAAGAAAATACCTAATTGAAGAAACGTACTTCGTGGATTTGTGTATTTTTCATACCGTATAAAATCTAGGAAGTCCTTGTCTTCCGCAAATATTCTCGGGACGCCCCATATTCCGCGAATGATTATTATGGTCAACTCATGATAACTAATGGTCAATTAGGTTAGGTTAGCTACATTATAAATACTTTAAAACATTGTGGACGGTTGGTTGATTTGGTTAGGATAGCTACATTAATGCTACTGTGAAATCATGTAAACGGTTTCCTAGCCCTGGATAGCTACATATTAATGAGTTATTTGCTAAGCAACCATAAAATGATTTTACAGTATTTTTAATGTAGCTATACTTACCTAATATAACCAACCATCCCCAATGTTTTAAAGTATTTATAATGTAACTAACCTATCCTAATCGACCGCAAAATTTAATGCCACACCGGTTTAGACAATGAGATAGAACGGGGGAAAAAGCGAGCATGAACTTCGGGTAACTTCGGGTAACTTCGGGTAACTTCGGGTAACTTCGGGTAACTTCGGGTAACTTCGGGTAACTTCGGGTAACTTCGGGTAACTTCGGGTAACTTCGGGTAACTTCGGGTAACTTCGGGTAACTTCGGGTAACTTCGGGTAACTTCGGGTAACTTCGGGTAACTTCGGATAACTTCGGATAACTTCGGATAACTTCGGATAACTTCGGGTAACTTCGGGTAACTTCGGGTAACTTCGGGTAACTTCGGGTAACTTCGGGTAACTTCGGGTAACTTCGGGTAACTTCGGGTAACTTCGGGTAACTTCGGGTAACTTCGGGTAACTTCGGGTAACTTCGGGTAACTTCGGGTAACTTCGGGTAACTTCGGGTAACTTCGGGTAACTTCGGGTAACTTCGGGTAACTTCGGGTAACTTCGGGTAACTTCGGGTAACTTCGGGTAACTTCGGGTAACTTCGGGTAACTTCGGGTAACTTCGGGTAACTTCGGGTAACTTCGGGTAACTTCGGGTAACTTCGGGTAACTTCGGGTAACTTCGGGTAACTTCGGGTAACTTCGGGTAACTTCGGGTAACTTCGGGTAACTTCGGGTAACTTCGGGTAACTTCGGGTAACTTCGGGTAACTTCGGGTAACTTCGGGTAACTTCGGGTAACTTCGGGTAACTTCGGGTAACTTCGGGTAACTTCGGGTAACTTCGGGTAACTTCGGGTAACTTCGGGTAACTTCGGGTAACTTCGGGTAACTTCGGGTAACTTCGGGTAACTTCGGGTAACTTCGGGTAACTTCGGGTAACTTCGGGTAACTTCGGGTAACTTCGGGTAACTTCGGGTAACTTCGGGTAACTTCGGGTAACTTCGGGTGTGGCTCTCCCGTCTGTGAAAAAAAATTGGTTGTCTATAAAGTCGGTTTACGGACGATAGTTTAACGTGACAACGTCATAACAAAACATTGATGAAATGATTGATCCAGAAGAAAAGGAAATATATTCGGCCTGAGACTGAGCCGTAATATGTTATTGCAACCAAACCATTTAGGCATTAAAAAATATTATATTCTTTGAGGAAGAATTTTTTTTTTAATTTTTCTATCTTTTGTATGATAAAACCTACCTCTGCATACTTTTATGAATAAAATTGAATCATTTTTATTGAATTATTACTATTTTGTATGGATACAAAGGAGTGAAATGAAATGTACATTTAATTAATAAATTTACTTTTTTTTCATTCATTATTCAAATATATTCATTACTTTTTAAATGTTACGTGCGCCGTATTTATTTTTACAAGTTCAAAAAAAATTTCCCACCTACCGGGATTCGAACCGACTTCCTTACGATTAGTAGAGCAGCTGACCGCTCAGCCACAAGGCCACATTTGATAATTAATAGTTTCAGATGTTATATCTACCGTTATAAAAATTTTGTTCACGGTAGGGGAATAATATTATTTCGTTTTTATAACTCGATTTTATAACAAATACGCATCCCAAATACACCAAACTTATTTATAAGGTGTTACAATATTTTTTAAAACATTGTGCAAAAGATCCCGGTTGTAATTTGAATTATTATGCGTAACTGTAAAACACCATTGTTGGTTCAAAACGTATTTGAATATTCAACATTACTTTTAAATAACCGTACCGATTGTGCTGAAAATCGGTGGACGATCGTTAAATTACATAATATTAATAATTCAAACGACGAAAATATGATTGAAAAGTCAAATCGATGGTCGTTATAATCGAGTGGAAGAGAGATGCCGCGCATGCGTAGGCCCTACAATGAGCATGAAGAGAGATGCCACGCATGCGTACAATGAGCAAACAGGAACATCCGTAGTGGGACACTTTTTCGTGCGTGCAGCCGGCGTTCATCGATTTATTAGACGTTGTCACGTCAAAAAAGGCTTCCCTTTTTTTTTTTTTTTTGGGCGTCCAACAAATATGGAGCCAAAATTAGCTGAAGGAAAAAAGTCTTTCAAAACAGTTACCATCTGATCATGCAGACGTGGCCACCCCTGGGTCCAACTGTGCTTACTAGAAGTTTCATTTAAGCGTGGCGGATATGAACCGGAATTCGCCATATTGGTTTCAACAGGTTTGTACACGGCAACCACTTTTAATCATTTTAAATTGAGAATTTACGTTCGTTTAAGGTGTAGATCACACATTAAGACATTTTCAGAGCCCATTGCATTTTTTAAATTATTCCTATACACTTGTATTCATTCCCAAAAACGAATTGATACAAAATGCCAGGGAGATATTCGTAGCAGCCACACAGAGAAAAAAGGTTCGAAATAAACAAATCTTTGTTTATACACTTGCTGTTAAAAAAATATATTTTGTTGGGCTAAACAAATTTTGTTGAGTAAGAATATTATTACTCTTAACAAAATATAAAATTGTGTTAACAAAATCATTTTGTCGTGTCAACAAAATCTTTCCGACTTCGAAATATTTGTCTGAATCAACAAATGCACATACGTATTTCGCCATATAGGAACAAGTATTTTATTGAGGCAAACGAACCCTCCTCTCAGCGCATCGGCTGTCGGCAACGTCCGCCGCGTTTCCCCACTGGACAGAGAGTCTGGGGTTCGACCCCGGGTCAGGAACAGCTGTGGTCAGGAGGCGGGCCACCCGAACAGACTTCGTGCTCCCGTGTTTCTACCTCATTGGTTTGGTTTCCATAAATGCTTTTATTCAATGAAAAAATTTGATTACATAGGTGGCGAGGCCAATAATACTACAATGATGATAATAATAATAATATACAACAAACCATTCCAATATATACAAGCTGCAACGCCAGACGGTATTGTCTCTTCTTGCAGACTTTAAGACGAGTAAACACTAAGGACAAAAAAGAGCATACGTGACAAACATCACACGATAAGAACATACATAATTGCAACGGGGGAAAAATATACCAAAAAACCTCATTATTGTGGGTTCCTTAGCTTGAAATGGAAAGCGGTAAATATCAAACTATTATTAATTTTTGAATTTAAAAAAAAATAAAAATTTACTAGCGAAAAAAAAAAATTTTAATTACATTATTTCCCCCTTGCACCCACAAGCTGGGATTGTTTGGAAGAAACGCGGCTTTAAAGCCGTGTTTTAATTCATGCTAAAAAGCTGGGGTTGGAACACTTCCAAACAATAACAACTAAAAACGTTATACAAACCATACATCCACGAGGGAAAAAAGGTTCAAGAAAATCAGAAGCTCAAATTGAATATTTAGATTTGGAAAGTAAAAGAAATAATAATAATAATAAAATTTTAGTTTGGTCGATTGTATGAGCAACGATTAGGAATATTTTGGATTAATAAAATAAATATAAAATTTTACAAACATTAAAAAAATATATATTTTACATCGGATTCATCCCCTCTTAACTACATATTCACATATGTGTATGCGTGTGTATGTATAAGCTAGTGCCGTAGCAACGGAGCGAAACCCTCAGGGACACGAGGCCTATGTCACAAGCAAGACCCTGATGCAACCGAGCCCTCGTTCATCTCTTCAACCCCCTCTCCTCCCCCTTCGACCCGTCACACCACCTCCTCCTGTTTCTCCAGGGAAATGGCGACACCGCCTGCTAGCCCTCGCCAGACTGTTTCCATTATCTTGTTAACTTCCTTGCTTCCGAGTGACATTCTAATGCCTGTCCTTGAACCACCTCCCATTTTCCAGCTTCTCTCTCTAACTGTAACTCTCTGTTTCTAAATTTCTCTCTCTACCTTTTTCTCTGGCTTTCTCTTATTGCCTATACCTCTCTTATCTCTTATTCTCTACATCTCTTCACCTCTACCTCTCGTTATCTTTAAATATCTCGCTACCTCTACCTTTCTCCTTCTCTACCCGTACATATATCTACCTCTACACCTCTCTACATCTACATGTATCAACCTCTACCTCTCTTTACCTCCACCGCTCTTCATCTCGTTACCTCTACATTTCTCCGCCTCTACCCTTCTGTACCCGCACATCTCTCTACATGTACATAGGTATATCAACCTCTACCTCTCTTCCACCTTTGCCATTGCTAGTTTGCACGGGTTGTTTTTAGAAGATGTTTCACGAACACTCGGAGAACAAGCCGACGTATGATGCCTGATGGTTGCTGACGTCAAATGCCACGTGCCTGGACAGCTCTGATGTTCCCGCGGAGGCAATGCAGCCAGAAAACACCACAGCTCAGGCCAGCGATGGCCAACTGTCGGGCCTCGACATAGTTTTGTACGGCCCGCCTACTAGGAAAGTACAAATCATCAAAAACCACTGCATTAACTACCAATAATGAGTTTTTCCAGTCGCAAAAAAAAAAACGTGCTTGAGGATATGTATCTCAGATATGAGAATCTTATCAAAACCACGTAAATAAGGCTTTTTTTTTTAATTTTACGTTTTACTAACAGTTTCATTATGGTACGTGAACAACAATTACGGAACTACGGTACGCAGCTCTGCGCGGGCCGTGTGAAAACAAGGAGGGACGCTCCCTGGTGTAATTGGAAAACACGAAGCTTTGTCGAAGAGGGAGAATAGAAGCGAAAGGGGGGGGGGGGGGAGGGGAGTAGTGCGCGAGTGTTTGTGCCCGCTGGGTGCGAAGAGGCTGGTGTTTGAGGGGGGGGGGGGGGAAGGACGGTATTACACGAAATACCGTCGGTTGTTTGTGATTCTCGCCACCTCCTGCCTGCTTCACTCCTTCTCTCCCCCCTCCCCCCCACCCACACCACCACCGCCACCACCACGACTGACCTTTTCAACCGGCAGTCAATTACGTGGCGAGGTCGCGGCCGGATATTGGCCGCCATTTGTTCCCGCGCGACGGGTGAGTGGGGGCTGAAGTGGGCGGGGTCGAGAGCGCGTCTCGGCCGGCAGGGAGACGGAGCTGTGTCATACTGTGTGCGACACGCCACTCTGTGTGCGGCCCGCCATACCCTGAAAATTGAGGTGTCTAATTGTTTTTTGAGAAAAAAAGAAATAATTTTCTACTGGTTTGTTATATATATATGTAATAATAATAATAATAAAAGAGAGTTTTAAGACGAACTTTAAGAGGCCCGCCTCGTCAGGGGTGTATGTGTGTTAGTGAGGCGGGATGATAAGCGCGACGCTCGCTGGTGCTTCTAGCGCGGTGTCTCCTCTGGACTGGCGCGCAGTCTTCTCGTCGGGTACAGGACAACTGTGAAATTTGAGCGGTGACCGTAACACTATATGGCCGAGAAATGATGATAAATGTGTAATGCAAGTCCCTTAAGTTCTTTCAAAAATCGGTACTGGTTGATTTACGCCTAAAAATTACTCTGAATACACGCGTTTTAGCCATTTTAACTTTTAAAAAAAATACAGTTTAAAAAGTTAATCCGAAATCAAAAGTAATTTTCGGCCCTTAACGAACTCTTAAATGCTGTACGTAAGCAGACCCCACTAGGATATCTTGAGTGGTTTTAAAATCGCGTTGTTTTTCCTGAAGCTCTGCGCACCGTGTGTGTGCCCAGACAGGCGGCGCCCTTAACATACAAACCGAAAATCAAAAATTGTTCACCACATTATTTCATGCTTTCAAATTTGCACTCATGAAATTTATTACACAAGAACTTGTTTTTAGTAGAAAGGAGCTTATATAAACAATTAAAAAGGGTTATTTTATTAGTGTACTTTAAATAATATTCAATTTGATGTAGATTATTTTGCTTCTAATATTTAGTGTTTGCACAAATTCATGCTATAACCTTTTTGTTTGACGTGACAACGTCTCATAAATCAATGAACGCCGGCTGCACGCACGAAAAAGTGTCCCGTAACGCACATTGTCCCACTACGGATGTGTCCTGCTATGCTCATTGTACGCATGCGTGGCATCTCTCTTCATTCTCATTGTACGCATGCGTGGCATCTCTCTTCATTCTCATTGTACGCATGCGTGGCATCTCTCTTCCTTTCGATTAGAACGACCATCGATTTGACTTTTCAATCATATTTTCGTCGTTTGAATTATTAATATTATGTTATTTAACGATCTTCCACCGATTTTCAGCACAATCGGTACGGTTATTTAAAAGTAATGTTGAATATTCAAATGTTTTAAAACTTCCACAACACAAAACAAAATTTTGATATATATAACATCTGAAACGATGATTCCAATATGGCCTCGTGGCCGTGTGGTTAGCATCGTTGACTACCAATTCTAAGGTTGACGGATCGAATCTCGGCCATTGCAATTTTTTTTGTACTTGTAAAAATAAATAGGGCAGTCGCGACACTTCAAAAGTAATAAACATATTTGAATTAATGAATGCAAATAAAAGTTAATTTATTAATTAAATTGTAGATTTTATTTCACTTCTTCTTTGCATCCATAAAAATAGTGATAGTTCAATAAAAATGATTCAATTTTATTCATAAAAGTATGCAGAGGTAGATTTTATCATACAAAATATAGAAAAATTAAAAAAAAATTCTTCCTCAAAGAATATAATACTTTTAATGCCTAAATGGTTTGGTTGCAAAAACCTATTACGGCTCAGTCTCAGGCCGAATATGATATTTCATTTTCTTCTGGATCAATCATTTCATCAATGTTTTGTTATGACGTTGTCACGTTAAACTATCGTCCGTAAACCGACTTTACAGACAACCAATTTTTTTTGTTAAGTAAATGTTTTTTTCCTACTCAACAAGTCTTTATTATGAACTTTTTATGAACTTAAAGTAAATTTTTATGTCAGTTCTAAAATGTACTGAATGCATAATATATTGGATTAACCGTTTGTATATAGCCTTCATGTTCAAACTATCTATTTTTGTATATCATTTTTAAATCTTAAATAATAAAATTTCCTTAAAAGCCTGAAAAAATCAAATTTTTATGTTTTTTAAATCGTAGTTTTTTGTTAATTTAATGAATAAAATGCTGAAAATAAAGTATTTTAAGAAAAAGACTACATACGAAGGATTAATCCAAATTTGTGTAGGTACCACATGAGTTCATACATTCCGTTTATGCGAGGACTAACACAAAATGTTAGGGTCTAAAAAAATTAAACAAGGACATATGACATATGTAGTAAACCAAACCTGTATTTTATTAAATAAATTTTAAATGTAATTCACACAAATATTTAACTATAAAAACTTTGCCTATCACGTTTTGTTGTTTGTTAGTTTTTGCGCCAGATATAATTATATTGTTATCTGCTATTCGCAATATATCAGTCGTGCCTTGGATCCATTATTGCATTCTATGTACTTTGTTATATATTCTGTCATATTACCTTTTTATATTCGTTTTTTTTTGTTTGGATTTACTTTTTGATACCTTTTTCTGCATCTCCCCCTATTTTTTATTTGTCATTATTGCTTTGGTTAATACAATTTTTACAAAGGCCTTTTTTGACTGATAGACTCTGTTGACACACATTTTTTTGTCGTTTGTGTTTTGTTCCATTCAACCCATATTGATGTAAATGATTAAATTGTTTTTTTTAAACGTCAAAGAAAAGAAAAAAAGAGTTCGTTAAAATTTTTAGTGAAGTAAAACGCCGGGCTTTTGAAATAAATAAAATCTAACAAAACATTACCCACACAGTAGAGTCGCGTTTTCTCTCCGAATACCTACCACTTCCACATTCTGCTAACCGGGACATCCTACTCGCTTATTAAGCATTGTCGTGGTGGCTGCTGCTTTGCAACCTCCTTTTAACTTCTCTCTCCCCTTCCCACCCCTCTTCTACATGTCCCTCCGTTCTCCACGGCGGATTTCAGCGTAAGCAAAAGTTGCGCCTGTCGGTAAGGGCGCATGGTGAAAAAATAATAAAGGTCGGTGGGAAACTCGTTGTGCGTACGTACGGTTCCTAACCCTTCCTCGAATGTGGAAACTGGGTTATTTCGTTACTTCATTCCCTACCCCGTCCTCACTCTATTCATTTCACCCTGGCTTCCGCTCGCGTTCTCTACTTTCCCCCCTCCGTCTTAATCTCTCTCTCTCTCTCTCTCTCGCTGCTTCGCTCTCGAGACCTCGCCTCCACACGGCGCACGCCGCAACTTCCTGGGCGCGCCCTAGCGTGGCACGGAGAAACCACGGCTATAGCCTGTCCCACGCTGAGACTGCAGCACAGAGGCAGTCACGAGCGCCGAGGACATACTGACACCACCCGGCTTGTTAACACTGGACATCCTATATTGTGTACCGTCGTCATTTATAATAAGCGTTAACATACTTTTAAATGTTAATATTTGTTGATTTTTTAGACCACAAATTAGTGCCTTTTGCCAGTATTATTACAGCCGTATTCATTCTGAAAAGAAAAAAAAAGTTCATACTACAAAGCGAAAAAAAAAAATATTGAGCGTTTTATCACTATTAATAACCAGGCATTCCACAATACAGTGTGATATGCTTAAAAGAAAAAAAAATTATCAAGTGTTGTTACCAAGATGGCGTCTTTCATTTAAGTCTCCTCAGATATAAAAAAATATTGATTATGATTAAATACAGCATGTAAATTTATTTCAAAAATTCTCGATTAAAATTTTTCTTGAAAAAATACAGTGTTTCAGAAACATTCTATTAATGTTTCATAGCATCACACTGTCATTATTTTTTACATGAAAAAATTCCTTCCACTGAATTCTTGTTCTGCCTGATATTTAAGTATGAATGTGTTGGTCTGTGCTGTTGTCGTTGTGTTGTCCGTGGCACCTTTTTAGGTTCATTATTGGGTTCATCTGTTTGACATCAGCTCGTTAAGACTTGTTTTCTGTTGTGAGGTTTATTTGCTTTTATAAAAATTTTGAAACAAAATTTTACGTCAAAGTATCACATGATCAACACATATCTGTTCCCACAGCAATGTTGGAAATCTATATTTGGAGAAAGGATATCGAAAGTAAATTTTTAAGCAATGGTCCCGTAAAGTTTTCAAATTAAATTGAAACCAACTATTTTTTAATATTGTGAGGTTGTGGGTGTTGAAGCCGAAGTTTCGGTGAACGCTATATTCGTCATCTTTAGGGTAGCAGTGGCCAAATCTAGCACACAATTTAAGTAATTTTGTATGTCCATCGCAAGAAAAGAAATAAGACTGCAGTTCTACGGCTTCAGAAATACCTGCACAGAATATTAAGCGAGTGGTAAAATAATAATTTTCTTCGTTTGTTTGGCCATTCTTCAGCAGCCTCATAACACTGGCCTGCCTCGTCGAAAGGAGCCTCGTAACACTGTGTATCCACACTCGTATCCCTCCGTATTCTTCATTAATTTGGCGTGTAGAACCATGTCGGAACACTCCAAAATGAGTCTCACGAATCTATGTTACATGTAGGTGAATTCAATAGGTACTCATTAGTAAATAAACGAAAATTTCTGGATAAATTTTATACAGTGTTCTTTGTAGACTTATGTCGAAAATGTTTAACAGTGCAGAAATATCATTTTGCAGCGTGCCTGGCTGTAACTGCAACTAGCGTGTAAAGCTTCAGGTACTAACCCACCCCATTAAAACATTTTTTTGTTTCCTAAAGTTTTTTTGATTACAATAAATAGATATTGAATAGCCACTACACCCACGTATATAAACTTTAATTCTTAAATTCGTTAGATTTTTTTTATGAAAAGAGTTGAAACAAGTTTTCCGTAAACTTTTTTTTGTATGAAAATAATTGGTACTCAGTATTATATTACAATTGATTAAGGCAAGTGCTGGAATCTTTACGTAGGTATTCAATCAAAGAACTATTAGGTCAGAGAAATGACAAAATAACATTTGCGTACTAGATGTACACGGGAGAAGTTACCAAATATCAGTACCAGCAACAGAATGAACTGTATACAGAATAGTTAAAACGTAGTTTTAACAGTTCCACGATTAGTAAGAACAGTTGCAGTTAAATGGTGCCTTTGACCCAGAACATTGCTGTCACATGTCACGGTTTGGGAGAGTAATAGATTTAGAATATTAGTTGGTACGACAATTTTGAAGTGAAACTTCTTTGGTCGCGATGAGAGTAAATTTCTAGGCCTAATTTTAATGCAACGTTTACGTAAAACATTGTTGTGAAACGTCCCTGATGCGAAAACGACAGAGAACAGGTACGTGTCCCAAGAGATATAAAGAGATAACTATGCTATTCACGTTACTGAGCTAGTTTTCGTTCTCCTCTTTGTGCGTTGATTCGAGAAAGAATCGAGAGAGATAGATTAACGAAACAATAAGATAGAGAGGGTACGCACGAGCTTGTTTGTGAAAAAATATATAGGTATCCTATACAGTCAGCTATGAGTGCCTTGAATTTTATATATACTACCAGTGCGCTCACGTTCCTCCTTGTTCAACCAGCAGCGTAGAGAGCGCTGTTGAGACAGTCCCTGAATTTCCCGCATAGATGGCGCTACCTTTATTAACTTTATATTTCTTTCTGGCGTGTTCCAAAGGAAAGAATTGTTTGCAGAAACAGTAACACTCACAATTTTTCTTTATGGCGTGAGTATTATTTATTGTGAAATAATCATTAATAGAAAATTGTCTTCTTTCTTTATTTATTTCCCTCTGCCGTGTTACCCCTTACGATATACTTATGAGCCGATGTTTGAATTTCCATACACATTCCACGTCTATAATGTGTACTGAGTTACACGCGCTAATATTATTTTTAAAAAATTGAAGGAAATAGACACCACGGCATTCAAAATCCTCGGTAGTATGAAAACTATATCATCATTGCTAAGTTTTTCCTTTCAGACGGTAAGGCGTTACAATAAGAAACGTTTTGTTCCAAATACTTCGTCAGTTGGAAGACGTGCAAGATGGGATGGATTTTAAAGTGGAATTACGTGCAGTTGTGGATAGGGTTAACTTCCGGGGATGTTGATTATAAAATACTCAGTTCAGCCGGAATGCAGTTGACTGATTCACGCTATAAGCCATACATTCTCGTCACATGTAGTGATTAATTTCGACGACTGAATCATGTGACAAAATACCTGCTGCCTATTGGCCTTTCGAAAGCCGCTCACGTTTAAATTCCCTCGAAGTGATTTATGCCTCGCTGGCTACTGGCACTTCATTATCACACAGGGAGAGTGTCCAACGGTTGTTCGCTGCAACTTCAAACAACGCTTTTCAATTCGCCGTTTGTGAACCAGGCTTGAAGGACGTCAGACCTTCTAAAAATTTGCGTGATGATCCTTACAGAATCGCCGATGCGGTATTTCATGAATGGACGAGACATTTTATTCCACTAATACATCCTTGTGGCTTTTCACAAGCTATGAATAGAGCCATGTATTTTTCGCTTAGGTATTTTTAGACCAGCTGTGTATTAAAACCCCTTGCAGCATTGTCTGTGTTTCGTGGTTGGCTGGGTTTATTTCGGATGACATTTATACTGTCTCCAAACCAATCGGAGCCACGCACAAAAACAATTGTGTACTTTTACAAAAGATTCCTTTGGAAACCAGTTGCTAGGAAATAGTTTGTAACACTACAAGAAAGATATTGTAACTTTGTACAACACACGGCTATGGTTATTTTCGCATGTATGAAATAAATATTTTTCGAGGTAATACTAAGTATTTCTTACCAAAATTGACGCACAATTTTATATTTTATTTTATGTTACATTCAAGCATAATTTTGTAAAACCATGGTAGAAATAATAGAATAAAAAAAATTGGACTTTATTTTGTTGTATCATGCATATTATGTGCAAAGTTAATACTGGAAAGCTATTCAGGGAACGGTTTACATTTCACTTTAACTATTGGAGGTACTGGAAAAATAACCAGGTAAGAATTCTAACCCAGAATTTCTGCGAACACTATTTTGTAGTGATAGAGTTCTTTCTTGTAAATATACAAACTTGCCAATATTTGTAATTTTACATGAATATTTCATTTCCAACTACAAAAAAAAATATTTGCAGCGCATTCAACCGCGGGGGCAAAAGCGACCTGAATGGCTCGGGACAATAGGGCAATGGCTTCTCTTGAAAACGACCGCCAATCACAAGGAAACAATCACTAGCGCAAACATAACTTATTGCCGTCTGATGAGCGATCAGATAATTTCGCAAAAAAGACATGTTCCTGTCTATGAATATAGACCTCCGAAATTCGCGTTATTTTCTTGTGCCAGGCTAGAATTCACTAACGTGTGCACATTCAAGTCGATGTCATTTTTTTCTCTGGATGCTGCCACGCTCACCTCCTCCACATGTTGCATATGAAACTGTAATTTTCTTTAGGCTATTGTCATTGAATTCTAGTAAATCAGGGCCTTTCGAATATCCCTGTGATCCAACGAGAAGGTCCATTCACACTGTTATAAATTACATACAATTTTTGGAATTTTTTGGTAGAATTAAACTTAAATAAATTAAGAGTTCTTCGTAATTTCAGACCGCTGGATCTTCGTGTTTTTTTTTTTCGCAGGAGTTTATTTTATTGTTTTTAATGTTTTGCTAATATACAAAAATTATTTTCGCAGCTTCATGTTTAAAGTAAATAGAGTAAATGAAAATTCATTAGGATGCTCGGGTCACCGTCGGTTGGCAGTTCCTTCAGAGCCGAGCCCCTGAACGAGCATATTTGCCAGTGTGTGGGCTTGTCCGGACTCAGTCAGGCTAGCAGGCTCGGCTCGCCGTCGGATAGCAGTTCCTTCCGAGCCGAGCCCCTGAACGAGCATACCTCCCAGTGTGTGGGCTTGTCCGGACTCAGTCAGGCTAGCAGGCTCGGCTCGCCGTCGGATGGCAGTTCCTTCCGAGCCGAGCCCCTGAACGAGCATATTTGCCAGTGTGTGGGCTTGTCCGGACTCAGTCAGGCTAGCAGGCTCGGCTCGCCGTCGGATGGCAGTTCCTTCCGAGCCGAGCCCCTGAACGAGCATACCTCCCAGTGTGTGGGCTTGTCCGGACTCAGTCAGGCTAGCAGGCTCGGCTCGCCGTCGGATGGCAGTTCCTTCCGAGCCGAGCCCCTGATCGAGCATACCTGCCAGTGCGTGGGCTTGTCCGGACTCAGTCAGGCTAGCAGGCTCGGCTCGCCGTCGGATGGCAGTTCCTTCCGAGCCGAGCCCCTGATCGAGCATACCTCCCAGTGTGTGGGCTTGTCCGGACTCAGTCAGGCTAGCAGGCTCGGCTCGCCGGCGGATGGCAGTTCCTTCCGAGCCGAGCCCCTGATCGAGCATACCTCCCAGTGTGTGGGCTTGTCCGGACTCAGTCAGGCTAGCAGGCTCGGCTCGCCGGCGGATGGCAGTTCCTTCCGAGCCGAGCCCCTGAACGAGCATACCTCCCAGTGTGTGGGCTTGTCCGGACTCAGTCAGGCTAGCAGGCTCGGCTCGCCGGCGGATGGCAGTTCCTTCCGAGCCGAGCCCCTGATCGAGCATACCTGCCAGTGCGTGGGCTTGTCCGGACTCAGTCAGGCTAGCAGGCTCGGCTCGCCGTCGGATGGCAGTTCCTTCCGAGCCGAGCCCCTGATCGAGCATACCTCCCAGTGTGTGGGCTTGTCCGGACTCAGTCAGGCTAGCAGGCTCGGCTCGCCGTCGGATAGCAGTTCCTTCCGAGCCGAGCCCCTGAACGAGCATACCTCCCAGTGTGTGGGCTTGTCCGGACTCAGTCAGGCTAGCAGGCTCGGCTCGCCGTCGGATGGCAGTTCCTTCCGAGCCGAGCCCCTGATCGAGCATACCTGCCAGTGCGTGGGCTTGTCCGGACTCAGTCAGGCTAGCAGGCTCGGCTCGCCGTCGGATGGCAGTTCCTTCCGAGCCGAGCCCCTGAACGAGCATACCTCCCAGTGTGTGGGCTTGTCCGGACTCAGTCAGGCTAGCAGGCTCGGCTCGCCGGCGGATGGCAGTTCCTTCCGAGCCGAGCCCCTGATCGAGCATATCTGCCAGTGCGTGGGCTTGTCCCAACATGCTCGCCTCGAGCCTACAGTGAGTGTGCCGTCTGTTGCGAAAATAAAGTTTTTTTTCTCGGGAGGAGTTCATAAACTTAAAACGCATTCTTCAGCCAATGCGGGATATACCTAAGGGGCGAGGAATGTGGCAATAGGCAAATCAAACAAGAATGTTACTAACAGCTAGTGACAAAACAAAAGATATATATTTTCAGACGCCAACGTCAACTTTTTTGATGCATAAAAAAAGGGGGCTGTCTATAAAGTCGGTTTACGGACGATAATTTTACGTGATCACGTCATAAGAAAACATTGATGAAAAATTTCATACTTTTTTAATTTTCAAATATTATTTTCAGTTTTTGTAAAATTTAATTTAAATAATTTGTTTAAATATAATAACGAACAATTAGTTTAAAAGTCCGCCATAACCTGTTTGATATTATAGAAGATTTTCTCGCACGGCGGTTTAGCCGGTTCCTTGCACTCTCGGCTCAGGCGGAACGTGACAATTTTTCGTGCAGTGGTGGATCCAAGGGGGGTCACCACGGGAAAGTACCCCCTTCCCCCCTTGCCGAAAAACCTGTTGTCTGTTACATTAATATTGACGACAAAAATGATTGTTTCTGAAACCAATAAAATATTTTAATATAATTAATGAATTTCTTGTAGAATCATAAAATCTGGTGGTTGGATGTTATGTGTAGTGTGAGTAGATTATATTAAATACAAATTTAGTAATTTTAAGATATTTTTTCTCTGGCTACTCTGAAATCCTAGAGTGAACCTCTGGATCCACCACTGAGAAAATGTGCAGCCGGCGTTCATCGGATTTATAAGACGTTATCACGTCAAAAAATTTTTTGACAATTTCCGCGCGAGCTTCCGTCGCGAAGACACCCAAGCAGCAGGACGTATTGTGACTTGGAGGAAGAGGCGAGACTGCTCCATTGCAGTGTGTTGCTGGCGGCCGAGCGTGTTTTAACGCTCGCTGGGGCCAAGTCGGTTTGGCACACCCGCCGGCTGTACGGGGAGCTCCGGTTCCCTGGAAACGACGATCACGATCGCGATCACGACGGCCGGGAATTTTTTTAATCAAGCGCATGCTGGATCACGCGGGGCGATTTATCAAAGCGTGTTGGCAGCGGCGGGGTCGACCTGGAAGCCGTCCAAAAAGAACCGCGCGCCTTTCGGCCTTAACGCCCTTCCCGCGTCTGCCCGCGCGCGGGATCGAACGCGGACGGGCGCGATCGGCACCTCCCGAAAAAGAAAAAAATTATATAAGCCCTATTCGTCTTGTCATCCCAAGTGGTATTGGCGGTTATAATTGGTTGGTCCTCACCAGCGACGTATTTCGGTAGACCCGATCTACTTTCTATATCCACCTCCGCCAGTCGCGATGGGAAAAAAACTGGAATACTCAAAATGAAACACGAAAATAGCAAAAATGCTGGAAGATCACACGTTGGTATGGACATCCGATGAGTTTCGGCAACTTGTATAAGTATTGTTACCAATTCTGGACACAGCGTAAAAGCACGAGTTTTTTAATGTACTTCCTTGGAAATATGTGGGTGATGAACCTTGTGTATGAGTGTGAAGGTGAATGTACGGTGCGTGCCTTAGTTAAAATACTAATAAGAGGAGTGAAATTAAAATCCACCAAATAGTAATAAAATGGATCTCATTTAGTTTTGGGTTTGAACACTCCTATTGAGAAAATTAAAGACTTTAATAAAATACGGTAGACTGAATGCAAGAACAAGATAAAATTATATTAATAAAACTCTATATTTGATTATGAACTAATTATAGTTTCCACAAAAATTAAAATTTATTATTAGAGTGATGAAATATATATTTTATTTTGGAGAACGTAGTAAAATTGATTTGTGTGTATGCTAACTCAGCCAACCACAATTACTGTGTCTTTGATACAGTTATTTTGACATAGAATGAATTAGGTTCAACGAAGAATACTGCAGTTTTAAATATACACACTCGAACATTTGTACATTCACCCAAAGATGCATCGGTAACCCAGTAGGTTGAAGTGAGGAGTCCAATCTATAGAGCGTCCCACTCTAGGTTGCAGTGTGGAAGTAAATGGGCGCTTTCTCTCTCTTTCTAACAATCACCGACCACCGGGAGCACCATCCTTGTCTCTGCGTGCGCTGTTGCCAAATGTATTTGATATTGTTCATTTATTTATTAAGGAAACATTACAATTTTCGTATGAAATTTTATCAGTAAATGTGTGTGAATTGTTTCTTGTTTTAAGTCAAAAAGAGGCGATTTATTGCAGATTTATGAGCGTAATAGTAGGTGCAGGCCTAAAACAATATAAACGTTACTACAATGGATTCTTAAAATCTTCTCCTGCATTCAGAATTCCAAAGAAGTACATCTCTCTGAGCTCCTTCGTAAGTGTTAAGAGATCTGGCAACAGCGCGCGTCATAAGCCGTGTGCTGAAATCTAAACGCCAGGTATTTACCTAATCCCCCTCCTTTCCATCTTCCCATTCGACCGCTAGTGCATGCGTTGGAGTGGCGTCGCCGCTGACGCACTCTCCTCCTCTACCGGTTCCCCCACCACGTACCTAACTATTCCCGTCATGCGATCGGAATTTTTGAAACGCTCGAAAATTGTAGCCCCCTCAGCAAAGAAGTTCACTTAAACAAAACAAACACAGATTCGTGTAGCACCAGACTTGCGAATCATCAATCAAAAACTGTTTTATTGATTGAAAGTCGGTACCACACGCGAAGTTGATAATATCATTTGTATGGCATTAATTTTTCTCTAATGTCTGTTTTAACACTATACTTTACGTACATTTGTTGTTCTGCGACAAATGTTTTCGAACAGATATATACTAAGTGTGAAATTTCGCTTTGGTGTACGTAATTATTTTCATTTGTGCGGCTTGTTTCACTCTTTATGTAACACTGAGTGAATCTTTGTTGACAATATTCGTGACAAAACGACTAGTGCAATATAAGTATCGTGTTAAGTTAACTGAAATAGCTCCTAACGTGTAGTAATGAAGAGGACATTAGGAAATAACACGGCGCGCGAGACCGCCACGTCTAAAGAAGATTATTCAGATGTAAAAATTGGCGTGTTCGCTGAAGAACCTTTCAAAAACACATCTCCTTGTCTTGAACAGAGCGTATGTGCTGCTGGGCATATGCGCTGTTCCACCCCCCACGCATGGGCATTAACATTTGTCACAGATGCTCATGTTGCTTTGCCCCTTTTACTATTTTAAGGCACGGAACAAATAACCTTACAGAAGTAAAATATGTCATTTAATGATTTCAGATTTAAAGTCTCGTCAACCTAGAGGACATAAGGAAAAACTAGGAATGAAATTTTGTGCTGAAAAACCCGTATAATGCTTTGGTGGGTGGGGGGGGGGGGGAGAGAGAAATTACTGTCTCATGGCATCACCCACGTTTTCCGAATTTCGAAAAGAAATAAACCAAACAATTGGATGTATACCTGTCCTATAAATATGAGTATTTTTCTTTAAACCAAAGTTTGTGTCTATTTTGCTCATATATTATTTTTTTCAACTAATGGCATATTTTTTTTAAAGAATTGGATTGGAATCTCAGATTTGAGCAAAAGAGGATTTGGCCCATTACTGTTTACGAGGTAATCTTTATTTGTAGATGTGATCTCTCTAAAAAATTTGTCGAGTCTACACCACGCCTGTTGAACAGTGAAGCGAGAAAACACGCATTCATTTTAAGAACGAAATACAAATTAAGAACGGGTCTCCGCATAGCGTCGGTCCTCGTGCGGTAGTGAACCGTTCAGCGCGAACGGTCCCAAGACAGCTTCTCTCTGCCACAGAGGGGTCGCTCTGATACCGGCCGAGAGAGAGACAGAGAAAGAGAAGGAGAGAACGCTCTCACATACCAGAAGGTCTTTCGCATCTCCCCCCTCTTCACTCCTCCGCAGTTTCGAGCCTTAAATAAATGGAAGACTGGGTATGTGCGCGTGTGGGGAAGAGAAAGGGGGAATTTTTTCGGACGGTGGTAAAAGGAGAGAGAGAGAGAGAGAGAGAGAGAGAGATTTGGAAAGGGGAGGGAGAGAGCGAGCACACAGGTACCGGTGCGGTGTACGCGTGGCCAATCCACCCCCTCCCCTCCACCCAACCCCTCCGAGCTACGTGATTAATTGCACCGCCTCGGCGATAACACCGCGAACTGTTTCGGTTTCGCCGCGTTTTAAAAAATATAGTCCTGCGGGAGAAGGTACGGTGAGGGGATGTCGGGGGAGGGGGTCGGTTCCTCCCTCTCTCTAGCCTATAATCCCGCGCGACAGATAAAGCTCGCGAGAATATAAATGGCCAATAAATTTCTGGGGCGGCGCCCCTCTTTTCCTCACCTACGTACCCCTCCCCCCCCCCCCAAACCCAACGGGACAATTCCTGGCCGACGGCCGGAAAAAGGAGCGGTCGGCCGTCGAGAAGGGACAGCCGCGAAGAGAGAGAATGGAGGATTGAAGGACGGGGTGTTAAAGGGGATTGGAAGGGGGAACGAAAAGAGAAGCCTTGGACGTGGTGCGGGATAAAAAAAAAAAATAAATTAAAAAAAAAGGAGGAAAAAAAACCCGAGAGGATGGGACATGTTTGATTAATTAAAAACCGCGCGAAAGCGGCAAGGTAAACGTTTGCCCATGAACTCCTTTTTTTTTTTTATTCTAAGGCCCCCCTCCTCTTTCCCCCCCCCCCCCCCCCCCTTCTTCCTCCAACCCCTCTATTCTCCCTTAAGCGGACTAATATTAACCCAACAAACTCCCGTGGAGCGTAAAATAGCTATATTCTTTAACCGCGCCGGGAGATTACAATTGATTCCCGAGGTCTCTCCGCAACTCTTCCCTGCCGGTTTTTTTTTTACCCCTAACAATCTACCTCGTGAGAAACAAAATAAAAGTACCGGAGGCTCATTTTCGCAGAAGTAAAAAAATAAAAAATAAAAATTCATTCACATTCATTTAGCTAAAAATGTCTTCTTTTTTTTTCTACGCTCGTAAGCCCCTTACGTTTCTTTCCCTTTGTAACAAGGCATCGCCGAAACTTAGAAGTACTAAGTCTGGCCAGATTAAAATGAGATGGCTTCTAAAAGGGTAGAATTTTAATTCCTCGCTCGGTGCAAGATCAACTCTTCCTTGCGTGAAATGTTGGTGAATAAGCTAATTAGTGGCGGAAACAATTATATTCACCTGCGTTTGTCTGTTTGTGCGTACTATAAATATGAATTTCCAATTTTATTTACAAATAAATTTATTTATTTAGCAACATAATTTGTTTAACTTACTGAAATATACATTTGATTAAATACACTATACCTACGAATACAATAAAAAAATACAGAAACAACACAAACATAAAGGGAAAAAATCATACATAACATATATGAAGGTCTGACGTGGATATCCAAGCACCCATTCACAGCCAGGTTAAAAAAAAATGTTAACTTAAAAAAATTCCATTCGGCACAGCCTACAGGCCTAGGTAGATTTCGAAGTAGCTTTTCTTCTGGAAATTTTTGGAATATTCTATAAACCCCTGGAACAATTTAAGAAATTAATGTAACCTTCATAACATCCTATTTGTTTGCCAATTTAAAAAAAAAAAGATTGCATACTACCTAAAAGCCCCTAATGTGTGTTTTTAAAAATTTTATGTACAAAATCAAATATTATTTCCCGTTTGATTGAGCTTTATTTATAACATGGTTCGAAGATTTATATTATTTTATTATATTATATTAAAAAAATTGCAAAACTCCGTTCCCCCGGAGAAACCCCCGGAATGGCCACTGCATGGGGAGCCCAAGAAAAGAAACGGGCTCCCCATTTGGAAGCCAACTGGAAGGTTTTTTTCTGTTCCACCCACCGTTTCTTTGGTAGCCTGACTTGTTACAAGGGAGTGTATTCCTACCAGAGAAAATGTCACCATTTTATCTGGGCAATCCACCTTGGAGGAGCCGGGGCGCGAACCCGGGTCCTACAAGTCACAAGGCAGGCGCTCTACCCCAGAACCAGAGTGGTAGAGCGGATGCTAGCAGTCTTCTTAACACTGACATGGTGTTATTCCAAGAGTTTACTGTAGTTATGCGTGATATTAACACGTGTTTATTTGGGAAGCAATCTTGTACCTGTGTACGGTATTAAAAATAAACACGTGTGCGGGTGATGTGTAACATCGGTAACGATCAAATTCATTTGTTCTCATGTTGCAAATCGGACACGAAATTTAACGTAGATTTATTTGAAATAATGTCGAGCGTGATAAAAATTTGAACTAAATCTATGGGTAAAAACCAAATTTAGTTTCCGCACCCGTTACTGGAATTTGCGCTATATGTACCATCTATGTAATGAAACGGCAACGATAAAAGCGAAAACTGCAATGGACTTGATTTTCGACCAGGAATTTTATTAAAATACTACCCGTATTAATATAAGTAATTAAACAATGAATTCTAAAATGTTTCCCCTGCCATACACCGCAGATGACAGCACCTTGGTTACACATTTCCGTTGCGTTCACGAGATTACACCCACCAAATGCCGTGAGCTCACTTAAAAAACACAAAAAAAGTATACCTCTTAAACCATCTCATAGTTTCTAATACCAAACTAAGGTTTATATATATAATATAAGTGAGCATTAAGGCTTGCTTCTAGAAGTAGGCCTCTATATATTAGGAATATAACTCTAAAAAGGCAAAAAAAAAAAAACAAATTGCCATACAAATACAAATTGTTACTACGGGCAAATACTTTATGATAAAGTAATGAAGTTTCTTTGTAATTAATAAGAGCAAAGAAAGATTTAGTTAAAAGTGCTATGAATTAAGGAAATAATTGAGTTTCCTCTTTCAACTGCTACCTTGAACATTCCAGCCATATTTTTAGGCAAATAGTTAATTTTTAATAAATATTTTCGTTAACGAAAATGTGTGCAGTTACATTTTTTTTCTTTTTTTTTTACATAGTACATTTGCTTCCTGTTATAACATGTACGAGATGATTATTATAGGAAAGTTTTTATGAAGTGTGATTAATATGTCTCTTGATGACTATGGGAATTTTGCCTGTGCAGTAAACATTTCAATTAATAAAATATTTGAGCTGAATTTGCAGCTATTAAGGCATATACCAAACCCTTCATACATTTACTCCCTTATTTTTCGAGAGCCACCCTCACCTTCAGTTGATTATTGTATGTTAAGGATTACCTCAACGTGGCTCGCTTTTATTTTAATTTAATTTTTTTTTTTAAATTAGTTGTGCGGTACCCTGGTAGGTAGCAGGCGGGGCCTACGTATATATTTTTAACTCGTAAATCCACGTGTGCAGTTCCAGAGAGGCCGAGACAGCACTGTGTGTGTGCCAATAGAGAAGTATTTTTTTTAAGGAAGGGGAGGGGGATTTTTTTTGGTGAATGTTATAATAAATCAACACGTAAAAGTAATCGGGTATTTTTTTGTTTGTTAAATTTCTCGGGTTTTCCCCACGATCACTCACCGCCTTCCACTCTCGGCTGTAGTGGTAGGTAGCCCTTGGTCTACCGGTGATTCTATGAGGGTTAGATGTCTCCACTGCAACTGCTATTGCGTTGTAGATGCCTCATTGCAAATTTTTGAAATCGGTAAATGCGTTATGAATGCCGTTACGCACTGCCTCGAACCGGAGCTAACTCGCCGATCTTTTTTTTTTTACCAGCGGAAGATCATAATACAATTTTTTTCCCGGGCAAAGACGAGTACTGCAAGTATGCATTGTTGGTTAAATAATTGTTAACTTAGAAATTTGTCGAATCCAATATTTCTTCCCGTTGTCTTAGTTATAGCAATCCTTTTTTTTGTTTCACGAGTTATATTTAAAAAAAATATTTTTTTTTTGTTTGTCAGTGGTGTAATAACGAGGAGGGACATGAACAATGAGCAGTGTGAGAGTGTTCTTGTCTGTAGACTGCCTTAGCGAAGCGCAGGTGCGACAACTATTAAATAATTAATTAAATTTATAACGCAGAAAAAAAAACTGTTTCCGTAAATGCATTTAGTTCAAAATGTATGATGGCAACGAACAAACTCTCTGTTCCAAGCAAGAAACAGCAACATAAAAGGAACGTCAAATGATATCGTGTTCATGCTTGTAAGATACTTTTCTATGGCGGTGCTCACATGAAATGATTCCTTAACAGAGGGGAAGCATAATAATTCACATGTCTTCAAATAAACGCCCGAAAAAAAATTCGTGAACGTGAAAATTCTGAATAGTGCTTTCTGGAAATCATAACTATTTTCCTGCGTTTTAAATATGGCTGATCCAGCCTAACCAACCACTTCACTTCAGTTACGACTTTCATGACCTACAACAACAAAAAATTGGTTGTCTGTAAAGTCGGTTTACGGACGATAGTTTAACGTGACAACGTCTTAACAAAACATTGATGAAATTATTGATCCAGAAGAAAATGAAATATCATATTCGGCCTGAGACTGAGCCGTAATAGTTTTTTGCAACCAAACCATTTAGGCATTAAAAATATTATATTCTTTGAGGAAGAATTTTTTTTTTTAATTTTTCTATTCTTTGTATGATAAAATCTACCTCTGCATACTTTTATGAATAAAATTAAATACATTTTATTGAATTATCACTATTTTGTATGGATACAAAGAAGGAGTGAAATGAAATCTACAATTTAATTAATAAATTTACTTTTATTTGCATTCATTAATTCAAATATATTTATTACTTTTGAAATGTTACGCGCGCCGTATTTATTTTAACTAATAAAAAAATGTATCGCATCGCCGAGATTCGATCCGTCAACCTTTAAATTTGTAGTCAGCGATGCTTAGCGCACGGCCACGAGGCAATATTTGAAGAATAATCGTTTCAGATGTTATATATATATATATATATATATATATAAATTTTGTTCACGGTAGTGGAATAATATTATTTCGTTTTTATAACATGATTTTATAACAAATACGTATCCCAAATAAACCAAACTTATTTATAATGCGTTGCAATATTTGTTAAAACATTGTGCAAAAGATCCCGGGTGTAATTTGAATTATTATGTGTAACTGTAAATCACCATTGTTGGTTCAAAACGTATTTGAATATTCAACATTACTTTTATATAACCGTACCGATTGTGCTGAAAATCTGTGGACGATCGTTAAATTACATAATATTAATAATTCAAACAACGAAAATATGATTGAAAAAGTCAAATCGATGGTTGTTCCAATCGAGTGGAAGAGAGATGCCACGCATGCGTACAATGAGAAAACAGGACACATCCGTAGTGGGACATCCGTAGTGGGACGATGTGCGTTACGGGACACTTTCTCATGCGTGCAGCCGGCGTTCATCGATTTATTAGACGTTGTCACGTCAAAAAAAAAAAAAAAAGCAAGATTTTAAAATTGAAATTTTTTTTTGGTTAGAAGCCTGCTGAATAAATATGAATCTGACTGAACCTGTTCAGGGAGTTAAGAGGCACTGTTACGTGACGTGCAGATCTACGTATAGGCCATTTTGTCTGTGATCGTGTTCCGTGTCTGCCTGCATCAAGCTGAGCCACAGACTCATTCAATTCAGTCGTTACCATGGCGTGACTTACGGAAAATTTCCACCAATTATTTTCATGGTCTCTGGACGTCAAAATCGCCTTTCATTTAAAAGCAAACAATTAAGTCGACAATGGAGGTTCGCAATTGAATCACAAACGGACGACGAAAAACCTGTCTTAATACAATGTCGAAATACACTGTAACCATTTTTTTTGTAAATGGAACAGGAATATTCATATAAAAATTTGTACATTTACATGAAAACAACGGTATCCCTACAAAATAGCGTTCGTAGTATTTTAGGGTTAGTATTCTCACCCGGGAATTTATGCTTTGTGTTGTCCCAGTACCTACGATAGTTAAAGTGAATTGTAAACCGTCCCTTATAGCTTTCCAGGGTTAACTGCGTTAATTAATGAGAACAATACAAAATTCAGTCCAATTATTGAAAATTCAATCATGTTTTCCGTGGTTTTAAAAACATTAGGTTTGAATGGACTTACTTAAAAATATATAATGACGCACCAATTTTCGTATTTGAAAAATTAACCATAGCCATGTGTTATACAATGTTACAAGGTCTTTCATGTAGTATTACAAACAATTTCTTGGCTTTTGGTTTCCGAAGAAGAAAAAAATTATTAGTTCCTTTTTTTTTTTCGTTTTCCCTCATACCCATCGGGTGTCCTACTCATGAGCATTGCACTTTTCGTTACGCTCTTTTTTTGTAATCGTCTCGACTTATCCCAACAGTTGTACAAAAAAAGTTCAACACGCGTTTACATATATACACGTCTACCGAATAGGAAGAACGGCGGTTAAGTCGAACCGCCCACCATTCACTGCGCGGGGCAAACAGCGCTAGGCATCGCCTCGGACAGGTTCAATCGACCCACGGCCAAGAGAATGTCACGTGATGTTCCATCTCCCCCCTCCTCCCCGGTCCAAAATCTCCTGATCACAGAGCGAGGGCGCCTCAGATCTCCTCACATATATTCCGGCTGACATTATAAAGCTCGCTCGCAAAAAGAAGGAACATTTATTGTTCTCGGAGGGGTGTTGGGGGGAGGAGAGAGGGGAGTACCAATCTTCCACCCGTCTCCCGTGACGACTTTTCTTTTGGCCTGGCAAACTAGTTTTCAATTTACCTTGAAAATAAAAATAACGTAATAATGACTTTCGGCAAAAGTTTCAGGCTAGGTTAATAAACTACGTAAGGAACACAACGAACGCAAAGGTGCAGTACGCAACCAACTCAAGAAAGTACACAGTCGTTTATAAAGCACGCGTTTTGCAAGACGTCACCAACAACATAACTTAAAAATGTAAAACAGTAAAAAAAAAAAAAAAAACAATTTTTTCCCTTTTTTTTTATAAATAATATTTATCACGAAACCAAACTTAATTATTGTAATTTTACTTGAAAAAAATTTTTTCTTTCGCTGTGTTAACTAATTTAAATAGGATGTACCTATATAATAAAACAACATCGTGGGTTTCTATTTACATAACGTCTGCGTCTTCAAAAAAATTTCGGAACCCTTTATTTCAAATATGGCCGTCGAAAACGCAAGGAAGTTGGAAGTTGTGCAACACCTGTGTTGCCCTTTTGCGCCTTGCGTAGTTTATAAACCGGTACTCTAAAATTTCTTTTCTGAACATTTTGCGTTCTTGCGCTCTTGTGTAGTTTACAAACCCAGCCTTAATGTTGGCCTCGGTGAACAAAATATTGCAGTACTCTGACTATCTCATGATGGCGTCCTTGATTAAGAAATAAATTTACTCAAAATTTAAATTAGTAATTACAACGCAAGTCAAGACTTGTACGCCATCACGCGTAAAAAAAAAAACCGAACGTGTACCCGACTTTGCTACTACACGAAAAAACAATGAGCAGCCTTTTGACGAAATTGGTACTTCACCTTCAAAAAAAATGCTACAACTCGGCCTGATTTGTCTTTGATTTAAGAACACATAAATTCGTTTCCAACTAATAAATCTCACTAATCTATTTCAGAGGTACCTGGACCAGGTTTCAAAGTTTTTAGAGAATGTTCTGATTCATGAATTGGACGACCGCAAATTGATACGTGTAGAACGTGCCAGGAATTTTCCGTAAAAAAAAAATTGGTTTTCCCAAAATACTACAGACCTGAGTTTTTAAGGGTTGCCGAAAGTCCGGATTTTTTCTTATTTATGAAAAAAATATACTAAAATTAAGTAATACATTTCATGTCAAGAGCTATAAAGAAACTGTTGATTTAAAACTGTATAAACACGATTGCATCCGTTCATGCTAGGGTTGTCATACATACTGGCATTTCAGCTCCTAAATAAATATTAAATAAATACGTATATTAAGGTACTTAACATGAAATGCACTTCATCTCTTTGTTTAATTTTTTAACTGTATTGATGCTTAACTTAACTATTTCCAGAACTTATATAATTTAGCCAGTATTTGATAGAGCCAAGAATGAAATGTTAGTTTAATAAATCTATGAATGATATATTTTTAATAAAACTCGTTCTAGGAGATTGACAATCTTATTATCACGAGTTCATTATCACCCCCTTTAAAAGCAGACGCAAAAAAAATTGGTTGTCTGTAAAGCCAGTTTACGGACGATAGTTTAACGTGACGTCATAACAGAACATTAATGAAATTATTGCATACTTTCATGAATAAAATTGAATCATTTTTATTTTAATAATAAAAGAATAAATACCTGAAATTATACTAGTAATCAAATTTTTAAAATGCAAGAATAATTAACCTTTATTGCCGAAATTTTTGTTGTAATAAGCAATGAAAACCACATTAGCTTTTCACTTCATTTTATAAACAGTCGACGAAACAGTTCTCGTGTATATGACTTGTAATTAATTTTAAATACTGGCGTTTAGCTATAAAGTTTAAATATAATTATGATCAAGTTTTCATATAAATAAACTGTAATCAAATATCTATCATAAAATTATATGAATCACCTTAATTTTTTAGTCAATTGTAACATAACCTATTATTACTGCACTCGCCGACAGCGTAACGGAACACAGCGTAACGGAACAATGAGCGTAACGGGACACAGCGTATCGGAACAATGTGCGCAACGGGACACTTTTTCGTGCGTGCAGCCGGCGTTCATCGATTTATTAGACGTTATCACGTCAATAACAGACCGCTTTCACCGTCGCGCACCTCAAGGTATCGATCCGCTGGCAGCCGCCGGCATCCGACGAGTCGCGCAAAACAGCTTTGCATAATTTATGCCCCGCTAATTGACATATTCCACGGACAGGACGAAAGAGGACCGAGACAGGGTTGGTTAAGTGGGGTTGGGGGGGAGGGGGGGGGAATTAACGCAGCAATTCTGTCCCCACCGCGTGACGTCATTGCGGTCACGGGTGACTGCGAGAATCTTTCTTGGCTCCCGGCTTTCGCGGCAACAGTCTAACGAACTACAGTCAGCCTTAAACCTAGTTTATCCGGATCAGATTTGTAGACAATTTCATTTAGTGTTCACATAAAAAATTTTTTGAACATCGTTGGCAAAAAACGTAACTATAAGTACGCCGAATAAAGGTTGTCCATAAAAGTAAGTTAAAACGTACGTTTCATTTAGAACATTTTAAACAAACCATACCTCAAATTTGAAGGTAACATAACTTAATATTTCTTGCAAATGTTCAATATGTGCACTTGAAGCCACATTATTCTCACGCTTTGTAATGGAAGAAGCAATAGCCTCTTCAATTCTGCGTCTCAACTCTGGCAAATCATTAGGTAGCGGCGGAACGTAGACACGATATTTCATAAAGCCCCAAAGGAAGAAAAAAATATCGCATGGCGTTATGTGAGGTGAACGTGGGGGCCAGCGAAAAAATATCTCTTTAAGTATCGACCATTGCGACCAACCCAACGGTCATCTGGCTTTAAAGCATGTAGCAACTATAGCAGGTGTGGACTTTGAACGAAACGCCCGTTGAACTGTAATCACCGATTCACTTTTAGTCAATTTGCAGTACTGAAAACGCTTTACGCTCAGGAGTCGCCAATTTGCGCGGGTGGCGCTGCAAGCGAGAAAACAACAAAGCAGTATTCTCGCTTGATGTAAGCTTTTGGACATACGCCATTGCTAAGCACTTTTTCTGTAGAAGAAAACTAAAAAAATACCCAAAAGACAAAAACATAACTTTAGCAAAAAATTGCTGTTGTCAACAGGATATAAACACCACTGGTGTTTATATCCTGTTGACAACAGCAATTTTTTGCTTAATTTGTGTTTTTGTCTTTTGGGTATTTTTTAGTTTTCTTCTATAGAAAAAGTGCTTAGCAATGGCGTATGTCCAAAATCTTACATCAAGTCATGCTCTCCCATTGCACAAATCTTTCAAAGATAGTATTCGCGCATGCGCTTATCTAGTTACCCTTTAATTGTGTCCTGGAACCAACGACCCTACAATTCTTACAGTTGATACTATAAAAATTAATAACTGGGAAATTCTTTTATGGACATGCTGTATTCACTTTTTAATTTGATTTAATGTACAGTTTCTACGTGGATTGTAGAATTATGTGTCTTGCAATGATTTTTGTTGAGTTAAACAAAGCGCACCAGCTGATAAACACCATGGAGTACTTGGAGAGTCAGCCCGACACCACTCCAGCTGAACTATTAATGATAAAACGTTTACGTTACCGAGCTTCATTCGAACACCATACATGTTAGAAACAGAAGAAAGTGGACGAATTCTTTGTTAAGAAATTATGTAAAAAGTTATTTTCATACTTTTAATGTCTTATAAATAGTATAAGAGATGTATACTTGGTATTTTTGTTTAAAAAAAACTTAGTTTTTTTTATCGTAATAAACGGAAAGCCTGTTTATTTAAGGATTTAGTTTTGCTTATTACCCAAAATATCCGCATTATCCGGATTTTAGTTTGTCCGTATTACCTTTCTGCAAGAGAAGCCATTGCCCCATTTGGATTCCTCTCTGGATGGCTACGATCGGCGTGCTGTCAGTAGACAGGAAATAAAACCAGCCAACTACGAAAAACACAGACAATGCTACCAAGTTTCAACACACAACTGGCCTGAAAAAAAAAATTTCTCGTTAAAATTGCATGGCCCTAGTCAAAGCCAGCGATGAAAAGAAATCCGTGCAAAAATCCGTTTGTCGGAAGTCGCTCCAAGTCTGACGAACGGGATGTGTCTCTCGCCGCGGTGTGTTTGCTGTTCGTCTTTGACGACTTCGCTGTCGAGAAACGCTTTTCCTGAAGTTGTCCCCCCACGCCCGAGATCACAGCGCTGACCTCGCCTCTGGGAGCAGGTTTGGACCCCCATCCCCCATACCCTGCTCGCAGAAGTGATTGTGTAGTTTCGGGAAACGGCAAAGTTTATAGGGGCCAGGAGCCAGAGAGAGAGAGAGAGAGAGAGAGAGTGAGAAGGTAGCGGGGGCGGGCCTCGTATCATCGCCGTCCAGGTCTCCGGCGCTTGGGCGGGGTCGAAGGGCAAGGAAGGTGGGAGAACCAGCAGAGGATGCCCCTGGTGGCAGATGATGGGTCTGGTCTACAGCGCACAGGGGAAATTACGAACACGTAAGACCTCGGCTCCAAACTTCCCCTCACACACACACACGCACGCACACACAGTTCCCCTCCCGGACATCGTCATCAGATCACAAACCCTCTTGGTTCTCGCCCCGTCCACTTCGCTCGCTACCCTTGGGGGGAAGGGGGGAGAGGGGGCAGATGTTGGAGGGGACGAGTTGTAAGGGACCACGTCACGAGGCGACTAGGGACTTTCGCCGGACGCCGTTTCCCCATCAGCCCCGGGATTGCTGTGCCCTCGACGCCAAAAAAAAAAAAAAAAAACCTCCCCAGAAGAACGGTCCCAGGCCTTCGTGTCTTCAGCGCATTACGACACGACGTCTACTGACATAGGTACCTTTTTTAAGGGTCAGTATCTTCAAATTAAAAAAAAGGCGGGTTGTCTGTAAAGTCGGTTTACGGACGATAATTTTATAAACAGTTGACAAAACAGTTCACGTGTAGGTTGTGTGCTGCCGCTGTCTCTCTTCTACTCGGACGCATCGGCTGATGGAGTGGAAGAGAGATAGATGCGTCACAAGCCGAACGCGCCTCTCTATCGCTTGTTCCGCGCTCTCGGCTCAGGCGGAACGTGATAATGAGTCATGCTTTTTCGTGCGTGCAGCCGGCGTTCATCTATTTATAAGACGTTATCACGTCAAAAAAAAAAAAAAACAACTATATGGACATACACCATTCACTGTATGTCACGGAGGAACAACAAGAATGCGCAGGAAATGAGAACACACAAATCGTGCAGGGAAAAAAAAATAATCCAAAATCAGTTGATATCAAGTGTTAAATGAATACACAGCTCAGACTATTCCGTATAGACAATTAGCCAGAAACAAATATCACGGCACAGACGAGCACAGCGTGCTGACGACGATGTGACAGTTGAAACGCGAACAGGAAAAAAAAAAACATACTACAACCTTGAACAACAAAGACGAACCCAGCGATGAATCTAAAAAAAGATAATCTGGACGATATAGAGACGACTGTCCAGATGAACGCAGAAGGCTTTCTAAAGGTGGGTCTACACTATATAACAAAAACAAGTTATATTTGTAACATGTTATATAACAAGTTATACAACTTGTTTCATAACATGTTACATAACAAGTTAAATAATAAGTTCTATAACAAGTAATACAACTTGTTTCATAACATGTTACATGTTTTTAAATGTGTATACCAGTGTGGACAAACGGCCAACATGTTATACAACAAGTTATTTAACTTCCTTTTATCTTTACCGACACTGCATGGGAAACATATAACTTGTTTTATAACACTTATTTTGTTATAAAACATGGTGTTATATAACATTTTTCTTCACGTTTTCATAACAAGTTACATAACTTTGTTGTATAACTTGTAATATAATTTTCATTATTTTCATTTTGTAACATGTTGTATAACTTTGTAATATAACATTTTATAACTTGTTTTGTTATACAGTGTAGACCCACCTTAAGACACAACAGGTGCGATGTTTTGTTGAACTAACATCCATTTCATCTCAACTGTCTATTCATATCATTTTTTTTTTTTTTTTGCTGTTTATGTATTTATTTTTCTTGTACATTCTTGTGGATTTTCTATGACTGACAGTGAAAACCAGCAATGGCAAAGTATACTCTACTAAGATATATGTATTTACTTCAACTCTGTAGCTTTCATAGTTTACGAGTTTTAAGAGGTGTCGAATCCTCAGCCTAAAAGTGACACGCAACCCGAGATTACACGGAAATTCGTGTAAAAAAAAACATTGGTTGTCTGTAAAGTCGGTTTACGGACGATAGTTTAACGTGACAACGTCATAAAAAAACAATAAAGAAATGATTGCATACTTTTATGAATAAAATTGAATCATTTTTAATGAATTATCACTATTTTGTATGGATACAAAGGATTGAAATGAAATCTACAATTTAATTGATAAATTTACTTTTATTTGCACTCATTAATTCAAATATGTTTATTACTTTAACGGAAAGATTATTTTAACTATAACTTTTATACATGTTTGCTATTTTAACTTGTTCCAATCCGTGTTATTCTGTTAAGGATAGGACGACGATAGGAAAAGTAGGAAACGAATGGGAGTGTTTCAAGTTTTAATGTACCTCGAAAAGAGTCAAATCGATGGTTGTTCCAATCGAGTGGAAGAGAGATAGATGCGGCGCAAGCGTACAATGAGCGTAACGGGACACAGCGTAACGGGACAATGTGCGTTACGGGACACTTTTTCGTGCGTGCGGCCGGCGTTCATCGATTTATTAGACGTTGTCACGTCAAAAAAGAAAGAAATCAGGACTACACGGCTCGGCGATTCTGTCCTGACGGGAGTTCCAGTGTGTGTTCTCGCGACCGAGGTCGTAGCGGCCACCTCAGGAGCGGAGGGCGTCATCGCGGGTCCCTGAGGAGCGATCACGCGGTCGCAGGACACCCGCTGAACGGGCCAAGTTTTGATGGGTCGTCGAGAGTGGAGAGGAATAATAAAGTTTTGGGCGGTCGGGGGGGAATCGTATCGCCACGTCGAGATGGTCCCAAGACCATAGGGGTGGATGGCCAACGAAAGAAGGCATAACGACACTTCCCTCTAACTCACGTATGGCGAGTTGGGTGGAGATTATATAGCCCGTGTTGCGTAACTTGTCTCAAACGTAAGCAGTCCTCGAAACTATACCTAACCGATCAGGAGCACAATTCTGGAGGATTCACATTCTGCGAGGGGGAGCAAAATCTGCAACCCAAAGGTTTTTTTTTCTCTTGGGGCAAACTGACACAAGCAATATTTGAGTATTGTTCTTAGCAAGTCTTATACTTACCTTATTTTGAAGGGTAAAAAAAAATATTAATTATCTAATACGTTATGTTGAATAGGTAAAGAGTTCACAGCAGCTAATGTTTTCGCAATTATTAATCAGTTAATGTAGAGAGTGGAGCAATAAAGTATTTCTATGTCATGCCTCCCCACCCCCGTTTATAATTCCCCAGGGATCTCTGCCTTTGGTACCAATGAGTATTTTAGAATTTTTTGCACCCACCTGGTTAGCTTTGCGGTACATCAACAAAGAGAGGTCAAAATGATGGGTTATTCTAGCTTCCTACCTCGCGCGGCGCATGCTTGCAAGCTAGGAGCCCCATCGCTAGTGATATTGAGTCATTTGGCGGAAGGATATATTAAAAGAGACCTACCTGTGTGTACTGAGCTAGGCTAAGATTCATTCCAATAAAGGCTAGGGAGAAAACTATATGTATGACAAAGAAAATTTTGGCCTGTATGCGCGTTTTTTTTTTTTTCTGTTTGAGTGACATGATACATTTCCTGTTACTTGCATATTATGTTTCTATGCTGCCAGTATTTGTTTCTTTTTGTGTGTTTGGGGATTAAAATTTTGATTAAATTAACTTTAGCTTAATAATGGTTTCGGAATCGCTCGTTTTACGCTCTGAATCGACCAATTCCAAGACAACGTTACACCTCCAAAATAATTTTGATATGTCGGGGATAAAAATTTATGGAGATCACATGCAGCCCTGAAACTTTAGCGCGAATTCACATTCCGCAACAGCCGAAACCTAATTAAAATCTTAATTTGGCATTGTTTTTTTAACACGCTTTTAAACTTAACGTAAGGTTACAAAACGTTTGTGAAAACTGAAACGAGAACCAAAGTAATTGTTTCCGCTGATATAGTGCACTAAAATTACATAATATTTAATATTTAAATATTAAGGTGACTGTAGACATTTTTACAATCGGCGCATGAATGTTTTTTTCGGCCAGGCAGGCAGTATTTTTTTCTTAAATGGAAAATAAATATTCGTGTCAAACTACAGATATTTGTAAATTTGTCCATTTACATAAAACAATCTGATCACTGCAAAATATTGTTCGCAGTAATACTGGGTTCGGATTCCTACCCGGGCATTTATGCTTTGTTTTGTCCCAGTACCTCCAATAGTTAAAAGTTATTTGTAAACCTTTCCCTGAATAGCTTTCCAGTATTAACTGTGCACATTAATAAGCATAAAGAAAAAAATCACATTATTCAATATTCAATTATTCGTTCCATTGATTAAAAAAAATTATGCCCTAATGAAACATCAATTAAAGTATAACATTTTGCGCCAATATTCGTGTCTCTTAGCATTACCTCGAAAAAAAGTATTTAATATACGTAAAAATAACCACAGCCATGTGTTATACAAATTTCATAATATCTTTGTTGTAGTATTACAAAGAACTTCTTGGCAACTGGTACCTTTTAGAAGAGAATATAGTTTATTTTTCCTGTGTATATACACGCAGGTGCAGCTGAAAACTGACCGGTCCTTCTGCAAGTATCAATAGCAAAAAAATGACTGGTGGTAAACTAAAAAAAAAAATTCCCAGACTGTGGCAAGGTATAATCAACCTTGCCAGGGCTTCTAAAAAAAGGGCGAGGGGAGGGGAAAAGTGCTCACACTCCTATCACTACTCTGATTAAATAACTGAACTCGTTCGAGAGTGTGCAGCTTTCGGGTCAAACGACGTCACGCCATGTTGTGGCGAATGGAGATTGTTTTTGGGAGGATGAAATAGATTGGGAGGGGGAGGGTAGGCGGCGTGCAAAAGGTCACGAGACGCGAGCGAGACTGAAGACACCTGGTCACGATAAGGGAGTCGTCGCTCGTCGCTCGTCGCTCGTCGCTCGTCGGTCGGTAGGTCGGTCGCTAATTAACTATACCCTCCACCGAATACGCCACACCTATTCCCAGGAAACCACTCTTAGGCCGGTATTCCTGGACACAAACATAAAGAGTTTAGGTGTTGGATATGCTACACCTGTCCTCCGTCCTCTTTTGATAGGACATTATTTTTAGGGGAAGGGTTTCCGGTGTCCTATCTGTTGTCCGAATTCTGCGCATGCGCAGAGCAAGTATTTTCTTTGATTTCGTCAAGGGCGTCGCCAGGGGAAGGGGGGTATGGGGAGCAGTTGCCCCCCCCCCCCCTTAAGTCCTAGCGATTCAAAAAATGTAGCCAAATGCAAAAAAAATACATACTTTTCCCATAACTTGCCCCCCTCTCCTAGGCCATCGGCTGGCGACGCCCTTGGATTTCGTTCAGACGGCGAACCAGCGTTTGGCACTGTATAGTCATTTTTATGATCATCGGGGGACTTACCAGGCATGTTGGTGTGCCAAATGAAACTTCATGGTAGTGAAACTATCCTGGAATACATTCCGTACAATTTAATGGTCACAACATGAAATAATCTGCAACATACAAAAGTACTTGAGAAAATTATAATAACACAATTTAATTCGTGCGATGGTGCTGCTCACTGTAGGAATTTCGCTATAACAATTTTTATCGTTGGTTGCGAAACGTCCGTTAGAATGCGTTGGAACCAGTTTCTAGCCTCGCGCAGGGCACCGATTATTAAAAACTGGTGCCGATTTGTTTCCTTACTGGGATTCGGTTTGGACACGTTCTGGAATACGGCCCTCAAGTCATGTTACGGGTTGTATCCCAATAAGGCAGTGCTTGTTCGCTGCCTTACCCGAAAATCTTGGAATATCGCCCTAACATGCATACGTACACACACAGAGGAACGGAGCCATGCTCTCATTCACCTGGGGCAACAAATGTGATAAGCTTGACGTAAGCTTTTGGACATATGCCATTGCTAAGCACATGTATGTCTGTAGAAGAAAACTACAAAATACCCAAAAGACAGAAACACAAATTAAGCAAAAAATTGCTGTTTTCAACAGGATATAAACACCACATAATTTTCCATAACGGAATATGGTCAACAAACAAAGAAAAACAAAGAAAAAATGGACTAAGAGAACGAAAAGACCCCCAAAAATGATGACAGCACAAACATATTGAACCCAAAAAAAATTCAGCACAACAGTTGAAACGAGGCAAAAACACGACAAAATGAAAGCGCCCTTCCTTATTTTCCTATTATTCCCTACAATGCACTAAAAGTACCAGGAATAATTTGTTTTGCATCTGTGTACACTATGTAAGTAAAAATTTGATCATTCCCCATGTGGTTTCACCATCTTTAAACGTACGTTTAATTTGACGTACAGTATTTATAGCAATAGCTTATACACTGTAATAATTTATGTAAACGTAACTGAAATAATCATGTCAAATTACAGGTATATTTATATTTGTACAATCACGTGAAAGCAGCTGTATAGCTAAGAAAAATGTTCTCAGTAATTTTGGATTCGGGTTCTTATTCGGGCAATCATGTATATCCACGCTTTGGTGGTGTGCGGGACTAGCCAAATGATCATGATTAATGAGTGTTACTAGTTTACTATTTAATTTCTACTTTTAGTAGCCTCCCTTTTACTATACATACGTTATAAAACAAAATAACAAGTGTATAGGTAACTCGAACGAATTTATGTGGATATACATTTTATGAAATAACGTTGAATTATATATAATTTTTTTTTAATTTACAAAAAAAAAAATATTTATACTCCAATCTTAGAGAAAAAATTATTCTTTGATTTTTTTTTTTTTTAGTTTTGTTATTTCCTGGGATAACAGTTGCAATTCATGGCATGTGGAAAAAAAAAAGGTCGAGTAAAGTAATTTATTTTGTCTATTCCGAGTAGCATAATTAACTCTCAGCTTAATATTTTATCTTATTCCTACGGCTAACAATTTCCTAATTCCCTCCCCTTTTATTTATTTTTTCTCTCGCTGCGTTTGCCCACGCATCTTCAGGTAGCAACCCCCCCTCCCCCCCTTCCCACACTTCCCCTGCTCTGGAGGGCAAGATGTGCTCTTGTTTATGACGCAAGAGCCACCCTTACGTCCTCGTGATTCATGTGCCTCGTTCGCCTCCGCCGTGGCCCCACCTTCCACGCGGAAAGAGAGAGAGAGAGAGAGAGAGAGAGAGAGAGAGAGAGAGAGTGTGTGTTTGTGTATATGTTTGTATGCGTGGGAGAGAAAGACCGCGTATCAGCACCTCAGATACAAAAAAAGCCCAAGTCCAGTTTTGGCAACATTTTTGTTTTATTTGGCAGATTATTTCTCACAAGTACATTTTCCATCAAACCGCAACATCGCAAATCAATAAAAAGAATTTTTTTTTTGTTATAAGATCCTAAGTCCAGAGATCTAGTTGAGCCAGTCAATCGCTCAGCCTACTTAGTGTGTTGGTCTGTACTGTCATCGTTGTGTCGTCAGAATACTTGCTTAATCTCATCGCTGGGGTCGCATGTGCTACGCTGTATTGTCTCTCCCACTGAAATAATCATTCAAAGAGTGCAGACGAAACTAAGTCCTGTCAAAATGTCATATGTACCCTCGGCCGATGGAAAAAGTCCCTTAATTTCGGAAAATAAACTGATCGAGTTCCTTCTTGCTGGCCACACATGCATTTGGAGGCTATCGGAAAACACAAAAACCACTAAAATATCACCTTAAAAAAACTTTCCTGTAAATTTTCTCGATTGAAGGAATGTACGCAGACTATTAAGGTGGAAAAAAATGGTGGGATAGAACCACTTTTCCTGCTGTTTGCTTTCAAATTATTTCCATTTGTTGGAGGGAATTATAGGTTTTTTTTTTTGACGTGATAACGTCTTATAAATCGATGAACGTCGGCTGCACGCACGAAAAAGCATGACTCATTGTCACGTTCCGCCTGAGCCGAGCGTGCAAGAACCGGCCAACCACAGTGCGAGAAAATCTTGTATAATATCAAACATGTTAAGGCGGGCTTTTTAATAGCAGCAATTTAAAAAAAAATTGATATGACGTTATCACGTAAAATTATCGTCCGTAAACCAACTTTACAGACAAGCCCCGTCCGATTGTGACTTAGGCTCATTTGCTTCTGAGCTGCTTATATATGTGTGTGTGTGTGTGAGAGAGAGAGAGAGAGAGAGAGAGAGAGAGAGAGAGATGGAGCAGCACATCTCCTCCTGCGAGTCTTGTAATATTTCTCACCTACCGTTAAGTGCAGCTTCTTCAGGAAATATATGGGGGCGGGTTGCGGCGGCCGTTGTCTGGTCTGGCAGGAGAGGGGGTGGGTGGGGGTAGGCAACCCTCTTTCCCCTCCCCCCCTCTCCCGCCCCGTACCGAAACAGGGTTGAAGACGTTCTTCACACGCACGAAGGTAGCATTGAGCCCGGCGGTCGGTGAAGAACTTCTGAGAGGGCCGGCACTTAATAAACGCTCCTCCGACATTTCTCACGGAGAGAAGAAAAAAAAATAAAAAATAAATAAAACCTCCGCAACGCCTCGCTTGGGAACGAGGGAACACTGCTTCAAAACCAGAAAAGGAGGGGGAAGGAAAAAAAATATATATAAGGTTAACTTTTCTACTTCGTAAGGTCATGCACAGAAATCTCTCGTAGAACTCCATTCTGAAGACGTTATGTATGCAAGGGCGAAGAGATGCGATAAAGAGGAGACGCGACAGTTGGCCGAAAATCGCTAAACTGAAAGGCAGTATACCGAAAGTCATTAGACCTCTGAAACTTTAAAATTCATCTCGTAAGGATTATGTCTCAACTCTGACAACAGGCACTAGACCGAAAACTTGAAAATTTATCTATGTCTTAACTTAATGTTATATCTGTGTCTTAATTTATATGCATCTTAACTCTGGCAACAGGCGGTTGACCGAAAGGCACTAGACGAAGAGTCGTTTTTTCCCCCCGTAATTTCGGTCAAATGACATTCGGTCTAGCACCTGCAACCCGTTTCTGAATATTCTAAAATTATTCTTGATAAGTGCTTCGTGAAGAATGTCAGACATCGGCAGATTTTGGCTTTTTTCTGTGAGTTCGCATACTATTTTTTTTGTCCGTCATGGAGGTTTCTTATGACATACAGCGTAACCAGCAATGGCATATGTCAAAAACAATGTATTAGATTTTTATTGACCTTCAAAATCTTATTGACCTTCATATTTTATTGACCTTCAAATTTTCCCGATTTTAGGAATGTACGCAGATTTTTAAGTCCATGAGCCGAGACAAGGGGGGGATGATTATGATTATTATTTAAACCTTGCTTTCTTTTACAGAATATATTGAGCAGTTATTCAAACGGCACACTAAAGTGTTTGTTTTGTATGCGTGCGATTCAAAAAATGACAGTTAATTCACAACTTCTTTTAACAAGAATGCATTTTAACCGAAGGGCTCTTCGGTGCGCATTATAGCAGGGTAAAAATGCACATAGAAGAAAGAAGGTTGTTGATTGTAGTAACTAGTTTTTTAAACCTTTTTTTTCCGAGATGATTCCAATGAGTTCATGTTCAGAGTAAGTAAATTCAATTCTAGATTTACGTAGATTAACGTAATTTTACGAAATATCCATGGATAATTTGCAACCAGTGTTTGATTTTTTTTTTTTTGGTAAATTGAATGTGAAATTTTAACAGTGTGCTCACGATGTCATAAGCCCGAAATATGATAGGCGACATTAGGCACGATGTTATAAGTCCATACCGCGCAGTTTAAGAGGCATTAAGAAACTCTCCCGAGAGCCATTGAGCTATCTTCAATTGTAAAAATAAAAGAGTTATTTTTTTAATTTCACAGTCGAGTCGTTATCTTCCACGCTGAATCTTTTCCCCCATAAAAACCACTGTGCCTCCCCCACAGAATTAAGATCCTCTGTGGCCGGGAAAGGCAGTCGATAAAGCTAAAGCTACTGTGGAGCTGATAATTATTTTATTGGAGATAGACGATAGAGAGAGATCCTAGCCCTGGAAGTAAAGGGGCGTCCAGAGAATCGGCAAAGCGACAGCAAGAGAAACACTTTCACTGGTTTTAGAATGTCTCACACTTAGCCTGCGATGCAAAGTAAATTGTCCCCCTCTTTTTGCTAGAATGACTCTTACTCGGCTTGTTGGCATTAAAAATCTCGTTTTGTATAACATCGTTAACGGTGATAAGCTTTAAATTTTTTTATTAAATTTATTATTTGTTGATTTTCCTAAGAACATAAAAATAGTGACTATTGACAGCATTACTGCAGTTGCAAACTTTCTGAAAGGAAAAAAAAAAATCACTATTTTAAAAGGTAAATACTTGGATGTTTTTAGGGACTTTTCCTTAATTTCTAGATACATATTAATATAACGAATTTTCAGGATTGCGGCCAACACAGCCAACAAGATGGTGGCAGCCCTTACTCTCTTAAGTGGCTAAAAATGAAAATAATATGGCAGCCGCACTTTCTAGCAGGTGATATTTTTATTCCTTCAAATTAAAAAAAAAAATAAAGTCTGAATGTGTGTTATATTTATATACCTTATTTAATTCACGGTCTGGTAAAAGTCTCGATGGCCGTGCGGTCAAAGGCGTATGTTTTCCAACCCAGAGGTCCGAGCTTTTATGGTTCGAGTCACGTCGCTGCCACTGTATTTTGTATAAAAATATTAAATCGAATATGTCGATAAGGACCACACAACATTGGCAGGTAGTGGAACATCGAACTTATGTGCATGAGACAGTGATGCTGACGCTCTCTAGGAACAAACAGCAGAAACAAAGATAACGGTATCCAAGATGGTGGCCTCCAGAAGACAAATAGTTGTCGTACATGACATCAGAATCGAATAAAGTGATTGTGATATCAGATCCAACATGGCGGAAATGACATTATAATTCAAGATGGTGACCGTAACTAAAATTGCAACGTTCAGTAAGTGGGGTGCTCTATTTCAGAATTGCAAAATTCAGGATGGAGACTGAGGTCAAAGGTGCAGGTCAAGGTCAAGGTCATCCAAAATAGCTGATATGATGTCATAATTCAATATGACGGACACAGAAACCGACACCACGAACTAGAAACAGTCCCAGTATGCCATATTATGTACTACTATTTAGTTTTTTAAATATTTAATTTCAGCTGATTTTAACTTTTTTTCTGTGAGTTAACATGTACATATTTTTCGATTTTTTTTTGTTGTCCGCTATTGAGATTTTGAATGACAACGGCGTAACCAGCAATGGCGTGTGTTCAAAAGAACACGACGAATCAATCATCTTATCAATCGTGGTCGAATAGGCATTTCCGCAAATGTTATGGGTCTTTGCAATGTGGCAAATGACCAACTACATCACTGCACCCAACCTCCTGACTGGTTTTTGTAACTCCGAGCTTATAACATCGCCAGTTTCTGCACTTCGAACACTCTTATGGTTCACGTTTTGATCGCTGCACCTGTGTGACCAAGCGGGTGGGATCGCGATTTGTTGCTAGAGAGGGGGGGGGGGGGAGAGAGATAGATAGCGGGAGAGAGAGAGAGATAGAGAGGATTGAGGAAAGGCGTTCCATGTGTGATTTTTCCCAAAGGCTTCTATTCCCCATCAAAGGCAAGTATTGGTGTCACTCCTAAGTGCACTTCCATTTCAATATTTCTAAAGTTAGGATCATAATCATCTCCGCACACAAAAGATTTAATGCCGTAAATTTTTACGTGAACGATATTATTCCTACAGGTTATTTAGCTCAGGGTTGGTGCTTGGATAACTTTGTGTTATTAAAAACTTGTTAAACCTTATTATATTTACCGTGAAAATAATATTTATTATGGCATAAATATCCCATCACTAGATTTCCCACAGAAATATAAAGCTTTATTTAATAGATTCATGTATATATTTGCCCATTACACTTGTAAAAAATTTCCTGTGCTTGAAAATTTTGTATCTTAGAGTTCTTGATTTATGGCCACGAAAAATACAAGTTAAAATAAATTTTCATGTGTTTTGTCATGTGTTTTTGCCAAGGATAAACAAGTCTTCGATCTGTTTCTGCAGTTTATCAACATTTTTTCTGGTCTAAGTCACATACAGGTACTTTGCCTTCAATCAAGCTGAAGAAAGTTCAATAAACTGAAAATGAACTGAAGAGGAGCTTTGTTTACGGTACTGAACAGAAAGTTTTAGCAGACGGATGACAGCAGATGGGTAAATAACACATCACTCTTCTTGCGCAGTCATACCAACTGAATGTTTTGGAAGCGTTCTCAGCGTTTCGTGATTCGTGCATGGTGAACTCAAACGAGAAATCAATAAAGAAAAGAAGTTTAAAACAAGAGGAGCGTGAATCCATTATTATTTATCATGTAGTATTTTTCTATTCCGACAAATTTTCCGCTGAATCATAAATATTTTAAAGAATGCAAATATTTCTTAAGCTTTATTTTTACATTAAATAAAAAGATACACAAATTTTAAATCATATTGTGTAGATTTTCACGCAAAACATCAAAACGCTCACATTTTTTTAATTTTATATTTTACCCTTTAATTGTATGTCTGAACAAGTTTTTTATTTCATGATTTTTGCGTAGGTAAATATCGCGGCCGATTTGGTATGCGCTCAAATAATACATTTTTTTTTAAAGGCTGTTGCAATTGTAGTGGATGAAAAACTCTGCGAGAATTTAAAAAAAAATTATGCATAAGAATGCTTTGTAAGAGTTATGTGATTTTTCATCCAGTTAAAACATATCTCGTCAAAGAGAATCCGATAACAGATCAATTCTGTCAATTTTTATTTTGTTGTTTTTTTTTTTTAGTTCAATACAATTTTTCTGTGGATTTTTCCGCTTACAAACAATTTCTTGTAGTCATTCGTATATTCTGTTCCACGTAACTGATCTCAAATTTGACAGTTCTCAAAATGAGTAAAAATGATATCCATTTCCCAAAATACTTTCGGAGTGAAACACGATGTTTATTTGCGAATACTGACCGCCACATGAAGTTGTTTAAAAACAATTTCGACAGAACAGCGGTGGTATGAAGATACACGTTGACCGTCGGTACTTTCAAAGGCTTGATACAGTTTTGTACGCATTACGTCTGTTTCCCCTTGCCTACTATTCGGCCAGAATCTCTCCCGAAAATGATCGCCACATTTAATCCACGCTGGGAATTGAATTGGTGATGTTTGTTGGGGAATGGGGGGGACCGCTTTGATCACTTTCAGCCACCCTTGGTAATAGACCGTTGCTCAGGGTGGGAAGTTAAACTGCGCCAATAAATGTTTATTGCTCTATACCTTCTGCAGCACGGGACTTTTATGGGACCATACAAGCCCCTGCTGCCATCTTGACTTCGGACGCCAGGGAATGAAACGCTACCATAACTTTATTGCGCGCGCAGTCTCTGCAAAAGATTATTGCAACGAATACTCCTACGAACACATTCAGATCGTCAAATGATAGGCTACTGTTTATTTTAAAATAAGTTTTTAACCTTCCATGTTTTTTTTTGACGTGATAACGTCTTATAAATCGATGAACGCCGGCTGCACCCACGAAAAATTTTCACGTTCCGCCTGAGCCGTGCGTGCGAGAACCGGCCAACCACCGTGCGAGAAAATCTTCTATAATATTAAACAGGTTAAGGCGGGCTTTTTAACTAATTGTTCGTGATTATATTTAAACAAATTATTTAATTTAAATTTTGCAAAAACTGTAAATAATATTTGAAAATTAAAAAGTATGCAATTTTTCATTAATTTTTTTATGACGTTATCACGTAAAATTATCGTCCGTAAACCGACTTTACAGACAACCCCCCTTTTTTTTCTTTTAAAAGAATACAAATTACCCCTCACCCTTCAAATCAAATACTACATTACCTACTTACTTACTGTCTTTTGATATATGAACTTACCATGAAGTTATTTTGAAATATTTCAAAATTAGCATCAGATTATGCACAATAATTCAAGTTATTTTTTATGGAGATTTAGAAGTAACTTACAAATTTGTTTGCAACGCGGTAGCGCTAGTTAAATTTTTTTTTGCTAAAATATTCTATAGTGAAAATTTCCGAAAGTAAATAATGGATGATTTGACGGTGCTTTTTTTTTCTAATTTAAAGTGTAAGAGGTTTTTAATTCACCGTTAATCTTCCCGCACATCGAGATTATTTGAGCTATAATAACAGTTAGCAACAGAATCTAGATATTAATTTCGTTGAGTACAAACATGTACGTTTGTTGGCTCGAAAATTTTTTTGACGTGATAACGTCTAATAAATCGATGAACGACGGCCGCACGCACGAAAAAGTGTCCCGTAATGCTGTGTCCCGTTACGCTCATTGTATGCTTGCGCCGCATCTATCTCTCTTCCACTCGATTGGACTTTTTCATAGCACATTAAACTTAAAAAAACTCCCATTCGTTTCCTACTTTTCCTATCATCGTCCTATCCTTAACAGAATAACACAGATGGAAGAAGTTAAATAGCAAACATGTATAAAAGTTATAGTTTAAAAAAATCTCTTCGGTAAAGTAATAAACATATTTGAATTAATGAGTGCAAATAAAAGTAAATTTATCAATTAAATGGTAGGTTTCATTTCACTCCTTCTTTGTATCCATACAAAATAGTTGTAATTCTATAAAAAATGATTCAATTTTATTGATAAAAGTATGCAATCATTTCATCAATGTTTTGTTATGACGTCACGTTAAACTATCGTCCGTAAACCGACTTTACAGACAACCAATTTTTTTTCTCGGTTTCAACCTACGCGCATTTCCCGTAAGCACACATCGATCCGAGCTGTAACCGCCCGTGTGGACAGAACTAGCCACGCGCCTCCCCTAGATGAACTCAACCCTCCCCCCCTCTTCCCAACCAAAAACTTTCCACTGGCTGTCGGTGATTGGTGGGCTAACACCGAGTGCGTCTCTAAATCCGGTCCATTCTCCCCCCTCCCCCTCCCCCTCCATCCATCTGCGGGGCCTTCACACGCGTGTACATTGTTCATTGCTTCTGTTCCGCCGCCGTGTTTACAGGATCAACAGGGAACCAATCACAGCTGCCGCCATGCGAACATTTTGCGCCGTCGACGAAACAGTCGGTGGACAGAATATAGCCACCGCATCAACAGGCCTCTTTTAAACCTTTACCCCCCCCCCCCCCCCCTTATTTTTCCCACACACACACCTATATATACACACATACGCCGAGTCTGAATTCCACCGACGAAATTCGGCTGTAGTTTCAAAATGACAAACTAAGATGAAAACATCTATGCGTTTTTTTTTTAATTCGAAATAATAGAGAAAGTATTTAAGATTTAACTGAACGCAGTTATACTACCACCGCGAATTTTGACGCTGCAGCAAAATTAATTCAATTGAAATGATTAGGAGTAACACCATTATTTTACGCACAATTTTCTGGCGCGTTATTACCCCCGCTAATTTTCAATGAAATAATTTTGTGACAACGACCAAATTCGTAGTTGTTGTAGAACTTTTCTATCTATATTAATAAAATGTAAATATTTGTTTTGTACAAAATAGCTTATCCCCGAAATTTCTTCATCGATTGCTTTGAAATTTTGAAACAACTTTGGATTAGTTTAAGGGCGTTATTTTTATACCTATGTTACACATGTGACAGGTAAACAGATACAAAAATGTAGATAGGGAAAAAATATAAATGCATGTGTGTTCATCTTCTGATTTGTAAAGATAAAGATATAGATATATATATATATATATAGAGAGAGATATGGAGTTATACCGATATATAGAGCGATAAAGCTAGGGTTATATAGATAGAAATGTAAAGTGATATAAATAAGGAGGTAGACTGAGATATAGATAGAAACATAGATACATATAGAGAGATAGAGTGATATGGAGTTATGAAGATAGAGCTATATAAATATAGATATATAGAATGATTTTTATATATAGCGTTAAATATAGTGAGATTTATGAAGGGACATACATAGAGAGATAGTGAGAGATGCTTTGTATATGTGTACATTCTTCAATCAAATTACAAAAATTTTGTATGCTTTCGCTTTTCTTTCCATTTTACCAGACAGAGCTACAGCAAAGTGTGGCCGGTACAGCTAGTTTACAATAAAAACGCAACTGACGACTGAAAAGAACGATTACAAACCAAAACAAAACATAACTAAAGGTTTTGGAATTTAACAATAGTATCCAAACAGAAAAACAACAAATTTCATATGGATAAATCATAAACATACGTTTAACAATCTCTCATGCTCATACATGCTAGTAGCTGTTCGAAGAGGGGTTGCCAGGAAACTGAATGTAAACGAACCATTTGATTGTATTGTGGTAGCAGTCTGAAACACATTATAATGTAATTTAAAAAGCGAAATAAAAGTAATAATGTAAATCAGAACCTAGCCTCAACACGATGTTGAATGATTTTTGCTTTTTACTTTCTTTATGATGAAATTGATCTAAAAGAGGATTTTTTAATTTAGGTCGCAATTTGAGAGCTTTACAGGAGAACAAAACAGCTCTTTCAATAACATTTTTTTTCCGCCAACCTACATATGTGTGTAGCCAACAAGACGGAATGTATTATTAATTTCTCCCGAATGTGGAACATTTTCCAACTACCACAGATACATAAAATTGTAAATGTACTTCCCTTCATCTGGCTCAACTACATAAATGTTTTGACTGAGGTTCTTAAAATCTTTAGCTAAAAACATTAGAAAAAATGTTTGACTGTCTACGATCTTATAATTCGATAGAAAACGAATTATTAACAAATGTAATAAAAGTAAAATATCCATTTCGGAACTTAGGTTTGTCTCGTTTGACTCTGAAATACAGAATTTGTAAAAACAAACCGTAAAATATTTTTTTTAAGTGAAATTTTTTTTCTTTGATAGTTATGTTATCCTAAATATTAAAACAAATGCAAAGTCGATGGTTTAAAAATATTCTCCCATCTATTGGACTGGCGTAACATCAACGTCGTAGATTTTTTCACAAAAAAAAAAATAAAAAATTGTAGTTGGTCTGTATTTATCTCTGGCAAATTTTGTGTCGCGAACTTTTAAATTGGCGTCTTTGTGAGTCACAAATAGAGATGAATTTCCCCAGCTTTGTGCGGACAAGTTTCACAATCCTTCGACCAATAGACGAGGGAGGAGAAAAAAAAAACACCCACCACTACACACCAACCCCCCCCCCCCCTTCCCCCTTCACTTTGTACGACGTAAGCACGTCACGTGCCGCAAGCCCCAATTTCTATTTGAAATTAAGCCAAGGCTTACCGCGTCACGGTCTGGGCAGCCCTCGTCGTTGATTACGTCACGATCCGTGGGGCAGTGGCCAATAATCCTCTTACCGACATGCGATACACCGTCGCATAGTGTACATGTCCTCGCACAAAAACATTTTACTTCAGTCTCTTCATTGATCGTGTTCGTCAGTACTTCGCGAGCTGAATTTTTAACCAACAAAGGTTTTTTTTTTCAATTGCTTTCATTACTACTGTTTTACAATAATATGAAAAGTCTTCTGCCTTATTTGAATTCTCAACACATTTATAAAAATACGATTATTTAATGTCTGCAAATTAATAAATGAATTTATATGTAAGTTTTCAAAAGCATATAGGGTGCGGTGAAATAAATATTAATGGATAATACAACACTGTCGTCTTTAAGTACACATAATATACACGTGGACAAGTAAAAAATAGCTGAAGAACTGAAGCGTTAAAACGTATTTTATGCTAAACCACTTTGAACAGAAAGTCTGTTCAAAAACCAAAAATGTCCTAATTACTCGGGGAAAAAAATTTATTTATTTTTTGAGAAAAATATTTTTATTGTAATTTTTTTTAAATTTTACTTAACCAAATTACCTTTCTTTACATTTCTCACTTAAAACTCTTAAAAATGTGTTCCTGTAAAAAGTCATAAAAAAATGTTCCCATTATGACGGGTAAAATTTTCATAATACCTAGAAATTCCCATTCACCCTATACTTCATTGTAATTTTAATTTATTCAGAAGAAATTTGTTTCACTTTATTTAAGTGTTAAAATTCGCCCAATTTAGCTCATTGGACTGAAATTGTTCTCTATAGTTTCAATGTTTCACATAATCTTACCTTACCTGTAAAGTTTTTGTTCTTTCATATAAATTACATTTTTATTGGGATTTTGGTACCAAATAAAAACAATAACTTTTTGCAAAACGTTAATAAAAACAATTCATTTCAAAAGCCTAAAGAAAATTATTGGCCGTTTGGATGGAATTGTAGCATTGTTCATGGAGAGACAATTAGTTTCCAAAACTTTATTTTCTAGCCCATAAATTGATTTGCTTGACTTTTCACAAGAATGTAAATAAGTTAATTATAGTAGATATATACTTAAAAAATAATCTAATACTATTCATATAATAAAGTCATCTCAATTTTTAAGGTCACCTTTATTTTGTGTTTAAAAAATTCTGTAAGATTGTATCCAGTGAACAATATTTTGAATTAAAATTTGACTATCCTGATTGATCGAAATCCTTTATGTCAGTGGGAAAAAAATCTGCTTTTAGTTAGGGTTTTTGTTGATTAACTCCTTCGTATTAAATTTTTCAGCAAGCTGTTTTCAATGCGATGTGATTTGCACTCTAATGCCAGTAATGAGATCAGCAGTTAGTCCTAACTAATTTCAAATGTTTTAACGGTTAGGAAATCATATAACACCCAGAAATGCTCTTAAAGCACAGTGAGTCCTTTAAATTATTCTCTAGTATCTTGTTATTCTGTGTCCTTCAGAATTTCATGATTGATAGGGTGCTTTAATTTTACTATTTAATTCTGAAATAATTCATTATTTTTAACATAAATTCCTGTATTTTTTATTCAATTAAGTGCGTGAAAAATGCCCGCTGCTTGCCAGGAAAGGAAAATGATATCAATGAATTCCAAATACATAATTTAAAACATCCAGCTGACAATGTTTTGTTATAATTCCAACATGAAACCGGGCCCAAAATTATTTTTTTATTAAAGTAGTTAATCTTATTTTGAAACTAATTACCCGCCACAACTTTGCATGGATGCGACCCACTCGTTTGGCGACATTTAGATATATTAAGTAAATACTTTTAAGTATCAGGTTCTCGTAAGCGTCCGGTGTTTTTTAAAAAAAAAATAACTATATACCTACTGACACGTACTACCCATGACTAAAGAATTTCTTTGTAAATAATTTTAACAGCTTATTTTTTTCCGATAAGACGACACAAAACCAATTTTGTTGAGAAGTCACACGCGAATGGGCAAAATACTGCTGTCTTCGTGAAAAGCACTCAACGCTCAAATACCAACCAACAATTATTATCAAGTACATTGATTTGATGTACAAATCACGTATAAGTCAACGTAAGCCATGTAAAGCTCCCTAAAAATGGTCTTTTACGAGTTTATTACAAAACATCGGGATTTCTCTTCCATAATTTAATTGAATATTAATGTATCATACACATTTTTGGAAGAAATTTTTTCTAAAATGTCATGGAAAAACCGCATCTAAATCCATCGTGTAATTTAAGAGAATTAAGCGAACGAACAGAAAGAAAAAAACGCGTATAGGGACTTTTGTTTTATACAGTTTGGCGAAGGCACACATACAAAGGTGAGATCACGTTTCCCGACACTAAAATAAAAAAAAAATTCCCCTTGGCTTCTTTGTTAATGCCTGGCGGAGAAATGGTTTACCGTGGCGTGGCTGTGGGCGCATTGAGTTCACGTGTTTTTGTTTTCCCTTGTGTTGGCAGCCGTGACGGATGGACCCCGCTTCATCGAGCCCATACCCAACGTGACCGTCGCCCTGGGGCGGGACGTGTCTCTGCCGTGCGTGGTGGACAACCTGGGCAACTACAAGGTCAGTGGCCAGAAGTCGCGAGTGGATAGGATTTACTCTACGTTTTTCAGGAGCGCATGATGAGCAGCTTGGGAACTTCACCGCCTGCAGGGCGCTGCCGTAACGCCCTGCATCGTCTTAGGTTGTTATTTACACGTTAGAGCGCCGCACTGTCGCCCGCTGTCATTCCCCCGCGCACCCCCCAATCTATCATTCACAGCAGCTCAAGGTCGTTCAACGGGAGGGGGAAGGGGTGCTTGAAGAGTTCGACACTTGTCCGCTAGGGACCCACCACAAGTCGATGCCCTAGAGATGGTGGCGATTGCGGCGGTGAATTAACCAACTACCTCAAAACCGTATTAGAAATTTTAACCTGGGCTGGCGACTTCTATACAGTATATATGTTCAAAGATGGCGACCGCAGGTTGGCGACACTGCGGCGAGTCGGTCTCTCTACACGGTAGCCTACAACTCACGTAGTTTCGGTTCCCTGCAAGAATTTCCCAAGATTTCCCGAAGTTTTGCGTTTTGGCGTTAACGCCACTTCAGCCGCTAAATCAGAATTTCCCAATGAAAACCAGCATGTTGTGACTGACCTAACCTAACCTAACCTAACCCTTAGATTTTTTTTAATTTCAATTTTTGAGAGAAATCCGAAGTTGCACGAACGTGGTAGGGAACCGAAACTACGTGAGTCGTAGGCTTCCCGTCTCTCTACACAGGAAGGGGGAGGGAACCCTCTGTACTTTTACGAAACATTCATTTGGAAACCAGTTGCCAAGAAACAGTTTGCAACACTGCAAGAAATATATTGTTAGCTTTGTACAACACACGGCTATGGTTATTTTTTGCATACATTAAATACGTTTTTCGACATAATAATACTTAGTATATCTAAGGAAAATGAGCGCACAATTTTTATATGTTATTTAATGTTTCCTTAAAGCACATTTTTTTTTCAGACCACGGAAAAGATGATCGAATATTCAACAATTTGACTTTGTTTGGTTTTATAATGCTTATTGACGTGCGCCGTTGATACTGGAAAGCTGTTCAGGAAACGGTTTGCAAATAACTTTTAACTATAGCAGGTACTAGATACAACATAAAGCATGAATTCCTGGGGAAAAATCTGAACAGAGTACTGCGAACACCATTTTGTATTCATACAGTTGTTTTCATGTAAATGTACAAATTTACAAATATCTATAATTTTACATGAATATTGATGCTCAGCACGCATCTATGAACTATTTTCAGCAAAATGTCAACGATTTATATAGCTCGACTGGACGAATTATTTTTAAGTAAATTCCATTCGTCACACTTAAAATATAAAATTTATTTTATGGTCATCTGACAATAATACATTGAATTGAACTGGACTATAATGGATGGAGACCGAGCCTTCAGTTTCAGATCATTCATTCATATTTACTTTAAACACTGTTAAGTTGTAAATTTTATTGAGTGGCTTATCTTTCACAAAATAATTAATAATGAAATAATAATTTTAGGCGTAGTTATCTGGAAAAGGTTAAAAACAACCTTGACGATTTTTATGACGTACAAATACGTAGAATTAAATGTACTACAAAACAAAAATTTTCCGTTTGAGAAGCAATGCTATTGGCCACTTCGTGATATGGTTTAAATTACTTTGATAATAAATATTTTATTTATACTATCATTAAAAATACTCAAGTTTTGGATGAATTTAAAAACCGAGTAAAACAAAATAATTTTCTTAAAAAAAAAAAAAAAAAAAAACGTATTATGAAGTAGACAGGTGGCAATGCTTTTAAAGGAAGAATTTATTTTTGCTCTACATTTAATTCTTCATATATTTACGTTCCAAAAGCACTACAAATCTAAATTTGGCAGCTAATTTGCGAATCACAAATATGTATTGTTTGAGTGTGTGATAAAAAAAAATTCATTGCCACCCAACTTCGGGGGAACCTTAACCAGAAATGATTCCTGCGCGCGCCACTGTCCAACTATAATACAGTTACAGCCTCTCTCGCAGCCAGAGCCGTGTGTATGTGTGTGTGTTGGGAAGTAGGGAAGGGGGGGAGTTGTTGGGGGGGAGAGACCACGTCCTGGTCGTAAAAGCTCTCGAAGCTGATGGGACTTTAGATTTCCCCCTCTCCTCCCCAAAAGAACTTCTCCCTCGCCCACGGCCCAGCGGAGAAATATGACCGCACGTCGATATCTTAATCCACCCGGCTGTGTGATCGTTGTAACTCTATGGGCTTTATTTTTTTTTTGCGTCGGCGTAATCTGTACCGGAAGCTCGGCAACACGTACAGAAAGCCTCGCGTAGAAAAATTTGCGAGTCGCCGTGCTTCTACATTTGAACGTTGTGGGGGGGGGGGGGGGGGGGGGGGCAGAGAGAGAGAGAGAGAGAGAGAGAGAGAAATTTGAGCCACGAAGTCTGTAATTGTCAGGAGATGCCACAAGCTACGGTGGTTGAAGTGTATTTTTTTCCATCCCTCAACCATCAACGTCCTTAAAAAAAAAAGGGAGTTGTCTGTAAAGTCGCTTTACAGACGATAATTATACGTGATAACGTCATAAGAAAAACATTGATGAAAAAATACATCCTTTTTTTTCCAATTATTATTTACAGTTTTTGCAAATTTAATTTAAATGATTTTTTTAAATATAATCACGAACAATTAGTTAAAAAAAACCGCTTTAACCTGTTTATTACTATAGAAGATTTTCTCGCACGGTGGTTGGCCGGTTCTTGCACGTTCGGCTCAGGCGGAACGTGAAAATTTTTCGTGCAGCCGGCGTTCATCGATTTATAAGACGTTATCACGTCAAAAAAAAAATGCATAAAATTTTTGTTGACCTCACAAGATGATGGTTGATTTGCACGAAATGATTTTTTTTTTTTCTCTCGTCGTTAAACCAAACATCGTAATAGAACAATTTGGGAAACTCTGGCCATTTAGCACCGGCTAAGCGCGAGACACGTTGCAACATTCCACTCCACGCTGCTAAATTCCACTACTGCAGTTCCACGCAATTAAAACACATGGCAGGTACACTCCACACAGCTAGGTTCGCTGAACATCACTTGTCTCGCGTATTTCTTACCAGTTTCCCCATATTGTCCCTATTACAATATTGGAATATACACAATCACTACCACTATATACTTAAAATTATTGTAGTAAATCTATAGACCTTGTTATTACACTCTACAAACTTTGTTTGATTTTATTATTTAACTTGTTCCAATACCTACTGTTCGTATTTTATATATTCTTTTATGTTTATCTTTATACATACTTTTATGTTCTTGAAGTAGGCTAGGTTTTATTATAAACGGGTTTCATTACATGTTTAGTATTTGTATCTGATAAAATACGTGATTGCTTATTCATGTTAACTTTGTGAATCCTGCCTAGGTACGTGGAAAAATCTCGCATTTCAATGTATATAGACTTCAGAAGTACTGCGTCAAAACTCGGTTGTAAATAATTCTGCGAAAATTTTTTGTAACCAGTTTTTCTTCAGAAGTTTTGCCGTAAAACTTTTCTGAACTAGTGAAGTGTGTCATATCGATATTTCCGACAGAACGGACATTTTTCACGAGCAATTTTTTTTCTAAAGAATAACTGCAATGTGGGAAAAGTCGTTGAAGTAGAGAAAAATACGATTTTGGCATCCGATTTATTTTTTCTGCAAGTGGAAAGACGTCGTAACTAAAATTATAAGAATGTTATCTCCCTAGAATCTGCAGAATGATCCAATACAATAAACAGGATTTAAAAAGCGTTAACGCCGTTTGAATCCACGAAATATAACAATAATTGTAATAAATGTTGGCTGTATAATTTGTTAACCCGAATCACTTATTCATTTTACTCCTCGGTGCAAAATTGTATTTATTTAATTGGCTTTTTATGTGTGACGAAGTTAAGGTTTTTCCACCAATTCATCACACAAAAGTGTACAAATTATGAAAGATTAAAACAAAACTCTTATTACTAAGCTAACCTAAAAAAACAACAAATCCAGGACTACAAAAAACATTTTAATGACTTCTTTACAACATGATCTAAATAAACAAATTTATAGAAAATAAAGAAACTTATTTGTAGCATTGAAAAAACTCCACGGAGTTTTATGTTTCAGAAATTACTAAGAAAGTATAATGTAGGAAAAAGTTAAAAATGCAACAAACATTTTGTTCCTAGAAAACATTATTATTTTTTAAATATAAAAGTTGATAACAATTAAAATGGAAGTAATTATGAAGGAAACATGTTCACATCAATTATACACATTTCTGTTAGCTGCGAAGCAAACTTTATACTAAACGTTAACGATTTAAACAAATTGTGGAGTAGTAATGATATATGCCTACGATACGTAAAAATGATTAGGCACAAAAAAAGACAAAAACTTCTATACTCTTTAACATTATTACCTACCGTCAAACAGCATAATTACGTCATTGACGAGAAGCTTGGAAGATTAAGTAGGACATTAAACTTCACGAAGTTCAATTCCTGATGGTGAAATTCCAGTCTGAAAACACTTCCGTTTTAACTGCTGATTTATTTTCAAAAGTCTGAAGTGCAGAGGGAAAAAAAAGTTACTTCACCTTGGCAGCTGAAGCTGCAAGAGGAAGACAGAAAATAGGATGAAAATTCGGGATTGATTCAACTTTGAATCAAGAGTATCAAGGACATTACCGTGGATTTACAGTCAGCCAAGAACCATTCTTAAAGTTTGGGCTCACAAGTAGAGTTAGTAAATTCATTTTATTGTCATCACCATTAATCAATGGATTTTCTTGTGAGTCTATCCTAATAGAACTCCTTCAAATGTTGATGTACCACAAAATTTTCTAACTAGATATTTACTTAAATATTTTATTTGAACATCGGTCACGCCAGTAATCAAAATTATACAACCAATGCGTTACTCTTTATCTTTAATAATTGGTGACAGGCAGTAAATATCTGTTATAACATTTGAGACGTGACATTAAATGCAAAAAGAATTATCGTGAATAATTAACAGGAAGATGAAGACTAAGCTGTAAGACACTTTTAGAACAGATGTTTCTAGGAAGAAATTTTTACGTTTCCCGCCCCCTTATTTCTCACTTAATGGTGGAACTTACTGTCACTCAGATATGCGAGACACTTCGTTCGCCGTCTCTTGACATGTTATGGTGGCCGCTTTACTGTGTCATGAAACCCTTCCTTTGTCATTTTATATGACAGGAATGTTACTAAACGTTATTTTAAGGTGTAGCCAGCTATTCTGTTTCCACTGCAGGACTGTCATTAAATTCGAGAAAAATGCTAGCTACCCACGTTCAAAATATTTAGGGAGTATCAGCTATCATAACTGCGAACTTTTATTTTACGTATGTTGTATGTTTAACCTATAAAGTAAAAATGTTTATTTTATCGTGATCCGGGTCAGGACATTAGGACAAAGTTAAACTTTAAATAAAATAGTTTTGTTCATTTGTTGTAGTTTTTTATAAATGTAATTACCTAGTAGGAATATAGGTAAAGTAAAGTACTTAGTTATTTTACTGTCTGCTTCTTATTAGGTAGTTACTTAGTGAGTAGATATGAGATTTATGTAAAACTTTAGATAGCTTCATCGTAAGAAAAAAATATTCTTACGCTTATTTTTGTTCTCTTTAATGTGTATGTATATAGGCATATGTATGTGAATTTGTCTAACGATAACTTACAAATAATTGATTGGATATTGGATTTACGCAAAACTTGGTAGTTAAGCAGGAATAGCCAGTGTAATTTTAAAGTTCGTGTATGAGAAAAAATGGTCTGGGGATTATTTTATATATTAACAAATACAAATTTAATTTTTGAAATCAATTCTGGCTTGGAACCCAAAGAGGATAATATCCATAGATATCATGATGCAACATTCCTCAAAATGACTTAAAGAAAATAACAAGCAATTAAATGTAACGTAATTATATCTTCTACTACTACTGTAAGAATGTAGGTATTAGTTGCGTTGACTTTAAAAATTCTGCACAATTATCGTAGTTTCATATTATTATGTCAGTATTTTTTATGTTGCATTATAAATATTAGTTTTTAGTTTTGTATTATTATACTTGAAACTATTTTCTTGGGTTGTACTTTAGTTATTTTTTTTTCTTTGCATTTATTTGTTAGGACGAATAGCAAAGTACTTACATTTATAGGTTTTCTCGGGAATTTTTCTGATTTAATTTGTAAATATTAGTAAGTAGGTTGGTAGTTTTTTTTTACTTAAAACAGTTTCTTTGGTTTTTTTTATAATAATATGCAAGACAGTAATAATTTTGGCTAAAAACGGAACATCTCGAGTGCTCAGTTCAGGATGAAATATACTAGTATCATAATTTTATTCGCGTAACATATATTAGTTCGTCACTAAAACCAACTTCACATTGGCCCTGTAGCAACGTGAAACCGCTATATGGATCTCTCGTTACAATTCATATGTTTCACTGATTATAGGAATGTGACCAATAGACCTAACTTTCAAGCAGGATTAACCACAATTAGTCGTTGCGGTATCCCTTCTCCCTCAACACATCGGGCATGCTGTCCTGCGAAGGTTTTCATTACCGCAGAATACCACAGTGAATTTTTAGACATGGACACAAAAATATACTAGCAAAACGTCAACGAGCTTGAGAGGAAATGATTTTTGAGTAACGGAACTGAACTTGTTATATTTTTTTTTCAGAGAGACTGTTGTACGATTGGCACCACTGCAAATTACATAATATCCCGTGTTTTTTTTTCTTGCCCTTGAATTTTTCAGATAAGCTTCATCTACGCGTGTTCGGTTTTTGCGAAATTAGGGTTCCAAGCCCAAACCAATTTATTTTACAAAATATTTTTTTTTTTCCCCATTTGCGCACAATGAGTTATAAATCTCCTAGTCTCTGCGGATGATTGGTTACAGACGCTATTGCCAACACTGATATTTGTGAACGCGAAAGTTTTTCTTCGTGATTCAATTCTGGAAGCTGCATGAAAGATTAGAAAACATTCGTGGGAACAAAGTAAAAATAAGCATGTATATTCAGAGGATTTTTAATTCAGGCTAAAATATGAAAGCCGATAACAATTTTCAAAATTACTACTGCAAAGGAATGAAAACGTTTTCATCGTTTGATGCGATGATTGAGAAATAATCTTGTTCGGATGATAAACCTTCTGTGACGTCACATAGATATTGGAATTACGAGTTTTTCTGTAGGAGTATATTTTAAGGGCGTATTTAAAAAGTACTTTTAGGGTAAAAGGAGCGAGAGAGAAGGTAAATATCTATATTCAAAACAATTTTTAAAAATCTCTTTGTTTTCCTAAGTTTAATGTTTTAAATAAGAGAGACAGCAACCGAAGGAGATTTCATTTTGGTTTTAAAGTGTTTTTGACATATATTTGTATATAGATTCATTGTGAAAATTTGTCTTCGTTAAAACATTGATCATATATTCAGAGATTTACAAATTCAGTAAAAAAAGTGTTCATTTACAGAATTATTAAAGTTTTAGTCACTCCAAATAATAAAATAAACACTAAACACCAATGGCATAACATGACAAACTATTTGCAGAAGTCAGTCATTATTACATCCTGGCATTACATGAAATTTCAAATTATACTTTAGCAAAAACTTATTTTGAAAAACAAACGTAAGAACATTGTTTTGGAAAAAAAAACTGTTGAAATCAGGATGGCGTCTTTCGGTTGTGCTATGTCCATCTAAACACAATAAATCTGTATATTTTTTTTACGTACAAATATGAAGATGCACAACATTGTCTCACACAGAAGGAGCGACTTTGACACCCGTGTAGGATTTTGGGCTCGCATCGGATGGAAACCTCGGGATGAAACTGCCATCCTTCTGTACTTCAAAGCAGCGCTCCCAACTGATACAGGCATAGACGACTAGAGCAGTTAGGTGCCAAGAACATAGAATTCTCCTTCTACACAGGCGTATGAGGGCTAGATGCCGAGGAAAAAGAAAAATGTTTGGGCTAGTCAGAATCACTTGTATTTGAAAGTTAAGATAAAAACAAAGAGATGTCAAAAAAAAATACCTATTATTTAAGCTTGTTTTCTCCTTGATTATTTTACTTAAATTTTCAAGAAGCTTTTGCCATAACTTTTATAATTAATAATTATAATTATATTGGAAAATTAATTACCTAAGGAATTATTAGCAAAAAAAATATGGAAGAAAATAATTGAGTGAATAACGTATTTTTTAAGGCTCGTACGAACACAACACCATTAAGTCTAACCTAGTAGTACCTACATGCAAAGCAAAAATTCCGGGTCTCTGTACTTACAAAAAAAAACACTCCCATTTGGCGACAAGGAAGACAGACGTAGGTTCGATTTCAACAAAAAAAAAATTACAAATGCCAATCACAGTCCTGTGTTTTTTTTTTTGTCACTCTACAGAATAAGTCTGAATTCGACCTACAAACTTTGGCTGCAGGTTCGGAAAAGACGAGTTGCGACCTGAACTTCAGCAGTGTCGTGGGGACGGAACCCAGAACCCTCAGCTGAAGTTACTGCCGGGAAGGGGTTGTGGGGAGGAGGGGAGGGGAGGGGAAGGAAGGTTAATATTTAGCAGCGACGCCGGGGCGGAGCTACGTCCTCCGAGGACGGGAGACAAACGAATCAGCGTGTAATTGCAGCCGCCGCCGTCCTGGGGTTTGTCCGCCACGTCTCCTGGTCTGGCGGGGAGGATGCCTCGCATTGGCGTAGCTGTGTTCATAAAGTTTGGGGGGGGGGGGGGGGGGACAAATAATGATTCTGATGTCATGTAAAACCCATTTCCCTCTTACTAAGGCGGGGGGGGGGGGGGTCCGGGGGTCCTCCACAGGAAAATTTTGATTTTTAAAAGTGCAAAAAAATAGCACTTTTCAAGCAGTATTTGTATCTAACAATTGGATACATCGATGTTAAAATTATTATTGTTTCCTTAAGATAAAATTTGACGAGTGAAGAAGTTACAAATAATGTTGGGCAGAATAATATTATAAAATAAAAATATCACGGTCTAGAAAGTTGGGGGGACAGTCCCCTCCACCCAAAAAGTTCAGGAGGACACGTCCCCCCTGTCCCCCCCGGTTCCTACGCCCTTGATGCCTCGCTGCAACCGGGACTCTGGGACTCGTCGCTTCGCGTTTCTCCCCGGGACGACGGGCAAATAATTTCATCTCTACTGATTATTTCCCTACTTAAAATTTCACATGCACGTTACTTACTAAAGTGGCCTATATTATAACCGGAATTTCCAACCGACGACCTTTTATGCGCTCTCTGGATGATTCTCGCAATGGGGAATAAGCTGCGTTGTCGTTGTGTTGTCAATGTCGTCAGTTCAGTTTCATCGTTAGGTTCGTCTGTGTTCATCTGAGTTGTCCAAGGTTTTTTTTTAGCTCTTTTTCTGTATTAATTTTATGTTTTTGTTGCAACTGTCTTGTCGTTGTCAACACACTGAGCTCGTCTGTGCTGTAATTCTTTATGACCAGAGACTGGAAAAATTCCCGCTTTGGATGACCTCTAGGATGGACTCCACAATCCCCTACACACTCAGGAAAATGCCACCTGCTCATTGGCTATTGACTCGTGACACCTGTCAACTGGGACGCTTGCGATTCGATACTTTTTTGGTTGAATGTTTTTCTTTGGCTCAAAGTCCTTTAGCTAAACTGTGAGCCAATCAGAGAAGCAATATAAAGGTACAGTTGTTTGGATTATGGCATATCGTGAAATGAATCCGCGAATTTTTCCGGTCTCTATTTATGATTAAATTCCCTCCGCGTAATTCTCTGTGCTGTCTAGGTGTGTAATATTTTACGTCAGATGATGTATGTTCGTCTGTTATTTGTCTTTATCTTTTCTGTCCATCCTCGAGGTTTTTCTGTGACGACCTCCTAGTGCAAACCAGTAATGGACTATGTCCACGAAAAATTTCAAAACGATCACTTCGTAGATCTGACTTTGATCGTCATCGACCTACGTCACGTCTCGCGCGGTGCTTTTCGCGCGACGATGCGACGATTACGCGCGTCGCGGGAACGTGATTTCTTCATTAGCGGAATCGGTTTGGTATCACGGAACTCCATTATCAGTGTTCGGTTGATTTCTGCGCCGAGCGACGCTGCGTCAGGGGATGTCAGGGTGTTTCCGCCGGACACCGGATGCCCACCGATATTTATCGATCGGTCGATCGTCAAGAGTGCTGACGGAACGTTGAAGGCTCGATTACACTGGATCCACACTCATGGCTGTTTCATTTCTCATGAATATTTGGTAGGTTTAGTAATTTGATTAATTCGGTCATAAGCTCGCCAACCAAGGCATTGTCTCACACGCCAAATTTATTATTTCATTTTCTTGCAGTTAGGTACTATATTTTAGGGAGAAAGGAAATATAGCGATAATATTTAGACCATTCAAATTTTATTTCTTACAAATTTTATCATTTGGTTTCGATAAAGCATAACATATAACTGAGGACAAAGACTGGTCTTAATATTGACTAGTACAAGCGTTTAGTATTATAAATAAATTTTTGAAATGTGTAGAATTTTAATACTCTAAATAATTTTACACTCTTTTATCGTCTTTTTTGTAAATCTATCTTAACGCAGACGTAATATTTAATGTCACACGATAAAAAAATTCTAAAAGCATAATATATGTTAAACAAATTTAGCATTCATCGGGTCATATCCCATCTCTTAAAGAAAACGCCTTAAAAATTGATCCTGTTACCTCTCTTAAATTTAGATTTTTGTCACAAACTTCGTAACAAGGTATCTGCTGAGACTTATTTAATAGAGGCTTTCGTAATTAAGATTTCCCTAACATTTTTTTCTTAAGTAAAACACAATAAAAACAAAAAAAAATATTTTATCTGTTTATTCGTTTTATTTCCTCCTCAAGTAAACAAATGCAACACAGACATACAGTTACGTCTTGCACAGGTGTGGTCCATCGAGCATCGTGAGAACACACATATTGTACAGAAGAAGTTATCATCAACACGGCACGGAGTTGACAATGAATGCAGGCGAGAAAGGCAATTGTCGCACGCGGGACGAGCATGCGGGTTTGGCGTGTGGCCCCGTCACGGCGAGGGAAGTGGATACGTGTTTCGGGGGAGAGAGGGCGTGAAGGGAGGCTCGAGGAGACACCCCCCGCTCAGCAACAGCAACTCAGCGGCGTACCGCCCCGGATGCAACAGGAGGGATCTGGCAGCGCTCGACACTGGAGGAGGAAGTGTGAGGTGGGGGGCAGTCCAGAGACAACCACCCTCCTAGTGGCGGCGCCTGCGCCTCCACAGCTGGTTGTACGGCGGCATGCCGATCGGGTCTGGCGCCAGTTCGTCCGCCCCGGGGTGCGAGGGGTACAGCGTGCAGCAGTAGTAGTCGAGAGGGTCGTCGGGCAGCCTTTTCCAGCTGCAGGTTACCGCCACGAAGGCAGAGCGAGCCAGCACTGCGAACAGGTTTGTCAAACCCGAAACACTGAGTGTCTTCTTGTAATCCGCACACGGGTTCAGGACGCCAGGGGTTGTGATTCTGAAATGCCTCCAGTGGCAGTCCTGTAGAGGGGCCAGGCCCCCCCCCCCCCCACATCATTCTGTAGGCCCCGTTGCTAGAAGTCATATGCCCCCCCCCCCCTTTTTTTTTTTAACAAAAGTTTTTTTTTCTTTATGTACATTGTTTTAGTTATACCTAAATTTTTTTAAACTTTTCAAAATTATTTTTAAAACACAGTTTATAACTAGTTTTAAATCAGTGTTTCGATTGTCAACGTAAATTGATTTTGAATAATGGCAAAATAAATGAGTGTAAGTGTTCTGCACTGTAAACATGGTGTCACGTCAATTGGTGGTGGTTTTGTTACTCACAGTTGTAGATTCGGACAAGTTCTGTACGCACAGCATATTCCGAATAATATTACTCTGGTTTAATATTTCATCGGTAACTAAATTTAGGCCTTACTGTTTTATTGTTTTCTATGATTAATTTAAAATGGTCTACTTTTTTGTTTTAAGTTTTTTTTCTTTCCTTCGCAGGCCCCCTAGACCCATGGGCCCCGTTGCCATAGCAACGGTAGCACCGGCCATGTGGGGGCCCTGCGAGGGGGAACCACACCAAACCTAAGAAAAAAAAAAACCATACTCCAGTCTGCACAGAGAAAATGGTTTGTTCGAATCAAACAAATATTTGTTTATAAATGGCGAAACAAATATTTACTTTGGTGGAACAAAAATATTTTGTTAGCTTAGCCAAATTCGGTAAGTAACAAAAATGATTTGTTACACCTAACCAAAATATACATTTGAGTTGACAAAATCATTTTGTTGGGTCAACAGAATCTTTCCTACTGCAAAATATTTGTTTGAATTAACAAAATAATATATTTTTTTCCGCCATGTACAAAAAAATATTTTGTTGAGGCAAACAAACCTTTCTCTCAGTGTGCATCTGGTCTATTAAGTCATAATTTTTTGATGTGTAACATCTTAGCTGTCGGTATACGACATTTAGTAGCAGTAGTTTCGAGAATGTAACGGAAATGTACAAGCACGGCGCTGCCAATATGTGGTAGATGGCACGTTACCAAAGTTCACTAGATCGAAAGAAATCTTTGTAGCGTTAACATTTTTTGACGAATTTTTTTTTTTTTACATGATGGGCAGTATTTTAATAATATTCCTTTTCTGAAATCATTCACAAATGCCGGAGTTTCGAAAAAAAAGTTTCTCCTCCAAGTATATTTTCAGCAATTATCGGAGAAGTTTCGTTATATAGTTCAGAATTTCGCTCCGCAAGTGAAGTGATTTGGTAGTTGACGCAGCTGCTCCGGGAACGAATTCAAGGGGCGTTATGCGGAAACTTCACTTGATTCGCGTCATGAAATGTTGTCAAAAACCCAATTTGAGTGTATATTTACCATGCTTGACATTATTTTAAAGTTAAATTTCGTGTCCAATTTTCGCATTATAAGTGTATTTGCAACATGAATTTGCTCGTTACTGAGGTTATGTGTTACACATCTCTGGGGAGTACTGAAAGACTAGCTCACATGTTTTTTTTTCTCTTTTTACTTTAGTACTCTTAAAAATTAGTTAAAACTGCAGTGATGTTAATGATTTTTAAAGACGTCAGAAATTATTTGAAATTGCGGTTCCAAGGGCTTATACCATTGTAATTTTAAGGCTCGTAATTTGACTAGGAGTTAATTCGATTTAAAAAGAAATATTCAATCCCTCTAGCTGCGAAGTTTCATTCAAGCGCATAGTAACTCCACAGTGCCCCCACCCCCTTTTTTTTGGAATGCTGTTAGGAAACGGAACTAACCCATTCAGAACTTGAACGAGGACAACGACTCTAGTTAACACGTACTATTGGCTGGTGAATAGCAGCAGTAGTAGTTGTGCATGTCGTTGGGAATAGTTTTCCAGCTGCAAATATTCCTCCTGCGTGGTGGAAGTGGCGGCGGTGTCGGCGGCGGTGGCATGTACCCATCTGGAAACATATTTGAAATGGTTTTAACAAGTTTGGACCAGTTTTAACAGGTTAGAATAGAATTAAACTGGTTTTAACTTGTTTGGACTGGTTTTAACAGGATATAACTGGATTAAACTAGTTTTAACAAGTTTGTAATGTTCACAGGCTTTCACGGCCATTGTTTGAAGTAGCTTGGCTTTTGGGTTGTAGCCGTGTCCTTGGCGAATAATTCAGTTGAAGTTTCGGTTAACATTGTAGTCGCCATCATCAGGGAGCAGTTACCTACTGAGCGAAATAGTAGCTTGATGTAGGCTTTTGGACATACGCCATTGCTTAGGACTTGTATGTCTGCAGAAGAAAACTACAAAGAAACACAAATGACAAAAAACACAAATTAAGCAAAAATTGCTGTTGTCAGGATTTAACGCCACACAATATTCCACAACAGGAATATGGTCAACAAACAAGGAAAAAACAAAGAAAAATGGACTAACAGAACGAAGAAAAAAAACCACAAATGATGACAGCACAAAAATTCCGAACCCAAACAATTTTTCTTTGTTTTTTTTTCTTGTTTGTTGACCATATTCCTGTTGTGGAATATTGTGTGGCGTTAAATCCTGACAACAGCAATTTTTGCTTACTTTGTGTTTTTTGTCATTTGTGTTTCTTTGTAGTTTTCTTCTGCAGACATACATGTGCTAAGCAATGGCGTATGTCCAAAAGCCTACATCAAATCATGCACTCACATTGCACAAATCTTTCAAAGATAATATGAAATAGTAGCTGATTAATATTAAAACAAGTTAAAATTTTCATCTGGTTCTTTGACTGGGCAAACGTTTACCTAGAGGAGTGTTAGCCAGTGAGGATAAACCAGTCACAAAAGAAAATAATCCACGGCAATCCAGTTGAGACATATCATGAAACAGAAACTAATTATCCTTAGTGTTAAGATGCCCTTATTGTCCATATTGGAGGTCACGGAACCTGCGAATTTTTGCAGACCAATAAATATCAGGCAGAAAGTACGTATACTTGTCTGTATAAATGGCTCTCCCAATAAGCTCTGCACATGGAGTTATAACCTACTTTAGTTACTGCTTTTTAATTAGCATTATATTAACTTTAAACACAAAAAAAAACTTAATTTCCATCACAGAACTACTTAACACTGAGGTTTCAAGTAATCAGATTCTGCTGATTAGGTTAGTAGACTTTAAAAGAGAAAGAAAAGAAAGAAGTTAAAATATTCCTAGCAAGATCAGTAAATACTCGGTGGATTTGGGGAAACTACTAAAATACATTCAGTTAGTTTTTGTCATTGGAATAATAAGTACTATTTCACTGGTTTCGAAGAACATCAACTTTTTTTCTGATTTTGGACAGTTCCCAATTTTTTCCCCTTCTGAATAGTAGTGTGCGAAGCTTACAATTAGAAGACTGTAGCATTTACCATAATCGGTATAGAAGTCCTGCTTTGCGTCTTTATCCGAAGCGGAGGCTACGCCCAGCAGCAAGGCGACAACGGCCGTAATAATCAGCGGCTGCATGCTGCTTCCTGTAGACAAAAAAGACATTCGTGCTCGTGAATGATTCGTTAGTAGTATAAAATAGATAAGTCTGTCACAGGTTGCAGGCTGTGGAGCATGGGACAGGTCAATGGAAGACCGCTATATTATATAGTGATGTCATGACCACCATTTTGGATTAACATGACTGAAATATGATACTCGAGTATAATATAACACCGTGATTATAATTTTATCTGAAAACTGGACTCATTTTGATACAAAAAATATTTAAACAAATAAGAATGTATTTTGTAGGCCATGGTCTTTGGTGTGCTGGGTTCGATTTAATATCATTCCTCCATGGGAACTACCAGAATAATGACATACGAACCCCCATTCCCCTTTTGTGTAGGAATATATATTACGTCAACTAGTATGATGTCATGACAGACATCTGTGATCCGCTATCTTGTTTATGTCTGTTGGAAGTGCAGCTGCCATCTTTAGTTTAATTTTTACCGCTAGAGTGTAGTACTGTCAATCAATAAACAGTCAAGTACTGTCGCTTCGCTGTCCCATCGGTCATTTTGAAAATCAGTAATTATCAACCTTATCAATAGGACAAAATCTTAAAAATATAAAAAAAATATACCTATCACTATATGTGTTTGATAGATATCAGTCCTTGATTCAATACATAGTCGTTACAAAAAGTAATCGCTTTCAATCATGCTTTTTAGTAAAATTGTTAATATTATATTAAGAAAGGTGCCCAAAATATCTTCTAGGTTCCTTACCACACACAAGTAAGCCGCTGATGTCATTTCTGAATTTCTGAAAAATTAAAAAAAAAAATTAAATAATTCCTAATTGTATACATTCATTGGCTGGTTCTCTTCCCATTCTTGGTCCGATGACAGGCATTACTAAGTTAATTTCCATTGGGTATGAGTATTATGACCAAACGGTACTTACATTCCGGACACACCGCTTATAAATTGCAGTAAATGTACGGAATTTCAAAAGAATAATGCACTTAAAAGGAGGGTTTTTCGTAGTTCCATTTTTACTCGATCTTCGCAGAAACTGCGCAGGATTCCGGTTTCCAAATTCATTCGTTTTAAACTAGATAAAAATATACGTTGTAGGAATAAAAAAAAAAATTTTTTTTTTCTGAAAACGTAACATGCTTGGAAGTTTATTAAAAGTAATCCAAGATGGTTGTTGTGAGTTTATTTTAAAGGCCCCCCACCTACCCGGGGACACATATGGTGAGTAGAGCTTCAGAAGAAATTACGTGATTTGAAAACCTACTCCCCAAGATTTCCGAGTGGTATCTGTTTACGAAGAGCATTTCAGAATATGCAGAGGGTGGATGAGTAGTTCTGTTTCGTTATTTTTTAAAATATAAATATATATATATATATATATATAATTCCTGATACGATAATTTTCAGAATCTTTCTTATATAAGAAACTCCCGTTGCAGATTCTTGAAACCACTCAAGTGACTACACCTTTATCTTAATTTCTCTTCCATATAATTGTTATGGTCACCACTCAGATTCTATAGTTGCTCCATCCATGACGAGAAGACTGCGCGCCAGACCTCACACAGCCTTGCGCTTAGAGGCGACACCGCGCCAGAAGCACCAGCGAGTGTCGCCCCTATCGTCCCGCTTCAAAAACACAGATACACCCCTCTCAAGGCGGGCCCCTTCAATCAAGTATATTCGATATACGCAAATTTATGAATTTTTCCACAGTTTTATGAAGATTCCTGAGTACTGTTGTATCACCGTTCATCGTAATTTAGGATGAAAAATCTTAGCAGTGCAACTAAGTTCAGAAAACCCTTTGTTTATTTGAGTTGCAATCATCGTGAGAAAAGTGCGTTAGATCGCCGAAAACGGTACCGGCGTGGTAATTTTAATTTGGGAGAGAACCCACACAGCTGCCGATAACGTTTCCGACTGACTCGTGGAGAATGCACAAGTCCGAATATGGCGGCTGTCCCTCTGACGCAAGACCACTGCACTAGTCGCGAGAGGTAAGGGTGGGGGTGGGATTAGACCCCTTGCCATCTTCGATTTTTTCCATATGTTAGCTATGATTCTAGTTTCGAACTGATTATCCCAATATGTGGCATGTCAAGGCATGCGACCACACGTTCACAAACATTGCTCTAGCATGTCAGTACCGCGAGGAAATAACAATAATATTTCACGCGGGTGACTACAAGAATCATGATAATCACACCAGTTCAAACGTGTTGGACTTCAACAAGTCGCCAAGGCTCAGTCCTATGCCATTTACAACCAAAATAGATTTAGCACGGAAGCTTATACTGCGAGCAGTATTAAAATATTTGAAATGTCAAGATGGCGAGACATAATCTCCCTTGGCAAACATTACGATGTCCACTCACCAGTTGATTCCAGAGAAGAGATGGCTGCTGATTGGATTGTGAGTCCGCTGTCGTTGCTACTTCCTAATATACTGCTAGCTCGTTCTTTCGTCACGGCCATATAACTCTTGAACGCGATATCTTCGTTGTGACTGTAGCAAATTTATGGGTAATGTAACATGATAAAAGCATGTCGTGTCGAAGACATCTGATAGCAGGGATTACACGGTAAGTAGCACATACTGTATTAAGTTACGTTGAAGCGTTCTTATATCACCCTTTTTATGAGGCAAGTTAATTTTATGATAGATAAAGAGTATAAAATACTGTGCGCTTAATTAAGACAGCAAATTCTGATAAAACTAGTAAAAAATATATCAATCTCAAATATTTAGTTAAAATAACTTATTTATAATAATTATATTACTTTTGTTAATTACTTGTCGTTTAATAATCAAGTTTGTTGTTCAGATTTAATTTGTTGCCTTTATATAAATTTCAAAAACTTAAGTTGTAAATTGTATTACAATTTGGTTTTTTTTATAGAAATATAGCGATTTCTTGATACCGTTCGATTTCGGTAAATATGAACGACTTCTAAGAGAGAGAAAAAAATTACATTTGAACAAAAATTTTAAAAAACAAATCGTCTTACTGACATATATTGTTAAATATTTCGTCATTTTTGTCGTAATCGAGAGACCGTTGTAATGACTCAATGTATATATTCTTCGGTAGTTGTGTTAATATATGTCTGAAAAGATTGTGATTTAGTTTCCACTGAACTCCGAATTTGTGCATTCATTTCCAACAACAATTTTGTAAGTGAGCATATATTTTTTTATCTGGATAGTGTCATTTGCATATCTATGACTATAAGTTATCATTATTACTGTAACAAAATATCAAAAATTTTTTACCCTTTAACTGTTATATATATATATATATATATATATATATTACATATACATACACACATGACCATCTAGCTACTTAGATACGTTTTTAATTTTATTTTTATTACAAATTCAAATAAGTACAAACAAGTAAAGCTAGAAACGTTAACGAGTTTCGATTCACTAACACAAATACAGCTATGTCTAGATGGGCCCATTAAAATCTATATATATATATATGCATTTTTTTCCGGATGGCATACTCTCCAGTTTCTAGTGGGTCTAGTGACTTTTCTTTTCTTCAATGGGTTTTATTTTATGTGTTGCAGTTCGAGCATTTTCACAAATAAGGCATAAAGTCCTATATAGTGTTTTTTAAGAGAAAATAATAATTTTTCAGTAGTTAGTTATTTTGAAAATAAACGTTCAATAGGAATTTAGGGCAGGGAACAATTTTTCTTGTATTTTGCAAACCAATTACATGCAGTCTCAGGCAGTGAAGTTTATTAATCATTGGTCTTGGCAGTAATTTTGTAATCTTGAATGGACTTAAAATGTGGTGGACTCTCACCCGATCCTTAGCAGTGGAAGCTGCAGTGACATTGAAAATGATCACTTGTGGACAGTTTTGTTTATAGCTAAAACACTCCGAGGATATGGATTGTGTGTTCATATATTTTTTGAAGTGAAAACTTCTATGGGAAGGTTTGGATAGGGAGTAAATTCATGTAAGTCATTATCGACGTGACGTGTTAACTATAACACTATACCTATCTGTTCCTATTAGTATAACTTATTGCGCTTTTAAATCTTAAGTATACGATTACTGTGCAGTACAAAGTGAGTATAAAATATATTAATATTCTCATAAGGATATATAGTTTGAATAACGAAGGAAACGGGACTTTGTAGCAATATAACCTAAAAATTAAGAACATCATTATTTTTTTTAATATCTACAATTACAATGCAATGCGTATTGTATAGTAATTAAGGAGTTATTTTACTAACGCGATAAAACAAATTTGTTGTGTGATAATATTTTTTTCGTAAAAATTGCGAAATCGTTTTCACTTCTGTCGGCAGTCCTCATGACTGCTTTGAATTTAATTTTTTTTGGTGTCACTAAGGAACCTAAACTAGCATTCCTTTCTTTTTTTCTTCTTCTCTTGTTATAGAAGGTAAGTTTTGGTTTTTCAGCGAGAAAAGTTTTACTGCGGAAGAGTCTCCTCTCTATGCACTCGGGCTTTCTCAAGACAGTTGCTAAGACCTCTGTGCCTTTACGCTATTCCCACAATACCCATCGACGTGAGAAGATTTTTTTCTTCTTTCCACCCGCCTCCCCTCCCAGCCGATTTTTCTTTTTCTTCCCTTCTTTCCCCCACACACGATTGCTCACTGGTGTCTCGTTGCGTACGAAAAAAAATATATTAGGGGTGGAGAAAAGGTGTTAGAAAATCAATGAGTAGGTTTAATGTGTTTCTTGGAGCCCATCTCGTAAAAGATAAAAATCAAGAAGATGATTGGCGCGGGTGTTTATTTTTTAAGTTGGAAACTTCTAAGCTCGCATAAGACTTATAATTTTTAAGTAGCAAGTGATCTAATATTATGTTTTAAAAAATTTGGGACAGATGCTTAATATTTTATTTTTATCATAGAAATGAATTCACTTGCTTGGTTAAAGTGTAAAAAGAAATATTATGTATCGAATTTCACAATAATACTATGTGAAAAACGAAAAAAAAATGAACATTACGGAAATGTAACTAAAAAGTATTCTATAGTACATATACAGTACTTATGGTATGAATTTTAACATTTCGAGGAATAGAATTTATCCAACATTATGGAGGTCGCTTTGAATATTGGCAGCCATGCTCGAAAATTTAGAAATTTTTGAGTGGTCTTGCCAACTCAATTTTTGCATAACGTATTCACCAAAAACCTTAGCTTATTTTCAAATATATAGTTCCGCATCTGTAATTAACAATTTTTTTTTTTCCCTTTGATCCTAGTGGATAGGTGATATTAAATTTGCTAGCATACTAATGCGTATCTTATTGTTTGTTCGTATGCCTGGTTAACATTTTAAAATTGTTATTGGTTTGCGTAAGACGTTAAAGGATGTCTCGGAGCGATGTGACAGTTCGAGGAAGTCGACAGCAGAACTGGTGTCTGGGGCTGGTCACAATTTCGGTTTCCAATAAAGCTATGCGGTAATGTCACTAGAACTGTCATGTTTGCTTGGAAAGTAAGATAACTTTAGTTTCTATAAAACATTTTATAGACATGACAGGTTCCAAAATTTTTTGCATATTTGACAGGATCACGCGTATGGGAAACAGGAAAATGGGAAGTTTCAGGTAATATTTAAATAATTTAAACTTTTCACCTATAATTTTTTTTTATTAAACAGAGAGTACTTAACTTTATTTTCAATTTCACTGGTTTTAAATGTTATTAAATACAAGTAGATTAAAATATGATACATTTTTTCTTAATCCAGTAATGTGATACACCGTTTTAATTAAAATTAAATTTAATACATCAAAATTTTAACCCTACAAAAAAGACATAAGATAATGTGATGTAGTTTATAACAAGTTGAAAATGGTACGTACTACTTTATTTCAAGGAAACATTTAGAAGCCACATTCAGTTTATTTAAATATTGTTTACTTAATATTTTGCATAAACCAGTATAATTTATGAGATGAAAATTAATGTGTTTTTTTTTTCAATTATCTGGTAATTTTTGTAGGTGAACCATACTAGGAAAAGTATTTACAAAATCTTCCAACAGTTGTCAAATTCCTCGTAAAATTTCTTTGACTTAAATTAATACATAAATATTTGTTTGTGAACCAATTTCGCACAGCTGGTGTTCAGTCATTTGCGTGGACTGCGCACTCACTTATGTATATTTTATTGTGACCCATACTTTAGTCTCAGGTTGAGTTTATCAAATGATTGAACACAATATTGCAAAGACGATAATTTTGAGCCAACATAGTGTTTTATAAATTTTTTTCCGAGTCAAAATACAGCAGATCTAGTTACACGTCCACTTTATGAGAAGATATATGTCAATAAACAACATTACGACGTTCACTCACGAATAGCTTCCATAAAAGAGATAACTGCTGGCTCATCTGTTGTAGCTACTTTGTATTTCACCATAAGCTCATATTTTTACGGCAATTGAAGTTTTAAACGCGATATTTTTATAGCGCCCGTGGATATTTTTTTTTTACATTTTATCGGTAATTTAAAATTATATGAACATGCATTACATTCAGTGAATGTTGAATACGCCTGTAAGCAGAGCTAAACACGATGTCTAAGCATAAAGTTACGCTGCGGCAAAGAATGGATGAAATATCAACTTCTGTACAGGGCTTTAATTGCGTCTTTTTAAAAAATAAGTCCATTTTTTGGAGTAAAAAGTAGTTTTTAACAAATCATTCGTAATGAGACTATAAACCTGAAAAATTAAATACAGAACTTTTTGAAGTTATACTTCTTTAGGCGCAAAAATGATGAGAGTGAAATTATAAGATGCGCGCGCATCACTGTAACACAAAATTAACAGGTTGAAGCTGCCCGCTAAACCGCTCATTAAGTCTCGAAAAAAAGCTACCAACAACATAGAAATAGAACCTCTATTAGTCGCGCATGTTGGCACGCTCGTCGCCTCTGATCACTGTTTTCATGTTTATAATATTTATCCACATGATTCTAGTTTCTACATTCACAACACGTGTTTTAGTTTCCTACAAAAGCGAATTATATATGTGCAAATAAATTAAATTCAGTAGTGATTTAAATTGAATATTTTGATTAATATTAGGCCTATTTACTATTCGTAAATATTAGTAGAAAAAATTGTGCTTACATACTTTTTCAAGTGCTCCAATGTAATTGAGGTTAACTATCCGTATGTATTATTATTGATATAAATTAAAATATTATTTAATATAATTAATACTAAATTATTAATGTTAAATAATCAGTATTGGTTGTTTAATATTTACAAAATAAAGAAATAAATTTAATAAAACATTACATAAGAAATCTGTGATAAAATTTAAAATCGAACATTAAATTTAAATATAAATTTTTAATATGTATTATTAATTTGAATAAATAATAAATATTCATAAAAATAAATGAACAAATTTATTGAAAACTTTTTGATAAAAATGAAAAGTGAATATTAAATTAAGAAAATAATAAATATTTAAAAAATGAATAAATTTAAATTAATTTTTTGAATTTATATTTGTTATTAAATTTATTTATTTTCTTTTAAAATATTAAATAATCAATAATAAATATTTAAAATGAAGAATCTTACAATATTTAGTACAAATTGTCATATATATTTATCATTCTCTAAATTTTATTTATTTAATTTTTCATATTTAAACTGAACCTTATTGACTGTGATGACTATCTTTTTCCAGCCCTTTTGTTATTTTATTGTAATTAATTATTTGCATGCAGTTAAAAACTATTTTTTAACTATGCCAAATAAGTATAACTCCTCACGCGTGTACATATAAGTACACGCACCCATTTTATAATAACTTTTAACAACTTATCAGGGAAAAATATTTAGCATACTGCGTGCATAATTTAACTGAAGTGATTTGATTAAATTTTTACAGTACTGTTTCTATTTGTTGTGATTGTGTAAAATTTTTATAACACTAAATGTGCATTAACATGATAAAATATACTTTTTCATCACAACCTAAGTTATTGATAAATTTACGTGTTTATTTGTTTAAATATTTAACCAAAGTTCAAAAAAACAAGGACCTATCGTTTTAAAGTTCTGAAAAAAAAACCTCTTTTACTGAATGTGAATTTTTAGGAAATAAAAAATTGGTACTAATGATGTGTTATCGGGAAGTTCATTCAGTTACTTTTCTGTAATGTTAAAGAAATTTAGTCACAAAAAAGAAATTTTCAAATTTCTAATAGCATCAAAAGTAAACTTGTGTGTCATTCTTATTTAACCGCTCAAAAACGGAAAGTTAGTAAACATTTCTTAAAATATTGGTTGGCTATTTTGGCGTGGCATTATAAAATTAATTGCTAACATTAAGCATGAACTTGACGAGATGATTCAAATTAAGGTTCATCTACTAAACATAACTAAAAAAAAAACAATAGTGCGTGGAGTCCCTCCGCGCGGAAGAAGTGAAACTTCGTAATGTGGAAATGAAAATAGGAAGTGGTAGAAATCGATTTTTAGTTAAATCATATTGTATAAAATCAAACTAAAATAAATCATGAAATCATTCAACGATAAAAGCTGTTTATTTAATCAAGCGGACGGGTTCGCCCCAAGGAGAAAATTAACGCGGCGAGACCTCGTGGACATAGAGAAATGACACACACTCACTATTTATGTGTCTATGAAACACGCATTCACTCTCGCTCTGTCTCTTTCTTTTCCCCCTCCCCAGGAGCGTTAAACGTTTAACGCAACCTTGTTGGAAGTCGCATTAGAATTTTCACTTAAATAAAATTTTTTATATTTTTCACAGTGGTATATTATGAATGTTTGATGTTTAAACTTCAAAAGTGAAATATATTCCCGCAGCCTTTTGCAATAAGATATCACTCCCGTAAAGTTTTCGAATATATATTTAACTCGCAACATTCGCTGTTTTACTCGGAAACCAAACAGGGACGGTTACCGCAGTAAAAAAAAAATGCAGGAACTAAATACTCTATTGGTTATACTTCCGGGCATTAAATTGTAATACTAGAATGTTTCTCCCAAGTTATGGGACTATGTTTTTTACGAGAAAATTGTTGGTATCAAACAAGCAAGTGTTTTGAAACACGGTGAGCCGCACGCCAAGTGTAATTAAGGCGGGCTTTATACACGATGTTCGTGTTACAAGGGAGGAGCTAATGGAGAAGCGTGCAGTTTCCGCTTAACTTAATTAACTTCGTCGAATGGCGATGCCCGAACGATACGCCATATCAGAGAACTTCTATCTGAAGCCACGAAACAACGACTTCATCGACCTTCATTTACCAGTGTCCTCATCAATGATCCACAGTTTCACTTTTGGTTTTTTTAATATAACGCTGGTTTGCTCCTGGTTAAATAAATTTAACCAACAAGTAGTTTTAATGATCATTCAGTTTCAACTGAACTTTTTTCCATTTTCTTACAAAACACAACCAAAATAAATTAGACAAGACACGCTCTAGCAGTAAAAATGCCACCGAAAAGGATTCCAGAAAATTATGACCATGAGCACAACAAATCCAGTAACATTTGGAAAAGTATTAAAACAATAAATTAATAAAATTAAATATAAAAGAAAAAAGACAGAATAACAATTGAACAGATAGTAAAGTCTATGCGTAACCAACAGGAACGGACATAAAGGTAAACAGAATAAGTAAATGGATTCAAAATATAAGAAACACTATAAATAATGGTGACTGGAAATGCAACAAAAGACTTCATGACACTTGGAAATACTGAATCTCTCATTTTCTTCAGGTGAATCACTGGTTAAAAAAAGACACTTAGACTTCAAAATCTGGTCACAATCAGTGTTTTTATTCGATTGCGAGACCTCTTTTACAGTGCTATTTCACTTACAAGGAATTTCAGCCTTATCCCGTGAATTAACATAACAGATTTATTTTTTTGTGATATGCTTCAATATTTCTGTAGTTTGTTTGGTGCGTTTTTGACTGTCATATCATAGGTCTGTATAATTTTTGTTTTGTCCCTTTTTTCAGAAAGATACACAGAAAAAAATATTTGCTTTAGCAAAAGATGCCTGTGGAAACCTATTGCCAGAATTAGTTTGTAAGATTAACTACAAGAAAGATATTATAACTTTGTATAACACATGGCTATGATTAATTTCTGCATACATGAAATAGCCTTTTTGGAGATAATACTGAGTATTTCTTACGAAAACTGGCGCATAATTTTATATTTCAATCGATGTTTTATTCTATCATTATTTTTTAACCATTGAAAATATAAACGAATATTCAACAAATTGTCTTTATATTGTTTTATAATGCTTATTTTGCTAAAACTGGAAATCTATTCAGGAAAACTTAAAATATTAATGGTACTGGAACTAAAAAAAAAAGCACAAATTCCAGGTAATAATTTGAACTCAGTATTACTTAGAACACTTTTAAAATTAAACAGTTGTTTTAGATTACCTAAATGTAAAAATGTACAAATATCTGTAATTGTATATGAATATTACTGTTACATTTACAAAAATATACAGTGTACACAATGCGCAAATGTATAACCCGCTGGAAAACTGGATCCACTCTAAAATATTCAAAAAACAAGCGGCTCAATCTGCCAGGGACCATTCCAATGATATGAGAGCTTAGCGGATCGCTTGTCGATCGCCTGGCTCAGGGTGTGTGCTTTGCACAGCACCAAATCACCTACTCTGTAGGGATTGGGGGAATGTCTTTTATTGTATTTTTGCCTTCTTGCCTCGTGGGCCAAGTTCAGGTTTTTACGAGCTCCACTCCAGATATCTTTAATGTTGTGTGTGTCATCTGGTAGTAACTCACTTAACATCCATTGGTTAGAGAGTGGGGTGTTGGGTTTGTATGTGAACATGAGTTCAAATTGTGTTGTCTTGTGACCTTCGTGTCGGGGCGCATTGAAGGCCATCTGCAACCACGCTCTGCTACCAGTTGTAATGCCCCTCCGTCGTGTCTCTTAAAAGTTATTTAAGTTCCTTAACAAAATTAGGAAACACATTGAAATGACAATCTGAATTACATGAAATTGCTGGAAACTAATTGGTCAAAAAGAATAACAGAGATGCACGAGAGAGAGAGAGAGAGAGAGTGAGAGTGAGAGAGAGTGTACAAGAAATTTCATACAGACCCTGAATGGCTTACAAGGAGCTGGAGGATCGTTTTGTTATGAGCTTAAATAAAAAGTCAAGATTTGGGTTTCTAGGATTCTTTTTGATTTATTAAATTAAATCATTTAAATTCTTTTATTTTAGTTTGCGGGTTGAATTGTAATAAAAAAAATTATTTCTTAAACAACAAAAACAAAAGTTCAGTTGGCCTGGGCCCTACGCAGAATTATACCAGTTATACATTAAAGTTAAATCCTTCCTTAAAAACAATATAAAATACATTTATAAAGACAAAAACAAACTAAATTTAAATAGTCACCCAGCTGGCACTTGTTGATTTTATTTGGGGCATGTTGTCAGCAGATGGTGGGAAATTCTCTGCCCAGTTGCACAGGACGAAGTTAATGGCAGAATCGTGGTACCCCAGTTGATGACCGGCTAATGGGGCTGAACAATGGAGGCTTTGCCTGCACTCCTGGAGCTGTCAGGTTGGTGGAATCTTGGCTGTACTCTTGAACCCGCCTACAGACCAAACCAATCAAAGAAATTAGGCCTGATTTGTAGCCGATTAAGGGAGGGGCGGAATTCGCCCTCGTGAAGGGGGAAAAATCAAAAAGGGGCAGTGGTGAACACTTACCGAAGCGGGGAGAACTCAGCCATCTCGATATCAGGTTGGTGCCCATCGCGCGAAGACGCGGTCGTTCGCGGAAACCATGTTCTTGGAGCTTAATAAAATACAAAAGAATTAAAAAAAACTTTCTAACTGCTCTGGGCAGACTACTAAAGATAAATGTAATAAGGCCTGGGTGCCTTTAATGTAGGTAACTACATTCCGCAGGCGGATTGCGGAATTCGGCGAAATGCATGTGAGGTACGGATCAGCGGAGAAACCCGCCCGTCTGCTCTGTTGAAAAGCTGCCCAGAGAATCCTCCTCGATCAAGAGGACTTCCTAATTAAAAGCGGGGGCTCTGCCCTTCGGGTCCAGGTGGAGGGGGACTCTTCGATCTCTCAAACCCTCAAGCGCATGGTCGACTCCTGCGAGTTGCCTCGCCTAAGGGGGGGTGGACAGTGCACAAGTTTTCTTTGATATAAAATTACAGAAAAAAAAATTAATAAAAAAAAATCACAAAAAATTCAAAAACTGATTCTGACTTGGACTAAAACTCTATCTTTGCTCAACAATGAGAATTTCACAAGCTAGCAGAATCAGTTTTAGAATTTTTTGTGATTTTTTTTATTTTAAATTTTTTATTAATTTTTTTCTGTAATTTTTTGATATCAAAGAAAACTTGTGGCGGTTTTCTTCGTGTGCTCCCGATTATTCTTGACAATATTATGGCGGTTTTCTCCGTGTGCTCCCAATTATTCTTGACAATATTATGGCGGTTTTCTCCGTGTGCTCCTGATTATTCTTGTCAATATTTTGATAGTTTTCTCCGTGTGCTCCTGGTTACAGATGAGCAATTGATCTCTGCATGAAGGATTTTTTACTTAATGAGTCATGTTATTTTATTCAAGGTTACATTTAATTAGTGAATTTCTGCTACTTAATCAACACTTGCAATATTTTTATCAGGTGGAACTAAAAAAAATTAACAACCATTACTCAGTCAAATAATAATAAGCTCTGAGAAATCTGTGAAACACTAACTGGAAGGACGAACTTCCTTATCCTTGGTGTCTAGCGAAGCCCTCCTTCTTTTGCGATCGTTAGTGAGCATCCCGCATCCCACATAAAAGAACTAAATAATATTTGCCTGTAAGCAACATGTGGTGTCATCTGTTTACAATAATCGACACTACTTTAAACAGATTATTTTGCATGAAATAAATTAACTCTCACCACTGAATGGTGCTATTGTAATCAGTTAGAGTCATGTAGTCTCGTAGCCATGTAGCCTCGTGTCCTGGAAGCTTCGTAGACATTATGCATTGGAACTTCATAGACTTGTAGCTACGTAACAAAGTAGCCATGAAATCTTATAACATAATGCTGTTGGAGCAGTTGGAGCAAAGGATAAAATGCCGTCGAAGACAGATGCGACATTTGGAGACTTGTAGATGTGTAGCTTAGTAACCAAGTAGTCTTGTTATATTATAACATAATGCTGCTGTAGCAGTTGGAGCCAAAGAGAAAATTCAGCCGAAGACAGATGTCGCAATTGGAGCCATGTAGACTTGTAGCTTCGTAGTCAAGTACTCGTGTAGACTTGTAGTCTTGTATCCTCGCAGTCTCGTAAACTTATGTTCTAGAAGCTTCGTAGCTCTATAGCCTTGCAGTCTCGTAAACTTGAAGACCCGTAGTCACGTAGTCTCGTAACCTCATGGGTCGTAGTCGCGTAGTCATGATGTCTTGGAGCCTCGTGTACTTGTAGCTACGTAGCCAAGTAGCCACGTTGACTTGTAGCTATGTAAACAAGTAGTCTTGTAATCTTATAACATAAATCTGCTGGAGTAGTTGGAGCTTCGTAGACTCGTATAATTGTAGCCTCATAGTCTCTTAGACTCGAAGCATTCTAGCCAAATATCATTGGTGCTGAAGAAGAAAAAGACCGTTGGAGCCAATGTCTGTTGGAGCCAATGACTAATGGAAATAAAAACTATTGGATTCATAGACTGTTGGAGACATTATATCCTAACTTATCATTGACGATCGCATCCTACCGAGTTGAATGAACGAGAGAGAATGTGCCTCCTTTTCGTTAAATGAGCTTTCGTTTTATAGAATTTCCGTCCAAACGTACTTCGTTCTCATTAAATGCTTGTCCTGCGCGAACGAAGCGTAGTCATTGTGTGTACATTGCGTATATTGCATACATTGTATACATTGCGTGTACTTTGCGTATGTTGCGTGTACTTTGCGTCAATTGCGAGAACATTACGTGTTCGTTCCGTTTCCTGTGTGTACGTTCCGTTTCCTGTGTGTACTATTTCTTTATTTCGTTTCCTGCGTGTACTGTGTGTTCATTACATTTATTGCGTGTAAATTGCATGTATTGCGCGTACATTGCGTACATTGCGTGTTGGAGCTTTGGATCTGATGGCGCGAATTGTAGCTCTGGAAGCCTAGCGTATATTGGAGCCTATCGTATATTGGTGAGATCGAATTCATGAGACGAGAACGTATAACACCTCATCGAATTTTTTCGATCATATGATCCTATTTTTTAATTGTTGTTTTGACTCTAGTATTATAGTAAATGGTTCTTGATTTGACTAGCGTATTATTCCATCTGATGCCTGTATATAAGCGAGTCCTAGACAGCGGGTCGCTCAGTTTGTTACTGACGACAATGGTGTAAAAATCACAGAGTTTTTTTCTTCTGGTGCATAAGTCGCGTAATTACCTGTTCTTGAGACCTTGATGGCATCTTTACCGTCTTTAACATCGAACTCGATGGATGTTGAACCATCTATAACTGGAACCCTGACGTCAGCGGTTATGGTTATGGAGCAGATCCCGTTGGCAACGTCAACATTGGAGGAGACTTCAACAGACGTGGTACCACCAGCAGAAGAGACTTTAATGCCGGTAGTGCTGGCTGCACAGGAAAACTCGTCGAACGCTGGTCCGCCATCGATGGAGACTTCAATTGGTGATGATTCGTCAACAAACAACGAACATCGGTGCTGTTACTGCAACAAGATTTTCTCAAACAACAGCAATGCTCGACGACACGAGAATAGAGAATGTGCTAAGAACCTTTATCGCAAAATGATTGGTTGTGAGAAATGTCACAAGCAATTTGCAAGACAAGATAATATGAAAACGCACATGAAGATATGCAAAGGTCCTGCTGTTCGGCAGAAAGTAATGGTTTCTATACAACAACGCTGCATTGATGTTCATAAGAGTATGCCTGGAGATGGTGCAACTGCGGCAACGTCAGTATCTGGATCGGGTCTCAAAGGTTCGTCTTCATCACCCCGGTATCCTTGCAGCTACTGTGATATGACATTCGCATTTGCTCATGATGCACGAAGACATGAGAGGAGCAAATGCAAGAAGAATCCTTCTCGCATGAAGTTTCGCTGTGATGAGTGGCATGCATGGATTACTCGAAAATAAACCTAAGACTGTGTTCGGAGCATTACAAGTGAACGATAATGGCTGCTACTTGGCGCAGACTGCATTTCGTGGAACATTGAAAGACTACTATTATCTAAATACGTTTGGTGAGTCGAAAGACATTTGTACTTTTCTTGATGATATCAGAGAGAACATAATCAATCAGCTTACTGATGACGTAGCAACAAACGGTCCATTAAAATATAACTTATGGTTGGACTGTATATATGGAAAGCCATATCCGTTAGATGAAAAAGTGAAGAAGTGTGCATTCAAGACTTCTGCTGCAGTAATTTACGGTTCTGACGATGTGAAGCAAACTGTTAAATATGAAATCAAGAAACTCTGCCAAGAAAAGGAGGACTATGTCAGCAAAGGTTCTGGTTGGTCTCTTTCTAGTATAAACCGATTGGAGCTAAAAATTAGTCATTTCACACCGATGCGTAACTAAATGATTATAAGATTGTTGGCTTTCGCAAGTGATCCTGTAGTAGAATAGAAATTATGTAATAAATATTATGTTTGTAAAAGAACTTGTAGTGTTTAATTCCTCGAACCTGACACTTTTCTGGTATTTAAATTAAATTTATTTTTAGCTTCGTCCAGGATCGAACCAAGTAACTATTCAATAGGTAAATTAATGATTGATTTTATATGAATTTAATACTATTATAAATTTATGGGTCAATAAATACAAATTTCCAAGATGGTGGACATAACGGCTTACTGGAGGCTGGTAGTAGAGGATTTAAAGTCTATTTTAGGACTATGGTCATGATTTAATTGAATATATTATTTATTACATAAAATTAAACATAAATGCATTAATCGGGTATCGAACAATGGACAGGAATCGATCGAATCAATATGTAAATTAATGAGTGATTTATTTAATGAATTTTGGAATTTTTCCTGAATTTCTGGCATTGAAATTTTAGATTTAAGATGGCGGGCGTAACAGAACATGCAAAATTTATATAATCCAAGATGGTGACAGTAACGATATGTGCAACAGTGGTTTATAAGTAATATTTTATTAAATTTTTATTATTAAATTCTATTAGTTAATTTTTTAATAATTTTCCTGATTTTCTAACATAAAAATTCCTGATTTTCAAGATGGTGGACATGAAATCATATTACCTGTTGATATATATATGCTATGAAACAAGTGGTGGAGAAGCAGTCTGCCAGAAGCCTCTGTGGGGGAAGGATCGGTCGTTATTTTTTATTTTTTTTTGTCCTCACCGGGTTCGAACCGAGGACTCCGAGCTCCGTGTCGTAAATCCATGTTTTTTAAATATTTTTATTAAAATTTTATTAATTAAATTGTTGTATGAATTATAATTTTTTTTTCATTAAAATCGGATAGTAAAACAAGATTTACTAGATGGCGGCTGTAACGGAAATTGCAACGGTGACGTCATAATCGTAGAAGACGTCAGAGGCTTAACGGAGGCTGTTGACAAGGATGCTTAAGCCTCTTTTAGGATTTTGAGTTCTTTCTAAGGCAAACCGACTTTTGAGGATTTTCGAAATCTTAATTTTTGAATTGAGGAATTTTTCGAGAACTTTTGGCGGTTTTTTTTTTCCACAAAAATAGAAACTTTGGCGAATTTTGAGGAATTTTGGGCCAATTTTGCCCAATTTGGCCAAATTTTGACCAGTTTTGAAGGTCAAATATCAAGGTCAAGGGTCAAGGTCAAAGGTCAAGGTCACAACCATCCAAAATGGCCACCGCGACGTCACAATCCAATATGGCGTCGACAATCTTCAATTCACACCCTGAAGCCTGATCTCGGAGGAACTATTATATACTACTAGCAAGTGCAGGATTCAAAATGTTAGCGGCTGTTTCAATCCGTATTCCAATATATATTTATATATTTTTTGCAAAATTATCAAAGGACGAAACATGTCATATTTGACATTGCGTTTTATCTCTTAATGTTTGAAAAGTTAAAAAAAAATTCCATTAAATAATGAATGGTAAGGATGCAATGAAAGTTTTGTTGATATCAGGTGCATAATTTCATTTATTTCCTCCTCAAGCGAACGAATAGTTTGCACACATAAATTCCTAGGTTAAATGTACCTCACAGATGGGGAGTATCGAGCAATAAAAATAATAATAATGATAAACAATCTTGCAAAACCTTTATATACAGAAATATAACTTTTTTTTTATTGTTTTAAATAAAAAAAATTGGCGAAGAAAAAAGTTTTTCGGCAGGAATGCAGGTTGAATGGCCCTCACGTCTGCCGGTGGTTCGCTTGAAGAAGGGGCGGAGGGGAGAGAGTGTCCGTCGGTCTTCGAGGACCCGGAGGTCCCTACCGGAGGCTCTTGAACATGAGCCTCACGGAGGTCCCTACCGGAGTGCTCTTGAACATGAGCCTCACGGAGGTCCCTACCGGAGTGCTCTTGAACATGAGCCTCACGGAGGTCCCTACTGGAGTGCTCTTGAACATGAGCCTCACGGAGGTCCCTACCGGAGTGCTCTTGAACATGAGCCTCACGGAAGTCCCTACCGGAGTGCTCTTGAACATGAGCCTCACGGAGGTCCCTACTGGAGTGCTCTTGAACATGAGCCTCACGGAGGTCCCTACCGGAGTGCTCTTGAACATGAGCCTCACGGAAGTCCCTACCGGAGTGCTCTTGAACATGAGCCTCACGGAGGTCCCTACCGGAAGCTCTTGAACATGAGCCTCACGGAGGTCCCTACTGGAGTGCTCTTGAACATGAGCCTCACGGAGGTCCCTACTGGAGTGCTCTTGAACATGAGCCTCACGGAGGTCCCTACCGGAGTGCTCTTGAACATGAGCCTCACGGAGGTCCCTACCGGAAGCTCTTGAACATGAGCCTCACGGAGGTCGCTACTGGAAGCTCTTGAACATGAGCCAGCCGGGACGCACGATGGGGATCAAGAAGTCGCCGTGCGCCTGGGGCGTCTCCTCCTCCGCGGGAGGCGCCGAGGTGGTCGCCGCCTCGGAAGACGTCCCTTGGTCGTCGTCGTCGCCGCCGGGCGCCTGCTGCTCCGCGGGCAGCGCGCAGCAGTAGCGGACGACGCCCGTCTCCGGGCTAGTCTTCTCCTGCATGCACGACTCGGCCGCCCACGACTGCGGTATCCCCGGGACTGCCAACCGACAACAACAAAAAAAAATAATAGCCTTAAAAGAACTTAAATCCACAAATAATCAACATTACCTCTCATAAATCAATGACCTGACATTTGAAGAAATTCACTACTTATTACTATTATTAGTATTGAAACATTAAAAACTGTCTACTACGCTCACTGCCACTCTATAATGACATATAACATAGAAATCTGGGGAAACTCAGTGGGAATTCAAACTATTCTAAAATTACAAAAAAGAACTATTCGTATAGTGACACATGACAAAATGTCAGCTCACTGTAAACAAAAATTCAGAAAACGTAAAATCTTAACAGTCATAAACGAGTATATAATAATAATACTCTTATTCATACATAAGGAGAAACGCTATTTAAAAAATAAAATTGGTTGTCTGTAAAGTCGGTTTCGGACGACAGTTTAACGTGACGTCATAAAAAAATTGATGAAATGATTGCATACTTTTATTAATAAAATTTAATCATTTTTATTGAATTATCACTATTTTGTATGGATACAAAGAAGGAGTGAAATGTAATCTACAATTTAATTGATACATTTCCTGTTATTTGCACTCATTAATTCAAGTATGTTTATTACTTTAACGAAGAGATTATTCTAACTATAACTTTTATACATGTTTGCTATTTAACTTCAAGATCGTCGAGAATGTTTTACGCTTTTTCGCAATTACACATTTAACGACGAAGTTTGTTCGTCGTTAAATTAAATGTAGAATTTAATAAAAATGCCGTTGCAGTTAATAAAATAAGTATTAGTAAGTTTAAGAAAGAATTTCGGCTTTAATCTCCAACCCAGACGCTCGTGGTGCGCTGGGGCCGAGATTAAAATCCGTCGAGAATATTTTACCTTTTTATGTCTTCCAGTGCTCAAAATGATATGCAATTGTGGTCCCGGGCACGAAATTTTATTTATAATTCATAAATAATAACATACCTCTCGATAAACAAAGGAAAATATGTATTAACGAGTGCTTGGTTACCGCGGAAGTGGATAGATAGCGCGATTCGTTCGGTTCACGTACGTCACCGTAGATGGCAGCACCGTAGGGGAATAATATTATTTCGTTTTTATAATACGATTTTATAACAAATACGCATCCCAAATACACCAAACTTATTTATAATGTGTTACAATATTTTTTAAAACATTGTGCAAAAGATCCAGGGGGTAATTTGAATTACGGTTAATTATACATGCTCCTTTTCGTAAGTAGGCTGATGCCACGCATAAATGGAAAAAATTTCAAAGGTCCCCATTCTCAGCATATTGGCCACGTAACTGTGATGTACAAACAGTCATTTGTGAAAATTTTATAGCAATGTTTTATAACATAATATTAATTATCAATCAAAAAATTTAAATTATAAGACAACGTGACCTTTTTATTGCCAAGCTTATGGCAGTCTTCGAAATGACCCTGAGATCAGTTATATAATTTGTTACTATATATTTACCCCTAAAATATTTTATTTTAATACTTTAAGCAATAATACTGATGTCCTCTTTCGTATCCAGCAAATAATGGTATAAAACTTTGATTAATGTAACCAACAATATACATATCAAGATGAAAATTTGGAAAACAGAAGTGCTTAAGTTATATAGTCGCAAGCGTTTTACAATGTTTAAACATGGTAGCTTACTCTCTTTTAGGCTAGTATTTTTTTGTTAACGAACAAAAAAATATATTTTGGAATCCGATTATTTTAAAAATCATTTCGTTTCTGGCTACCATAAATTATATTCATTTAAACATATTTTATGCAACTATCACTATCAGAACAACATGATTCATATATTAAAGTCTATCGTGGCTTTGTGTGTTGTAGCCGCTGATGTCAGAGATATCGAGACGATGTGAGATGAGCATGAAGTGTTGTTGGAATGAGTGAATAGACGGGTAGCCTCGAAGGCACACCAGCCCGGACTGCTTAGCCGGGAAGCGAGCGTTATAACCGGGAAGCGAGCGTTATAACCGGGAAGCCTGGGCCGTGCTGAACTTGCAGCGAGAGGAAGAGGGGCGTCGCCAGATAAGATGAAGGGCGCGAGGTGGGAATGAAGCAGTTACAGAACTGCAAGGGTGGGGTAGCTAGGATAACCCTGAGAGAGCCCACAGTCGCACAACACCCGACACATTTGACACACGTGAAGAATCAGTTGTTTTTTTTATACCCTGAATCGTTTGATTACCAGGCATCTTGTTTGAACATTCAACCAAGATGGATACCTACACAGGTTATAGTAGGGTATCGTGCAGCAGTAAAGTGTGTCAGTTTCGTCCGAGTATTTTCTCAGGCCGCACTCCAGGAATCCATTATATGTCGAAGGCTCGTAACCATCTGGGGAAAGGTTGCAAACAATACTTTTAAAGATATGTTAGTACCTTGAAACAGGCGTGAGCAACACTGAATCGTAAGGGTACATAGCGATTATGTGCATCAAAAAATAAATAAAATCCATAGAATGCTTGATTTTTACATAAGTAATGAAGGTCGTAAAGTTATACCAGTTATATTTAAAAATTATTTAAAATTAACTTTTTCAAATGTTATAATATAAATGTATCCAAATGCTTATGAAAGAATAGTTTTGAATTAACTTTGTGTATAAATAATTATCAAGTAGCTGTTTGAATGTAGAAAAAAGCTGTTTGGCAATAGTTAATCAAAACTTTAAAACTTATTTCAATGAAATTAACCATGTCTAGTTATGCAGTCGTTGCATAAATTTATTAATTTAAAATTATAGCCGGATGGATATTATACCTTCTTAAATCATTTTTATCTTGATTATGCTAATATCAAAAACATTTCCTGCTCCAAATTCAAAGGCGCATGGCAGCAGTTGAAAGCATAATACCGTAAGTCACATATCTTATTTTAGCATATTTTCACGATGAACTTAAAGCCGAAATTTGTATTATGATTTTTGTACATCTGTAACGGTGTCGTGTCTGTACATTAAATACTTATTATTGTTCAGACACTTAGTAAGAATTGATAATGAAGTCAAAACCATTAATTAGAATTTTTTTCACTGTATTTATGTACATCTATTAAATTGTTTTTAAAATGTATCCACGAGATTTTTCGTACATGAAATTTTTTGTTAGTAATATGAACCTTTCTTAAGATTATACATAGTTCACATACGACACACAACTTTTTTTGAACGATTCGCTCGAACACTATTTAACATTTAACCCTAAATAACACGCGAACGAAGTTGCGGGTACATAGGGATATCGATTAAGAGACTATTAGTATTTACCGTAATCATACTCGTAGTCCGGGTAGTCATTATACTGGTTCTGTTCTGTTTGGCTTCTGGCTGTACCCGAAGTGGAGGCCACGCACAGCAGCAAGGCGACAAGTGCCGTGATAACCTGCGGCTGCATGCTGCTTCCTGTCGACAGAACAGACATTCGAGAACGTGAATCCGTTCGTTTCCAAAATACAATTATGTGAACATCGCTTACATGGTGACCCAATATAAGATTTCTTTTCAACATTTCTGGCATGATTTGACATATTTTCGATGACAAAACAAATTGCACAGCTGTTTTCAAGGAATTTATATATATATATATATATATATATATATATATATATATATATATATATGAAAATTACATTATGTGAAAGAATTTTTCAACAGTAAAATTAAAAGCACGGACATACATTTGTACGAATGTATACGAAATTTTGTAATGTTCAAACTGTCTAATACCTTCAATTTAAAATAGTTATATCTGGCAACTTCGCGCGCAGAAACAAGGACGGAGCTTACGGCAATAGGCGTGTGTTAGAAATAGAGATATGTGCTCACGTTAGAGTATCTAATAATTTGGTGCAGGGTGGAATATTTTTTTGAAGAAGTGTCTACAATTAAAATGTACGATACTTTTATTATTTTTAAATCTTGATGTTTATATTCAGTATCGTGTATATATATTCTCCGGCAACTGTAACTAATTTTCACCGATAAAGCAGAGAGATCTGCCTATGTTTCTTCGTTAATATATTTCTGAGGTTAGTAATGGTATTTTTTTTATTAAATTGATTAATGGAAGCCTTGTTTATATTGATCGAGTTGATTGGCCACTCAACGGCAATAGCACTAGTATGAGTTTAAGCTTTTTTTGTCGCTAGCTCAACCAGAATCGATCAAACTTAATGACAAAAATTGCATCCTATTGTGCGAAAGGTTTGGTGTTAGTTTATAATATTATTCTAGAATCAAACTGGTTCATCCATATTCTATACTTAACATTTCAAATTTAAATGACTGTAATTGGGTTTAACTATGAAAAGAATTGGTACTTAAACTCTTAAATTGTTGGATTTGTTGGAGTAAAGTTAGATGCGAGTTACTGTTCAGCGTGCTAACGTTTAGTGCATTTTATCGCAAAGAGTGAATTCTATGGCGAGCGCTTAATTGACTTGCTATTTATAACCAAAAGTAAGACTTTAGGCTGATTGTATAACTTTGTAAAAACGATAAGTTTGTGGCAACATAGTTTTGTTCCTATGCTTCCGAGTAAAAATACAGACCCACGTATGTTCAAAGAAAAGCGTGATGTAAAAAATTAATACGAGGATGTTTACTCACTAGTGGATTATAACGAAGTGATGTTTGCTGGCTGGATTGTAGGTCTTTTGTCGCTGAATACTTCCTTATATATTGCTGGCGCGTTATTTAAATGGCAGTATAATTGTTAAACGCGATATCTTTAAAGTATCCGTAGCAAATACGTAGCATGTTATTGTTATTTTAATGTGACATAAGTATATAGATCTTATCGCTAATGTAAATGATGCCTGTAATGGGAGTTAACAAGATAACTGCACTTAAAGTTACGTTGTGGTGAGGTATGATCAAGTATCTAGCTTCGTACAAGGTTTTGATATGGTCTTACTTAATAGTGTTTTTTTATGACCGTGAAGGAGTACCAACTGTTAAGTTCTTAATTAGACAAATAATGTGTAAATAAATTAAAAGGTTAATATATGGAGCCAATCTGGATTGATTAGCAGAGGGAAAAGCACTCCGACTGAATAATAATTATGTAACGAAGTAGTGCGTACAGTTACAACGATGGCAGCCTAAATTGCAAGGGCCATGTAGAGCTCAGAAAGAATGGTTACCTCACTTTTCTACACAGTGGACTGCAAAGACATCTGCATCACGAAGCTTGCAACAAGGTTTATTATTGATGTGTAAATATCTTAGCTATCCGTATACGCCATTTTGGTAGGGTGATTTCGTGAATGGAAAGGAAGTCGCATGGAACGGAAATGTGTAACTACGGTGCTGCCATCTGTGGTGGTGGATGGCGGAAAAGAAAATTCACAAACACGAAGGGAAACACTATAGAATAAACTGTTTGGTGAATTTCACCAAGATGTGGCATTATTTTAAAAAAATTACTGTCGAAAATCAGGCCCGAAGCCGGGATTTAGTATTTTTTCAAGTATATTTCGCCGTTATCGTAGCCGTTTCGTTATATAGTTTAACATTTCACTCTACAAATCAAAATAGTTAATAGTCGTCGTTGCTGCTCCTACAGCGAATTCTAGTGGCGGGTTTGAAAACTACGTGTTATTCGCGTCAAGAAATATAGTTGAAAACACAAATAAAAATTTAAAAAATTCTAAGAATAAAAAAGTATTAAGTAAATACAAAAACAGCTGCTGCCAACTTGTGAACTTCGCCTTTGTTCAGCAAGTATAGAGTTCTAGCACAAACATTTAAATTTTATTAATTTTTTTATTTTCAAAATGTTTTGTAATTTTTATTTTTTTATTTCTATTATTTAATATTTTTTGTTAATTAATGATATTTATCTAGGATAACGTGCTTAGTTTTCTCCGTGAGCTCCTGGTTATTCCTGCCAATTATTTTATGGTTTTCTCCGAGTGCTCCTGGTTATCCCTGTTCATATTTTGTTGGTTTTCTCTGTGTGCTCCTGATTATTTCTGGAGAGACATGTGCTAATGTTCTTCGAGTGCTTCTGGTTATTTCTGAAAAATCAATCTCTGTATGATTTTTTTTTTTTACTTAATGACACATGCAATTTTATTTAGAGTTACATTTAATTAGTAAATTTCTGTTACTAAATCAGCATTTACAACATTTTTATCACATGGAATTCAAACAAAAAAATTCATTACTCAGTCCAATAATATGTCTTGAAGCAGCTGAGGAACACTGACATGCAGGACTAACTTCCTTCTTCTTCTTGCCTAGCGAAGCCCTCCTTCTCTTGCAATTGTGAATGAGTATCCCGCATCCACATAAAAAATACACAATATATACCTCAACAAAACACGTGGCGATATCTGTTTTCATGAATCGGGACTACTTGCAGCAGGTTATTTTGCATAAGATAAATTAATTCTCACAGCTGAGTGGAGTCAAAGACAGTAAGAGCCATGTAGTCTCATAGCCTCGTGGATTTGTAGCCTTGTAGCTTCGCAGTCTCGAAGCCTTGGAGCCTTGTAGCCTCGTAGACTTGTAGCTTCGTAGTTTTGTAGTCACGTAGCAAAGTCGTCTTGTAGCCAAATGCCATTGGAGCAATTAGGCCTAAGAGAGCTGGAGCCAAAGGCAGTTGGAGACAAAGACAGTTGGAAACAACGACTTTTGAAACCAATGACCCGTGGAGTCAATGACTCTTGGAGCCAAATACCTTTGGAGCTAATGGCTGTTGGTGTCAATGACTTTTGGAATAAAAGATTGTTGGAGGAATTGTATACTAGAGTAAATTGGCGATCGCACTCTACTGAGTTGAATGTTCATTAAAATGTACGTCCTTTTCTTTAAATGTACGAAGTCAAGCCTTTAATATCGAATCCTTCTGATGAGGTCCTATCTCAATGTGACGAGTACGTAATCCTGCGACGAGATCATCTCCCTGTGACGAGAACGTATCCTTTGTTGGGATCATATCCTACCGAACCCTGTCGATCGTATCCTACTGATGGGAGCGTATCCCTATGATATAATCGTATCCTATCAATCTTATATTACACATTAATGGTATATATCCCTTTGATGTGATCGTATCCCTTTGACGATATCGTATTCTACTGAGTTGAATGTTCGTGTCTTTTCGTTAAATTTACGTAGTCAAGTTGTATTCAGGACTGAATATTTGATCCATTAAACACCTTTGGTATTGTTTTCAATGCTCTCGGTTTTATAGCAAGAGTAAAACATGCTTAGTTATTTGGCCTATTTTATGGTAGCAAATTATATCCATACTGTGGTCCTAAAATTTCGGGGACTCTTGACTTATCTGCTAGGAATTGGTCACAGTTGTTTGAAAGATATGACAGCTATCGAAAAATAAGTCTTCGTGGATCGAGGAGACTTAGCCTATATGCACGTAGTTTTCTCTCTTGTATTGAAAAAACGTCTACCGAATACAGACTACATTGTAGGCATTGTGATATCGAGTAACATATTTATTCAGCCGGGCAGAAGTAATTGTTTTCAGTGAGGATAGTCAATTAAATAAATCATTTAAAGCATAAATTGCTTTATGATACGATCAAGGATTGAACCAAGGACCTAAATGAATCGAATCAAATCATTACATTATTAGATTTTTTTTTGCGCACGCCGAGAATTCGTACGACGAATGAAGTAGAATAAGTAACCGAATGCTGTAGAGTTACATTTTGTCCTTAAGTAATAATTTGAAACAGGAAAATAAAACTTTTATTACGAGATAATTTCTGTAGAGTCCCATTTAATTTGACTTCAACCCATGACAATATTTTGGGAGTTACATCGATTATTCATTTTTTAAACCATCTCCATTGCTTCCCATTTGGTCGGATAATGTCTGTTAACAAACTTTACTGATATTTCCATTACTTTATATATTATGTAATAGTGTGGAAGTGATTTGAAGAAAATTACGGCAGGTGTGTCAAAAAATTTTGATATATATTTATATATGTATATGTGTACATATATATAAACATGTGAGTTGGCAATGGTTTTGGTGTATATGGATTGTGAAGAAAAAAAATTATGTAAAAATTTGGAAGCCACAACATTATTACAGCTACAGTAGGTAATTTTTCTTCAAAATATATTTAACAATTTAACTCAAGGTGCTTTTACTAGCAAGTCCAACAATTAGGTCGTTACATGAAAAAAAAATGAAATCATTGACATCTTTACACCCATGAAGTACAGTTAAATGTCTGTAAATTGGCTCATTTGGGACCAAGACCGTTCTAAAATTAGTATTTTGCCTGATTATCGAAAGCATATATTTATTTTTCAGAAAGATACACAGAGAAAGGTTTTCTGTACTTGGTAAAAAGATCCCTTTGGAAACCAGTAGCCAGAAATAGTTTGTAAGAAGTACTACAAGAGAGATATTGTATCTTTGTACAACACAGAGCTATGATTATTTTTATATATGTAAAAAATGGTTTTTGAGATAATACTGAATACTTCTTACGAAATTTGGCGCATAATTTTGTATTTTTATTGATGTTTTATTCAATCACTATTGAAAAGCCAATCCAAATTTCAACCATATGACTTTCTATTGTTGTGTCATGTCCATTATACATGCAGTTAATACTGAAAAGCTATTCAGAGTACGGTTTACAAATAACTTTAATTATTGGAGGTACTGGGGCAACACAAGCATAATTGCCCGGGTAATATATCGAACCCAGTATAAGTGCGAACACTATATTTTAGTGATAACGTTATTTTCACATAAGTTTACACATATTTGTAATTTTACATGAATATTACTGCACCATTTACTCAAAACAAATGACGTGTACGAAAAATATTTAATTTACTGTACAGATATACTAAAAACATGTTGTAATAAGCTGCGCTATGGCCTTACGTTGCATTCAACCTGCTGCAAAACTAAAACCACATTGAAATATTCACAACCAAACAGATTTATCGTTGCCGTATTCCAGAGTTCCAACTGTCCTACACTCACACGTGTATCATTACATCAAAAGGTTAGCAGCTGTTGCAATCCCTATATCAAACTGTTCTGCGGATTAAAATATGGGACGAAACGTGTCATGTTTTAGTTTCGTTTGTATGGAAAGTATGCAATAAAATTTTTTTTTGTTGATATCAGTTGTTATAATTTCATTTTATTTTTCCTCGTCAAGTAAACAAAACAGTCTTCATACATATGCATTGGCTAAAGTTATGTATTACACAGTTGTGGAGTATAAAGCATAAAAATTAAAAAAATAAATAAATAAAGATTTATGTAGAATTAAGAAAAGAAAGAAAAAAACAGGTGAAGAACACGTTTGTCGGCGGGAATGAAGGTTTGAACGGTGTTGTTGCCTCTCCTCTTCCAGTTCTTCACTCGCGGAGGGAGGGAGGGGTGGAGGGGGGGGACTGTAGTGGATCAGGGCATGTTAGCGACCATGTTGTAGAAGAAAGGGTCCTCTAAATAGCTGTACATCGGGTGTAAATAAGACGGGCGTTGGGGGACCGCCGAGGTCTTGGCCGCGGGAGGAGGCTGCTGGTCGCCGGGCAGCACGCAGCAGTAGTGGATGCGCGGGTCAGGAACCTCGATCACCTGACCGCAGTTCGCTGACGCCCACGTCTGGTCCACCCCCGGGACTGCGGAACAAAAAAAAAAAAATTGGTTGTCTGCAAAGTCGGTTTTACCTGTGAATATATATACTGTATAGAAGTCGCCAGCCCAGGTTAAAATTTCTAATACAGTTTTGAGGTAGTTGGTTAATTCACCGCCGCAATCGCCACCATCTCCAAGGCATCCACTTGTGGTGGTCCCTGGCGGACAAGTGTCGAACTCTTCAAACACCCCTTCCCCCTCCTGTTGAACGAACTTGAGCTGCAGTGAATTATAGATGGGGGGTGCGGGGAATGGCAGCGGGCGACAGAGCTGCGCTCTAACGTGTAAATAACAACCTAAGACGATACAGGGCGTTACGGCAGCGCACTGCAGCGGTGAAGTTCCCAAGCTGCTCATCATACGCTTCTGAAAAACGTAGAGTAAATCCTATCCACTCGCGACTTCTATACAGTATATATATTCAAAGGTTTTACGGACGATAGTTTTAAACGTGACAACGTCATAACGAAACATTGATGAAAATGATCGCATGCTTTCTATGAATAAAATTGAAATCATTTTTTTTTTTAATCGAATCATCACTATTTTGTACGGACACAAAGAAGGAGTGAAATGAAATCCACAAATTTTAATTTGATAAATTTACATTTTATTTTTGCACTCATTAATTCGAATGTGTTTATTACTTTAACGAAGAGATTTTTTTTTTAACTATAACTTTTTATACGTACGTGTTTGCTATTTAACTTCTTCTTCCAATCTGTGTTATTCTGTTAAGGATAGGACGATGATGGGAAAAGTAGGAAACGAATGGGAGTGTTTCAAGTTTAATGTGCCTTGAAAAAAGTAAAATCGATGGTTGTTCCAATCGAGTGGAAGAGAGATAGATGCGGCGCAAGTGCACAATGAGCGTAACGGGACACAGCGTAACGGGACAATGCGCGTTACGGGACACTTTTTCGTGTTATTCTGTTAAGGATAGGACGATGCTAGGAAAATTAGGAAACAAATGGGAGTGTTTCAAGTTTAATGTGCCTCGAAAAAAGTCAAAGCGATGGTTGTTCCAATCGAGTGGAAGAGAGATAGATGCGGCGCAAGCGCACAATGAGCGTAACGGGACACAGCGTAACGGGACAATGCGCGTTACGGGACACTTTTTCGTTCGTGCAGCCGGCGTTCATCGATTTATTAGACGTTGTCACGTAAAAAACTGGCGCAGCGTTACGGAAAGTGCTTGGAACCGAATGGCGATTATGTGATAATGTGAATTAGATATGTAGTAAACTAAAACGATCAATTCAATAACAATTTTTTTTCTCACGAATTTAAAAGACCAAAAGGAGCTTAATTTACGAACAGCCCTTGAATATTGATTTTAATATAGACAGATAACACACAGCGTGGTTACGTCGACGCCCTGAAAGACAACCGATTAGAGCCGTTCTACTATGAGGTGGGAGCAAGAAAACGGAACGGAATCATACCTGCAAGATATTTAAGTTCTACCATCCGTCTGTCTCTTCCGTATCGCATGGAACCGTACCAAACAGCAACCAATGGTTACGAAAAACAAAATTTAATTAGAACAAAATTTAATTAGAACAAAATTCGAAATCCGATAGTAAAACATAGTCAAGGTTTACATATTCAATAAAAAAAAAACGAGGGAGGGGGTTGTCTGTAAAGTCGGTTTACGGACGATAATTTTACGTGATAACGTCATAAGAAAACATTGATGAAAAATTGCATACTTTTTTAATTTTAAAATGTTATTCACAGTTTGTGCAAATTTAATTGAAATAATTTGTTTAAATATAATCACGAACAATTAGTTATAGAAATAAACTGAAACCAAATCAATGCCAATAAATTGTTAATTTGAAATGACGTAATTGGACAAATAAATCTTTTTTTTTTAATTGCTGCTTTTAAAAAGCCCGCTTTAACCTGTTTGATATTGTAGAAGATTTTCTCGCACGGTGGTTGGCCGGTTCTTGCATGCACGTCTCAGGTAGAACGTGACAATGAGTCATGCTTTTTTGTGCGTGCAGCAAGCGTTCATCGATTTATAAGACGATATCACGTCAAAAAAGTTAAGGGGGTGCCTCCCATTTCATGTCATGATTTTATAATTATACTATTTACTGATCAATTTTTAGACGTTTTTCATTTATTTTTTAAATTTCACGAAATGAAAAAAACATACAGCGCATACCTTTTTGCATAAATAACTGCCAAAGTTACATTTTTTAACGGTTTTGGGTTGACAAATAAGAAGAATTTAATTTATTCCTGAACTAAAACTTTTTTAGGTTTAACTGCAATGCCACTGGCTACTTCAAGGTATGGTTTACATTTCTATCACAAAAACTTATTTCATGTTTCTTGGCTGTCAAAATCGTAACAAATTGAGAATTTTGAAATGCCAGGTAAAATTAATTAATAATTTCTGAAATAAATTCAAACCATTTCTTGAAGTAGCCAGTAGCATTGCAGTTAAACCTAAAAAAGTTTCAGTTCTGCAATAAATTAAATTCTCCTTATTTGAACAACCCAAAAACGTTAAATATGCCAATTTGGCAGCTAATTATGCAAAAAGGTATGCGCTATATATATTTTTTTCATTTCGTGAAAGTTAAACATTTGAAAAGGTCTACAAGTTTATCTGTAATTTCTGTAAATATAAAATCTTGACCTGAAATGGGAGGCACCCCAACGGACCACGCGCTGAAGGAAAGCACAGGCCGAAACTTGTCAAGTACTTTACATCGTACCAGCTGAAGTACCGGGCTTAACGCATCAGCAGATGTCTCTCTTTGTCACTTTCACGTTACAACATTACACATGTTTTAATGATGTTCGCAGGCTATCGCGGCCACCGCCTGAAGTAGCTTGGCCTCCTGGGTTGTAGCCGCGTCCTTGGCGAATAATTCAACCGACGTTTCGTTCGACATTGCAGTCGCCATCATCAGAGAGCATTTACCTACTGCTCCCTGATGGTGTGCGACTGCAATGTCGACCGAAACATCGGTGAATTATTCGCCAAGGACGCGGCTACAACCCAGAAGACAAGCTACTTTTTTACACGTATTTTATCTATCTTATTTTAATATGAGATGTAGTTTGTCTTCGCACTGCAGCGGAGACGCCCAGAGGCGTGACATTTCCGCACGCAGGTCATCGAGGGAGCGATTTCAAATCACGTGTTCCCGATGGCTACATGGCAACGGCCATTGGATTTTCGTGGCCTTCTTTGTCGCCTGGCAACGGATGTTGCGTTGTTATTGTTTCTCGGTATCCCCGCAGCGGATAAAGCATTGCAGGTGCTTTTATTCCCGTTTGGAACTCAACCCGGTCTTTCTGTAATCGTCTTTTGTCATCATACTGGCACTATAATTGTTGAAATAAATGTGAATTTTTAAGGACCGAACAACTGGTTTCAGCCAACGTTCACATTAATTACTCTTTCGGTAATCTAAGCCCGCAACATTTTTTTTTTTTGCGTAATTTTATTTTAAAATTTTCTTCATTTATGTTTTTGACGTGATAACGTCTTATAAATCGATGAACGCCGGCTGCACGCACGAAAAAGCATGACTCGTTGTCACGTTCCGCCTGAGCTCAGCGTGCAAGAACCGGCCAACCACCGTGTGAGAAAATCTTCTATAATATATAAACAGGTTAATGCGGGCTTTTTAACTAATTGTTCGTGATTATATTTAAACAAGTTATTTAAATTAAATTTTCAAAAACTGTAAATAATATTTCAAAATTAAAAAGTATGCAATTATTCATTAATGTTTTCTTATGGCGTTATCACGTAAAATTATCGTCCGTAAACCGACTTTACAGACAAAGCCCCCCCCCCCCCCCCCAAATCCTTTTTTTTGAGGCGTGTACCCACGAGGGGTTACGGGTGCATAATGAGCAGCGAGAGAGTTTTCTGTCTGTAGACTGCTATAGTGAAGCACGAGCGCATCAGCTAGCATATATACTATTAACAGCCGAGAGAAAATAAAGCATTAACGACATAAAATACGACAACAAGCAGATTAAGAAAAACACGTACAAAGTAATGGACGTTGCCAAGGGATAAAGAAAGAATCAACGCTGTGACAGCAAGATTTCATTAAGACTTGCCCTTTTTTTTTTTTGTTATTCAAAGAAGTAGGTTTCCGAAATCTCGTGTAGACAAGGCCCTTAATTTTGTTGCGAAGATAAGTGTGCGAAATTTCATCATGTTCTGAGTAAAACTGTAGATTTGTATAAGAAACAAACAAAAACAAACGAAAATGTTAATACATATATATATATACACACACACACACACACACACACACACACACTAGCTGAAGTAACCACGCTTTGCTACGGAAGTCTACAGGTAGAACACTCACGCACAGCGGGTTATACGTGCCCCTTTTCGTGGGTAGCATCATTCGGAGCCTCGTATGAAAAACAAATCAAGCGATACAAAAGCCCTTTGCTATGCAAACGAGAAAAGCATCAACAATTAAATAGCGAAATTTCATTATAAAGTATCTCGATTCTGCTTTAAGCGGTAGTTTTCTCGAAATATCTCGTGCTTAGAAGTTAACTCTTGGAAAATTCCATCGATGTCGTAGTAGAAATGTAGGTTTGTACGAGAAACAAACAAGCGACGTAAACACATCCTACTATATCTACCTATACGACTTTCACAATATTCACATTTAAAGCATGAAAATGAGACCTACAAAGAGTTATTTTTGTCTTCTATGACACTGTTTTATTGCATTATTTTAATTGACAACCAAACCGATAAAGCACAAGACAATGTGACATTTTTACTGCTAATATTGCATAAGACTTCGGTTAGACCTGAGATCAGGAATGTAATTTTTTAGTATATATTTACCCGTAAATGCACATAAAATTTTCAATCGAGTATTTGATCAAGTGCACTAAATTTCAGAGGTTCGCTTTCGTATCAAAAAAACAATGGTATAAATCTATGATTAATGCAACTAACACTATACATATCAAGATGACAATATGGAAAAAAAAATATGTGCTCGAGTTCTTTTGTCGCAAGCGTTCTACAGTGTTTAAATACAGTAGCTTACTCTTTTTTAGGCTAGTACCTACTTTTTGTAAACCGACAAAAAATATTAATTTGATTATTTTAAAAATTAATTATTTTTTGGTTTACATAAATAATATTTATTTAATCATAATTTATGCATTAAAATGAACTATCAACATCAGGACAACATGATTCATATATTAAAGTCTTACTATACTGCATTCATGTGTAAAAAAGACTTAAAAAGTGATGAAATAGTTGACGGAACTGAATGAACAAACCAATCATGGCTTCATGTGTTGTAGCCGCTGATGTCAGAGATATCGAGACGATGTGAGATTAGCATGAAGTGTTGTCGGAATGAGTGAATAGACGGGTAGCCTCGAAGGCACACCAGCCCGGACTGCTTAGCCGGGAAGCGAGCGTTATAACCGGGAAGCCCGGGCTGTGCTGACCATGCAGCGAGAGGGAGAGGGCTGTCGCCAGATAAGATGAAGGGCGCGAGGTGGGGATGAAGCAGTTACAAAACTACAAGGGTGGGGTAGCTAGGATAACCCTGAGAGAGCCCACAGTCGCACAACACCCGACACATTTAACACATGTGAAGAATCAGTTTTTTTTATATACCCTGAATCGTTTGATTACCAGGCATCTTGTTTGAACATTCAACCACGATGGATACCTACACAGGTTATAGTAGGGTATCGTGCAGCAGTAATTTGTGCGAGTTTCGCCCGAGAATTCTCTTAGGCCGCACTCCAGGTATCCATTATATGTCGAAGGCTCGTTGCCACCTGGGAACAGGTTGCAAACAACACTTATAAGGACATGTTTATACCTTGGAACAGGCGTGAGCAACACTTTAATGGAAATTTACATAGCGATTGTTTGCATTCATGTCAAAACATTGAAAAACTTAATTTTTACTTTATTTAAGAGGCCTATAGCAGGTTTATTTTAAGCTATGTGTTGCAATGCCTTTAGGTATTTTATATATACATTTTTTTTAAAGTTTGCACACAAATACAAAGCATCTTTCACTATTTCTTTACCTCTCTGTAACTCTATACATCTCTTAATTTCTCTTTATATTCATCCTTCTATATCACGCCATATATCTCAATCTCCCTATCTCTATCTATACATCTCTATATCTCACTATAGGCCTATATCAATATCAGTATAAATCTGTATATGTATCTTCACATATCTCTATCTATCTCTATATAAATATAGCTGTACTTTTATATATACTTCTCTTTATCTCACTATATATCAATACCCGTCTACATCTCTATATATATCTTCATATATCTATATCTATATAAATATAGCTGTATTATTCTATAAATCACTCATCCATTATCCATGTCTTTATAAATGTATCTCCTTTATGTATATATATTTATATTTCTTTTGATCTATATATCTGTATATATATCACTCTCTCTACATAATTGTCTAGCTCTAACCTCTCAGTATATCTATATATCTATATATGTCTCCATCACTCTGTATTTCTCTATCACTATCTCTATCCCTCTGTATCTGCCTCTCTTTGTTTCTCTATATCTATCTTACTTGATTTCTCTCTCTCTCTCTCTCTCTCTCTATCTCTCTCTCTCTCTCTACTCGCACGACACCATTATTATTCGGACCATAGAAAAAAAACTGACAAAGTATTTACTGGTAATTATCCGATACTACTCGCGCGCCACCTTAATTTTAGCTTTAAGAGTTGGTATTATCGAAATCTCACCTTCCTCGTGTTTTAAACATGGTGGTAAGAAGTAAGGGAGTTTGTGTATACAATCTTTGCTATTTTAATACTTGAAGTCAAAATGAGAACGACCTCTACCACCCTTTTCTGCTTGTGCATAGCAAAACAATTTTTGGTTTTAATGTAGAGTAACCTTAATTTCTTGCAGATGTGTTGGTATTATTTTTCTTTAGCAATATTCACTACGTTATGGCGTATTTACGATTTTTTCTTACGAGTTATTTTTAAGCTGACATGATGTAGGCCTTTGGACATACGCCAATGGCGTATGTCCAAAAGCCTACATCATGTCATGCACTCCCATTGCACAAATCTTTCAAAGATAATATTTTTTAGCTATTAAACAAATTTATAGCATATTAGCCTTTATACAGCTACTATTATCAGGTACTTCAGAATAGACAACCATTCCATATGCCTCCAATGTTTGAAAGGTCAAGCGTGCAAAATTTCATAGAGATCGGATGAACGATGAGTTATCAAATCAATTAAGAAATTTTATCAAGCATATTAAAATTCTGCTTTAAAGATCGGGTTTATCATAATCTCACCTAGAGAGTACGGTAATTACCATTACAACGATTTCCCGTCCAATAAGATCAAAATGTTTCGTTCCCACCGATGATAAGATATGCGTTAGTTTTATTTTTGTTTTCAGGTTAAGATTTTTCTCGTAAACTTCTTTTCCCGTATAAAACGATGTATTTAAAAGTTGAAAACCATTGATTCTAAGGATATCACCGGTTACTTAATTACAGAAATACGAAGTTGCCGATGTGTAAAGTTTCTTACAAAGACGTTTTCAATCATATAGTCTTTATCTGCAGCGCATTCATATTTGGTTAAGTTGATTACAGTATAGAGTTCGCTCGCGTAGTGCAATATCGATATCGATAGCTCGCCGATTGCATGCAAGGCGCACGTTCTGTCCCGTGCCGAGAGAACTGCATTTAATACCCCGCATTCTCTCGTGGCTAGTTTGTACTACGAAGATGGAATGACAAGATTTCACCAATAATAATTAAATTATGCTTTTAAGTTTTTGTTTTATCGAACTCTCGCCTAGACAGTGACCCTCCCCTTGTTTCGAAGGTCAAGTGTGCAAAGTTTCCACTCAATCGGATAAACTATACGTAAGCGCATAGAAGACGAACAGACAAAAACTCATATTTATATATAAGATTATCTAGATTTTAAAATTTCAAATGTTATAATTTTAATTATATCTTAATGCATAGAAAAAAATTTTTTTTGATTAACATAGTTTTTAACTAAAAATTAAATAGCTGTGGAAATGTATAATATGTATTGATGCTGTTTGGCAATAGTTAATATAAATTTCTAAAAAATAACAAAATATCAAATATATTTATGGAAAATAATAATGTTAGTTTTTAGTTCATACAATGAAATTCATTTAACGACGACGACTAGTTTTGCGGTAGTTGTAAAAAATTTGTTAATGTAAAATTTATCCAGATGGGTAGTGTTTCATCTTTAATAATCTTTTTTAAATTTTTTTTATTAAAAATAGTCTAGCTTCAAATTTAAAGCCGTATGGCAGCAGCAGTTGGAAGCATTTAAGACCGTTAGTCGTATACATGATTTTAGCTTTCTTTTTTATTGCGATGAACTTGAAGACGAAATTTATCGGTCTATTTCGGACTTATCTGTACATTTTTAACGGTGTCGTGTTTGTACATTAATATTCAGACACGAACTAAAAAATTGATTATGCATTAAAAACCTTTATTTAAATAATTTTTAAACGGTATTTATGTATATCTATTAGTTTGTTTCATCAAGAAAAAATATATCCTTTAGATTTTGTAGAAATATTTTTTTGAACATTATAATTTTTGTCAGTAACATGAACATTTTTTTTAAAGAATTGACATAGTTCACATACGATGCTCTCCTTTAGTTTTTGCACGATGCGCTCTAAAACTGTTTAACATTTAATACCTACTAAATAAAACGCGAACGAAGTTGCTGGTACATCGGGAAATCGGTTAAGAGACGATTAGCCGTTTACCGTATTCCGGGAGCTCAAGCGGTGATTGTCTCGCTCCTGCTCGGCTTGTGGCTGTACCGAAAGTGGAGGCCACGCACAGCAGCAAGGCGACAAGTGCTGCTATAACCTGCTGCTTCATGTTGCTTCCTGCCGACAGAACAGACATTCGAGCTGGTATTTTTCTAGTATTTAAGCTAGTATTTTTATTCATAAATTTAAAATTTCTACCCTGTACCAAATCATTAAACACTGTGACGAACCATGTTTGTTACACAATCCTGAATAATCTTTCTATTGACAAAAATCCAAAAATATCAAGCATGCTATTATTTTGAGGAAAAAAAATACATTTTTTGAACAACTTTTGCGGGAATAATTTTTTAATGTAACATTGACTGTTCATACTGTATATATAGAAAAAAAACTAACTATTCAACAGCAAGATAATTGAAATGATTTCTCATTTAAGAATAAATTTCAAATGGTCCAACACTGAATACTTCATTTAAAAAATATAATTTGCAAAATAATAATTAATATTGATAAATATGATTTGTGCAAACAATATTTTTTTTTTCATAAGTGAAGCAATGAAGTGGGAATTTTTGAAGAAGTGGCTATAACTAAAATAGTATGAGACGTTTATTATTATTTTTTTAATTTTGGTGTTTTGATTCAGAACCGTAATTAACTGGCCTAGCCACTGTTCTCACCCGACGTTTAGCTCTGGGACACCATGGATATATTCTAAGGCAACTTCTACTATTTTCACTATTCGAGCAGAGAGTTCCGCCTATGTTTTAAGCCAGATTTGTCGTCGGACGTATGCTTAACACTCCGTACTCTTTATAGAAAAAAATTAGGAAAACACCAATGCTTACATATATGCAATTTTTAAATACACTTGAGAAAATATTTTGTAGGCCTGTGACATAATGCACTCTATTTCTGAGGTCATGAATAGTATGTATTTATATAAAATTGTTTTATTGAAGTCTCATTAAAATTGATAAAGTTGATTGGCTACTTAACAGCGGTAGTGCTAGTATGAGTTCTATCTCAACCAGCATCATTGAAACTTAATGACAAAAATTGCATCCTAATGTACAAACATTATGGTATGAGTTTATAATTTTATTCTGGAATAAAATTGGTTCATCAATTATCTATTGTTAAAATTTCAATTATAATAGATTGTAACTGGTTTTAACTTTGTTGGACTCGTTGGAGTGAAGTTAGATGCGAGTTAGTAGTCAGTGTGTTAATGTTTAGTGGATTTTATCCAAACGAGTGAATTCTATGGCGAGCGGTTAATTGGATCGCTGTTCATAACCAAAGCTACCGATAGCATAACATTGTAAACACGATTAGTACGTCCCAACATAGTTTCGTTTCTATGTTTCCGAGTAAATTTACGGTGGTTTTAGACCCACCTCGGTTCAAAGAGAAGCGAGAGATCAAAATTATCTTCACGATGTTTACTCACTAGTAGCTTCCAACGAAGTGATGTTTGCTGGCTGGATTGTAGGTCTTTTGTCGTTACATACTTCCTTATATATATGGTTACTCATTTTTTTAATGGCAGTATAATTGTTAAACGCGATAGCTATAAAGTATCCGTGGCCATTTTAATGGGAAATAAGTATATAGATATAACTGCTAGTGTAAATGATGCCTGTAATGGGAGTTAACATGATAAGTACACGTAAAGTTACGTTTCGGTTATGTAGAATCGAATAACAACCTTCTTACAAGGTTTTTATAGTGATTTTTAATGACAGTGAAGTATTACGAGATATTAAGATCTTAATTAGACCAATAATGTCTTAACAAATGTAAAGTATTATTTATGGCTCTTGTCCGGATTGATTAGCAGGGGATCGAGTGATCCGACTGGGCAATGATTATGTAACTAAGTACTGGCGTGCCGTTGCAACGAACGCAGCCTTACTTGCACGGGCCACGTCAAACCTCTCGTTTTTTTTTACCGTGAACTGCAGAGACATCTGCATCACGGAGCTGCAGCAATATTTATTATTTATGTGTAAGTATCTTAGCATCTGATTGGAGTAATTTCGTGAATGGAACGGAAGTCGCATGGAACGGAAACGCGTAACCGCGGTGCTGCCATCTGTGGCGAATGGCGCGAACCAAAGTTCACAAAGGTAAGGGAAACCTTAAAATATTAACTGTTAGTGAATTTCGACAAGGCGGGCAGTATTTTATTAAAATTTCTTGTCGAAAACCAGAATCAAAGACGGGGTTTAGTTTTTTTTAGGTCTCTTTTGCTTTTATCAGAGCCGTTTCGTTATATAGTTTAACATTTTTGCTATGCAAAGCAGCAGAGTTAATAGTCGACATAGCTGTCCCTGCAGCGGTTTCTAGCGGCAGGTGCGAAAACTAAGCGTGATACACAGTCCAGAAATGTGGTTGAAAACACAATACGCGAATATTTAAGAAGCCTGGCATTATTTTAAATAAATCCTGTTCTAGTTTCGTATTATATCTTTATTCGCTACGTTGTAACACGTTACTGAATTTGGATATTTAGATATCACCATGAGTGCTGAATGACTCGCTAACTAATTTTTTTCCCCTAGGGATTGTCTTTTTTTTTTTTTGACGTGATAACGTCTTATAAATCGATGAACGCCGGCTGCACGCACGAAAAAGTGTCACGTTCCGCCTGAGCCCAGCGTGCAAGAACCGGCCAACCACCGTGCGAGAAAATCTTCTATAATAACAAACAGGTTGAGGCGGGCTTTTTAACTAATTGTTCGTGATTATATTTTATCAAATTATTTAAATTAAATTTGCAAAAACCGAAAATAATATTTGAAAATTAAAATGTATGCAATTTTTCATCAATGTTTTCTTATGACGTTATCACGTAAAATTATCGTCCGTAAACCGACTTTAGACAATTTCTTTTTTTTTTGTTTGTTTGTTGAAAGAATTACGTCCAAACCAACAACTATTTTCTCAGTCCGAGCATCCTGTATACTGCACGCTGCCGCCTGGAAAGTGACGTCTCATGATAACCCCTGTTTTCTTTCCGGTCACACTGAGAGAAAGGTTTGTTTGCCTCAACAAAATATTTGTTTGTATATGGTGAAATAAATATATTTTGTTAATTCAAACAAATGTTTTGTGGTAGGAAAGATTCTGTTTACCCTACAAAATGATTTTGTCAACTCAAATATATATTTGGTTAGGCGTGACAAATCATTTTTGTTACTTACCGAGTTTGGTTAAGCTAACAAAATATTTTGGTCCACCAAGTAAATATTTTTTTTTGCCATATATAAGCAAATAACTTGTTTGGTTCAAACAAACCTTTTTCTCTGTGCAGGTGTGGTCGTGAAGAACAGATGCGTAGCTCACGGCAAACCCGGGTTGGTGCAGTTGTGGCGAACTGCACATTCCGGTAGGGCGGAGGGAGTGTTTGAAGAGAATGGCAAACCTACAAGCACGCGGAGTGATACATCAACGGCTACGTAGAAGTGAACACTACCCCGCCACGGGGAAGCTTGACTCAAGAAATTATTTTGGACATAGGTCATTCATTGCCCGTATGCACTATGTGTCGTACGAAACAAACAGCAGAACATAATGTTCGCAGGCTTTCACGGCCATTGTCCGAAGTAGCTTGGCTTCTGAATTGTAGCCGCGTCCTTGGCGAATAATTCACCAAAGTTTCGGTAGACATTGCAGTTGCCATCATCAGGGAGCCGTCTTGAGTAGGTAACTGCTCCCTTATGATGGCGATTGCAACGTCGACCGAAACGTCGGTGAATTATTCGCCAAGGACACGGCTACAATCCAGAAGCCAAGCTACTTCAAACAGGAGGACAGACAAAGAAAACAAGCAAAAATCGGGTGTTTTCACATTTTAAATGTAAAAACAGCATGGATAATGCCGTGGAAAAAAAAATTAGAACAATATCAAAACAAAAACGAACGCAGTGGGTTGACACCGGCGAGAAAGTTGAAAGAAAAAGTAAATACAGACAATTAACAACTTTGGTTGACAACACAATGTCAGACAGAGGAATACAACGTATTTTGATAATCTCGAAAACACGCAGACAATACAGTGGCGCTCATGGGAAAATTTCGTTAGGTTTGATCAGCCACATCAATTAGACGGTAAATTAAGTTTAACTGTCAGTTAGGTTAAATGTTAAAAAAAAAAAAAATGTAAACAAGGGAATTGATCCTCTGAGTTTCTTAGTCTGTGAATATATTTAAAAATGTCTACATCATGATTGCACAAATTCAATAATATTTTTCGATCATTACACATCAGCAAATATCTGATCATTTTCATATTATTGTAATGCACAAAATCTTTGTTACACTTTAACCGAACCTTATCCTCTGTTAAAAACAACCACATACGGATGATAGCTAGCCACTGTTGAAACGTTAACTACACTTTGAGAAACAGCAAATTTTTCTAATCAATGATTTGTCATCACATGCTAATCAGAAAATAACCAAGCATTATGAAACCAGTCCTAAGTATTATTGTTTATACAAACCTATTTATAAAACTATTGTGATTACTAATAATACTGATAATGTCATTTATTCTATAACTGTTAAATGGGATTCTGAAGCCAAACTGCCAAAAGCCTTATTAATAAAGAAATTATTTTCAGATTGGATAAAAATATCGCATAGCCAAAAAGACTGTAGAGAGACATTTCTCGTGTATTGATCGAAGTTTTTTCACATATTTTTTCTTGTCTATTTGAGTGAGCAGTTCTGATTTAATTCCAGATAACACAATCGTATTCTGATTGTAATATTTTTTTTTTTTAGTGGCTTCATTTGGGGGGGGGGGGGGGTTTGTGGTTATAAGCTTAAAGGATTTATATAATACATTATAACGGATTTAATTATATACCCACTAAAATACTTCTTTTTTTCACTTCAACCCTTTGCTATTTTCCATCCCTTGTAGAAATAGTCGGTCGTATAGTTTATCTTTTAGCCAAAATTTTTATATAATAAATAAAAATAAATGTTCGTAAAATTAATATATATATATATATATAAATTCGTAAAGTAGATGGGTAAGAATTCAATGAAAGTCGTTTCAGTTTTTGTTGTAATTTTTTTTATTTTTTTTATTTTGTTTATTCCCTCGTCAATTTAACAAACGTTTCCATACGTACATCAAACATAAAAATTATTCATTTGACAATTTAAAAGTAAATTAATGGATTCGTGTGGAGGAATAAAAACATAGTTTTTTTTTGCCTGAGTTCAGTAAGTGTCGTCTAAGAGACGAGGTAGTTGACGGGAATGGAGGTGCTCCACTGGAGGAAGGAGCCCTTATGGGCGCCGCGCCCTGCCGCGGAATGGACGCTGCACGGGGAACACCAGGCTGGGGGGCGGGAGCCCGGGAAAAGGCCCCGCTCCGAGTACCCCCTGGTACCCGGGCAGCAGGCAGCAGTGGTGGACGACGCGCGGGCGGTTGAAGTACCTCACCCGGGTGCAGTACTCGGACACCCACGGCTGCGAGATCCCCGGGACTGCGGACAAAGTCAACAAACCAAACGCTGACGCACGGTCAGGGGCAGAGGCCGATACCTTCGTTGTGTTTCCATCGGGTACCTACCAGCTACGGTAGCCCTGGGCCTAATGCATCGTGAAGGATGTCTCTGAAGTGTGTATAGTACGTAACTACATTACAAATTACATCTTTCATCTATCTGTAATATTAAAAAAGAGAGAGAGAGATTCTCTGTGTGTCTACAGTCCACGTAGAATCGAAACATACGTAGACGCATAAGAAGCATAGGGCCTCCATGCTGTCGTAGAGAATTTTCCAAAATACTTTTTAGTTTTGAAGTAGCTTGGCTTCTGGGTTTTGGCCGCGTCCTTGGCGAATAATTCACCGATGTTTCGGTCGACATTGCAGTCGCCATCATCAGGGAGCAGTTACCTATTGAGGTACCTAACTCAGTATTATAAATAAATTAAATCGGGTACTGAACTCGAATCGCTTGTTGGGAAGGCATTTAATTGAAACATTAGACCAGAATGGATACGTACACATGTTGATGTAGGACACCGGACAGCAGTAGTGTTTGCGAGGACCCTCCCAGATTTGTTGATAGCTGCACCCCAGCAATCCAATAGTCTTCGAACGTTCGTCCCAATCTGGGGAACAGATTTGAACACTTTGATGAAACAAGTTCACACCTCGAAAACAGGTTCGAACAACACTGTAATGAACAATCACAACGTGGTTATTTGCATTTAATAAAAATTACCATATAATGTATTTTTTTTTCTTTCGTTATTATTTGAAACCGCTGTAACAATGATATTTTACTATGTAAATTTTAACATATTGAAGCATTATAATTTAAATATTACTTATATTTGTAAAAATATATTTTTACGAAAATAGTTACTGAAGTATAAGTAGATACTGTTTGGAGCTATTTTTTTTAAAAAAATCTGGATTCAATATCTTGATTGTAACAAAATTTGCTAGAAATCGTGGCATTATTTATTTTAATGAAATCATCCAAAGGCAGTTAGTAGTTATGGGGTAGTCGTAGAAAAAAAAAAGTTTTCAGAATAATTTTATCAAGACCCTTAGAGTTTTATCTTAAATACTTTCTAATTAATTGCTATTAAAATTTATTCAACTCCAAATTTAATGCGTATAGCAAGCACCCTTTGAATTTATTTAAGACCATAAAACCTATACTATTTTCAGTTTATTTTTCTGTGATGAACATAAAGTCGAATTCTGCAGGTGGATCGCGGACTGCAATTATATATCTGTACGTAAATAATTTTTTTAAAATAAGCATTATATTTGGTATTAAGAAGTTATAACGATGTAAAAACAAAACATAAATTTAAATGTTTAACCATATTGCCGTGTATCCGTTAATTTGTTACAGAATCAAGGAAAACTATCCACTTTTATTATATCTGCCTGACACCTTTACATGTCGTTAAGAAATATTAATTTGATTTCAAACGTAATCATTTTCATAGTTCACGCTTGATGGACACTTTCATTTTAACACTTTTCGCTCTGAAAATTATTTATATGTTTATCCTCAATCACACGAAAACAGAGTTGCGGCCACACCTAGATGTCAATAATGAAACATTAAGCAGTCACCATCGTCTTTGTTGTAGTCCGGGAACTCAGGAGGGAAAAAAATTGTTTCATCCCGGCTTCTGGCTGTACCCGAAGTGGAGGCCACACACAGCAGCAAGGCGACAAGTGCCGTGATAATCTGCGGCTGCATTCTGCTTCCTGTCGACAGAACAGACATTCCTGCGCGCGAATTAGTTGATTTCCAAGATAAAAAAAAAGGGGGGGTCGTCTGTAAAGTCGGTTTACGGACGATAATTTTACGTGATAACGTCATAAGAAAACATTGATGAAAAATTGCATATTTTTTTAATTTTCAAATATTATTTACAGTTTTTGCACTATTTAATTATAATAATTTGTTTAAATATAAACACGAACAATTAATTAAAAAGCCCGCCTTTATCTGTTTGATATTATAGAAGATTCTCTCGCATTGTGGTTGGCCAGTTCTTGCACGCTCGGCTCAGGTGGAACATGGCAATTTTTCGTGCGTGCAGCCTGCGTTCATCGATTTATAAGACGTTATCACGTCATAAAATTATATTAATTTGTTATGGTGACCAAATGGATATCTTTCTCCTACTTTACATAATTATAACCCTGATTTTATTTAATATAAGTACATGTTAAAGCAAAATAGCACAGTTATATTACGAAAAATATAACAATAATTTAGAGCCTTCTAGAAGTTAGATTGTTAAAATATATGTCACCAATTGCTGAATTCGTTGAAGTAGTAGCAAGAAGCGAGTTACGGGCGAGTGTGAGAACAGTGGTTGATTTTCAATGCAACGAGCAAATTTGCTGGCGAGTTTAGCTAATAGGCTAGCTCTTTGCAATCAGAGCTTAGGAATGCAGGCTGATTTTTAATAATGATTGTGTAAAAATTTAAACACTATTACAAAGTGTTGCATCTATTTTCCTGAGTCAGAATATAGTGGTTTCAAACACACAAATACTTCACGAGAAGAGAAAAGGTCAATATACAACATTACGATGTTTGCTTACCAGCGGCTTACAACGGAGAGAATGATGTTTGATCGGTTTATGAGTCCTTTGTTGCTACTACCTTATATATTAATAACTCAATATTTTTATGGCAGTAAAAGTTTTAAACGCGATATCTTTAATATAACCATGGTGAATTTGTTACATGTTATCATTATTTTAAAATGATGTAAATATACAGATCCTTTTGTTAATTTTTATGATCCGTGTAATGGAACTGAATGCGTTATATACGCATAAAGTTACGTTGTGGCGAGTGACGTTCGAATATTAATCTTCGTACAGGGCTTTGAAAGCTTTGTTTTTTAAAGAAATTTGTTATGACTGTGAATGAGTATGATATACTAAGCTCTTAGACTAAAAAATGAATAAATATATTATTTTAAACATTAGATAAATACTTTAAATTAATTTTCATCACCCATTAGGGTTGAATTTGGTTAAAATATCTTGTTAAACATTATAAACGTAAGTCTAAAGACGTGGTTATCATCCTCTCGTACGCTGAACATTAGTACGACGAATGAAGTAGAATAAGTCACCGAATGCTCTAGAGCAGCGGTTCCCAAACGGTGGGTCGCGACCCACTGGTGGGCCCGCGGAAGGGTAACAGGTGGGTCGCGACTCGATCCTAAACTATCAGAAACCATCGAATAAACCATCAGAAAAGATAAGAAAAATAGAAACAAATCGAATTTTGTGCAAACACATATCTATTGTTAAATAATTAACTGTTTTGCTACAAAGTGCTTATATTTTGTCAACCATTTTCAAATCAGAACACATTTTGTTTATCAATAATCAATCGTTATCTTAAAAAGAGCATATATATTTGCAATATTTGATGGTAAATTATATATACATAAGGAAGGGATACGATACAAATAAGGTTTTTTTTACTCCACCATGGACCGATAGACCGTGGAGGTATTCCTATAAGGAAAGGTGGGTCACCAGCTAAAAAGGTTTGGGAACCACTGCTCTAGAGTTACATTTTGTCCCTAAGTAAGAAATTGAAACAGGAAAAAAAACTTATTACTAAACAATTATCTAGTGTACATTTAATTTGGATTCACCACGTTAAAATGATTTGGGAGTTACAGCGATTCCTCTTTTTTTTTACTTCCCTTTTTTACTAATTTGTTCAGCTATGTCTATTAACAAACACGACCGACATTTCCATTACTTAATATTTTATGTAATAGTTGTAAGTGATTTTTGCAGTATTACGACAGTTTTTGTATCAATAAAATTAATATAAAAATATAAACTTTGGAGTTGATAATGGTTTTGAGGTCTATGAATCATGAAACAAAAAATTATGTTACTTTTTTTTGGAAGCCACACTACGGTTACAGCTACAGTTAGTAGTCTTTTTTTTTCAATACTTCTTAAACAATTAAACTTAAGGTGCTTTTACAATCAAACCCAAAATAAGGTGTTTGCATGAAAAGAAAATTAATCAATGACGACATTTTTACACCCAGGAAGTGAAGTTAAAACTCGGTAAGTTGGAAAATTTGGGACCAAACCAGACTATATTTAAGATTTTGGTTGATAATCGAAAACAGATATATATTTTTTAGAAGGATAAAAATAAAATAATTTTCTCTTCCTTCAAAAAATAATCCTTTGGAAACCAGTGGCCAAGAAATAGTTTTAATACTACAAACATATATTGTGATTTGTTACAACACATAGATATGGTAATTTTGGATATGTGAAATACATTTTTGGAGAGAATACTAAATATTTCTTACGAAAATGGTGCATAATTTATTATTTAATTGATATTTCTTTCAATCATATAATTTTCCAATGGAAAAGATAATCGAATATTCAATAATTAGACCTTAATTTTTATTTTGGTTATTAGTAGTATAGGAAAGTATTTCCGGAGCCTAGCTTATGGCTAAGGTGCGAGGTGCCGACCGACCTCTGATATCACGGCGGCCATTTTGGATGACCTTGACCTTGACACCGGTGGCCATTTTGAATCCGCAATATTGGATACGCCATTTTGTTTTTTAGAATCTATGCTAAAAATTCAGGAAATTTTTTTTAATTTATAAAATAATTAATTAATTAAATTTTAATAAAATATTTTAAAACACCGTTGCATTTTTTGGTACGGCCACCTTCATGAAAATCCGTAATTATTATCAAAAAATTAGGGAAAAAAATTAAATTAATAAAAAATAATAATAAAACCCAGATGTATTTAGCTATAAAAAGGGGAAATAATTTATAAAAAAATTAACTATTCAAATTTGAATAAATTATTATTTTAAAAAAGCACTTAAGTCCTCCGTTCAAACTTGGTGAGGGTAAAAATAAAACAAATGACAACGGATTATTCCTCCACTGAAGCCACTGACAGCCTGACCTCCCACTACTAATGCCAGGGTATCGCCAGCTAGTATGTCATCATGTCCTCCATCTTATTTTCGTCTGCTAGAATGCGCTACTGCCATATTAGTTTAATTTGTACCCACTAGAATGCAGTAATCAATTATTATTATTGTGGCACCCGCCATCTTGACATTCAGACACCATCTTGGAAATACGTAATTATTTAGCTAGAAATTCAGGAAAAATTCCATAATTCATCAAAAAATCTAAAATTAATTTACTGATTGATTCGATCAAATCCTGTCTTTTCTTCGATACTTGATCGATGCAAAAATAATAATTTTATGTAAAAAAAATAATCATTTCAATCATTATGGTGGGAAGTTCTAAAATAAGCTTCAATTACTCATCTACCAGCCTCCAGTTAGCAGTGAGGCCACTTTCGCGGCCTCAGTCTCCCTGGGTTTAATTATTTTTATATTGTATAACGTTTATTCCAAGTTGATTTATTTTTCTTATTACATTGTTTCAGTATTATGTGTATATTAATTTTTAAAGACGTTTTTATAAGTGCTTCTAGCTTTTCTTTAATAAACTTGGCCGCCATCATATAGAGTGCGGTAGTGTGCAAACTCTAAACTTAAAAATATTTTTACGAGTGCACTTATATTATTTATATTATTTAGTGGTGTATTGTATTATTTATTCATTGTAATATTTTATTATACTTTATTTATTTTACGTTAATTATTCTTACTGTGTAGCGGTACTTACGAGAATTAACGAGAACTATCTAGCGGAGTGAGGGGTGGTGGAGAGGAGGGGGCCTGTTGTCCGGTTACGTGACGAGTGCGATTCGGCTCCCAACTGTTAGCGGGGGACGGTGTGTGTTTGACAGCCGGCCGCGACGGAGCGTCTTTTTGCGGAACTGCTCGTGAAGTATGAGTGTTAGCCCGTGCGAACTCGGATCCCAGCCATGGGGGACTTGACTTTTAGTTCGTTACGTGAACGAGAGAGTTAACAGCAATACTCTGTAATCATCGAAAATTGCTTAGGTTTGCTGCACTCAATGTTATTTAAATGGATTTTAAGAAAAGTGGAATTTCGCACGGCTCGTCGATTTGGACGGTAATTGTTGGTTATCACTACTTCAAATTTAGTGACGGTAATGCTAGTTTCGCAAAGCATAAAACGCGGTTTTACACGAGCGCGCGATGGTGTGGGGCAAGTGGACAAGCCACAGAAGCATCACGCTGCTAGCGGCGCAATAGTGAGTGGGGTTTATGCCCGACCCCGAGAGTCTACATGCACCAAAGGTACGCTTCAGCACCAAGTAAGTGACACGACTGGATTTTAGTACTTTATTTTCCCCGCTGGTACGAAGCCTGGTTTACAGAAGATGTGTTTTTGAAAACATAGTGTGGCGACTGGATTTAGCGTTTGGAATATAAGGCCTGAAGAATGTCATAATTTTTATCCCCCCCCTCCTCCGTAAGATACTTATGGGACTTTGGTTTAGAATTTATTTTTCTGTAATTTTTGTCTGTAACTTCTGTCAATTAGCAATTAGTCTGTTAATATAGCAATTTAAAATGCCACCTAGAGTTTACCTTATAAGGCCCATTCCTTTTTTTTGGTATGACTATACAATTTAATTTTCAATTATTGTGCCTATCACTGTAGAGATTCCGGGATTGTCGGTAAATTTAGTTAAGTATGCTAGTACAGCTATTTGCGCACTTGCCATTAGTTAAGTCAGTCTATGCGTGTTTTTTAATCTTAAATCCATTAGAAACTCAGGATGTTGTTAGTGACGCGTACGCGGGACTGGCGTGTTTGTGCGGACGTGAACAACTACCCCGGCATAAGGGGAGTTGGCCACAGCAGATGATAACATATTGACCGCCACCTTGGAAATTCAAAATAGTTAACATAGAAAATCGGGAAAATGTACAAAATTTATCGAAAAAATCTCTCATTAATATAATGATTGATTCGATCGATATCCATCCTTGGTTCTATACTTGATCAATGCAAAAAATATATATTTTTAGACAAAAAATACTTATTTAATAAATCATATTCAAAATCCGAAAAGCAGCTTAAGTTCCTCATGTACTAGCCTCCTATAAGCCGATATGACTGCCATCTCAAAACTTTGTATTTATTGACCTAGAAGTTCGGAAAAAAATTAAAATTCCTTCAAAAAAATCACTTATTAAAATAATGATTGACGTGATAGACTTCCGTTTTTTGTTTGATTCTCGGCCAGTGATAAGGATAACTGAAGCTTAAAAAAAAATTTTAATTTCTGTTTCCCGTTACCTTTCTTTGAGTTTATTAATTATTCTGCCTACAAAAAACTCTATAAACGATACTTGTACGATGAAATAACTATGTTGTCGCTGTGCTGACCATGGAAGTCTCATTTTTTTTTGAAACTTGGAAAAACTTCCAACCAGGTCTTGTACAATGTTAGGCAAATAAGTAGACCAAGTGTCTTCGGACCACGAGGCCAGGTCGTGTACAATGCCGGGCGTATAGACCAGAAGTCTCTTCACCACAAGGTCCTCTTCGTCGAAACATGCTGTATATTTTAAACAAGTATAACATATTTAAAGCAGTCAAGACAGTCTCCGAACTGTCAGACCTAAAGTATCGATAAAATCAGTTACAAGCAATTAGACCAATAAAACCTGTTTTACGCTTACTTAACGACCAAATTCCTGAAAAATGTTTTATCAAGACCAAGAGGTTTAGAACCAGTAAATATTCATAGATGATTACAGAAATTTAAAGAAAAGACCACATTCAAAACACGAAGAAAAAAACGCAATGAACATGCAATACATACATTGAACATGCAATACACACACTAGAGACGCAATGGACACACAATGCACACGGTACACGCAATTAAAACGCAATGCACCCACTGGATACGCAATGGACACACAACACACACACTAAACGCAATGGACACGCCATACATACACCAGACACGCAATGGACACGCTATACACACACTGTACATGCAATACACAAACTGGATACGCAATGGACATTCAATACACAAACTGGATACGCAATGGACATTCAATACACACACATGACATGCAATGGACACGTAACACAAACACCAGACATGCAATGCACACACCGGACACGCAATGCACACATTGGATTCGCAATATACATGATTTGAACGCACTGGACACGTCATGCATACCCCTGGATACGCTTTATGACCAAAATTATTCTTGATAGGAAACTATCTTATCACAGGGATACAATCTTATCAAAGTGATACGTTCTTGTCACAGGGATACGATCTCATCAGAGGGATACGATACTGCAGACCTGAATACGCGCATTTAAAGAAAAGGACATACATTGACAAGATGATTAAACTCAGTAGGATATGACCCCGATCACAGGAGACAACTGCTACAAGGCTCCAACTGGCTACGAGGCTAAATAACTTGTCGCAAGAAGTTTTGATTCTTGGCAACTGTTGTCGCCACATGCTGTGTTGTACAGGCAGTCGCTTTTTAATGTGGGATGCGAGATGCTCACTCACGACCGCAATAGGTGAACGTCGCTAAACATCAAGGAGAAGGAAGATTTTTCTGTATGATAGCGTTTCTCAGCTGTCTCAAGGCATAGTAAACGTCTGTAAATGATTAATTTTTGTCTGATTTACACACGATAAAAATATTTTAAGTGCTGATTTGATAACAGGAATTCACTACGTAAGTGAAACTCCAAATAAAATTGCTTGTCTCATTAATTAAGAAAAAAAATTACATTCATGGATTGTTTTCTCAGGAATAATCATAAATAATCGGAGAAAATAAACAGAAGTCTCGCTAGGAATGACCAGAAGCACTTGGAAAAACAAAAAAACAAAAAAAAAACTTTTTTGTCAGGAATAATTAAGCGCAGATGGAGAAAACCAACCAAATATTAGCAGAAATAATCAGGAGCCACGGAGAAAACCACCGCAAGTTTAGCTAAATCAGGTTCCGTAAATTCCAAAAAAATATCACAAAAAAACTTATGTTAGCTTGTGAACTTCTCCTTTCTTCAGCAAGAAAAGAGTTCTAGCACAAGCGAGAGTTTGTTTTGTGATTTGCTGAGCTTGATTTAGCAAATCTTGCAGTGTTTTTTCCCGTGTGCTTCTGATTATTCCTGCCAATGTTTAATTGGTTTTCTCCGTGTGTTCCCTATTATTCGTGCCAAAATTTTGTTGGTATTTTACATGTTATCCTGATTATTCTCGTTTATATTTTGTTGGTTTTCTCCGTGTGTTCCTGATTGATTATTCCTGTCCATATTTTGGTTGTTTAGAAATCGATAAACGCTAGTGATTTATTTTTTTTAGAATTTATGCAATAAAAGTTTATTTGTAATTTTGTTGATTTATTTCTCGTACCTGATATCTTTCGAATAAGTCAGTAAATTAATTGCTGAATATTTAGAGAATTTTTCACATTTTTCTTGAATTTCTAGCTTAATAACTACGGATTTTCAATATGGCGGCCAAGACGATGACAAGATGGCGGGTGTCAAGGTAATAAATACGATTGCACTCTAGCAGGCAGAAATCACACTAATATGAGGTAGCACACTCTAGCAGATGCTGTGTGTCCTATGCGACACTAGTGCTCCTTGTAGCGATTACTGAAAACACGATGGCGGTGGCTCCTTATAGCAGGTGAAATGTATTAACTAGCGCACATGGTATCGTGTATTGAAAATAAAGATGATGGCAATACCCTCTTGCGGGTGATGCTATTATTCCTTCAAATTAAAACAAAAATTACTAGTCCGAATGTGGATTATTTTTTCTACCTTATTTAATTCTCTTCTGGTAGATGTCTCGATGGCTGTGCGGTCAAAGGCGTATGTTTTCCATCACTTAGATTCCATTGTATTTAGTATAAAAATTATATTTAGTACGTCAATAAGGACCACTGGCACGACGACTCAAAATTTGTATTAATAATTACGATTTTCAACCAAAATTAAATGTGGATGTACTGAGTTCCATTGAGTAGGCTAACCTGTTCCATGATCGTAAACTTTGCTGGCAATAATTTTAAGTATAAAGCCAGTTAGGTGTTAATCTCTAATTTATTCATTTTGTGTGTTTTTGTTCCAACAATTTCTTCAGCCTCCTTTTAAATGCCTAAAATATTTTTATAATGTCGCTTTGAGCTCAAATGAGTGAATACAGTCCCACTGCTTAGTTTATGCTCATGAATTTCAAATGGTGAACATCGTCTTGAATTTTAAATGTTCGTTTCCTTATGAAATTATGTTTTATTTTTCAACCTGAAATAATTATTTATTTTTAACAATTGCACTTTCCTTTTTTGAGTGCAAAACGATTTTGGCCAGACCGCCGACCGTAAAAACTCGGAGTTTACGTCAGAGCTAATGTGTCTTTTGTGTAACGAGTGTATTTGTGCAATTAAGGATTACCGTTTGGAAAAAGAAACTTTAAAAGAAAAAATAATAATATTTTCTTCAATAAGCAAGAAGAAGCATTTGGATGCAACGAGAATTATGCGACTGGTATAAGTGGTCTATTATATCAGGAAAAGTTTTATATTCACATGACCTTCATCGTTGGGGGGGGGGGGGGGGAAATGAAAATTTTATCTCAGGATATTCTGCCATATTATTACATTTGTAACATTAAAATTAACATACTATAGTTAATGGTAAATGAAAAAAACTAAAAAAACTATTTTAGATTGTGTTACGTGTATTATAACATTTATTTTCTCCTCAAACTAATAGACTCGGTACATATGTCTGATTTAAAACACAAGAGTGGACATCTTGGCATTATGAATAAATTATTTAAACATTCCTGCAGTAATGAAAAATAATAAAATTAACCAAATTATTTTTATTTGATAGGAAATAAAAAAAATAGTTTAGTTTAGGATATAAGTTAGTAATCTCATGGGAGTGACAGGAAGAGAATTAAGGTCACGGAACTTGAATCTCAGGTTCGTTCTACAACTACACGTAAACGGATGCGGATCTCACAGGAACAGATTTTTCCAACAAAATAGCAGCCAGACGGGGATGGAACTGTACGGACTAGCATGGCGAAGCTAAGCTCATCAGTTTACGTTGCTTCGTGAAACTAATAGAATCCGAGTATTTTTATCCATGTTTGTTTATGTTCAAAATGGAATTAAAAAATGATTACAAGTGCAAGAATATCTAATGTTCTATCATAGCTTTGTGGTATATTTTAATTATATATCTATATATGTCAATTCATCTCGTGTTTTGATCACGTATCATATATATTTTTTTAACATAAAGTAAATTAAATAAGTATTAGGGAACTTTGAAATACAGCCTCGTTGGTTGCAATTTTTTTTTGTCTCCGTGCAGTTGTGGAAGCAGCAGACGCGACGGTGAAGTATCCTGGGAGATACGTCTCCATGCAGAACGGAGATACACAAAGGGAACTCCTCAAAATCAAAAATGAAACGTATAGTGATTGAGGTACTGTTAGGCTTATGACAATCAAAAAAAAAAAAAAAAAACAAGATGGATACCTAACAGTGGCCAAGGACGTGCTGGTTTTTTTTTTTTTTTGTTTTCCAAAAGTGCTATTTATTGAATAAGTATTGTGATTACAGAGGCCTTGAGGCCAAAAATATATATATACACACATACATACAATAGGAATAATAACACACACAAAACCATGCGAAGCAAACAAACCGAAATTCCAGACGAAATTGTCTCTTCTTGCAGAGGTGACAATCGATACGCACAAAAGTACAAACGATACATTATTGAACACACGCTGGACTTGGACTGCGAAGGTTAAAGACGAACGGCACGAATGTGTGGATTGGGTTGTTACGAACATCATGTCGATACCATAGGTGGGTATACCTCACCGCGTGACTGAGCAGGAACACATCGAGAAACACAGGCGCCAGTGCTTCACCAGCGGTCGTTGCGGAAGGGGTGAGGAGGGGATGGGGGAGGGGGGTCATCTCTCGGCCCTGGGAAAGGCACCTGGCCGTACAAGGCGGTCGTCACAATCGTCCGCGCAACCAGACACCAGGCAGGAGGTACGACCGCAAGGTCAGGTACTCCAATATCAAACTGCAAAAAGTCCCCTCGGGAGCCGATCAGCAGGTTTGGTTCTCGGGGGACCCAGGCAAACAGAGTTCACACTCACACTCACACTCACACTCACTCACACCAGAATTCCGCCACAGCCGAAAGGCCAAACAGCCACCACCCCCTACCACAGACTCCAGAAATCATTTACACCCCCAAACAACGTCAAAGAACGTACACACAGACACAGAACAAGAGGTGACGGACGGCATGATGCGGCCTGGGACTCTTTGCGAGCCCCCTGGATCGATGCCACAGACAGGCGTGCGGACAATGATGACAGTGACAGTGACAGTTCCTGGTCGCAGACTGTGCTGTCCGCGTCAGCAACTGATCCGAGCCGGGAGGCGGTGACAGCAGCCGCACCGGCGCGGCGGGTGGAAGGCTCAGTTCGCCGGGGGCTGGTACGGGGGCACCAGGTCCAAGATGCCGCCGTCCAGGTAGTTGACGTCTTTGCCGGTCGTCGCGCAGCAGCGGTACTTCAGCGGGTCGTCGGGGAAGGTATTCACGCTGCAGCTGGAACCCGGCAGCGGGCCTGCGGACGAGCAAGCGTTCCCGTGTCCGGCACACGTGGGCAGCCTTCCTTTTCGCAGTCGAGAGAGCCAGAACCCGAAGTTGATGCTTTTTTTCCCTCCGTAGCTTTAATGTAGCAATCCTAACCAAATCAACCGTCCACGATGTTTTAAAGTATTCATAACGTAGCTAACCTAACCTAATGGACCATTAGTATCCTTTTATCAACACGTCCTTATTTATTTACAACGAACAAAGAAAAAACCCCGAAGATGCACGATCGGGCGTTTGGCTCTCTCGTCTGTGAAAAGAAGGCTGCCCCCGGAACACGCGGTGAGCTACGGACACGAGTCCTCGACACGGACTTGGACTGCTGTCCGTCAACACCCGGTGGCGGCCTGATGGAATATCCTTCAGAGTCAAGTCGAAAAGATATAACTAGAGACCTGTAAAATTCGCGGATTCATTTCGCGATAGGATAGAGTTCAAACACTTTCGACATTATTTTGCTTCAGTGATTGGGCCACAGTTTATCTGAAGGACTCTGGGCCGAAGAAAAATCTTTAACAGAAAAATCAGCGAATCACGATCATTCCAGTCAACAGGTGTTACGTGTCGGTAACCAATCAGCAGATGTATTTTGCACGAGTGCATAGAGGATCATGGAGTCTATCCTTTAGGGATTTGAAATCGCGAATTTTACAGGTCTCTATTTATAACAAATACTGATCGTGACTGTGATTAGTAATTAGCGATTAAGTTAAATAATAACGAATAGCGATGTGATTTTGATTAATGATTGGTAAGCAAGTATAAAATGAAAGTGATATAAGAATAACTACTAATTATTTAGCTATAGGCAAAATGCTTTTGTATCACACGCAATAAATCTATCTTCGTACATTTTATCTCTCAATTAACATTAAAAATAGCAATTAGTTGAAAATAAAATAAAATAACACAGGCAAGACAACGTCTACCAGGCTGTGCTTGTTACATGTATTCGAAATCCCGTAGCCTTGTGTTGTACAGAGTTACATTTAAGTGTCTCAAGCAATTTCTTGGCAACTGGTTTCCAAAGCAATCTTTTACAAATGGACAGAATATTTTTGTTTCTGTCCTGTCACTGTATCACTACCGAAAAAAACCGGGTGTTTTACTTTCGCAAAGTCTTCGAATCAGGATCTCCGGGACGGGAGACCCTTTTTCATCTGATCATTTCTAACTTAAGTGGGCACTCACCGTCCTCATAGAAATATATCGGGCAGCAGAAGTATCTCTGCGGGTCGCCAGGCAGGGTTTTGTGGAAGCAATTGATCCACTGCCTGTTCGCGCCTGGGAACAAGTGTGAACAACTCTCTGACGAAGGACACACTGCGATTATTGCCTGTTTGACACGGCCCAGCCGTTGTGTCGGTGATTTAAAAAAAACTATAGGCCTATAACAATTAAAAGTAAACAATCAGAATATCACTGCAATATACAGGTAGCTATGTTTAAAATATCAAAATCTTTGTTTGTAACTGCTGGCTTTTAACATGTTAAATACACTAGTAAACTTTAGCATTAAACACATACTGCTTTGTAAAGAGTACCCCGAGAAAACCCACCATTTCATGGCACCATGTGCCACTCCTAAAACTGGTAAAATATGCCTCCAGGAAACACCCACAGAATACATTTTTTAAAACGGTGTTTTACTGATTCATCAACCATAAGGGTCTTACCCAGGACCTGACGAGGCAATTCTCTCAGGGTTCGACCTAACAGGATTTTATATATATATATATATATATATATATATATATATATATAATTACAAATGTCTTTAAACTCACTGTTGATAAGAACACGTGTGTTTAACCAGTGAACATTTGTTTACTGGAACTCCTGTTAAACAAGATTTTGCTCCTTATAATAAACTATACACATAAAAAAACACTGTGAGAGTTGCGTCCGTACATGAGATTTATTTACACAATAGTGACACACAAAAAATTAAGAAAATATATAAAGGACAGTATTGTCTTTAAATTATTGTATGAAGGTCATACTGTCTGTTTGTAAATTGACTAAAAATTAAGTCAAAATTATTAACATAAAATTTTGCTTGATGATAACAATATATTCCATAAGGCAATATTTAGGCATATTTTTAGCCTGAAAAGTTACATTTTTCAACCACGATTCACAATAAATTAATTATTTTCACGCGTCGCTCGAAAACATTTCACAATTAATTACAAATTGAAAATTCCCAATTCTTAGTATGGCTATGCTCAGTTTCCAATCTTATACCATTGAAGCACCTCTATATGGGTTAGTGTATCAAATTAACTGTAATATAAATACCTATGTGATCATGATCGTTGTAATCCGTCTCTTCATGCTGTCGCGCTCCATACGGCCTTCTGGCTGTACCAGTAGTGGAGGCCACGCACAGCAGCAAGGCGACAAGTGCCGTGATAACCTGCGGCTGCATGCTGCTTCCTGTTGACAGAACAGGCATTCGAGCACAGTGGAGTCATTGTAGTCCACGTTCTAGGAATATACACACCTGTCATGGCGACTCCGTGTTTGATTTATTATCACCCTGCTCTCAAGGCATATCTCTAATATGATGTTATGCATGTGCGGGCAAAACAAAGTTTAACTCTTTTTCCTCCAGGAAGAAGATGTTTATTAAAACTATAATTTTTAAATGTTTTGAAATAAAAATTTAAACCTTAGGTGCTGCCTGCTCCATGAGTCTTAAATTATAATGTTTTATTCCCTAGCACATTAATTAGTCTTAAAACATCCGGGGGTGGGGGGAAATTGCTATATATCCATGTTTCATTTATTATTTTGCCTAAATGGTTTTAAGATATATGTATATAGATACACTGGTATATTAATCTTAAATAGTTCTTTAGTCTGCCATTGACAAAAGTATTGTGGCAAAAAAAAAAAAACGGGGATCCATTAGTCTATAAACTTTCTAAGTCCCAGATTCATAATGTGTTCAAGTTGATCAAAGATTTCTACAAGGCACTTAAATTCACTGGAGTGCTGATAGACTATTTTGTTCTCGTAATGTTGCTGGCTCGTTGCCACCTTGTTGGTGGCAAGTGTGAAGCTGGAGTCAGAGTTAAACAAGTCAGTTTTATTTATTGGTGCATTCCGTTTGTCAAGTTCGAGCGAGCCAAGCATGAATTTACAAATGCCCATTAGATAGTCACAATTGGTGGCTGTGTATTTGCTGGTAGGTACTTTTAAAAAACACATTCTTCTTTAATTGACATTGTAACATATTCTGTTTCAGTACATGATATACTTTTTCAGATGAATTTAATTTTTTTTTATTTTGGAAAACCTGAAACATTTTAACTTTTATTACAAATTATTTTTGATTGTATGTCTAAATTTCTACGACCACGGAAATAAAGGAATGGCAAGAGAGTCATGAGAAAATTTACACGTTAGAGGATATAATTCTGTGAATCAACAGCTCAGCGTGTTTATTTGAGTGAGTACGTTTGCAATTAAAAAAAATTATTGGATTATTACGTATAAAATTAGTTTGGTGTAACTGACTCTCTAAGACCAGTATCAATTTGTGTTCAATAATTGATTGAAAAACTTTGTAAACACTAGAATTTTGTGCCAACATACATTATAATTTTTTTGAGACATCACATGGTACTGTTGCACTGTCTTACTGTTTTAGAAGCGATAGGCCAAAGAAAATCATAACGATGTTCACTTACCAGGTGTTTCAAACGAATAAATGACTGCTGACTGTGTTGTTGCTTCTTTCTCATATACTGCTAGCCCATTATTTTTACGATCTATATAAACGTTTAACATAATGTACATATCGTATTTGCGGCAATTTTAGTTGCGTTTTATTGTTTATTTTATATGATACTTAACAAGCTCACATTTCAGTAAAAGAGCCCAATTACGATACCCAACGTATTACGATACCCTGAAGCGTGAATAGCGTGAAGTAATGAATTCCGTGTCGGGTTTTAATTGACCTCTTGTTTGAGAGGCAAGTATTTTTTTTTTAGTTGTAAACGAGTGTACATAGCTTGATTCTTAATGATGCATCAATTAGAATACCTGATTGAATCTGTTATAATATATATATATATATATATATATATATATATATATATATATATATATATAATTAAACTACCTCGGCATTTAGTTCGAGAATCGTTGAATTGGTATCAGTGACGTAACTAGGTTTCCTACACCCATGGCAGAACAGGAATATAGGTATCTTGCAATATTGTTTGCATACATTTTTATTATATATAAAATACAAATAAATAACAATATTTTTTATTTTATATAATGGTGGTTTCTACCTCAAGCGCCATTATATTTTATTAGTTAATGACCTTAAAAACATTTAGTTTACATAAAAATGTTTTAATTTAAATAAATAACATATATAAATGACCCATAACTCAACGAAAAGCTGAAAACCATTTATAGGACGATTAATGACAGTTATTACTGAAAAAAATTGTAAGCGAGTATATTAGTACCCGCCAGTGCAAACATCAAACTTATGCGACGTGTAAATTCATGTGCGCACATGAGGCAAATGAACTTATAAAACGAACCTAAAAACCCAAATTTAACATAGCATTATTTTAAAAGTAATGTCAAGCGTGATAAATGTATGAAAGGTATTCAATTTCGGAGAAAATTGTAAAAAATGATTCCCTTCTTTAAAATTAACTATAATTCTGTTTAAACAGACGGTAATATTTATTTTTCTGAGCAAGCCGAACAAACGTATTATAGAACGCACCGCATATAAATGCCTCAAAGCTGAACCTGTTACATTTTCCCATAGACCAACATAAATATTATCGCCTACATTTTTTTGTTGTTAAAATTTTTAGAGGCATCGAGGGTGAAATTACAGTATGCATCAGAAATGCAATGAAATAAGGCACATTACACAACGAAAATTTAAGAGGTTGAAAGTCCAATACGCATGATTGAAGTAACTTCTATAGCCATGAGCCGAAGTCGTCCATATGGCGAAAACACGTGTGGCAACTTACACCTGTTTATATTAACTTTCGCGAACCCCTTGGGATGTACTAAGCGTAGTGGTGTGCCAAAGTTAACTTTGTGGTTTTGAATTTATTCTCAATTATATATTTTTGAATTAAATAGTCATAACGAGATATAATCGCAACTTGAAAATTTCCTATAATTTATGAGCTAGAAAATTTGTGTTGGAAAAAGAGAGCATTATTGATATTTAACATAGCTCTATATCTTTTTGAACTGGTAATTTTTTAAAGTATTTTTCAAAATCAAAGATACAGTCCAATAGATATATTAAAACAAAATTAAACTGAAACATTTTAAAATATTTACGAAAACACTTAGGCTAGTTTATGTATTTATTTTTGCATCAATGACAGAAATAAGTTACTAAATACTTCCTATTTACAAACCTTAACCTTATTCAGCGGAATCAACATTTAAGATTTAACAATAAGGATTGTATCAGAATATTATTTATTCAACATGGCTTGAAATATATGTAGTCAAAAAATATGTTGCATCTCTACAGTATCATGAACGCTGCACTAACTCTACATTTCAATGTTAACTATGACTGAGTTGTTATGACAGAACTCTAATGATTTTTTTAAGTTGTGATATTTCTTTTTATTGCTATAAATTATTACACAATGTAATAAAAGATAGTTTTTTAAGCTATTATAAGTATTTTAAAGATTTTTTAATAGCTAACATTGAACATTGAAAATTCTGCAATGTTTACGAAAGCATAATATGTGGATGTATTACGGAAGTCCACCATATTTTTATGATTTTCGAGACTTCCACAGATGGCAACATCGTGTTTACACATTTACATTCCAATCGACTTCCATTCCACTCTCGAATTTTTTACTCCTACCAAATGCCGTATACTGAGAGCTGTTCAAACATGTTTAAACATCAAAAACTGAGGTCCTTCAATAAGCAAGAACAATCATCTGGATACAACGAGAATCATGATTGACAAAATTGTTAAACTCCACAGTGATGTAACGAATGCCAATGTTTAACCATTCGCGAATGCGAATGTCAATATCTGTCTCCGATATTCTCGAATGCGAATGCGAATATTCAGTTTCTAAATCCTGTGTTGGCGCGACTGACGCTCGTCCTAGAGTGAACTACCAGTACTACCGGTGAAGCCTGCACTCATTTATCACCGTTTGCCTCTTGATTCCGAGAACTGCCGAACTGATCCGAAATAAGTTGATCGTTTGTTTGTTTATTTAACGACAGATCGCAAACAGGATCAAGTGAATTTTGAGGTTACGGTGTGATTAGTGATTTCTTAAGATTGGTAAATCTAATTCTAGTGAAATATGGAGTTATTTTACACTTCCGTTGCTAAGAGTTAGATGCAAGATGTGTTACAATGAATATTCAGGAAAAGGAATAATTACAACGGTTATGAGTAATCACTTGAAGTCTGTGCATAAAACCAAGATTTGTGTGTTGGTAAAACGTGAAAAAAAAAAAAAAACGCAATGAAGTTTGCTTTGGCATCGTTTTCCCACCAAATTTATATTTATTATTAAAATATAATATAATTATAATATATTAAATATAATTAATGAAATTAATAGTAATTAAACAATTGTCGCTTCAGGAAGGTATCTAAAAACCAAACAGTAGGGTGATTAATCTCTAAATTCTTTGACAGTTCTTGTGCAGTGCTGAACCCCAGGAGGCGCTACACTAGACAGTAGTTTTTTTTAATAAACGTCGAGAGAAGTGATAAACGTAAATATTGTTTTATTTTCAATAGAATTGAGACAAACATTGATACTGAACAGGTTCTCTGGTTTATACACTTGGTCTTGCAGTACTGTTTTACTCATGAACGACTGACTTTATATGAACACAAAATAATACAAATTTACACACCTGCAAATACAATATTTACACAACCTATTTAAAAGGCCATCACTTAAAATATTTGTTTTTCAAGGCATATTCTGAAAAACATAATTAAGGCCTTTTAATATTATAATTCATTTCAAATGGGCTTTATATAAAATCGAACTTAACCAAATACATCGGCTGTCATTAATTGACACGCAGAAAAACAAGTTATTGACAGTGAGAAGAATATTTTTATTATTCTCACAAAATGAATTCACTGTAAACTATTTACAAAATTAGAATGTCAAAATGTATTTCTCTCAGACTAAGAAAATTATTTATAGTTCATGTGCCTTACATTTATGGTATAAGTACCATAGCAAGGACGCCTTAGTGAAAAAAAAGGTAAGTGTTTTTTTAATAAAGTAGTAACAATATTTATAGTGTATCTTATTCATTTGTTTAAAATATTCGCAGGGATTTTACAAATGCGAGTGAGAATATTCTTTATATCACTAATAAGTACTCACATGCTATTCATCACATGGGAAGAAATAACATGAGCATTTTATGCCAGGATTGCTTCGCCATTTTATTAAGATTGTAACAAAGCACATTTTTTTTATTAATTTACGTTACTCTTTACGACCAGTAGAAGCCGATTACTTGTTAGACGTGTTTGGTTATGTTCTAAATACATTTAAAAAAATTACCACAAGAATATCTAGTGTTCTATTATTACTTATTCGCGATATTTTTTATTATATATATTTGTTAATTTAGCCCGTGCGAATATCTAGTACCACAAAATAGATTTTTTTTTTTTTTAAATTAAATAAGAATTTCGTGACAAAAATGCAAACTCGATGATGGCTTTTTTTTTTTTTTTTTTTTTTTTTTTCATGCATTGTGGAAGCAGCAGAATGTTCGGGGGATAGGATCTTTCTACGTTCCCGTGCCACTGAAGAACAAGGCATTGAAGTTGCTGTCTACGTGGATTCGTTTGTTGAGGGGAAAAATGAATTTCGGACGGGGGGGAAAAGCATCTGTGGACCCCAGTGACGGCCGGAAAGCGTGCGATGGGCGGGTCCTTGATGGGGGGGGGGGGGGGAGGGCGGGGGGCAGGCTGGGAGTAGGGTTACCAGATGTCCGGCAAAAGGAGGACTTGTCCTCCTTTTTATGTATTTTTTTTTGCGTCCGGTCGGATTTTCCTTAATGCTCCAAAATGTCCGGCTTTTTTATAAAGTGAGATAATTCCTGCAGTTACACTCTGAGTAAAGCGCGCGGTGCGCACTAATGGGCTGTCCGCAGTCACCCCACTAGTAAGTAGTTCTATGACAGCTTGACAGGTAGCAGCACATGCAGAAGCACGTGTTTTTAATATGCTCTATATGCGTAGTTTGTTTGATTCTTTGTACTGAAACTGTATTAAATGCCAAAACATTGAAAAATATCTTACTCCATTGTAATTAATTCGTGGCTTTTTAAATATATATATATATATATATATATATATATATATATATATATATATATATATATATTGGCCTCCTTTTTAGTGAAATGTCCTCCTTTTGCGAGGTGAATGTCCTCCTTTTTTGTTATCAGTGTCTGGTAACCCTAGCTGGGTCCCAGTTGAAGAGCAGAGGGTGTATGCAGCAGTGGTACTCCCGCGGGTCGCCACTGAAGGTCAGCTCGCGGCAGTCCCTCTTATGGAAAGACGACAGCTTGTCTGGCAGGCCTGCGAACAAGAAATAGTTCCCGTCCAGCAACACGCGGGGCCTAAGCGGCGGGCACCAGTGGGTGGCCTGACACGGGGGGGCAAGGTAGATCCTTCAAAGTCAACACGGCTTCTGGAGCCTTCTCCGAAAGTAAAAAAAACCTCTCCGAAAACAATGTTTATTCCATCCTGGATTTGTTTTTTCCAGTTCGCTGCAAGACGGAATCCACTTATAAACTCTCTCCCAGTGTGACACGCATTTTTTTTCTTCAGACATTTCCATTGTCAAGTATAAGCAGTTCAAAAAAAAATAATAAGACCACAAAACTTATTACGATGTAGCTTGCACGAATCATGACGTTTTGATCGGAGTATGAGTTTTCGTCACTTATTTTTTTTTTCTCGGTAATTTAAGCTGATCGCATGGCTGTCGGTTGTTTTAAATCGTTGTCGGCTGTCGATGCCTGTTTTATCCAACGTCTGTGATGACTGGTGACTGGAACATGATATGTTATTAAATATTATTAAATTCCTTTATCAATGGATGTACACCAGCCAGTCCGAAACACACACTTGCTGCAACATTCACAGTAGTTCGTGAAAGTCACATTTCTCATCCATTTCGGATAACCTACCTGTCAAAGTGTATTAAATAAAAATTATAAATATTAGGTATAGTTATTTAGTTATTATAAATTTTCATATTTTATCATTAAATTTTAATATATTTCAATATTATTCCTATATTTAATCTCTTATCCCTATGATTTATACTGGATAAAAATTAAGTTTTAATTTTCAAAATGGTTGATAATGATTCGATGAGACACCTGTTTTTTCTACTCGACCCACTTATGTTTGTCCGTTTATAAGTGCGTGGACCCACTATGTGTGTGAAGGCCTCATCTGTCAAGCCATGCCCTGAAGCAGGTTTAGTGACTTGGAGAATGAATGCAAGTGATACGCCACGTCGCAATCTGGGTCATTAGAGGCTATAAGGGTTATTATGAGAATGCAGCGTCCATGAAACTCTAAGGCTGAAAAATACAAGAGATCCCTTAGAAAACCAGAACATAAATGACTGTCAGTACACACGTTAATTTTGTTTTTGTATATCGAACAGAAATATTCTTGAAAACATGCATATATTTGTAAATATGTACATTTGAATGAAAGCAATTTGTATGACTACAAACTAGTCTTTGCACTAATACTGGTTTAGGACCTTACACGGGAAATATCCCTTTGTGCTTTCCAAAGCATCCAATAGTTGATGTTGATTATAAAGTGTTCCCTTGATAACTTTACATTATTAAGTGTGCATTTTAAATAACACAATCAACAAAATAAAGTCAAATTGTTAAATATTCGATTATCCTTTCCATGGTTTAAAATATTGTACTTGAATAAAACATCAAATAAAATATAAAATTATGCGCTAATTTTAGTAATAAGTGCTCAGTATTATCTTGGGAAAAAAACGTATTTTATATATGCAAAAAAAAAAAGCATAGCCATTTGTTGTAAAAAAGTTATATCTTTCTTGTGGTGTTACAAACTATTTCTTGGCAACTGTTTTCCGAAGTAATCTTTTGTAAATGGACATAACATTTTTTGACGTGATAACGTCTTATAAATCGATGAACGCCGGCTTCACGCACGAAAAATTGTCACGTTCCGCCTGAGCCGAGCGTGCAATAACCGGCCAACCACCGTGCGAGAAAATCTATAATATCAAACAGGCTAAGGCGGGCTTTTTAACTAATTGTTCGAACATATTATTTAAATTAAATTTGCAAAAACTGTAAATAATATTTGTAAATTAAAAAGTAAGTAATTTTTCATCAATGTTTTCTTTATGACGTTATCACGTAAAATTATCGTCCGTAAACCGACTTTACAGACAACCCTCCTTTTTTATTATCCTGTGCTGTCACTGTTTCACTACCGATCAATCCGGGGTGTTTTACTTCCGCAATGGTTTAGTATCTGGATCTCCGGGATGGGCAGACGGTTTTCGTGTGATCGTTTGAACCGATGTGGGAACATCTATGTTTTATTTTTCCAAGTGATTTCTTGGAATAGTTTTTTTAGTGTTTTTGTTCTTCTTAATTTATATTATTCATTAAGCTTCTTTAATTTATTGTTTTCAATAGTGTGGTCCCAATGTTCAGTGTAATAGTGTCTTATTTTAGTAATGTAGTGTAATTAATAACACGAGTAAATTGAAAACTGGCCTAGTGCTGAATTTTGTTCGTGTATAAAATAAATAAATAAATAAATAAATAAATAAACTCACCGTCCCCATCGTCGGAAGATTTCGGGCAGCAGTAGTATATCAGCGGGTCGCCAGGCAGGGTTTTGTAGACACAGACGATCTCCTGCCTGCTCACGCCTGGGAACAAGTGTGAACAACTCTCTGACGAAGGACACACTGCGATTATTGCCTCTTGCACATGGGCCAGGCGCCAATTCACTGATTAAAAAAAAAATTGGTTGTCTGTAAAATCGGTTTACGGACGATAGTTTAACGTGTCAACGTCATAACAAAACATTGATGAAATGATTGCATACTTTTATGAATAAAATTGAATCATTTTTATTGAATTATCACTATTTTGTATGGATACAAAGAAGGAGTGAAATGAAATCTACAATTTAATTGATAAATTTACTTTTATTTGCACTCATTAATTCAAATACTATGATTATTACTTTAACGAAGAGATTATTTTAACTATAACTTTTATACATGTTTGCTATTTAACTTATTCCAATCTGTGTTATTCTGTTAAGGATAGGACGATGATAGGAAAAGTAGGAAACGAATGGGAGTGTTTCAAGTTTAATGTGCCTCGAAAAAGTCAAATCGATGGTTGTTCCAATCGAGTGGAAGAGAGATAGATGCGGCGCAAGCGTACAATGAACGTAATGGGACACAGCGTAACGGGACAATGTGCGTAGCGGGACACTTTTTCGTGCGTGCAGCCGGCGTTCATCGATTTATTAGACGTGTCACGTCAAAAGAAGAGGTAACTAAACAATCCCTATTGCACTTCCATAGACCGGTAACTATGTTGAGAATATCTTATTACTTGGTTTCATCTATTGTCCTCAACGTACCAAGTACACTGGTAACGAAGTATTAAACATATATTGCTTTGTAAAATGTACCCCGAGAAAACCCACCAGTTCACTGCAGCATGCGCCACGCTTATCACTTGTAAAATATCTCTCCAGGAAAAAAACTTAGGGAATACATTTTCAACATGGTATTAAACTGATTCCTCAACCACAGTAGTCGCTTATCCACGACCCTAATGAGGTAATTCTCTGAAGGTTCCCCCTTACAAAGTTATAACTTTATTTATCAATATAGTCAAACAAAATAACTTTACATTCACTGTTGATACGAACAAGGGAGTTCGATCAGTGAAAACATATTTGACTGAAACGTCAGTTTAACAAGATTATGCTGCTTATGATCAACTATTCACATAAAAATATACGTACGTGAGATAGGTGTACACTATACTGATACATAAAAAATCAAGAAAATATAAAAATGACAATATTTTTTTTTTGAAAATAATTGTATGCAGGTCTTCCTCTCTGTTCGTTAATTTACTAAAATACTAAGCTAAGATTATTTCAATTATAAGGGTGAAAGGTTGCTCTGATTGTAACAATATATTCCGATATTTAATATTTATGAAAATTCTCATCCTGATAATTTGCAATTTTTTTTTTCAAAAACGAAGAAAAAAATATTTTTTTCACTCTTCGGTCAAAACACACTTCACAATTTATTCCAAATTCCACGTGAACTAAGTTACTGGTATGGCTACGCCCAGTTTAAAATCTTACAGCATTGAAGCACCTTTAGATAGTATTGTCTAATTTAAAAAGTGTATCAAATTAACTGTAATATAAATACCTATGCGATTATAATCGCTGTAATCCGGGTCTTCATAATATTCGTTGTACATGTCTTCATACTGTCGCGCTCCATACGTCCTTCTGGCTGTACCAGAAGTGGAGGCCACGCACAGCAGCAAGGCGACAAGTGCCGTGATAACCTGCGGCTGCATGCTGCTTCCTGTCGACAGAACAAACATTCGAGCACAGTGGAGTCATTGAAGGTCCACGTTCTAGGAATATACACACCTGTCATGGCGACTCTGTGTTTAACTTCTTATCGCCTTACTCTTACGTCATATTTCTAACATAATTTTGTATATGTGAGAACAAAGCCAAATTTAACTGTTTTTTTTTCCTTAGGAATAACATTTTTAATAAAATTGATTGTTTAAATGTTTAAAAAAAATTTTAACTATTGGTGCACATGCTCGATGAGTTATACATTGAAATGTTTACTTTCATAGTACCTTAATTACTCTTAAAACATCAGGGGAAAATTGGATAAATATCCATTCATTATTATTGTTCCGTGATTGCATTCAGGTATTTATGATGTATGTATGTATGTATGTATGTATGTATGTATGTATGTATGTATGTATATATATATATATATAAGTGTGTGTTTTTTTCTCACTCTTGAATAGTTTTTTATTCTGCCATTGAAAGAAGTATGATGCTAAAAGAAACTTGAATCCAGTTTTATTTACTGCTTCCAAGTCGTACGTTGATGTGTTGAAGTAGACCAAAGATATCTAAAACGCACTTAAATTCACGGAAATGCTGATAGTCCTATTGTGTTCTCTCCATGTTGTTGGCTTGTTCGGCCATGTTTTTGGCATGTGCAGCTTTAGTCAGTCAAAAAGGCAGTTTAATTTATTGCTACAGTCCGTTTGTCGAGTTGGGGCGCGTCAAGCATGAATTTAAAAATTGCCCAATAGAAAGGCACAATTGGAGGCTGTGTATGTGCTGGTTGGCACTTTTAACAAACACTTACTTCTTTAATTTTCAGCAACAAAATATTTCATTTCAGTGCATTCTATATTTATTGTTGTGTTTTAGCTTTTTATTTTGAATGCCCTAAAAATTTTATATATGTTTTGTAACAACTTTTTTTTACTCTCTGTCGAAATTTCAACGCGCACTAAAATAAAGTGATGTTGAAAAGCTATAGGCTTCTTTGGAGCGTATAATTCTGCGAATAAATTACTCAGCGTGATTACTGAAAGTGAGAATGTTACAATTTGATCATTCTTTGACGAATATTATTGAATTTGTTTGGTGTAACTGACTGTTAAGACTTCAAACTGTGTTCAATTATTGTTTGAAATACATTTTAAACACAAGAATTTTTGTGTTGAGGTAGTTTTGAAAACATCTTTCGAGTCCACAAATAGTAGGTTAAGACTCTTAGTCTTTAAGAAGTGAGGAGCTTAAAAAAATCATTAAGTATGTCCACTTACCAATTGTTTCCAGCGAAACGTTGACTGTTGACTGGGTCGTAGCTACTTACTTCCTTATATACTGCTAGCTCATTACTGTTGCAAGATGTTCATATTGTGCTTGTGGCACTTTATGTTTAGTTTTATCGTTTATTCAATATGAAACTAAGCGTTCTGACATCTGAGTAAAAGAGTCAAATACGATACCTACTCGTTATGTTACCCTGCAACGAGAAATGCGTGAAGTAATGAATCCCATGTTTTGTTTTATTGTTCCCTATTTTTAGAGGCAAGTAATCTTCATGACTCTAAACCAGTATATAATTCTTAGTTCTTAATGATACAGGAATTGTAATACCAGATAGCATTTTTTAACTATCTCGATTTTGTATGTCGAGCTGCATAGAAGTAGTAGCAATGACATAAATAGGTTACCGGCGTCCAATAAATGTTAGTTGGATAATTATTTTAATAATTGATGTTGTATATAAAATTTTAATTAAAATTATCTACTTATGTAATTATTTTTAAAGAATAAAATAAAATATTGTAGAAACAGAATAGTTTTTATTTTATATATAGGTAGTTTGTACCTTGTAAGTCGAGATATTTTGGCCTAAAAACATTTAGTCTTCTTAAAAATACTTTAACTTGAATCATAAAATAAAATAATGTCACGTAACTCAAGGCCAAGCTGAAAATAGCTGATAGGACATTTAATGGAAGTTCTGAATAAAAACATTGAGCCTATCTTTCGGTACTGACCAGTGGTATGAAAACATCTATCCTCGGTTTTGACCATTTTCATGTCTTCTTATGTTGCAAATAAACGGATAATATGAATCTTGAACACCATATTGTAGAGTATAATTCTTTAAAATAGTGCCAGGGTGATAAACAACCAAAATATATTCATTTCAGGAAAAAAGTGTGAAAACATCTTTTTTTTAAAAAAAAAAAATCTAACCACAAAATTAACTTCTTCTGTTTAACAAGATGATACTATTCATTTTTCAGGGCTAGCCGAACAACAGAAGCATTTAAATACTTCAACGCTGAACCAGTGAAATTTTCCCTAGACCACCACAATTATCATCATCATCTTTATTTTAGATGTTATACTTATTTAGGGATATCATATATCAAATTCACCAGAAATGCAATGAAATATGCGTGCATTACACAACGGAAATTCAAAAGGTTGAAAGTCCTATGCGCATGCATGCAAAAACTGCTATAGCTACGAGCCAGTCGTCAAATAGGCAGACACACAGTGGCAGCATACACGGGAACTAACATGTCGTCAGCGAGCTCTAGCAGACGTAAACAAGCTGTTGGCCTCCAGCAGACGAAAACGAGATGGGCAGACATGACGTCATATTAGCTGATATAAACGTTGGCATTTGTGGTGGGAGGTCAGTCTGCCGGTGGTTTACGTGGAGGAAGAATCTATTGATATTTTTATTTTTGATCTCACCAGGTTCGAACCGAGGACATAAGTGGGTTTTTATTAAATTGTTTGTTTCATTTTGATTATTAAAATTTTATTATAAATTTTAACATTTTTCCCGAATTTCTAGCATATGAATCACGGATTTTCAAGATGGCAGCCGTAACGAAATGTGCAACTATCTAGAATACAATATGGTGGACACAGGGTAAAGTGTATTTTTAAATATTTTTATTAAAAAATTTTAATTAAATATTTTATAAATTTTAACTTTTTCCCGAATTTTTAGCATTACAATTACAAATTTTCAAGATGGCAGCCGTAACGAAAATTTTAACGGTGACGTCGTAATCTAAAATGGTGGGTGTGGTGTAAAACCTTTTTATTACTTTATATTGAGAATTTTTTAAATATATTAATAAATTACTGGTTTGCTCTCATCAGGAATCTAACTGAGAAACGAAAATCGATTAAGTAACTAAACATTTGAAGTACGTTAGTATAAAAATTTTTTTTTTGGTATTTATAGCATTAAAATTACGGATTTTCAAGATGGCGGCCGTAACGGAAATTGAAACGGTGACGTCATAATCCTAGATGACGTCAGAGGCTTATCGGAGGCTATAGACATGGATGCTTAAGCCTCTTTTAGGATTTCGTGTTTTTTCTAAGGCAAAAGTCTTTTGAGGTTTTTAGAAATCCTAATTATTTAATTTTTGAGGAAGAAAACGAGAAAATTTCCAACGAAAAAGAGAAAATTTTTATTTTTCAAATTTTTTGAGATATTTTGGCGGAATTTTCACCAAAAAACTAGACATTTTTGCGGATTTTGGCGAATTTTGGGCAAATTGTGGCTAATTTAGGCTAATTTTGAAGATCAAGGTCAAGTCATCCAAGATGGCCGCCGTGAGTTCAGAGGTAGGTCGGTAATTGACCCCACCACAGCCTGAAGCCTGTCCCAGCTCCACCATTTACACTCTACTCAAGTTAATATCACAACAAAAAAATACCTATAATTTAATAGTCAGAAAAAATGTTTTGGAACGAAAAAGGCGTCAAGGTTTTTTTAAAATTAATTGGGCTCTTTAAAGCATTAAGAACTCGGCTTTTTATTTAAGTGTTTTTCAAAGCAACAGGTACAGTCAAATAGATACATTAAAAAATAGATTTACCTGAACCATTTTAACATTATAACACTAATAATATACATGTATACTTTCGGACCCAACAGACGTTGTTTTGTTCAAACGTTTTAAATTTGAAAATTTACAGGAAATTTCCCTGAATATAATCGCAGCACCATCTGCCGGGACGAACTGAAATAAAAATAAAATATTTTTGAATATTCGATAACGCGACCACAGCGCTTCCAACCGGATCCTATGTAAAACATCGAACGTTCAACAACAACATAATTTAATTAATTAATTAATTACAAATATTATTTATCGGCTTGAATTGTAAATCTAAGCAATTATTAAATCCACCTGAACACACATTTTAAAGTGGACCCGACAGACGGTGTCCTGTTCAAACGTTGTAAATCCAAAAATCATAATTTAAAAAAGAAACTATAAATTAAAAATACAAAACTTCAATTTTAAATATACTTTAAACTATAATTACTATAAGTAATTTAAATTATATAAATGTTATAATTTATTTTACATACATATATTTTTATTTTCAAAGAGACATCAATACGTCATAATTTGCATAGAATAAAATGAGAACTAACAATTTAAAATTGTAGGTTAAGTTGATTGTTATTGAATGCACGTCTATACATAATTAAAAGTAATAAAAAATCGTGTTAAATACTCACTTTGAGTCTGCACCTTACATATTTTGCACAATGTATATTTTTTATTACATTTCAATACGTAGAATAAAATGAGAACTGACAATTTAAATTTGGAGGTTAAGTTGATTGGTATTGAATTCACGTGTATACATAATTAAAATCACGAATAATCATGTAAAATACTCACTTCAATACTGCACCTCACAAATTTGCACCTATATTTTTTATTACACTTTAAAATTTTATTTCAATAAAAAATAATATAATAATCTCAAAACCCCATTCTATTTTAATTTTAATGTAATAACAACAATTCATAAAATCCATCCAAAGATTAACAACAACACATAAATAAATACACAACACACACATTATACTGTATACCTAAACCATTCAAAGATCAACAACAATTTATAAATAAAAAATTAATTAAATAAACATTTTCCAGTGGACCAAATTGTTAATCTAAACCATCCTCGAATCCCCGTGAACTCACACAAAAAAATTCATCAAAATCGGTCCAGCCGTCTAGGAGGAGTTCAGTGACATACACACGCACACAATAAATATATATACATATATATAAAGATTTGTTTGTTTATTTAATAAACGACAATAAACAAATGGACTCTTTACGTATGACTGACTTAAAGTTGTGGCATACATGATAATGAACAACCTGGCACTATGAATAAATTAATTGAATAGTAATATAAACAAACATTGTTGTCAGTTGGGGAAAAAAAATTAGTTAAAGGAAAAAGGTAAGTTATCGTAAGGAAGTGACAGGAAATGCAGATCAGATAGCTTGTATCCCAGTTTGCCTCGTTGTGGAATGACACGTAACCGTAAACGGATCTCATGAAACGGTGTTTCTACAGTTGGAGACGGACCTACGGATTAGCTCGGCAATGCTGAACTCTTCCGTTTGCGTTGTTCCGTACGACCAACTGTAGCCGATTGTTTGGTATCAGCCATGTTGGTTTATGTTCTAAATACGTTAAAAATAGTCACAAGTACAAGAATATCTGGTGTTCATGCCATAACTTTGTCGCGTGTTTCTATTATAATTAGTAATTCAGATCGTGCTATGATCTCTTATCATAAAATTATTATTTTTTGGATTCGTTTAGTATTGTTTTGAACCTTGAAATGCAACCATCTTTGGTTGCAACCTTTTTTACGTCTCCGTGCATTGTGGAAGAGGGGCAGACGCGATAGTTAAAGTGTGACCGGGAGATCCGTCTCTGGTAACGTGTCGTTGAAGAATGTGCGTTGATGTTACAGTCGCCAGCGTTACACTTGTGCGGGTGGAAAGGAAGGAGGGAAGCGGAAAGGATCTGGCCGTGAGCCAATCCGGATAGAGCAAACGGAGAAGGGTGCCAGACGATTGGCCGCGCTGGCACTGGATGAACATGCGCGGCTATTGAAGGGGGGGGGGGGAGTTGGGGGCGATTACCCCTCCCGAGACCAATTTTATTGATTAGTGTATATTTTTGTTTACTTAAATATTTAATTTTCATATGTTAAACTTTTATCTCATCAAAAAGTTGCATGGAGTTACTAAGGTTCTGTTTTTGAAACCTGTAGTTTTGAAACACCCCTCCTGCCTCAAAATTATATCATTTTAATTTGATAATAAAAAACCTTGTAAACAGCTGGTTTCAAAAATATTGAGGAAATTAAAGTTACTTACCAGAGGGGGCACGAGGTGGTGAACAAGACAAATGTAGACTCCCTGCACACAAGCAACTTGGGAGCTCGTGGATCGTTACATAGAATAAGGTATATAATAAATAAATAAACACAACATAAGTAGCTTGGTATATAGGTTCCTTGTTTTATTTAAAAATGTAAATAATTAATTCGGTTTTCCATTTGATTTGGCATTTGTAAGTTTCCCATTGAAGGGTATTAACAATATATTTAAGTTATTTGAGAATGGGCCAGCCTGATATTATTAAAACAACACATATTCAACTTTAACAAACGACGATTACATAAACAAAAATTTGAAGTATCACACCAAAATTTGATTCATCCAATGATTACATAGATAATTAGTTTCCTTGATTCTACATGTTCTTGAGGATTAAGTTCTTAAGTCACTGCTCGCTGGTAGGCTATTCATTCGTTTAATGTAGTTCGTAGATAGAAAGGGGGGAGATGTTTATTTTACATTATCACACCGGTCTTCAAGGTAAGACGTCGGGCCGGGAAAGATCTCTTCTAAAGGGACTCAGAGCTCGAGGTCCAGGACAACAAGCTGGGAGCAATTTGTCTCCCCAACACTTGGACCCTGTCTGAAACACAAGTCAAATTCAAAACGAATTAGACCTGCTTCCAGACAGTCATTCACAGTCGGCGTGAAAGGCCAACAAACCGAAATTCGAGGAGAAAAAAAAATCGAAGTCACTCACCAAACAGGGTATAGCTCCAGGGCTCAGGAGGTGTCTCGCGCCATCAGGATGGCGCGGACCGTGGAAATCGCGGATGACGCGAAAGAAACCAAATTTTTAGTAAAATTAAAAAAATAATAAAATTTAACTAAAACATGAATTTACTCTAATGACCACTCCTAACTGGCTACTACAACTACGGATCACATCCCTTAAGACAGCTGACTACATTCTTGTGCACACGATTTCGCCGTTTGCCGCGAAAAGCCTCTTAGCACAGAGGACGCCGAGAAGACGTGGTAAGTAGCCAAGGTCAGAGTACTAAGTGCCGGCGATGGCGGACAAAGCTCCTAATTAAATTGGATGGTCGGCCCTAGGAAAAAAGAGGGGGAAGGTTCGGCTCAGGGCCGAAAACATGCGAAGGAGTCCGAGGTGGTCATGACAACAACACGACATGCGCACTCTCTACCGGCGGTAACAGGAAGCTACATACAATCGACTATTACAGGCCGCACGGAGGAAGCATAGGGCCTTAATGCGTAGCTGGTGGTGCGCTCTGGCGGCCTAAAGGGGAACTAGTGGAGGCGGTGAACTGAACCGCCACCAGGTGTCACTGGCGTAGTCTCTGCTCGCTGGCCACCAGGGCCGAAGTTGCTTTTTCTGCCGCTAGATGTCGTGGAGGTCTCTGTAGGACAAGGGAAAATGTCCTTGGAGTAGGCCATCGTCTTGGCGAGGTTCACGTCAGGTCACTGCTCCTAGCATAATTTCTCAGAACTAAGCGGGTGGAGAGAGAGGGGAGGGTGGACAGGAAACGCCACTAGGCTGGGAACAGAGGTCCACTGGAGACTCGTTCGTTCCGAGACTCGCTACTCTCAGCAAGCCTCTAAGAAGTAGCAGCTTGCAGGCCAGAAACTGCTCTCTGCAGTTTTCGTCATGCAGATAATTAATATTACAAACCCGGGGCGTGACTGCAGGAGAGATAAATTTCAACCGGCCTGCCCACGTCCACATTATACTAGCAAAATATCAGATACTTCCCTGAGAAAGGTTCTTCGGTCCTCCGGCACAAAGTTTAACTACGTAGAGTACACCAGCCTAACAGGGTTTAATCGCCCTTTTAGTAACCAGATAATTTGAAAAAAATAAAATTTCCAAAATTATTTAAAATTATATTAAAATTTTTAAACAAGGTGACGAAATGCCTAATTTCCGGCACAGTTTGTAAATAAAATTCCGAGGTCGATAACTGATAAGTTTCATTTTTTTGCAACTACGACTTTTCTTTGTGCGATAATACCCCTCCCGAAAAGTCATCCTGAAGCCGCCGTTGTGGCTGAACGGCAGGGCTGGCCAGATCTCCTTACTGGGGCGCCTAAAAAATAATAAAAAAAGTATAGTTTTTCTATTATATATAGGTAGTTTGTACCTTGAAATTCACGATATTTTGGCCTAAAATTATATAGTCTTCTTAAAAATACTTTAATTTGAATCATAAAATAAAATAAAAATGTCACATAACTCAAGGCCAAGCTGAAAATAACTGATAGGACATTTAATGGCAGTTCTGAATAAAATCATTGAGACTATTTTTTACTACTGACCAGAGGTATGAAAACATCTAACCTCGGGAATGACCATTTTCATGTGTTCATATGTTGCAAATAAACGGATAATACGAACCTTGAACACCATATTGTAGATTAGAATTCTTAAAAATAATTCCAGGGTTATAAACTACCAAAAAATATTCATTTTAGAAAAAAGTGTGTTACTGTCTTTTTTTTAAAAAAAATCTAACTACAAAACTAACTACTTTTGTTTAACTAGATGATACTATTCATTTTTCAGGTCTAGCCGAATAACAGAAGCATCTAAATACTTCAACGCCTAACCTGTGAAATTTTCCCTAGACCACCACAATTATCATCATCTTCATTTTAGACGTTATACTTCTTTACGGATATTATATATCAAATTCACCAGAAATGCAATGAAATATGCGTGCATTACACAACGGAAATTCAAAATGTTTTAAATTCCAAAGCGCATGCATGCTAAAACTGCTATAGCTACGAGGCAAAGTCGTCAAATAGGCAAACACACTGTGGCAGCATTCACAGGAACTAACATGTCATCAGCGAGCTCTAGCAGACGTAAACAAGCTGTTAGCCTCCATCAGATGAAAACGAGATGGGTGGACATGACGTCATACTAGCTGATATAAACGTTGGCATTTGTGGTGGGAGGTCAGTCTGCCGGTTGTTTCCTTGGAGGAAGAATCTATCTACATTTTTATGTTTGACTTCACCAGGTTCGAACCGAGGACATAAGTGCGTTTTAATTAAATTGTTTGTTTCATTTTGATTAATAAAATTTTATTATAAATTTTAACATTATTCCCGAATTTCTAGCATATGAATTACGGATTTTCAAGATGGCGGACGTAACAAGAAGTGCAACTATCTAGAATCCAACATGGTAAACATAGGGTAAAGTGTAATTTTAACATTATACTTATCCAAGATGGCGGACATAACATAACAAGCAACATTTTTAAAATCCAAGATTGTGGGCGTATGTGCAAAAGGTTTTTTTAAAAAAAAATTATTAAATAATTTTAATTAATTTTTTTATCAATTTTAAAAATTTTCCCTAATTTTTAGCATTAAAATTACGAATTTTCAAGATGGCGGCCATAACGGAAATTTTAACAGTGACCTCGTAATCCAAAATGGTGGGTGTGATGTAAGACTCTTTTATTAATTTTGATTGAGAATTTTTTAAATATATTAATAAATTACTGGTTTCCTCTCATCGAGAATCTAACTGAGAACGAAAATCAATTAAGTAACTAAACATTTGAAGTAGGTTAGTATTAAATATATATATATATTTTTTTTTTTTGGAATTTATAGCATTAAAATTACGGATTTTCAAGATGGCGGCCGTAACGGAAATTGAAATGATGAAGACATAATCCTAGATGATTTCCGAGGCTTATCGGAGGCTATAGATATGGATGCTTAAACCTCTTTTAGGATTTCGTGTTTTTTCTAAGGCAAAAGTTTTTTGAAGTTTTTCGAAATCCAAATTTTTGAATTTTTGAGGAAGAAAACGAGAATATTTCCAACGAAAAAGATAAAAAATTTATTTTTCAAAATTTTCGAGATTTTTTGGCGGAATTTTCCCCAAACAAACTAGACATTTTTGCGTATTTTTGCGAATTTTGGGCAAATTTTGGCTAATTTTTAAGATCAAGGTTAATGTCATCCAAGATGGCCGTCGTGAGTTCAGAGGTAGGTCGGTCATTGACCCCACCACAGCCTGAAGCCTGTCCCAGATCCACCATTTACACTCTACTCAAGTTAATATCACAACAAAATAATACCTTTAATTTAATAGTCAGAAAAAATGTGTTGGAACGAAAAAGGCGTCAAGGTTTTTAAAAATTATTTGGCTCTTCAAAGCATTAAAAACTCGGCTTTTCATTTAAGTGTTTTTCATAGAAACAGTTACAGTCAAATTGATACATTAAAAAAAATTTACCTGAACCATTTTAACATTATAACACTAAGATAATACATGTATATTTGTTTGTTTTTTTGATAAACGACAATAAACAAATGGACTCTATACATATGTCTGACTTAAAGTAATGACATACATGATAATGAACAACCAGGCACTATGAATAAATTAATTGAATAGTAATATACACAAACATTTTGTCATTTTGGGGAAAAAAAAATATTTAAAGGAAATAGGTTAGTTATCGTAAGGAAGTGACAGGAAATGCAGACCAGATAGCTTGTATCCCAGTTTGCCTCGTTGTGGAATGACACGTAACTGTAAACGGATCTCACGAAAACACAGTTTCTAACAGTCGGAGATGGACCTACGGATTATCCCGGAAATGCTAAACTCTTCCGTTTGCGTTGTTCCGTACGACCAACTGTAGCGGACTGCTTGGTAGCCATGTTGGTTTATGTTCTAAATACATTAAAAAATGGTAACAAGTACAAGAATAGCTTGGTGTTCAAATCATAACTTTGACGTGTTTTTCTATTATATTTGGCAGTTCAGACCGTGCTATGATCTATAAAATATTGTTTGTTTTTTTTTAATTCGTTTAGTATTTTGTTAACCTTGAAATGCAACCATCTTTGGTTGCAACCTTTTTTTACGTCTCCGCGTGCATTGTGGATGAGGGGCAGACGCGATAGTTAAAGTGTGACCGGGAGATCCGTCTCTGTTTACGTGTCGTTGAAGGATGTGCGTTGATGTTACAGTCGCCAGCGTTACACTTGTGCGGGTTATAAAAGAGGGGGGGGGGGGGGGAGCGGAAAGGATCTGGCCGTGAGCCAATCCGGATGGAGCACGCCTGAGAAGGGCGCCAGGCGATTGGCCGCGCTGGCACTGGCTGAACAAGCGCGGTTTCCAGAATTGGGGCGGTGGGGGTGATAGCCCATCCCGAGACCAATTTTATTGATCAGTGTATATTTATGTTTGATTAAATGTTTATTTTCATATGTTAAACTTTTATCTCATCAAAAAGTTGCATGGAGCTGCAAAGGTTCTGTATTTGACACCTGTAATTTGTAAATAATATTCCAAAGCCAATATCTGACCAGTTTCATTTTTTTTTTTGCAACTGCGACTTTTCTTCGTGCTATAGCCCCTCCCGAAAAGTCGTTCTGAAGCCGCCGTTGTGGCTGAACGGAAAGGGGTGGCCGGCTCTTCTACTGGGGCGCCAGGTGCGCGACTCCACCGCGCCGACGGCTGCCGACGTCCTCGGTCGCCGGGCAGCAGTTTTGATCAAACGGGTAGTCTTCGGGGAAGGTCAACACGCCGCATCCCTCCGGCGATATAGACCGCGGCGCGGCGCGCGAGCCTGCGGCACAGCACGGACAGCCTGTGGCGAGACGGACACAGAGTCCTTCGACGCGGACATACGGACGGTCGTTGTCCGACAAGACCCAGAGGCGGCCCGTCGGTGCGAGGAATATCCCCTTCGGAAGGCCTTGTCCGAAACACACATGTTGCTGCAACCTCCGCAGTGGTTCTGTGAAACTCAAAACTGCTCATCCATTCCAGATATATCCTACTTGTAAAAGTGTATTTAAAATATTTTAAAAACTGGCGTTCAGCTATAAATTTTAAATATAATTATGAACAAGTTTTCATATAAATAAACTGTAATTAAATATATATCATCAATTATATGAATCACCATAATTTTTTAGTCAATTGTAACATAACCTTTTATTACTGCACTCGCCTACAGCGTACCGAAACACAACGTAACGGAACAAGGAGCGTAACGGGACATAACGTAACGGAAAAATCAGCGTAATGGGACTCAGCGTAACGGAAAAATGTGTGTAACGGGACACTTTCGTGCGTGCAACCGGCGTTCATCGATTTATTAGACGTCACGTCAAATCAATAAGCAGTGATCATTTTAGTTATGTTATATTAAATTATAATATTTCAGTATTAAAATTTAATAAATTCCAATCTTATCCCTGCGTAAAGTCTCTTCTTCTGGATAAAACTTGAGTTATAATTTTTAAAAAGGCTGAAGATCATAAGATGACACTCTTTGATTTTTGTTTCTATTTTTTCACATACAACCCACTTATGTTTGTCTGTTTATAAATGCTTAGGCCCACTATATTTGTGAGTAGGCCTAATCTTTCAAGCCATGCCCTGGAGTAGGTTTACTGACTTGGATAATATACGCAGGCATAACGCCGCCTCGTCGCAGTTTGGGTCACAAGAGACTATCAGGGTTCGTATGAGAACGTAGCGTTAATGAAATTTTAGGCAGGGGAATACTGCAGAACCTATTAAAAACATTACTCACTGTAAATTTTACTGACGTGACAACACCTAATAAATCGATGAACACCGGCTGCACGCACGAAAAAGTATCCAGTTACGCACATTGTCACGTTACACTGTGTCCCGTTACGCTCATTGTACGCTTGCGCTGCATCTATCTCTCTTCTACTCGATTGGAACAACCATATATTTGACTTTTTCGAGTGACAAACTTGAAACACTCCCATTCGTTTCCTATTTTTCCTATAATCGTTTTATCTTAACACAATAACACAGATTGGAAGAAGTTAAATATCAAACATGTATAAAAGTTATAGTTAAAATAATTTCTTCGTTAAAGTAATAAACATATTTGAATTAATGAGTGCAAATAAAAGTCTATTTATCAATTAAATTGTAGATTTCAATTCACTCCATCTCTGTATCCATACAAAATAGAGATAATTCAATAAAAATGATTCAATTTTTTTCATAAAAGTATGCAATCATTTAATCAATGTTTTGTTATGACGTTGACACGTTAAACTATCTTCTGCAAACCCACTTTACAGACAACCAATTTTTTTTTCCGGAACAGAATTATTAATGAATACTTTCATATAGTTGTAAATATGTACCTTTGAATGTAAATAACAGCATTACTAAACAATTTTGTTTGCAGTAATTATTTTTTATGGATTATTACCCGGTAACGTTTCCTTTGTGTTTTCTCGGAACTCCAAACACTGGCGTATTTGCAATCCATTACCTTAATTCCTTTAATTATTTAGTGTGCATTTAAAAAAAAAACATAGTTAAATAAAATAAAAATTTTAAATCCCTGAATATGTTTTTCTTGGTTAAAAAATTAAGCTTGAATAAAACATCATTTAAAATATTTAATTATGCACCAATTTTCGCGAAAAATACTCAATTTTATCGCGAAATCCTATTTCCTTTATGCAAATAAATCATAGCAATGTGTTGTACAAAGTTACAATACCTTTCTTTTAGTGTTACAAACTATTTCTTGGCCACTGTTTCCAAAACAATCTTTTTTTAAACGGACAGAACTTTTTTTGACGTGATAACGTCTTATAAATCGATGAACGCCGGCTGCACACACGAAAAAGCATAACTCATTGTCACGTTCCACCTGAGCCAAGCGTGCAAGAACCGGCCATTCACCGTGCGAGAAAATCTTCTATAATAGCAAACAGGTATCAGGCAGGCATTTTAAAAGCAGCAATAAAAAAAAATTGGATTTATTTGTCCAATTTCGTCATTTCAAATTAACAATTTATTTAAAACATTGATTTGATTTCAGTTTATTTCTATAACTAATCGTTCGTGATTGTATTTAAACAAATTATTTAAATTAAATTTTGCAAAACTTGTAAATAATATTTGAAAATTATAAAGTATGCAATTTTTCATAGATGTTTTCTTATGACGTTATCACGTAAAATTATCGTCCGTAAACCGACTTTACAGACAACCCGCCTTTTTTCTTCTTCTGAACCGTCACTTATCACCACCGTGCAATCGGGGTGTTTACTTCCACAAGGCTTCGAATATGTATCTGCTTGGCTAGAGATATTTTCGTCAGACCATTTCTAACCGAAGAAGTAGGCACTCACCGTCAGGATATATCGGGCAGCAGTGGTACCGCTGCGGGTCGCCAGGCAGGGTTCTGTAGACGCAATTAATCCCGTTCCTGTTCACTCCTGGGAACAAATTTGAACAACTCTCTGACGAAGGACACACTGCTATTATTATTGGCACTCGCACACGGCCCACCAGTTGTCAGTGATTTAAAAAAATACTATATAAAAATGTTAATGTAAACAATCATAATAGCACTACAATAGACAGATATCAATGTTTAAAATATCAAAATACCTGTTGAATTTTCTGGCTTTAAACATTTTAAATACACTAGTAACCTAGGTATTGAACAAGCATTGATTTGTAAAGAGAACCGCATGCACCATCTTATTCGCCTGTAAAAAAATCCTTCTAGGATCCATTTACAGAAAACATTTTAACGAGGGTACTGACTGATAACTCAACGAAAGTAGTCTCTTATCCAGGACGAAATGAGGTAATTCTCTCAGGATTCTCTACTAAAAAATTATAACTGTAAATACATATAGTGCTACTAATAGCTTTAAACTCACTGTTAATGCGTTAATGTGATTTTATTAATCATGAACACATTTTGACTGCAACATCAGTTTAAAAATATTGTGCTGCTTATAATTAACTATAGACATAAAATAAACTCTAAAGAGTAGCATACATGCTTGAGATATATTAACATAATAGTATAACATTAAGAATAAATAAAATAAACAAAAATAATATATATATTTAATTTATTGTACGTGGGTATTCTTGTCTAATGGTTAATATACTAAAACATGGGGCTAAAATTATTAAAAATTACTTGATAATAGCACTATATTGATTTACGTAATATTTAGGTAAATTTTTATCCTGAAAAGTTACATTTTTCAACAAGATTCACAATAAATAAATTATTTTCACGCGTCGGTCGCAAACATTTCACAATTAATTACAAATTCCACGTGAACTAAGTCTTTGGTGTTTCATATCTTACACCATTGAAGCAACTCTCTATAGTTCTGACTTATTTTTAGTTTATCAAATTAACTGTAATATAAATACCTATGTGTTCATAATCGTTGTAATCCGTGTCTTCATGCTGTCGCGCTCCATACGGCCTTCTGGCTGTACCAGTAGTGGAGGCCACGCACAGCAGCAAGGCGACAAGTGCCGTGATAACCTGCGACTGCATGCTGCTTCCTGTCGACAGAACAGACATTCGAGCACAGTGGAGTCATTGAATGTCCACGTTCTAGGAATATACACACCTGTCATGGCGACTCCGTGTTTGACTTATTAACTCCTTACTCTTACGTCGTATTTCTAACATCATTTTATATATGTGAGAACAAAGCAAATGTAACTGTTTTTTTTCCCTTAGGAATAACATGTTTATTAAAATTGATTGTTTAAATGTTAAAAAAAAAAAATTTCTAAATATTGGTGCTACCTACTTGATGAGTCAAAATTGAAATTTTTACTTTCGTAGTACCTTAATTACTCTTAAAACATCAGGGAAAATGGGATAAATATCTATTCATTATTATTGTTCCGTGATTGCATTCAGGTATATATTATGTATGTATGTATGTATGTATGTATGTATGTGTGTGTGTGTATGTGTATATATATATATATATATATATATATATATATAAAGTGTGTGTTTTTTTCTCACTCTTGAATAGTTTTTTTTATTCTGCCATTGAAAGAAGTATGATGCTTAAAGAAACTTGAATCCAGTTTTATTTACTGCTTCTAGGTCGTAGGTTAATGTGTTGAAGTAGACCAAAGATTTCTAAAACGCACTTAAATTCACGGAAATGCTGACAGTCCTATTATGTTCGCTCCGTGTTGTTGGCTTGCTCGGCCTTGTTGGTGGCATGTGCAGCTTGAGTCAGAGTCCAACAAGGCAGTTTAATTTATTGCTACAGTCCGTTTGTCGAGTTTGGGGCGAGTCAAGCATGTATTTACAAATTGTCCAATAGATAGGCACAATTGGAGGCTCGTATTTTAATTTTCAGCTGCAAAATATTTCATTTCAGTGCGTTCTATATTTTTGTTGTGTTTTAGCTTTTTATTTTGAATGGCCTTAAAATGAAGATATGTTTTGAAACAATTTTTTTTTACTCTGCAAAATTACAACGCCCACTAAAATAAGTGATGGCAATTTTGAAAAGCTATAGGCTTCTTTGGAGCGTATAATTCTGCGAATCAATAACTCAGCGTGATTAATTAAAGTGAGAATGTGGCAATTTGATCATTGTTTCACGAATATTTATTTTATTTGTTTGGTGTAACTGATTTTAAGACTTCAAACTGTGTTCAATTATTGTTTGATATACATTTTATACACAAGAATTTTTGTGTTGAGGTAGTTTTGAAAACATTTTTCGAGTCCACAAATAGTAGGTTAATACTCTTAGTCTTTAAGAAGCGAGGGTTTTAAAAATATCATACGATGTCCACTCACCAGTTGTTTCCAGTGAAGCGTTGACTGTTGACTGGGTCGTAGCTACTTACTTCCTTATATACTGCTAGCTCATTACTGTTACAAGATGTTCATATCGTGCTTGTGGCACTTTATGTTTAGTTTTAACGTTTATTCAATATGAAACTAAGCGTGCTGACACCTGAGTAAAAGAGCCAAATACGATACCTACTCGTTAGGTTACCCTGCAACAAGAAATGCGTGAAGTAATGAATTCCATGTTTTGTTTTATTGGTCCCCTTTTTGAGAGGCAAGTTATCTTTATGACTCTAAACGTGTACCTATATAATTCTAAGTTCTTAATGATACAGGAATTGTAATGATAAATACCTGGTAGCATTTTTTAACTATCTTGATTTTGTAGGTCGAGCTGCATCGAAGTAGTAGCAATGACATAAATGGGTTACCTGCGTCCATGGCAGACTCGCAAAAAATGTTCGTTGGATAATTATTTCAATAGGTGATGAATATAAAATTTTAATTAAAAATTATCTATTTATGTAATTATTTTTAACGAATAAAATAAAAAAATAGTAGAAATAGTAAGCTTTTCTATTATATATAGGTAGTTTGTACCTTGAAAGTCGAAATATTTTGGCCTGAAATTATTTAGTCTTCTTAAAAATACTTTATTTTGAATCATAAAATAAATAAAAATGTCACATAACTCAAGGCCAAGCTGTAAATAGCTGATAGGACATTAAATGGCAGTTTTGAATAAAAACATTTAGCCTCTCTTTCGGTACTGACCAGTGGTATGAAAACATCTAACCTCGGTAATGACAATTTTCATGTGTTCTTATGTTCAAATAAACGGATAATACGAACCTTGAACACCATATTGTAGAGTATAATTCTTTAAAATAATGCCAGGGTGTTAAACAACTAAAATATATTCATTTTAGAAAAAACAAAGTGTGAAAACTGTCTTTTTTTAAAAAAAAAACCTAACTATAAAACTAACTACTTCTGTTTAACAAGATGATACTATTCATTTTTCAGGGCTAGCCGAACAACTGAAGAATCTAAATACTTCAACCCTGAACCAATGAAATATAAACCAGACCACCACAATTATCATCATAAACTTCATTTTAGACGTTATACTTCTTTAGGGATATTATATATCAAATTCACTAGAAATGCAATGAAATATGCGTGCATTACACAATGGAAATTCAAAATTATTTAAATCAAAAGCGCATGCATACAAAAACTGCTATAGCTAGGAGCCAGTCGTCAAATAGGCAGACACACTGTAGGAGCATACACGGGAACTAACATGTCGTCAGCGAGCTCTAGCAGACGTAAACAACCTTTTGGCCTCCAGCAGACGAAAACGAGATGGGCGGACATGACGTCATACTAGCTGATATATACCTTGGCATTTGTGGTGGGAGGTCAGTCTGCCGGTGGTTTCCGTGGAGGAAGAATCTTTTGATATTTTTATTTTTTAACCTCACCAGGTTCGAACCGACGACATAAGTGTGGTTTTATTAAATTGTTTGTTTCATTTTGATTAATAAAATTTGATTATAAATTTTAACATTTTTCACAACTTTCTAGCATATGAATTACGGATTTTCAAGATGGCGGCCGAAACGAAATGTGCAACTATCTAGAATCCAATATGGTGGACATAGGGTAAAGTGTAACGATAACATCATACTCATCCAATATGGCGGACGTATCATAACAAGCAACATTTCTAAAATCCAAGATGGTGGGTGTATGTGAAACTGTATTTTTAAATATTTTTATTAAAATTTTTTTATTAAATTTTTTATATATTTTAAAATTTTTCCCGAATTTTAAGCATTACAATTTCTTATTTTCAAGATGGCGGCCGTAACGGAAATTTTAACGGTGACGTCGTAATCCAAAATGGTGGGTGTGATGTAAGACTTTTTTATTACTTTTTATTGAGAATTTTTTAAATATATTAATAAATTACTGGTTTGCTCTCATCGGGAATCTAACGGAGAACGAAAATCGATTAAGTAACTAAACATTTGAAGTAGGTTAGTATTAAATTTTTTTTTAATTTAGAGCATTAAAATTACGGATTTTCAAGATGGCGGCCGTAACGGAACCTGAAAAGGTGACGTCATAATCCAAGATGACTTCAGAGGCTTATCGGAGGCTATAGACATGGAAGCTTAAGCCTCTTTTAGGATTTCGTGTTTTTTCAAAGGCAAAAGTTTTTTGAGGTTTTTCGAAATCCTAATTTTTGAATTTTTGAGGAAGAAAACGAGAATATTTCCAACAAAAAAGATAAAAATTTTATTTGTCAAATTTTTCGAGATTTTTTGGCGGAATTTCCCCCCAAAAAAAACTAGACAATTTTGCGGATTTTTGCGATTTTTGGCTAATTTTTAAGATCAAGGTTAATGTCATCCAAGATGGCCGCCGTGAGTTCAGAGGTAGGTCGGTCATTGACCCCACCACAGCCTGAAGCCTGTCCCAGCTCCACCATTTACACTCTACTCAAGTTAATATCACAACAAAAAAATACCTTTAATTTAATAGTGAGAAAAAATGTGTTGGAACGAAAAAGGAGTCAAGGTTTTTAAAATTATTTGGCTCTTCAAAGCATTAATAACTCGGCTTTATATTAAAGTTTTTTCAAAGAAACAGTTACAGTCAAATAGATACATTAAAAAAAATTACCTGAACCAATTTAACTTTATAACACTAAGAATATACATGTATATTTGTGTGTTTTTTTAATAAACGACAATAAACAAATGGACTCTATACATATGTCTGATTTAGAGTTATGACAATCATGATAATGAACAACCTGGCACTATGAATAAATTAATTGAATAGTAATATAAACAAACATTGTTGTCAGTTGGGGAAAAATCTATTTAAAGGAAATAGGTTAGTTATCGTAAGGAAGTGACAGGAAATGCAGATCAGATAGCTTGTATCCCAGTTTGCCTCGTTGTGGAATGACACGTAACCGTAAACGTATCTCATGAAAAGGAGTTTCTACAGTCGGAGACGTACCTACGGATTAGCTCGGCAATGCTGAACTCTTCCGTTTGCGTTGTTCCGTACGACCAACTGTAGCCGATTGTTTGGTAGCCATGTTGGTTTATGTTTTAAATACGTTAAAAATGGTCACAAGTACAAGAATATCTAGTGTTCATACCATAACTTTGTCGTGTGTGTCTATTATAATTAGCAATTCAGACCGTGCTATGATCTCTTATCAAATTTTTTTTGTATTCATTTAGTATTGTTTTGAACCTTGAAATGCAACCATTTTTGGTTGCAACCTTTTTTACATCTCCGTGCATTGTGGAAGAGGGGCAGACGCGATAGTTAAAGTGTGACCGGGAGATCCGTCTCTGGTTACGCTGGCACTGGCTGAACAAACGGGCTATTGTCGTGGGGGGGGGGGGGGGGTGTGGGCGATCGCCCTTCCCTTGACCAATTTTTTTGATTAGTGTATATTTATGTTTACTTAAATATTTAATTTTCATATGTTAAACTTTTATCTCATCAAAAAGTTGCATGGAGCTACAAAGGTTCTGTATTTGAAACCTGTAGTTTTGAAACGCCCCTCGTGCCTCAAAATTATATCATTTTAATTTGATAATAAAAAAATCCTTGGTACCGCTGAGTTCAAAAATATTGAGGAAATTAAAGTTATCTACCAGAGGGGGCACCAGGTGGTGAACAAGACAAATGTAGACTCCCTGCACACAAGCAACTTGGGAGCTCGTGAATCGTTACATAGAATAAGGTATATAATAAATAAATAAACACAACATAAGTAGCTTGGTATATAGGTTCCCTGTTTTATTTAAAAATGTAAATAATTAATTCGGTTTTCCATTTGATTTGGCATTTGTAAGTTTCCCATTGAAGGGTATTAACAATATATTTAAGTTATTTGAGAATGGGCCGGCCCGATATTATTAAAACAACACATATTCAACTTTAACAAACGACGATTACATAAACAAAAATTTGAAGTATCACACCAAAATTTGATTCATCCCATGATTACATAGATAATTAGTTTCCTTGATTCTAAATGTTCTTGAGGATTAAGTTCTTAAGTCACTGCTCGCTGGTAGGCTATTCATTCGTTTAATGTAGTTCGTAGATAGAAAGGGGGGAGATGTTTATTTTACATTATCACCCGGGTCTTCAAGGTAAGACGTCATGCCGGGAAAGATCTCTTCTAAAGGGACTCGGAGCTCGAGGTCCAGGACAACAAGCTGGGAGCAATTTGTCTCCCCAGCACTTGGACCCTGTCTGAAAGACAAGTCAAATTCAAAACGAATTAGACCTGCTTCCAGACAGTCATACACAGTCGGCGCGAAAGGCCAACAAACGGAAATTCGGGGAGAAAATAAATCGAAGTCACTCATCAAACAGGGTATAGCTCCAGGGCTCAGGAGGTGTCTCGCGCCGACATCAGGATAGCGCGGACCGAGGAAATCGCGGATGACGCGAAAGAAACCAAATTTTTAGTAAAATAAAAATAAAATAAAATTTAACTAAAACATGACTTATTCTAATGACTATTCCTGACTGGCTACTGTCCAACTAGGGATACCATCCCTTAAGACAACTGACTACATTCTTGTGCACACGATTTCGCCATTGCCGCGAAAAGCCTCTTACCACAGAGGACGCCGAGAAGACGTGGTAAGTAGCCGTCAGAGTACAAAGTGCCGGCGATGGTGGACAAAGCTCCTAATAAAATCGGGCGGTCGGCCCTAGGGAAAAAAGAGGGGGAAGATTCGGCTCAGGGCCGAAAACATGCGAAGGAGTCCGAGGTGGTCATGACAACAACACGACATGCGCTCTCTCTACCGGCGGTAACAGGAAGCTACATACAATCGTCTATTAGAGGCCGCAGGGAGGAAGCATAGGGCCTCAAGGCGTAGCTGGTGGTGCCCTCTGGTGGCCTAAAGGGGAACTAACGGAGGCGGTGAACTGAACCGCTGCCAGGTGTCACTGGCGTAGTCTCTGCTCGCTGGCCAACAAGGCCGAAGTTGCTTTTTCTGCCGCTAATTGTCGTGGAGGTCTCTGTAGGACAAGGGAGAATGTCCTTGGAGTAGGTCACCGTCTTGGCGAGGTTCACATCAGGTCACTGCTCCTAGCATAATTTCTCAGAACTAAGTGGGTTGAGAGAGAGGGGAGGGTGGACAGAAAACGCCACTAGGCTGGGAACGGAGGTCCACTGGAGACTCGTTCGTGCCGAGACTCGCTACTCTCAGAAGGCCTCTAAGAAGTAGCAGCTTCCAGGCCAGAAGCTGCTCTCTGCGGTTTTCGTCATGCAGGGAATTAATATTACAAACCCGGGATGTGACTGCAGGAGAGAGAAATTTCAACCGGCCTGCCCACGTCCACATTAGACTAGCAAAATATCAGATAGGTCCCTGAGAAAGGTGCTTCGGTCCACCGGCACAAAGTTTAACTACGTAGAGTACACCAGCCTAACAAAGTGTAAATCACCCTTTTAGTAACCAGATAATTTGAAAAAATAAAATTACCAAAATTATTTAAAATTATAATAAAAATTTAAAACAAGGTGTTGAAATGCCTAATTTCCGGCACAGTTTGTAAATAAAAATCCGAGGTCGATAAATGACAAGTTTCATTTTTTTGCAACTACGACTTTTCTTTGTGCGATAATACCCCTCCCGAAAAGTCATCCTGAAGCCGCCGTTGTGGCTGAACGGCGGGGCTGGCCGGAGCTCCTTACTGGGGCGCCAGGTGCACGACGACTCCATGCCGACGGCTGCCGATGACGTCGGTCGTCGGGCAGCAGTGGTGCTTGGGAGGGTCGTCTTCCGGGAAGGTCTTCACGCTGCATCCCTCCGGCGATATAGACCGCGGCGCGGCGCGCGAGCCTGCGGCACAACACGGACAGCCTGTGGCGAGACGGACACAGAGTCCTCGACGCGGACTTTGGACGGTCGTTGCCCGACAAGACCCAGAGGCGGCCCGACGCGACGGGGCGAGGAATATCCCTTCGGAAGGCCTTGTCCGAAACACACAAGTTGCTGCAACCTCAGCAGTGGTTCTGTAAAACTCAACTGCTCATCCATTTCAGATATATCCTACTTGTAAAAGTGTATTTGAAAAACAAATAAGCAGTGATCAGTTTAGTTATAATGTTGTTATAAATTTTAATATTTCAGTATTAAAATTTAACAAATTCCTATTCTATCCCTGCGTTAAGTCTCTTCTTCTGGACGAAACTTATGTTTGCCTGTTTATAAATGCTTAGGCCCACTATATTTGTGAGTAGGCCTGAACTGACGAGCCATGCCCTGGAGTAGGTTTACTGACTTGGAGAATATACGCAGGTTAACGCCGCCTCGTCGCAGTCTGGGTCACAAGAGACTATAAGGGTTTGTATGAGAACGTAGCGTTAATGAAATTTTAGGCAGGGGAATACTTCAAAACCCATAAAAAACATTACTCACTGTAAATTTTATTTGTAAACGGAACATAATTATTAATGAAAACTTACATATAGTTGTAAATTTGTACATTTGAATGAAATTAACAGCATTACAAACAATTTTGTTTGCAGTAATATTTGTTTTGGATTATTTCCCGGTAATTTATACTTTGTGTTTTCCCGAAACCTCCAAACGCTGACGTATTTTCAATCCGTTACCTAAATTGCTTTTCATTATTTAGTGTGCATTTAAAAAGAAAAAACAAATTAAATAAAATAAAGTAAAAATGTTTAATACCTGATTATGTTTTTCTTGGTTAAAAAAATATGCATGAATAAAACATCAGTTAAAATATAACATTTTGCGCTCATTTATGCAAGAATTTCTTAATTTTATCGCGAAAAACTTATTTCATATATGCAAATAAACCATAGCAATATGTTGCACAAAGTTACGATACCTTTCTTTTAGTGTTACAAACTATTTCTTGGCAACCGTATCCGAAGCATTATTTTTTTCAAACGGACAGAACTTTTTTTGACGTGATAAAGTCTTATAAATCGATGGACGCCGGCTGCACGCACGAAAAAGAATGACTCATTGTCACGTTCCTCCTGAGCCGAGCGTGCAAGAACCGGCCATTCGCCGTGCGAGAAAATTTTCTATAATATCAAATAGGTTAAGGCGGGCTTTGAAAAAGTAGCAATATACATAACAATTTGATTTATTTGTCCAATTTCGTCATTTCAAATTAACAATTTATTGACATTGATTTGAATTCAGTTTATTTCTATAACTAATTGGTCGTGATTATATTTAAACAAAATATTTAAATTAAATTTGGCAAAAACTGTAAATAATATTTTAAAATTAAAAAGTATGCAATTTTTCTTCAATGTTTTCTAATGACGTTATAACGTAATGTTATCGTCCGTAAACCAACATTACAGACAACCCCCCTTTTTTTTCTTCTGAACCGTCACTTATCACCACCGTGCAATCGGGGTGTTTACTTCCTCAAGACTTCGAATATGGATCTCCTTGGCTAGAGATTTTTTCGTCAGACCATTTCTAACCGAAGTGGACACTTACCGTCCGTGGGATATATCGGGCAGCAGTAGTATCTCTGCGGGTCGCCAGGCAGGATTTTGTAGACGCAATTAATCCAATGCGTGTTCACTCCTGGGAACAAATTTGAACAACTCTCTGACGAAGGACACACTGCTATTATTATTGGCTCTCGCACACGGCCCACCAGTTGTCAGTGATTTAAAAAAAACTATATAAAAATGTTAATGTAAACAATCATAATAACACTACAATCGACAGGTATCAATGTTTAAAATATCAAAATATCTGTTGAATTTTCTGGCTTTAAACATTTTAAATACACTAGTAACCTAGGTAGTAAACAAGCATTGATTTGTAAAGAGAACCGCATGCACCATCTTTATCGCCTGTAAAAAAATTTATTCTAGGATCCATTTACAGAAAACATTTTAAAGAGGGTACTGACTGATAACTCAACGACAGTAGTCTCTTATCCAGGACGAAATGAGGTAATTCTCTCAGGATTCTCTTCTAAAAAATTATTACTGTAAATACATATAGTGTTACTAATAGCTTTAAACTCACTGATCATACGTTAATGTGATTTAAATCATGAACACATTTTGACTGCAACATCAGTTTAAAAATATTGTGCTGCTTATAATTAACTATAGACATAAAATAAACTTTGAAGAGTAGCATACATGCTTGAGATATATAACCATAATAGTATAACATTAGGAATAAATAAAACAAACAAAAATAATATATATTTTTTAATTTATTGTACGTGGGTCTTCTTGTCTGTTTGTTAATATACTAAAACATGGTGCTAAAATTATTAAAAATTGCTTGATAATACCACTATATTGATTTACGTAATATTTAGGTAAATGTTTATCCTGAAAAGTTACATTTTTCAACTAGATTCATAATAAATAAATTATTTTCACGCGTCGGTCGAATACATTTCACAATTAATTACAAATGCCACGTGAACTAAGTCTTGGTGTTTCATATCTTACACCATTGAAGAAATTCTCTATAGTTCTGACTTTTTTTAGTTTATCAAATTAACTGTAATATAAATACCTATGTGATTATAATCGTTGTAATCCGTCTCTTCATGCTGTCGCGCTCCATACGTCCTTCTGGCTGTACCAGAAGTGGAGGCCACGCACAGCAGCAAGGCGACAAGTGCCGTGATAACCTGCGGCTGCATGCTGCTTCCTGTCGACAGAACAGACATTCGAGCACAGTGGAGTCATTGTAGTCCACGTTCTAGGAATATACACACCTGTCATGGCGACTCCGTGTTTGACTTATTAATTCCTTACTCTTACGTCGTATTTCTAATATCATTTTATATATGAGAGAACAAAGCAAAATTTAACTGTTTTTTTCCCCTTAGGAATAACATGTTTATTAAAATTGATTGATTAAATGTTAAAAAAAAATAATTTCTAACTATTGGTGCTACCTACTTGATGAGTCAAAATTGAAATTTTTACTTTCTTAGTACCTTAATTACTCTTAAAACATCAGGGGAAAATGGGATAAATATCCATTCATTATTATTGTTCCGTGATTGCATTCATATATATATTATGTATGTATGTATGTGTATATATATGTATGTGTTTTTTTCTCTCTTTTGAATAGTTTTTTTATTCTGCCATTGAAAGAAGTATGATGTTAAAAGAAACTTGAATCCAGTTTTTTTTTTACTGCTTCTAGGTCGTAGGTTGATGTGTTGAAGGAGACCAAAGATTTCTAAAACGCACTTAAATTCACGGAAATGCTGATAGCCATATTGTGTTCGCTCCGTGTTGTTGGCTTGCTCGGCCTTGTTGGTGGCATGTGCAGCTTGAGTCTGAGTCAAATAAGGCAGTTTCATTTATTGCTACAATCCGTTTGTCGAGTTGGGGCGCGTCAAGCATGAATTTTCAAATTGTCCAATAGAAAGGCACAATTGGAGGCTTGTATTTTAATTTTCAGCTGCAAAATATTTCATTTCAGTGCATTCTATATTGTTTGTTGTGTTTTAACTTTTTATTTCGAATGCCCTAAAAATTTTTATAAGTTTTTTAACAATTTTTTTTACTCTGTCGAAATTTCAACTCCCACTAAAATAAAGTAATGGCTATATTGAAAAGCTATAGGCTTCTTTGGAGCGTATAATTCTGCGAATCAATAACTCAGCGTGATTAATTAAAGTGAGAATGTTGCAATTTGATCATTGTTTGACGAATATTTATTTAATTTGTTTGGTGTAACTGACTGTTAAGACTTCAAACTATGTTCAATTATTGTATGATATATATTTTAAACACAAGAATTTTTGTGTTTGGTAGTTTTGAAAACATTTTTCGAGTCCACAAATAGTAGGTTAATACTCTTAGTCTTTAAGAAGCGAGGGGCTTAAAAATATCATACGATGTCCACTCACCAGTTGTTTCCAGTGAAGCGTTGACTGTTGACTGGGTCGTAGCTACTTACTTCCTTATATACTGCTAGCTCATTACTGTTGCAAGATGTTCATATCGTGCTTGTGGCACTTTTTGTTGTGTTTTATCGTTTATTCAATATGAAACTAAGCGTGCTGACATCTGAGTAAAAGAGTCAAATACGATACCTACTCGTTAGGTTACCCTGCAACGAGAAATGCGTGAAGTAATGAATTCCATGTTTTGTTTTATTGTTCCCCTTTTTGAGAGGCAAGTAATCTTTATGACTTTAAACGAGTATATAATTATCAGTTCTTAATGATACAGGAATTGTAATTAATACCGGGTAGCATTTTTTAACCATCTCGATTTTTTAGGTCGAGCTGCATCGAGGTAGTAGCAATGACATAAATAGGTTACCTGCGTCCATGGCAGACTCGCAATAAATGTTAGTTGGATAATTATTTTAACAGTTGATGTATATAAAATTTTAATAAAAAATTATCTACTCATGTAATTATTATTAATGAACAAAATAAAAAATAGTAAAAATAGTATAGTTTTTCTATTATATATAGGTAGTTTGTACCTTGAAATTCAATATATGTTTGCCTAAAATTATTTAGTCTTTTTAAAAATACTTTAATTTGAATCATAAAATTAAAAAAAATGTCACATAACTGAAGGCCAAGCTGAAAATAGCTGATAGGACATTTAATGGCAGTTCTGAATAAAAACATTGAGCCTATCTTTCGGTACTGACCAGTGGTATGAAAACATCTAACCTCGGGAATGACCATTTTCATGTGTTCTTATGTTGAAAATAAACGGATAATACGAACCTTGAACACCATATTGTAGAATAGAATTCTTTAAAATAATTCCAGGGTTATAAACTACCAAAATATATTCATTTTAGGAAAAAAGTGTGAAAACTGTCTTTTTAAAAAAAAATATAACTACAAGACTAACTACTTTTGTTTAACAAGATGATACTATTCATTTTTCAGGTCTAGCCGAATAACAGAAGCATCTAAATACTTCAACGCTTAACCTGTGAAATTTTCCCTAAGCCACCACAATAATCATCATCTTCATTTTAGACGTTATACTTCTTTACGCATATTATATATATAATTCACCAGAAATGCAATGAAATATGCGTGCATTACACAACGGAAATTCAAAATGGTTTAAATTCCAAAGTGCATGCATGCTAAAACTGCTATAGCTACGAGCCAGTCGTCAAATAGGCAGACACACTGTGGCAGCATTCACAGGAACTAACATGTCATCAGCGAGCTCTAGCAGACGTAAACAAGCTGTTGGCCTCCAGCAGACGAAAACGATATGGGCGGACATGACGTCATACTAGCTGATATATACGTTGGCATTTGTGGTGGGAGGTCAGTCTGCCGGTTGTTTCCGTGGAGGAAGAATCTATCGACATTTTTATTTTTGACCTCGACTGTTTCAAACCGAGGACATAAGTACGTTTTTATTAAATTGTTTGTTTCATTTTGATTAATAAAATTTTATTATAAATTTTAACATTACCCGAATTTCTAGCAAATGAATCACGGATTTTCAAGATGGCGTCTGTAACGAAAAGTGCAACTATCTAGAATCAAACATGGTGGACATAGGGTAAGGTGAACGATAACATTATACTCATCCAAGATGGCGGACATAAAATAACAAGCAACATTTTTAAAATCCAAGATAGTGGGTGTATGTGCAACGGTTTTTAAAAATATTTTTATTAAATAAATTTAATTTTTTTTATCAATTTTAAAAATTTTCCCAAATTATTAGCATTAAAATTACGAATTTTCAAGATGGCGGCCGTAACGGAAATTGCAACGGTGACGTCATAATCCTAGATGACGTCAGAGGCTTATCGGAGACTATAGACATGGATGCTTAAGCCTCTTTTAGGATTTCGTGTTCTTTCTAAGGCAAAAGTCTTTTGAAGTTTTTCGAAATCCAAATTTTTGAATTTTTGAGGAAGAAAACGAGAATATTTCCGACGAAAAAGAGAAAATTTTTATTTTTCGAATTTTTAAGTTTTTGTTGGAATTTCCCCCAAAAAACTGTACATTTTTGCGAATTTTGGGCAAATGGTGGCTAATTTTGGCTAATTTTGAAGATCAAGGTTATGGTCATCCAAGATGGCCGCCGTGAGTTCAGAGGTAGGTCGGTCATTGACGTCACCACAGCCTGAAGCCTGTCCCAGCTCCACCATTTACACTCTACTCAAGTTAATATCACAACAAAAAAATACCTTTAATTTAATAGTCAGAAAAAATGTGTTGGAACGAAAAAGGCGTCAAGGTTTTTTAAAATTATTTGGCTCTTCAAAGCATTAAAAACTCGGCTTTTTATTTAAGTGTTTTTTTCAAAGAAACAGTTACAGTCAAATAGATACATTAAAAAAAATATACCTGAACCATTTTAACATTATAACACTAAGAATATACATGTATATTTTTATTTTTAATAAACGACAATAAACAAATAGACTCTATACATATGTCTGACTCACAGTTATGACATACATGATAATGAACTGCCTGGCACTATGAATAAATTAATTGAATAGTAATATAAACAAACATTGTTGTCAGTTGAAAAAAAATATATATTTAAAGGAAATAGGTTAGTTATCGTTAGGAAGTGACAAGAAATGCAGTTCATATAACTTGTATCCCAGTTTGCCTCGTTGTGGAATGAGACGTAACCGTAAACGGATCATTTGAAACGGAGTTTCTACAGTCGGAGACGGGCCTACGGATTAGCGGGGCAATGCTGAACTCTTCCGTTTGCGTTGTTCCCTACGACCAACTGTAGCCGACTGCTTGGTAGCCATGTTGGTTTATGTTATAAACACTTTAAAAAATGTTAACAAGTACAAGAATACCTTGGTGTTCATATCATAACTTTGTCGTGTTTTTCTATTATAATTGGCAATTCAGACCACGCTATTATCTCTTATCAAAATATTTTTTTTTTTAATTCGTTTGGTATTTTTTTTTTAAGCTTGAAATGCAACCATCTTTGGTTGCAACCTTTTTTTACGTCTCCGCGTGCATTGTGGATGAGGGGCAGACGCGATAGTCAAAGTGTGACCGGGAGATCCGTCTCTGGTTATGTGTCGTTGAAGAATGTGCGTTGATGTTACAGTCGCCAGCGTTACACTTGTGCGGGTTAGAAAGGGTTGGGGAGGGAGGGAAGCGGAAAGGATCTGGCCGCGAGCCAATCCGGATGGAGCACGCCTGAGAAGGGCGCCAGGCGATTGGCCGCGCTGGCACTGGCTGAACAAGCGCGGTTTCCAGAATTGGGGCGGTGGGGGCGATAGCCCATCCCGAGACCAATTTTATTGATCAGTGTATATTTATGTTTGATTAAATGTTTATTTTCATATGTTAAACTTTTATCTCATCAAAAAGTTGCATGGAGCTGCTAAGGTTCTGTATTTGACACCTGTAATTTGTAAATAATATTCCAAAGCCAATATCTGACCAGTTTCATTTTTTTTTTTTGCATCTGCGACTTTTCTTCGTGCGATAGCCCCTCCCGTTAAGTCATCCTCTGGCCAGGGCCTCGAGGACTCCGAGCTGACGGCTGCTGACCTCGTCGGTCTCCGGGCAGCAGTGGTGGTCGGGCGGGAAGTCTTCGGGGAAGGTCATCACGCTGCATCCCTCCGGCGATATAGACCGCGGCGCGGCGCGCGAGCCTGCGGAACAACACGGACAGCCTGTGGCGAGACGGACACAGAGTCCTTCGACGCGGACATGCGGACGGTGGTTGTCCGACAAGACCCAAAGGCGGCCCGACGGTGCGAGGAATATCCCTTCGGAAGGCCTTGTCCGAAACACGCATGTTGCTGCAACCTCCACAGCAGCAATATAAAAAAATTTGATATATTTGTCCATTTTCGTCATTTCAAATTAACAATTTATTTAAAACATTGATTTGATTTCAGTTTATTTCTATAACTTATCGGTCGTGATTATATTTAAACAAATTATTTAAATTAAAATTTGCAAAACCTGTAAATAATATTTGAAAATTAAAAAGTATGCAATTTTTCATAGATGTTTTCTTATGACGTTATCACGTAAAATTTTCGTCCGTAAACCGACTTTACAGACAACCCCCCTTTTTTTTCTTCTGAACCGTCACTTATCACCACCGTGCAGTCGGGGTGTTTACTTCCACAAGGCTTCGAATATGTATCTGCTTGGCTAGAGATATTTTCGTCAGACCATTTCTAACCGAAGTGGGCACTCACCGTCAGGATATATCGGGCAGCAGTGGTACCGCTGCGGGTCGCCAGGCAGGATTTTGTAGACGCAATTAATCCCGTGCCTGTTCACTCCTGGGAACAAGTGTGAACAACTCTCTGACGAAGGACACACTGCTATTATTATTGCCTTTCACACACGGCCCACAAGTTGTGTCAGTCATTTAAAAAAAATACTATATAAAAATGTTAATGTAAACAATCAGATAGCACTACAGTACATAGGTAGCAATGTTTAAAATATCAAAATATCTGTTGAATTTTCTGGCTTTAAACATTTTAAATACACTAGTAACCTAGGTAGTAAACACGTATTGCTTTGTAAAGAGAACCTCATGCGCCATCTTTATCACCTGTAAAAAAATCCTTCTAGGATCCATTTACAGAAAATTTTTTAATGAGGGTACTGACTGATAGCTCAACGACAGTAGTGTCTTATCCAGAACGAAATGAGGTAATTCTCTCAGGATTACGTACTAATAAATTATTACTGTAAATACATAATAGTGTTAGGAATAACTTTAAACTCACTGTTCATACGTTAATGTGAGTTAAATCATGAACACATTTTGACTGCAACTTCAGTTTAAAATTATTGTGCTGCTTATAATTAACTATCAACATAAAATAAACTTTGAAGAGTAGCATACATGCTTGAGATATATTAACATAATAGTATAACATTAGGAATAAATAAAATATAAAAAATAATATACATTTTTTAAATTTATTGTATGTGGATCTTCTTGTCTGTTTCTTAATATACTAAAACTTGGGGCTAAAACTATTAAAAATTACTTGATAATAACACTTTATTGATTTATGTAATATTTAGGTAAATTTTTATCCTGAAAAGTTACATTTTTCAACCAGATTCACAATAAATAAATTATTTTCACGCGTCGGTCGAAAACATTTCACAATTAATTACAAATTACACCTGAACTAAGTCTCTGGTGTTTCATATCTTACACCATTGAAGCAACTCTCTATAGTTCTAACTTATTTTTAGTGTATCAAATTAACTGTAATATAAATACCTAAGTCATCATAGTAGTCGTAAAGCGTGTACTGACGTTGATGAGGCACTCCATACGGCCTTCTGGCTGTACCAGAAGTGGAGGCCACGCACAGCAGCAAGGCGACAAGTGCCGTGATAACCTGCGGCTGCATGCTGCTTCCTGTCGACAGAACAGACATTCAAGCACAGTGGAGTCATTGAAGGTCCATGTCCTAGGAATATACACACCTGTCATGGCGACTCCGTGTTTGATTTCGTATCACCCTACCATCAATTCATACCTCTAACATAATACGATGTAAGGACAAAGCAAATTGTATTTGTTTTATTTCTTTCTGAAAACTATTATGTTTAAATTATTAAATATAAAAAATAAACTATAGATGCTGCATGCTTGACGAATCAGTAATTGAAACTTTTTTTTCATTTGCAGTACATTTTAACTTTTAAAAACAATCGGTAGAGAAATGTGAAAAATATTCAAGTTTAATTTATTGTTTTGTATCAATGGCTATCAAGATATATAGGTTTATCACCTGTGAATAGTTTTTTATTCTGCCATTGACAGAAGTATGGTGCTAAAAGAAACTTGAATTCAGTTTTATTTAGTGCTTCTAGGTCGTAGGATGATTATGTGTTGAAGTAGACCAAAGATTTCTAAAACGCACTTAAATTCACGGAAATACTGACCGTCCTATTGTGTTATATCCATGTTGTTGGCTTGCTCGGTCATGTTTGTGGCATGTGCAGCTGAAGTCAGAGTCAAACAAGGCAGTTTCATTTTTTGCTACAGTCCGTTTGTCGACTTCAGGCGATTCAAGCATGAATTTACAAATTGTCCAATAGAAAGGCACAATTGGAGGCTGTGTATGTGCTGGTTGGCTATTTAACAAACAATTACTTTTTTAATTTTCAACTGGAACATAGTTTATATCATTAAATTATTTATTTTTTCGGGTTTTTTAGTTTGTATTAACCTACAAAATTTATATATTCCCAACAATTTTTTTTACTGCCTTTCGAAATATAAACGACCACGAAAACAAAAAGAATAGCAAGAAAACCATGTGAAAAATACTGTTGTAGCATATATTTCTTAGTATTAACATCTCAGCATAAATTATTTAAGTGATTAGGTTCGCAATGTCAAAAGTATTTGACGAGTTCAAATGTACTAAAAAATCGTATGGTGTAACTGACTAAGTCTTCAGCTTTAGGCTGTGTTCAATTATGTATTAAAAAAGTTTTTATAAACAGGAATTTTATGTCAATATAGCTTTGTAAAATTTTCTCGAGTCGCCTCTTAAAGAAGCGAGAGGCGAAACAAAAGCATTAAGATGTCCACTCACCAGTTGTTTCCAGCGAAGCGTTGTGTCTACTGGCTTGGTCGTTGCTACGAGTACTTCCTTATATACTGCTAGCTCATTATTTTTACGGGCTACATAAACGTTTAACAAGATGTTCATACCGTGCTTGTGGTAGTTTTAGATAAGTTTTATCTCTCACTCAATGTGAAACTAAATATTCTTTCCTTTCAGTAAAAGAGCCAATTTCAATACCTACGCATTAAGTTACCCTGCAGGGAGAAAAGAGTGAAGTAATGAATTCCGTGTGGGTTTTAAATTAACACCTGTTTTTAGAGGCAAGTAATCTTTATGACATTGAACGAATATACTTAGCTTGTTTATTATATATACAGGAACTGGAATACCTATAGAATTGGTATTAAAAAAATATTTTTAGTCTTTTCAGGTCGAGTTGCGTAGATGTGCTATCAGTGGCGTAACTAGCATTTCCTGCGCTCATGGCAGAACAGTTAAATATAATCTTGCATATGTTTCTTTTATGTATAAAATTTTAGTCAAATTATTTCTACTCCTATGTAATTGTTAATAATTATTAAAATGAAAATATAAAAAGACATTGTACAATTGTTTCTGTTATATTGTCGCGGGTTGAAATTTTGCAGGGTTGTTGAAATCAAATTTAGGGACTTTACTGACGGGACTCTGGGCTGGCTGCTCTGTTCACTCGTCAGCGCAAGTGGCGTGACCATGTAATTGGGGCACGGGGCCGGCGCGGCGCGCTGCGGGCTTGCAGAATTTTGTTTGTTTGTTTGGCCGCGCGCTGGCGCAGCCACGGGCCGCAGTTACTGGGGCGCGCTGTCGTAACAAGCCGCGCGGTGTGGCCTGCACATTGGGGTAGAGGGGGGGTAGTCTTCCCAGATGTTCTAGTTAGTTGTTTAGTAAATTTGACTTCAATAACGAGCTTTTGTTATGGTAGGCGCGGCAGGGCGCGCGAATTTAAGCGCAAGTGATTGGTGACTCGGGGCTCACTCAGGCGGAGGCTATGCGTCTCACCTGTGGTCACGAGTTGTTAGTTCGTTCGTGATGTAGGAATTCAGGCTCACTCAGGCGGAGGCTATGCGTCTCACCTGTGGTCACGAGTTGTTAGTTCGTTCGTGATGTAGGAATTCAGGCTCACTCAGGCGGAGGCTATGCGTCTCACCTGTGGTCACGAGTTGTTAGTTCGTTCGTGATGTAGGAATTCAGGCTCACTCAGGCGGAGGCTATGCGTCTCACCTGTGGTCACGAGTTGTTAGTTCGTTCGTGATGTAGGAATTCAGGCTCACTCAGGCGGAGGCTATGCGTCTCACCTGTGGTCACGAGTTGTTAGTTCGTTCGTGATGTAGGAATTCAAGCTTTCGGGCGGAAGCTATGGTCGACGCCAGAGGCCACGAGTCGTTTAATTTAAGTTAGGTCATAATGTAGTCGTCAAGCTTTCGGGCGGAGGCTATGGCCCTCGTCAGGGGTCACGCGTCATAGTTTTTAAAATGTAATGTTCGTTCGGGATTTCAAGGGCAGGAGAGGCCCCTACGTTATTTTTTTTAAAGTAATCGATCAAGAAAGGCTTTTCGGAAAATGTGAGTATGGACTTATCTTTGTTTTAATTTTAAGTATTAATTATGATTTGAGGTATTCGGAAGGACTAGGGAAGTGTTTAGTGAAGTTCTCTCATTCTCTCTCTTGTAAGGTCGTTCAATCGTTAAGGAAGTAAAGAGATTATTGTTTTAAATTGTAATCCCGCTATTTAAATGTTCTTTAAAATGATGTTGAGTATTTGACTTTAAGAATAAAATAATTTTAATTAAGTATTATGTTATTTTGCAAAATCTCCTTAGTTCAGCTCTCACCAGACATCCTGTACGGGATGACGAACCTATGATCCTAGGTACAGTAAAGTATTTTATGAAGTTAAGACTAGTTGATGCCAAGCGAGTTGTTTCTATGTCAAGAGCTACGATTCTCGCCCCCCCCTCTGAAGGTGGATCGTGACAGAAATGGCGGTGGCACCGGCTAGGTGCACGTGACAGAAATGGTGGAGGCGCCGGGTAGGTTCTATTTCTGGAGAGAGAGAGAGGTAGATTTTTATGTTTATTATTAAGTTAGTTTCAGCTTCTGATAGCAGGTTATTAAGAGTTTACTTGAGGAGAGGATTACGGAATTTTAGTCTATAGTGGAGGAAGTCTTTGAGATTTTTTTTTTGACGTAACAGATGTTTATTTGAGGATACTTGTAAGGATAAAGTTTATAGTGATAAGTTGTTTTAAGTCGTTGAATTTATTGTAGATTTATATCGGGGATTATTACGTGAGGAGAATACGTTATAAGTTAAATGCTTATTAGAGATAATGCAAGTGGTTTAATTTAATTGAAGTTCATTTTAAGATTGTAGGTTAAGAGAATTATAATTTAAAATAAAGTTTTTTGTCGTAAATAGGAATTATTTTCAAGAGAAGTTTGTTTTGTTTTCGTGCGCGTAGGAGACGAGACGTACGAATTAAATCAGTCGAGGGAAGGATAAACGTTAGAAAGGAATTAAAGAGAAAACGAGAGTTTATGTAAAAGAGAGTTATAGAATTTATAGTGATGTTTTGTTTTAATTAGAAAAATGTTGAGAGTTGTTTCAGAACGACACGTCAGTGGACGTGGCAGAGTGAACACGTGACGGGGAGGTGCTGAGACCTAGCGGAGAACGGAGGAACCGCAAGCGAGGGTTGGCGCACCTGATGGAATTCGGTGACGTCACGGGCTCATACGGAGACGTGGACAGGCCGTGACCTTGTTTTGATCAGCTGTACGGTAACTTAGCGATAAGAAAATAGACTATTGGTTAAATAAATTTAAATTTAAGTGTGTTTTAGAAGAAGAGGAACTTTCAGTATGTAAGTAATTTATTTTAAGAAGTGTATGATGTATAGGCTAGAAGTGTTTCGTTGTAAGTTGTTTATGTTTTTGTTAGTTAAATTCTACCTCGGTTTTCAAAATATTTTTTTTGGGATTTGTAAACATTATTAAGGAGGTACACTATAAAATCGATAAGCATTGAGAAAACTGGGAAGGCTAGATTTTGTGTGTAGAGGGAATTTACTCCAAAAGAACAGAGAGACAAAATTAATGTTTTCATTAGGGCGAGGGACCCTAAGGTGAGGCGTTGTGTCCCTGGGAAGAAAGGGAATTGTAGCGCAGACCATAGGAGATGGGCTGACTACGGAATTAAGGGTCAGGAGAATCCTGAGAGTTGTGAGTAGTTTGGGGCAGGAGTTCCCCATGGTAGTACCGAAGTGGCTATCCTGTATGGGATAGGGTACCATTTCAATGAAGTTTGTTGGTGGGGTTAGAGCCCCCTGTGTAGTGGGCCTATAGCAGATAGGCACTACAGTGAAATTTTTGGTTATTTTGTGAGGTAAATTCCCTGGAGGTTAAGTAAGATTGGATTCAGTTAGGAAGGAGGGAAATGAGAAACATTGCTGTAGAGAGTTAGTGTACTTGCCTAATGTGAAATTGAATTTTACTAAATTAATTTAGGAGAAAGTTTTGTTCGGTAAATAAATAATAATGGAAGGGAATTAATTAATTTTTTTTGAGTAAGGTGTTTTAAGTAATGAAATAAAATAATGTGAAGAAGTTTGAATAATTGGGGAGGAATTTCTTTAAGAGTTTAGATAATTGTTTTTGAATTTATTGAGATATTCAGCCAGTGGAGTTTGAGTTTGAGAGATACAGTGAGATTTTAAGGAAATCGGTTGTTTATTAATTAGGACAAATGAGATTTTTTGATTAAGAGTCAGTAAGCATAGTTAAAATTTACGACATGATATTTGTTGACAGTTTACAGTTATTAAGGAGAAAACAGAGTAATCTATTTATTTTTATTTTAATGGTTTGAAGATAAGATTATGAATTTTTTTTGGAAGTTTCTTTGGCATGTTGGAATAATTTTTTTTGATTTTTAGAATTTACAGAGAAAATTTAATTGATTTACATTAGTTTGGAAGTATGGAGGTTTAGTGTTCGATTAGCCCTAACTTGATGGTCGGATCCCAAAAGAATGCCGTAAAACCGATAGCCAATTGAGAGGAATGCGGTAGGCGCTTGTGTAGAGAGGGGTTGTGGGAAAACTCCTTGGGACTGATGGCAGATCAGGGGCCCTAAATAGTGTGTGATGCTGTAAAACCAGTGCAGGGAAAGCCTGGTATGCTTAAATTTTTGGGCACAGGTTATGTAAACCTGGGGTTCCATGGGATTTAGTCATGTTAGCTGCTGTGAGACATTAAGAGTTCCAGGCTCCATAGTAAAGTCAATGTAAATTTTTGTTTTCTTAAAATAATAAATTTGTTTTTAATTTTTTTGAGATATTTGATTTGTAACAGTGAATACAGACCCCGAGGAATAAGAGTTGTCATGATGTGAGAGGAGAAGGTGGTAGGCCTAAAAGGGTACAGGCACCACAGAGGTTATGTGCATTGCATAATTTAAATATAAGGAAACTTGAGAATTTGAAATTTTGTTGTTGGTTTGTACACCCATAAGAAGAGTATAGGCAGAATTTTTATTGTTATGAGATGTCTAATTTAATTGAAAAGAAGAAAGTTTAAAGATGCAAGGTAACATTATTATTGTAATAATTGAAAGAGATTAAGAGGTAGAGAGAAATAGGCAGTTTTTGTTTGTAAGTACTAAAGTTTACATATAGAAATTTAGTAACTAAGAATGAATAATAAGTTAAGTCTAGTGTAAAAGTTTTTTTTAAGTTTGTTAAGTTAAGAGTCACAAGTAAATTTTTTTTTAGAGAGAATGTCTTTGATAGGAAGTATTAGAAACTTATGGGAATTTTAGGGTAACATAAATAATGTAGGTAATGAATAATAAATAGATGGTAGGTCTTAAGTTAGGATTAACATTTGAAGCAGAATTTAATTAAGAAGAAGGAAAATAAATAGGCCTAATGAAAAGAACAAAAAAGGATTTTATGGTAAAGCATTTTTTTTTAAGTAATAAACAATGAATAATAATGTTGTTTCAGGGTAATGTGTACTAATAATACAATTTTTTTTTAGGACCAAAGAACAGGAATTATGTAATTTAAATTAACATGTATTTTTGAAACTGTTACAGATTCCTTAAGATGAGCTGAGCAGCAGTCCAGTTTACAAGATGACAAGAGTTCGAGAGACAAGATACAAGATCACTGAAACAAGAGCCAAGACTGAAGATTCAAGAGAAGAGAAAGCTGGCAGCCATGGACTTACAAGTGGAGATTAATAAGGTCATGTAAAGTTTTATTTTTTTTATGGAAGACAGTAACTGGAGTTTTTTTTTGTTATAAACATTATTTACAGAACTTTTTAGGTTATAGTAATGTAATGGAACTAGTGAGTTGTGGTAGCTGTCAAAAAGAACTAATACCTTAAGTTTAATTTTTAAAGTTAATTTTCTTAATTTACAGAGGGATTAGTAGTTTTTTTTTAAACCTTATTTAGGTTGGAATTTAAATACAATAGCTTATTATAAATGTGTACGAACAGTTCAAGTTCACCGTACTGATAGGTAGGTCAGATGATCTTATTGATTTTGATGATTTGTTGTTTTGAGTTGATTTTTAGGTGTTGTGAATTAGACAATGAAATAGTTTTGAAAACTTAAATTATTTCAAGCTAAGAAATAGTAAAGTTAATTGTAACTCAAAGGACACCAGAATTTAATTTTTTTTTGAATTAGTAATGTTTGAAAATTTTATACTTTACAAGAAAGGTTATAAACAAACAGATCGGATGGAACAAGGATGCAGTAAATCACAATTTCATTTAGAATTATTGATTAGCTTTTGAGGTTATGAAGGAAAAGTAGCTATAATTTAAAAATTTGAATAAAAATGGTTTTTTTTTATTTGTTTGAAATAGAAAGTTTAAAAGTTAATTAGTCATGATCTAGGTGGGTGATGGGGTGGGAATTGGCCACTCTTTTTCCCTATAACCTCCCTAACATGGCCTTCTATTACATCTAACAGAATAGAAGAAGAAAAAGACTTATTATTAGTTAGAATGTTTTTTTATGAAGATACCTGATGTACTTTTTTTTTATTGTTGGGAAGAATAGTAGCAAGATTAATCAGATGTTTTACTCAGAAGAAGAAGAAGAAGAAGAAGATAAAGCAGTTTTATGACTCGACAAGCCAGAGATTGGTGTTTCCCCTCTGCGCTCCTATTGACTACGTTGTTTACTCTCATGGGATAGCTGGTTCGGCACCATGGAGAGAGATTGGTGGGCATTGTGGTTGCCCCCAGAAGAAAAGAAGAGTAGAAAGGTTATGGGTGGGTCATGTGAAGTGACCTTCAACCCAGTTACTTCGTGGGGACTATTTGCTGTATAGAGAAGATCAAGACTCAAGAGTTAGGGAAAATCATTGGAGGTCATGTTTCCCTTCCTTAAGTTTTTCCTATCAAATTATTTGCCTGATTAGATTATGCTAAGGGTGGGATACTTTATGTTAGCAGTTGAATTAATTAATTTTATTTTTTTTGTGTGTTTGCATCCTTGCCCATCGATTGCAGTTTAGTAGTTAGTTTTGTATTTGTCAGGCGTGATGGTAATGCCTGTTGATGATGTTTCAGAATTGTAATCTGTTCGTGATGAGGATGGCACAACTCCGAAGCAGATGTGGGGAGAAGTTGTGAGCTGCCCTGGAAGCCAGTCCAGTAGCTGTTGGAGTTGAGTGGTGTTTGCTGATGGCCAGCCCAGGGAGCTACTCTTCTCGACAACACTGACTTCGAGGAGTTGCACCAACCTTCACGAGATAAGAGTTTAATTAATTGAAACACTGTAAGGACACTTAATTTTTTTTGAAGAACGAAAGAAGTATGGTAATAAACGGAAACCGAAAAAAAAAAAATAATAATAATTATCAAGAATTTGCACATTGTTTAACGAATACTGAGAAACTAAGAACAGTAATTTAATTTGTAAAGAGAGCTTCACTAACAGAACAATTTTTTTAGAATTGAGAACTCGAGCCTCTGAAGGTTCCTGTGAGAACAAACCAGATAAAAGTTTTACATTTAATTTTATGAATACTTGTTGTTTTAAAATAAATCTTATGCAGAATCTAGATGTATGTTCAGACAGCAAGGAACTAAGAAAATTATTATTTTTGTGAAATGAGGAATTTATAGTTATGGTTTAATGGAAAAAGACAATTTGTAATTTTGAGGTAGCTCGATGGGGCTCGAGCTCTGTGAGGGGAGGGTTATGTCGCGGGTTGAAATTTTGCAGGGTTGTTGAAATCAAATTTAGGGACTTTACTGACGGGACTCTGGGCTGGCTGCTCTGTTCACTCGTCAGCGCAAGTGGCGTGACCATGTAATTGGGGCACGGGGCCGGCGCGGCGCGCTGCGGGCTTGCAGAATTTTGTTTGTTTGTTTGGCCGCGCGCTGGCGCAGCCACGGGCCGCAGTTACTGGGGCGCGCTGTCGTAACAAGCCGCGCGGTGTGGCCTGCACATTGGGGTAGAGGGGGGGTAGTCTTCCCAGATGTTCTAGTTAGTTGTTTAGTAAATTTGACTTCAATAACGAGCTTTTGTTATGGTAGGCGCGGCAGGGCGCGCGAATTTAAGCGCAAGTGATTGGTGACTCGGGGCTCACTCAGGCGGAGGCTATGCGTCTCACCTGTGGTCACGAGTTGTTAGTTCGTTCGTGATGTAGGAATTCAGGCTCACTCAGGCGGAGGCTATGCGTCTCACCTGTGGTCACGAGTTGTTAGTTCGTTCGTGATGTAGGAATTCAGGCTCACTCAGGCGGAGGCTATGCGTCTCACCTGTGGTCACGAGTTGTTAGTTCGTTCGTGATGTAGGAATTCAGGCTCACTCAGGCGGAGGCTATGCGTCTCACCTGTGGTCACGAGTTGTTAGTTCGTTCGTGATGTAGGAATTCAGGCTCACTCAGGCGGAGGCTATGCGTCTCACCTGTGGTCACGAGTTGTTAGTTCGTTCGTGATGTAGGAATTCAAGCTTTCGGGCGGAAGCTATGGTCGACGCCAGAGGCCACGAGTCGTTTAATTTAAGTTAGGTCATAATGTAGTCGTCAAGCTTTCGGGCGGAGGCTATGGCCCTCGTCAGGGGTCACGCGTCATAGTTTTTAAAATGTAATGTTCGTTCGGGATTTCAAGGGCAGGAGAGGCCCCTACGTTATTTTTTTTAAAGTAATCGATCAAGAAAGGCTTTTCGGAAAATGTGAGTATGGACTTATCTTTGTTTTAATTTTAAGTATTAATTATGATTTGAGGTATTCGGAAGGACTAGGGAAGTGTTTAGTGAAGTTCTCTCATTCTCTCTCTTGTAAGGTCGTTCAATCGTTAAGGAAGTAAAGAGATTATTGTTTTAAATTGTAATCCCGCTATTTAAATGTTCTTTAAAATGATGTTGAGTATTTGACTTTAAGAATAAAATAATTTTAATTAAGTATTATGTTATTTTGCAAAATCTCCTTAGTTCAGCTCTCACCAGACATCCTGTACGGGATGACGAACCTATGATCCTAGGTACAGTAAAGTATTTTATGAAGTTAAGACTAGTTGATGCCAAGCGAGTTGTTTCTATGTCAAGAGCTACGATTCTCGCCCCCCCCCTCTGAAGGTGGATCGTGACAGAAATGGCGGTGGCACCGGCTAGGTGCACGTGACAATATAATTATGTAGTAGTTTGTGCTTCGAAAACCAGGATATTTGATTAATGACCTCAAAAACTTTTAGTTTACTTAAAAATACTTTAATTCGAATTAAAGACACAAAAATTTCCCATAACTTAACTTCAAACTGAAAACAAATGGAAGGAAAATTAAGGACGAATTTGAATGAAAAATAAAGGAAAGGAGTCTTTCAATACTCGCTTCTGATGTGCAAGCATGTAACCTCAGTAACAAGCAAATTCATGTGTTATCGTTGCAAATACTAGTAATACTAAACTCAAACACCTAAATTTCAGTATAATTCCTAAAAAAAAAATAATGCCGAGCATGATAAATGTATGAAAAAAAAAATTATTTTTATTTAAAATTGCTATTTTTTTAACCTAACTATAATTCTGTTTAACAATTTGGTACTATTGAAATTTCTGGGCTACCCGAACAACAGTATTACCAAACGCTTCGCATACAAACGACTCAAAGCTGAACCTGTGACATTTCCGCCTAGACCAGCTGAATTATCTCCGCCTGCATTTTTTAGGTTATACTTTTTATAGGCATTGAGGTTGAAGTTAGAGTATGCGTCACAAAAGCAATGAAATAAGCGCACATTAGTCAAAGAAAATTTAACAGTCTGCAAGTCCAATGTACATGAATGAATAAACTGATACTAAAGCCACGAGCTGAAGTCGTCAATATGGCGGACACATGTGTGACAACTTACACCTGTTTATATTAACTTTCGTGAACCTCTGCGGATGTACTCAGCTTATTGGAGGGGTCAAAGAAAACTTAATAGTGGGGAAAATATACTACATTTTGTAAACTTGAATAGGTATAACAAGATATAAAAATAAAATTTAAAATACATATATTTACTAGCCAGAAAAAATTGTCTTGGAACAAACATGGCTTCAAAGATATTTAGTTTACTTTTCTAAAAAATTTCCAAACGTGTTTCTTTTTGTAGTATTTTTCAAACTTAAAGTTGCAGTACAATATATACATTTAAAAATAACCATAAACGTTTTGAAACACATATTATTATAAATATGAAAATTTGTTGCGCCTCTAAAATATGATGAAATCTGCGCTATCACTACATTTCAGTGTTAACTAAGAGTTGTTATAAGAGGTCTCTAATGCACTTTAACAGTTGTGATTTTTTACTTTTCGTCCCTATAAAATACACCATTAAGTATTAAAGGAAAGTGTAGTCCTCGTATTATAAAGAATTTGTTTTAAGCTATGCGTGGTGTAAATTCTGAGATATTTACGAAAGCATAATATATGGATGTATTACTCGGGTAGGCAATCTTTTCGAGATTTCTGATGGGAATCCTTCTTTTCACAGACGAGAGAGTAAAACCCGAATTTCCCCGAAGTTCATGTTTTTTTTCCGTATCTTGAATGTAGCTATCCTAACCAAATAAACCGTCCACAATGTTTTCAAGTATTTATAATGTAGCTAACCTAACCTAATTGACCATAAGTATCATTTTATCAACACCGCCATACCTATATATTTATTTACAATGAACAAAAAAAACCGAAGATTCACGATCGGGCGTTTGGCTCTCTCGTCTGTGAAAAAAAGGATTCCCATTTCTGATACTTCCATAGTTAGCAACACCGTTTTTACACATATCCGTTCCAACAGACTTCCTCACGAAATTATTCCTACCAAATTCCGTAACCTGAGAGCTAAGTTGTTTACACATCAAAAATAATTTAGATACTTTAAGAGGCCACTCCAGTGTTTCAGGGGAACTATGCAACCCGCGTTAACATCATAAGATGCAATGCTATTTTCATTTTGCTTATAACTAATTAACTAATATAGATTTCGAAATTATGCTTGCTTGATATGTAAGACAATGATGCTCTTATCAAAGCCCCTTTCTTCAAAAACGTGCATAAATTATGGTTCAAACCTAGACAATACACTTATGCATGTTAGTAAAGATTAGTATAAAACCATTATTTATGAACGTTTTTGAATAAAGGGGCTTTGATAAGAGCATCGTTGTATTACATATCAAGCAAGCATAATTTTGAAATCTATATTAGTTAATTAGTTATAAGCAAAATGAAAATAGCATTGAATCTTATGAGGTTAACGCGGGTTGCGTAGGGCCCCTGAAACACTGGAGTGGCCTCATAACAAGCAAGAACAAGCATTTAGATGCAACGAGAATCAAGACTGGCAAAATTGTTATACTCGCCAGTGATGAAATGAATGTCAGTTTTTAGCCATTCGCGAATGCGAATGTCAATATCTCTCGCCGATATTCTCGAATGCGAATGCGAAGATTCAGTTTTTAAATCCTGTGTTGGCGCGACTGACGCTCGTCCTAGAGTGAACTACCAGTACTACCGGTGAAGCCTGCACTCATTTATCACCGTTTGCCTCTTGATTCCGAGAACTGCCGAACTGATCCGAAATAAGTTGATCGTTTGTTTGGTTGTTTATATAACGACAGATCGCAAACAGGATCAAGTGAATTTTGAGGTTATATTGTGATCAGTGATTTGTTAAGATGAATAAATAGAATTATATTGAAATATTCAGTTATTTAACACTTTACGATGCTGAACGAGCTAGATGCAAGATGTGTTGCAATGAATATTCGCAAAAAGGAAGAACAACAGCGGAAATAGGATATCATTTGAAGTCTATGCATGAAACCAAGTTTTGTGAATTGGAAAAATTTGTAAAAGAGAAAACAGGACGCGGTTAAAACATTTGCTTTGTGATATCCTTCCCAAAAAAGTTATAAATATGACATTAAACAGATGTCGTTTCAGAAAGGTGGCGAAAAAAACGAAACAGTGAGATGAAAAATCTTTAAAGTCTTTGACAGTTGATCATTGAAAAGGTTTTCGCAGGATGACTTGCCATTTAATTTTGTGGAATGTGTTGGATTTCTAAGACATATAAAGTATCTGTGTCCATCATATAAATTAGAATCTCGTCAGTATTTTTTTTCATTTATCTGCCAAAAACTATACGATAAAGAAAGCCAAAAAATACTGATTGTTGAAGTCATTTGAAAAAAGTAATTTTCTAGCGTCATGTGGTTGGATTCTTGTTCTGGAGTTTCGCTGCTGAGTTTTATTTGCAAGAGATTACAGAATAATTTGAGAGGAAATAATTGCGTTAAAAGCAGAGGTGTTTAAGTACAGTTACCATAGTGGAGAAAATAGTTGTCATAAAAATAGAATTTATCTCATTATCATGGGAATCATCTCAAAGGAAATGTGCAATGTATAGTTTGGGGTGCAAGAACAAAGTTTAATAAAGCCATTTTCTTATAAAATGTTCAATATATTTAAGGAAATTTGGGTAGGTACTGGGTACCAAGTTGAAAATATGTTTTTAAACGCAAAAGTGTTAATTAAGAGAGCTGAAACATTTCTCTAGGAGCACATTATAATATAATGATTGCAAAAATAATAATATTATAAGAAAACAAAAGCTCAGTATTTTATTTATTTATTCAAAACAATGTTGTCAATTTCCCCGTTCTACTCCGAGCATGGGGCAGAATGGGGTGGTAAGGAAAGCAATTATAAAAACTTAAATACTACTGGAAATAAAGAAAAAAAAAAAAACATTTTTCTCCATATTATTTAATTTTAAGTGCATTTAAAGGTTTAACTACATTTTTCATCGGTTGTGACTTTTTCTTAAGCCTATTCACAAAATAAACACACTAGCACAGCCTCATCATTTTCGCTATCATTTCTCGCACAGGAATATGTGTGCCCATTTTTTGCACAAGGAACAAGCGACACTGAGTTCGAGTGAAATTCACCGAAATATAAACATTCACAGTCAGAACTATCCTCAGAATCACTTTCGTTAGTTTTGGGTACGCTCTTCAGCTCCTTTTTTTGACGTCAATACGTCTTTAAAATGGCTTCCATAGTGGGAAGCAATTAAAAAAACGAATGATAAAAAAATCGGGGGATACAGTTTGGTGTTGCAGCTATGTACATATCTGTCATCTCCATCCAAAATTTAATTACACCACTGGATAGCTAAAGGATCAAAGAATTCGTTACGCTGAGGACTGTGACGCATCGCGCGTGGTGGAGGGAGAAGTGCCACTATTTTGAGGTAATTTTGCTGCGTTTAGAGATTTCCATTTAGTATAAGTAACTTTTGACTCGGAGAAACCACGACGTTCGTTAGAGTTTCAATTGTCAGCTCTCGTCAAAATCTATCGATTGCATATATAAAACATTAGTGTAAAATAATCACAGTGAATATAACTGGTGTTAAAATAAAAAAAAATGATTAAACATTCATAAAATAGCGTATTTTATATTTTTTATAGAAAATATTACCTGTTACGTACATGTATTCACGTAAAACACACGGCCGTGTCCATGACACAGTCACACCCCATTTTTTGTTTCTTTATTTTCAGCCCATGGCTTTTGCACCAGAGGTTGCTTCGAGTATGCGAGCAGATTAAGTAGATTGTCTCTTAAGTAATCCATTGACCCAATCTTGACCTGCTATTCCATTTTTAAATCTATGACCAATGCCATTTCTTACAGCCAACTGATAAGATTAGCTACGCCAGTCTTTCATTGTAAGACCGAAAAAACCTAGCCTCCAGAGTGGATGATCATAGAATAACTTACATAAATGCGTTTTTTTTAATTTCCCAGCAGTTTTCTCAATATTGTAATCAGCGTTTTCCCTTCGTTTTCAACGTGTCTTTCCAAAGTTGACTGTGGAACATCAAATTGGTTCGAAGCCTTCAAATACCTAGATTGGCCAGAAATAAGCGCCTCGCAGCATTATTAATTGCCAATTTATTTATTTTTTCTCATAGTCTCAGACTATTCAAAATAAAATAAAAATTAGGGGCTCACTTAAAACGATCTCTTGGTTAAAAACATTGCGGGTCAGAATGGGATACTTCCCCATTCCTCCCCACCCGTTCTGCCCCAGGGACTAATTTCAGGTTAACGAAAAATATACGTAAACCAACTTCTTCAAACATGAACCTAAAAACAATTAGACGTACTTCAAGCTTGCTCTAACTATATTTGTAATGTAATCAAGTAAGCATACCTTACCTTGGTCACGTATACCTCATCATCAGAAGTTGCAGTACAGAAGCAAAAAAAAAATCGCACCACGAAAATTTCACGTACCAACACTAAATTAAACTAGACTAACATGGCTGACATATTCGAGCGATAACGGGTTGGTCTAGTTATACGTATTGTCGCTCTCTAGCAGCACCTTCTTGACACCGAAAAAGTCTAACTTAATTCTGCCCCAGTATCTCATTGTGCTCCGAGTTCCCCTAATGTGCTTCACGCAAAAAAAAAGTCAAAGTGTTAAAAAAAAAATAGGAATGTAAGTGCAATAAACTGTCGCTGCTTACCATAGCAAAATACAAAAAGATGGCTCCACATTTCATCTTTCAAATACAGCTTAAGGTGAGCTTGCAACTGTACAGCAAAGGCTTAGTAAAAAAAAACTCAATATTATACAAGAGTGAACCTCTAGATGGAACTGCACGTTTTCAAAGTGTATTTTGCGATTTAGTATTTACGCATCCACAAATAATAATATTCCTCAACTGGCTTCTGAGTAGTGCATGACTATAGAAAAATTGTATTGGTTTATTAAGACCATTTGAAGAAGTAACCAACGAATTAAGTGCAGCAAATGTTTCCGTATTATTAGTGATTCCGTTAATCGCTACTTTGGAAAGAATTCTTAATGATCTTGATTCAGACGATAAATATATTGATGATACGATAGTGATTTGAAAACAGGAGCTCAATCGATAATTTTCAGTATAAAAAAAATAGTTATTGTCACGGCGACTTTCATTGACACAAGATTAAAAAATCGAATTTTTCAAAAACATGTCGACTAAAGACTGTATCATACAGCATAATTATTTTATATTTGCTTGGAGAATGTCAAACAAACGCACCTTTAAGTTCAAGTGTTCGAATGCAAAGCGAAGCAGATTTAATGAAACTGAAGTATTTGGATCAACTAAACTGGTATCTAGAACAGCCATGACTTTATTTATGGACACCAGTGTCAGTGAAGGAAAAGATAAATGTTCTCTTGAAAATGGTTATCCAAATCCTGTTCAGCTTTTGATTCGAGAAAAAAATGTTACAGAATACTATTAGTGGAAAACGCATGGAAAATAATATCGACCCTCTACATGGAGGAAGTTGAATAAGTAGAAGCACGAGCTTTTTTTTTCCTATAGCAAGGAAGTATTTATTCGCAAGAAAATATTTATTCTCACCACTAACGAGTATTTCTAGATAATGTTTGTTCAGTGTTCCTGGGCTTCTTTATACACAGCATCGAAACAGACTCAAAATAGGAAACACTTCGTAGCTTTTGTTTTTGAAGTTCTACTGGGGTTTGATTATTAAATTGTTGTTGGAAATTTAAAAATAAGGAAAAGAAAATAATACTATATTTGTTTATTTTTGTCAATTTTTATTATTTTTTTTTATAAATTGATTTTTTTTATAAGACTAAAAATAAAAATATTGGCATAAACTTCAGAAAGAAAAATATTTTTTTTTGTTTGTTTAAATAATTTTTTTAATATCCTAAACAAAGTTCAAAATAAAAAAAATAATAATGTGTATGTAAAGAGTGTTAATAATTAATTTAAGAAAATATTATGATTTTGTTATTTTAGATTGTATATTTTTTTTTTTGTTTTCTAGTGAAAATTTAATTTTTTACAATACCAAATCTGACCTTTATTACCTTTACCTAATGTTAAAATGTTGGCTGATGAAATTTATAACTGCAATGTTACCTAAGTGAAAAAATTAAGTTTTGTTAATAAAGGAGTAAGAAAAATGCTATTATAATAAAAATGCTAGGAAATTTATATTTTTTGTCTTAATTAATTTTATTTTCAAATTTAAAAAAAATAAACTGATATACATGTTCCCAAAATATTCGCATAAATTTTGCAAATGTGTGGTCGAATATTTGTAACATCAGTAATACTTAACATTCTCTTCATCACATAAAAAAAAGCGAGAAGTTTGTCAGAATCGCTCTGCCAGAGCATCATAATTTGTAATTCACACTTCACATAACATAGTAGATGGTAAATGCAATGAAAAAAATTTGAGACGCTGTTACGTGTAGTATATCGTTTTATTTCCTACTCAAAGGAAACATCACGGGCTCTGCACACGTGTCTGGCTTATGAAGTTATGCCTAGAAAAAAAACAAAAACAAAGTGGAATATATTTATCAATCGAGTGGTCCTGCTGTGAAGAAAAAGAACAGTAATATGAAGAAACACTTGTTGCTTGTCGAAAGGGGTAGGTGGTTAGTTAAGGAAGTGTTAGTGAGAGAGTTGGTACACGGATCTCGCACCTCGGTTGACGAGTAGTGAGAGGGAGAGGGAATAGAAGGGTAAGGGGAGAGAGGGGGGAGGGTTGTACAGGGGATAGAGTGGGGGGAGATAGGGAAGAGAGGGGCGTGGTAGAGTGGTTAGATAGTGGGGGTAATAGAGGGGAAGAGGGTTGAAGAATGGATAGTGGGGGAGGGGGTAGTGGTGAAGAGAGGGGATAGCTAGAGGAGGGGAGATAGGGGAGAGAGAGCGGACACTAGACATGGCGGACGGGGTATTGTGCCGGGGAAGGGGCTGGTTCCAGACGGGGGGTGGCGGGGGCACGGTCACTGCCGGAGGGACGGGGGCGGGCGCCGGGGGAAGAAGCCGCGAGCCCTGCTGGCCGCCCAGGTCCGCGGAGATGCTGGTGGCGCAGCAGTAGTAGTCCACCGGGTCGTAGGGGAAGTTCTTCACCCCGCAGCGCACCATCACGAGACCCCTAGGATCTGTGAACACGCGCGACGTCATCGATAAAAATTAGTTCATCAATAGAATTTCCAACATATTTGGCGCACGAATGGAGTTACAGTTACAGCCATTGGGGAAAGAAAGAAAAAATGATATAAGTTAATGTTTGATCGACAGAAAGCCGAAACACGTGATATCCGACCGTAGGACAAATAGCTAACCATATGATAAAATATTCTGAACCAAAACATTGTTCACAGATTTCCATGCCGTTGAGTATCGAAACCTATCGTGTAGGTCATTCTGAACTATTGTTGACACTGCTCGTCCAAGATTCTTCTGATCCAAAACATCAGGCATTCAAATAATATTTATGTGTTGCTAGAATAAGTTTCGCACCAGAGCATGTTGTACCTGATTAAGTATTACTTGCGCTTTTTTTTTCATCTTTCAGTAGAATGATTCGTGTATTTGTCTAACACTCCAGTTGCCGTGTTTATCTTCTGTTTCCATGGTCCTTCTTATTTATTTTTCCTTCCACTGTGTGACCCTGTGTTCACAGAGGGGTCCAAAGTCTAAGTTACAAGTTTCTAAATTACAAGTTCCAAGATTCCTTTGGCTCTACGTTCAACATTCTACTTTAGATCCTTCAATTGCCTGCCAGCGGCGGCGCGCGACACAAACAGGATAAAAATCGTTAGTTTCGGCACCTTGTTCTTTTTATACGTTTGCCACACAATCCACGGCCTCATCTAAGAAGCCATGCCACAGAGCTGGTTTAGTGGATTTATGTACACTTCAATTTATGTAGAACGATGCGTTGTTTAGAAATTATTTAAGAATATTCGTAAACTTACGGCTATCTTCATAAATGTACGGATAGCTGAGTTCACTTACTTTAAACATGAATCCAAAAGAATATATTAGGTATATTAACAAAACTAAAAAAACTCGTTAAGTCTACTGTAATAACACTCTCCTTGTGTCCACGTGTGTGTTTACCATTGTTTAGAAAGAAACGTACAACTCGGTAGTCAAAATACGGCGTACTTTCTACGAATATTCGGTTAGTTGCAATCAAGAATAACTTTTCGTTTATTCGAGTTAAATTCTTCGTAGAAAAAAACCGTAAATTTACTGTATTTTTTATCAGTTTAGGCGTATCGTCTCGTCACCATCTGGTTCAATGGAGACGACAGGTTTAGTATGAGAATGTAGCGTTGATGAAATTTAATGCTGGGGAATAAAGGAGAATCCAGGGGAAATATTAAAAAAAACTTGCACAAACAAACATCTGTCCCTGAATCACTCGTGAACTATAAAGGCACGAAGGCTTCGAATCTGGATCTCCTTAGTGGGGGGAAGTTTCCATCTGACCTTTCTCCGCCGACGCGGGCACTCACCGTTCGGCGGACTAGAAGATAGCGGGCAGCAGTAGTAGGTCTGCGGGTCGCCAGGCAGGGTTTTGTGGCTGCATTGCATCGACAGCGCGTTCATATCTGGGAACATGTTTGAAACACTGCACTGACGAAGGCCACGCCGCTCAAACGCCATCTTGGTGGATGTAAAAAAAGGAGGGGGGGGGGGGGGTGTTGTCTGTAAAGTCGGTTTACGGACGATAATTTATATAACTAAGAAAACATTGATGAAAAATTGCATACTTTTTTAATTTCCAAATATTATTTACAGTTTTTGCACTATTTAATTTAAATAATTTGTTCCAATATAATCACTAACAATTAGTTAAAAAGCCCGCCTTAACCTGTTTGATGTTATAGAAGATTTTCTCGCATGGTTGTTGGCCGGTTCTTGTACTCTCGGCTCAGGCGGAACATTACAATGAGTCATGCTTGTAAGTGCGTGCAGCCGGCGTTCATATATTTATAAGACGTTATCATTTATTTAAATTAAATTTGCAAAAACTGTAAATAATATTTGAAAATTAAAAAAGCATGCAATTTTTCATCGATGATTTCTTATCATGTTATCACGTAAAATTATCGTCCGTAAACTGACTTTACAAACAACCCCCTTCCTTTTTTTTGTAAGTGTGCCAGATCAGCCGTTGCATACACATACATACCTGCGCCACCGATGTGATTGGGGTAGTCCGGGCTCTGGTGGTATCGTCGCGCCCCGTGAGGTATCCTGCCGGCGACCGAGGCTAGCAGCAGCAGCCACGAGGAGAGCAGAATCATGACCCGGGTCTGCATGTCGCGCACCCTGCCACATTCCAGCACAGCGAGTCCATTCCTGTCCACGTCCTTGGAGGTACACGGACCTGCTCGACCCCCACTACCGAGTCGCATCTCTCAACATGATCTCATGCATGTGGCAGGTGCGCGACCTCTCCAAACAATCTCCACACAGCCCTCGAAAAATCATAGCTGTATACCAATTACCCACCCCCTCACAAGAGGTTTTTTTTTCCCACCGAAATTACAAAAAAGTATAAATAGCGAAATCTGGTGACATAATTTTCAACTAATCAAAAAAAAATACCTTGAAAAAACATCAACCAATCATAGTGCATGGCAACAGCACTTCAACTAACTCCAGAATCCTTTCTCGTGGTTATTGAACTTTCTCTCTCTCTCTCTCTCTCTCTCATTCTTATACAACTGGCCAAATATTCCATCAGCTTGTTCAAACAAAGAATCATGGCAAACAAAAAAAATTATGTGAACGCTCATTAATCAACAAAGCAAAAACAAGCCATCCTTAAAAAGTACCTGAAAGGACATAAAAACATAACCATATAAATAGGTAAAAATTTCTGTCGCGCCGGTGTTGAAAAGAGTTATACGGCGTGAGTATCGTCTAAATATGGGCGCCACCACATTGTGTTAGGGCACGTTCTAGTGAGAAACATGTTTATTAAAATTACAATTTTTAAAAGTTTTTTTTAATGAAAATTATACTATAAGGTGCTGTCTGTTCGAAGAAGTGTTTTTGCCCAGTATAGAAATTAGTCTTCATATCTCCGGAAAAATAAAGTGGAAAAATATCTGTGTTTCATTTATTGTTTTGTCTCGATGGGTGATAAAAAATATAATATATATTGGTTTCTCACTCTAATTAGTTCTTTAGTCTATCATCGACAGAAGTCTATAATTTCTCCAGGTCGTAGGTTGATGAAATCTTGAAGTTGATGTAAGATTTTGACAACGCACTTTAATTCACTGAATTGCATTCAGGCTAAGGCTCAGTAATGGCGCGTATAACGAAGCATTAGCTTCTAGCACAAGGCTCGAGACGAGTGTGAATTCACAACGTGAATAAGCTCAACTGAAAACGAACTGTGGCGCATTATTAGCCCTGGACTCTGACATGTTTATTGTGTTCTCGCCATGTTTCCTGGCTTTTTTCGGCCATTTTTGGTGGCAAGTGTGGCTGGAGACGGAGTTAAACAAGGCAGCTCGTTTTATTGGTACAGTATGTTTGTCGAGTTTGAGCGAGCCAAGAATAAATTTACAAATTGTCAGATAGAAAGGCACATAGAGGTTGTGTATGTGCTGGTAGACAATTTTAACTCACACGTACCTCTTTGTCAACTGCAAATATTTTATTACAGTACATTAATTAATGTTTTAGATTTTTTGTTTTTGCTTTTAATTTGAGTACCCTAAAAAATTATAATGTTTCAAAAATTAATTTTCAACTGTCTGACGAAATTCTAACAAAAATATAGGGATAGAAAGATAGTCGTGTGAAAAAGTTCACGGTAGAGCATTATAATTCTTAATACTAACAACTCAGTCGGATTACTTTACGTGAGTATGTTTGCAATTTGAAAATTCTTTGACGAGTACATAGTTATTGAATTTGTTTGGTGTTACTGACTTTCAAGACTTCAAGCTGTGTTTTGTTAATGATTGAAAAACTTTGCAAAAAACACGAACCTTGTGTCAAAATAGGTTTTGTAAAACATTTTTCGAGTCCACACATGGCAGGTTAAGACTCTTACTGTTTTAGAAGCGATAGGCCAAAACAAAAGAATTACAATGTCCACTCACCAACTATTTCCAGCGACGTAATGACTGATATCTGAGTCGTTGCTACTTCCTTATATACTGCTTGCTAGTTTAAATTGTTTACGGTCTTCATAAACGTTTAAACGAGAGGTTCGTATCGTGCTTGTAAAAGGATTTTGTTCCGTTTTACTGTTTATTCAACGTGAAATTTTGCACGCTGACATCTGAGTAAAAGAGGCAAATACGACACCTGCGCATTATCGGCTTTCCAGGTCGATTCGCGTCCAAGTGATAGCAGACACGTCACTAGGTTTTCCTGCAATAAACCGATTAGCATCACTACATAGTATAACACAAAGTCGCTTCCCGCTGTCTGTCTGTCCCTATGTATGCTTAGATCTTTAAAACTACGCAACGGATATTGATGCTTTTTTTTAAGTAGATAGAGTGATTCAAGAGGAAGGTTTATATGTATAATACATGCATAATATAGTAGAGAAACACTGATAATTTTAGAGGTTTCTAATGTGATGTCGTTAATACACTTTTTTTTTGCGCTTACGTTGCAAACGCTGGCTGAACCCTACGAGATCGATCATGTTGTTGATAATTGTTAATTATCTTTTGTTTTTAGTCGAACGAATAGTAAGTAAAATATTTTTATTTAATTATCGAAAATCGTAGTTTAAGGTAAGGTATTTAAGTTCAAAAAATAACTTAATAGAATAGGTATTTTTGTTGTTGATATTTGTTGATTATATTTTGTTTTTAGTCTATATTTATATTTATAATTAGTATATAAGTACTAAGTGAACAAAAAAACACACAAATGATGACAACACAAAAATATTGAAACCAAAATAATTCAGCACAACAGTAGTCGTGTTTTTGTCTCGTTTCAACTGTTGTGCTGAATTATTTTGGTTTCAATATTTTTGTGTTGTCATCATTTGTGAGTTTTTTTTTTTTGTTCACTTAGTACTTTTTTCTTTGTTTTTTCTTTGTTTGTTGACCATATTTCTGTTTCGGAATATTTTGTGGTGTTTATATTCTTGTTGACAACAGCAATTGTTTGCTTAATTTTGTGTTTTTTGTCTTTCTTGTGTATTTTTATTTATTTTATTTATTAGTTTAAACTTGGCTCGCAAAACTCACAATCGACACATGACAGGAGATGGTAAAATTGCAAATAAGTTACAAAACAGCATTATTTCATTTATTTAATTGTCAAGCAAACACGTGTATTACATAACATACATCAGAGCCACAATTTTGGTGTGTTAGCGAAAGTGTGCATCACCAAGCAGTACTAAAATAAAATATTTGAAGGAAAAAAAACCCTGTTGTAAAAACATGTATCGGTTTGGAAGGAACAAAACTTGGTGAGTTGCGTGTTGGTTGTCGCAAGGTGATGACGGTGATGCGAGGTTTCGACCGGGTGTTTGCAGTCTGTACCCAGTTGTTCAGTTGTTGGAGCGCGCCGCTGCTAGTAACGTCGCTCGTAGCCCGGGGTAGAGATGCCGGGTTCTCGGGGCCTCGGTCGTCAGCGTCAAGAGGGGTGGTGGCATGACGTGCGGGGTGCGGGGTGGCTTCCACTGCTTGCCGCGGGACTCGGGTACCTGGTCCGACACGTGGCAGCAGAAGTACTCCTGCTCCTCTTGCGGGAAACTCCTCGCGCTGCACCGCAACTCCTCGTCGCCCGACGTGCGCATCGCCGGGACTTCTGCGAACAAAGGAGGTGTGCCGAACCTCAACACCCGCACACGGTTACGACCCCAGTTCACGACTGGCCGACAGGGCGTGCCATCCACCAAACCCGGGCCGAGGCTTCAGGGGAAAATTGGGGGGGGGGGGGGGGGGGTTGTGTCTGTAAAGTCGGTTTACGAACGATAATTTTACGTGATAACGTCATAAGAAAACATTGATGAAAATTGGTTGTCTGTAAAGTCGGTTGAAGGACGATAGCTTAACGTGACAACGTGATATCAAAACATTGATGAAATGATTGCATAGTTTTATGAAAAAAATTGAATCATTTTTATTGAATTATTGCTAATTTTTGTGAATACAAAGAAGGAGTGAAATGAAATCTACAATTTAATTGATAAATTTACTTTTATTTGCACTCATTAATTCAAATATGTTTATTACCTTAACGAACAGATTATTTTAACTATAACTTTTATACGTGTTTGCTATTTAACTTCTTCCAATCTGTGTTATTCTGTTAAGGATAGGACGATGATAGGAAAAGTTGGAAACGAATGAAAGTGTTTCAAGTTTAATGTGCCTCGAAAAAGTCAAATTGATGGTTGTTCCAATCAAGTGGAAGAGAGATAGATGCGGCGCAAGCGTACAGAGCGTAACGGGACAGAGCGTAACGGAAAAATGAGCGTAACGGGACAATAAGTTATCCTTTTTCGTGCGTGCAGCCGGCGTTCATTGATTTATTAGACGTTGTCGCGTCAAAAACCCTTCGGGATGGACCATCGCACAAAGAAGGATGAGAAAAATAGAATGTAACATTATCACACGGCGAAGAAATTCTGGGGGTATTTACTCCCGCCGTGAATCGAATCTGGATATCATTGGTGTGAGGCGTTTTGATCTGACCGTTCCACCGCAGTAGGCACTTACCCATATGTTTATCCACCGAGCAGCAGTAGTAATTGGTCGGGTCGTCCGGCATGGTTTTGTAACTGCACTCCATCGACACCTTCGGCAGCATCTCCGAGTCTCCTGGGAACAGGTTTGCAACACTCCGACGACGGCTACGATATAAATTGTGGGTGAGGGTTAAGTTTGGAAATAAGGTCCTTTTATTAAGAAAAATTGTTATAACATACAATTTATTATTAGCTACTATAAAGTGTGATTTATCACCTTGCTATCATATGCAGAAGCACCTTCAGCTTTTGAATTAAATAATTCTAAAAAATTCTTAATAAAATCTGTTACCAGTTGCCTGGTAACTTTTTTCCCCTAGGTTGGCAATCAGAATTTAAATACGTTTAAGTAGCTGTTTTTTATTACTATTTAATAATTTAAGTAATGCTAATTTTCATTTCTGTTAATTTAATAGTCTGGTTAAAGTATATATTTATTTATTTTGTAATTTGTAATTTTTTTTCTGGTTGTAATTTGCGCTTCCCGAGGCACTCTTGCTAAATATCCCCGCTTCGGTTGTTTTCGGAACCAGCCGAGTGCGCCCGAAGACGTACAAGGAACAAACGAGCAGCGGCAGAGAGTGAACTATGGGAAGCCTTCTTTTCACAGATAAGAGAGCCAAATCCCAAAGTTCCCCTATGTTCATGCTCGCTTTTTTTCCCCGTATCTTTAATGTAGCTATCCTAACCAAATTAACAGTCCCCAATGTTTTAAAGGATTTATAATGTAGCTAACCTAACCTAATTGACCATTAGTATCCTTTTATCAACACATTTACAATGAACAAAAAAAAAACCGAAGATGGACGATCGGGCGTTTGGCTCTCTCGTCTGTGAAAAAAAGGTTTCCCGTGAACTATTTGGCGGCGCGGGGGTTTGTAATGTCGCCGGCTACGAGTTTCGTAGGTCCGAGCTGCCTACGGCGCACTACGACGGCGAGGAACTGACCCCAGGAGACACAAGGGACGCCTCTGGACGCCTGCGTCGATGAGTAGAGTGAGGTTGACGATACATAAGGAGATTTAAGACGTTGGGAACGGAAAATACGCGAATCCGGAAGGACGTATTTTAGCGTGGCGAAGCATGCTTGCTGTTTAGAATCGGTCAGTTACTATATTTAACAAGTGTATATTGGTTACCGAATTTTTGCTACAGACGTTTATATTGATAGCGAACAATAATTGTGAATAAGTTATCTTGCAAAAAAAATTTTTTTGAGCGATTATATTAAAAGGAGGTTTTCCGCCTTTACGCACTTGAGACAAAGTGTAAACGGTGAAATTGGCAGTCGGTGTGATTCCAGGAAAATATGAAAATACTGTATGCAGAAACGGTAGATTTCAAGTCTACGAATCAGTGTAACTATTGATTACGAACTATGCGAGGAATAGTATGACCGGTGCAAGCGTGCTAATAATTGAGTGTACATGGGAAATTATTACAGTTGCAGTTTCTGAGCTATTTATATCCTTCGAGGTTCGTGGTTTACAACTTGCGTCAAAATCCGTGTTCAAACCAGCTGGTAATAAGTCTGGAGCGCCTAAGTTCAACGGAGTTCAATCGAACCCTAGACCACCGTATTCTCCCACTCAGTACGTTATATGAACCCCCAACAGTACTGTATACCTATAGTGAATTTTCCTTACGATTAGTTGTGTGCGCACTCTATCGCGAAAATAAATCTAAGTGGTATAATTTATTTTATGAAAATTTGAGTTTAGCAAGCTTTGCTGACTTCCAAATCAACTTGACTCATAATAAATATGTATCGTAGTCATATCTGTAAACAATACAAGTATATATCAAATAAAAGGATATTTTGGGTTTAAAAAATTAAAATTCGAGGAAAAAGTCATAAACTTAACAACCACTAACTTTCCGATTTTCTTAGCTGTTGTTAATTTACCACAGCTTGATGCAAAACTTACACAAATAATTTTGATAAACTTAAGCACTAAGGTTGATTTATTTCAAGTGTTTAAAAATAACTATAAAATAAATACCAAGGTCGTCATCAACATTGCCGCGGGGGTCAGGCTGGTACGGATGGTGAATGTAGCGCACTCCATACATCCTTCTGGCTGTACCAGAAGTGGAGGCCACGCACAACAGCAAGGCGGCAAGTGCCGTGATAACCTGCAACTGCATTCTGCTTCCTGTGGACAGAACAGACATTCGAGCACAGTGGAGTCATTGAAGGTCCACGTCCTAGGAGAATACACACCTGTAATGGCGACTCCATGTTAGATTTATTATCACCCTGCTCTCAAGTCATATCTCTAATATGATGTTATGCATGTGCGGGAAAAACAAAGTTTAACTCTTTTTCCTCTAGGAAGGACATGTTTATGAAAACTATAATTTTTAAATGTTTTGAAATAAAAATTTAAACCTTATGTGCTGCCTGCTCCATGAGTCTTAAATTAGAATTGTTTTTCCCTAGCACATTAATTAGTCTTAAAACCTCCGGGGGGGGGGGGGGTGATTGAAAAATATCCATGTTCCATTTATTATTTTGCCTAAATGGTTTTAAAATTTATATATATACATACACTTGTTTATTAATCTTAAATATTTCTTTACTCTACCATCGACAGAAGTATGGTGGCATAAGAAACGGGGATCTATTAGTTTAAAATTTATCTAAGTCCTAGGTTGATAATGTTTTCAAGTTGATCAAACATTTACACAAGGCACTTAAATGCACTGAAGTGCTGATAGACTGTTTTTTTTTTCTCTCGTCATATTGCTGGCTCGTTGCCACCTTGATGGTGGCAAGTGCGGCTGGAGTCAGTTTTAAACAAGTCAGTTTCATTTGTTGGTACAGTCCGTTTGTCATCTTCGAGCGAGCCAAGCAGGAACTTACAAATGTCCATTATAATGTCACAATTGGAATCTGCGTGTGTGCTGGTAGGTACTTTTAAAAAACCCATTCTTCTTTAATGACCAGTGTAACATATTATATGTCGTACATGCTATACTTTTTCAGCTGGTTTTAAGTTTTTTTTTATTTTGAACAACCTGAAACAATTTAAATTATTTTAAATTTTTTTTTATTGTACTGTATGTAGAAATTTCTACGACCACGGAAATAAAGGAATGGCAAGAGAGTCGTGAGAAAATTACACGTTAAAGGATATAATTCAGTGAATCAATAGCTCAGCCTGTTTTTTTGAGTGAGTACGTTTGCAATTTAAAAAAAATTATTGGATTATTACGTATAAAATTAGTTTGGTGTAACTGACTCTCTAAGACTTCAGTATTAGGTTGAATTCAATTATTGATTGAAGAATCTTTGTAAACACTAGAATTTTGTGCCAACATACATTATAATTTTTTTGAGTCATCACATGGTACTGTTTTACTGTCTTACAGTTTTAGAAGCGATAGGCCAAAGAAAATCATAACGATGTTCACTTACCAGGTGTTTCAAACGAATAAATGACTGCTGATTGTGTTGTTGCTTCTTTCTTATATACTGCTAGCCCATTATTTTTACGATCTATATAAACGTTTAACATGATGTACATATGGTATTTGCGGCAGTTTTAGTTGCGTTTTATTGTTTATTTTATATGATACTTAACATGCTCACCTTTCAGTAAAAAGAGCCTAATTACGATTCCTAACGTATTACGATACACTGAAGCGAGAATAGAGTGAAGTAATGAATTCCGTGTCGGTTTTTAATTGACCCCTTGTTTGAGAGGCAAGTATTTTTTTTAGTTGTTAACGAGTATACATAGCTTGATTCTTAATGATGCGTCAATTAGAATACCTGATATAATCTGTTATAATGTATGTTATAATAAATTTTGAAGGTCCATGGTCAAAGTCAAAGTTCAAGGTCAAGGTAATCCAAGATGGCCGCCGTGACGTCAGAGATGGACGTGATGTCATAGCTCGGTCAGCACCACACAAAAAACCCTGAACACACAGCTCCAGCGCCTGACGCCTGGCGCAGAATGCCCTATTCTATACTACTCATTTCCATTCCAATCGACTTCCATTCCACTCACGAATTTTTCACTGCTACCAAATGCCGTATACTGAAAGATACGATGTTTAAACACCAAAAACTGAGGTCCTTCAATAAGCAAGAACAAATATTTGGATATAAAGAGAATCATGACTTGCAAAATTGTTATACTCACCAGTGATGAAACGAATGTCAATTTTTAGCCTTTCGCGAGTGCGAATGTCAAGATTTGTCACCGATATTCTCGAATGCGAATGCGAATATTCAGTTTTTAAATCCTGTCTTGGCGCGACTGATGCTCGTCCTAGAGTGCACTGCCGGTACTAACGGTGAAGCCAGCACTCATTTATCACCGTTTTCCTCTTGATTCCGAGAACTGCCGAACTGATCCGAAATGATCCGATCGTTTGTTTGTTTATGTAACGACAGCTCGAAAACAGGATCAAGTGAATTTTGAGGTTATATTATGATCAGTGATTTGTTAAGGTAATTAAATCTAATTCTAGTGAAATAGGAAGTTATTTTACACTTTCCGCCGCTGAACGAGCTAGATGCAAGCTGTGTATCAATGAAAATTCAGGATAAGGAAGAATTTAAATGGCTATGAGTAATCACTAAGTCATTCAAGTCTTGAAGTCTACGCATAAAACCAAGATTTATGTGTTGATAAAATGTGAAAAAGAAAAAAAAAATGAAGTTTTCCTTGGCATCGTCTTCCCAACAAATTTATAATAATTATTAAATATATAATATTATTAATTTAATTAATAATAATTAAACAAATTTCGCTTCAGGAAGGTGTCTAAAATCCAAACAGTCAGAAAATTAATCTGCAATTTCTTCCACAGTTTTTGCCCAGTGTTGAACCCCAGGAGGCACAAAACAAGACATTTTTTTTTTTCAAAAAGTCGAGAGACGTGATAAACGTAAATATTGTTTTATTTTCAATATAATTGAGACAAACATTAATACTAAACAGGTTCTCTGGTTCATACACTTGGTCTTGCAGTACTGTTTTACTCATGAACGACTGACTTTATATGAACACAAAATAATACAAATTTACACACCTACAAATAAAAGATTTACACAACGTATTTAAATGGCCATCACTTAAAATATTTGTTTTCCAAAGGCATATTCTGAAAAACATAATTAAGGCCTTTTAATATTATAATTCATTTCAAATGGGCTTTATATAACATTGAACTTAAGGCCGTTGACTGGTTGCCAAGAACTCCAGTAAAATATGAAAAATTGCCTATCTAAATGCACGGATGTATGACAAGTAGCATCTTCTGAATTTTCAGGCGAATTTGGTCGTACAATCCACCTTTGTCCCTCCAGGCTAATGACACACCTTGTCGACCCTCGTCAACACAGCTGGGTGCTTCACTAATGGGGATTATCGTAATCCCTTGTTTGAAAAGAGTAAAGGAAGCATCTCATGCTGCTTGTCCTGGGGCGAGTCGAGGTGTTATGGGAAGCTCAGGAAAAACAAATGGTGGAATTTGTGAATTCAATAATTTAATTCAATAAGTTATAGATATCAAAATGCTACACAGAATTTAAAAATAAATACTTTGATATTGCGAACTCTGTAAAGTGGTACATATAATTAAGTTTTCACAGTGCCATATGTGTTTATTTTCTCTTGCTTGTTTGATAAACATCTCCGTTGAACATGCCTGTAAAAAGCGTCGTACACATTCTATGTGCGACATCATTTGAAACTAGAAGGTCTTTTCAAAATAACACCGAAAGTTCGCGCAGCGACATTTAGGCCCTACATAGTCTGCCTGCCGATGTTGCAGTAAAATAAATCATAAATAGTAATGGAAGGCAACGCATACGTGTATTAATTTATGTAGGGCCTATAATTGAACTTTTCAATTAGCAGTTTTTTCGTTTATGCAAAATCTAAAGAAAATTGCCTACATGAAATGTTTATTCAATTAGTGGGGTTTTTCTTTCGGTCACCATTCGATTTATATGAATAATGTAGTTGCCTTGAGTAAGATATACCTAGGTATTGTTTTTCTTTTTGCTTTGTGGCATAATTAATTTTGTATGTCTTGCTATGATGTGTGATATCCACTTTATCAGTTTTTATGCCACGCAGGTGGCATGGATTTATCACCTAATTTCCTGTCTGGTTTCTTAGCATCTTTCGCATTTGACCAATCATACTGCAGTTCTCTATCTAAGGCGCTTCCGTGATCACTATAATACTGTACTCGTACTTTTAACAAAATGCAATACATGTGAAATTTCCAGCATCTGTGAGATTGAAAGTAATTAATGTGGCATTAAGGTATGTCAATACTAAATTACCACATATAATTATGTAATATTTGGTGTAATACACAACAAAAAATTATTGAAAATAATTTTAAATTTTATTTGACTTTAATTGTAAATATGTCACACGACTGTGGTATTACAGTTGTTTATAGGTGCCGCAATGTAACCTCAACATTTGTGTAAGATCTACTGGCTTGGATCTACTTTAATGCGTATTTTGCATCTTCCGATTGAAAACATTTTCTTGTGGTAGTCACATGGCATTTCCTGCATGGCAATACTATTGTTAACGTTTGGCGGAATTATACATCATTGGCCTGAAAAAATATCTAAACCAGAAGCAGATATACCACAAAGGCTGAAATTGCCATATGGTGTGTAAAGCGTGAGTGAATATTCCACCACTGATTTTTATAAGTTATTACTGGTGAAATAATCGTGTGTGTAAATAAATATTCAAACACTTCCCCTATTTGTTTAGTCCGTAGGCTGACTTTGTAGAGGGAATGAGGATGGCTTAGTAATCAAGCAACATCAACCTGACATTAAACACTCCCATCACGCTCATGCATGTCTCACGAGAAACACGCACCCATGACCCCACCCTCCGCCAGCTGGTGAGTCTTCTACAGCGAAACGTATTTCAGCACTGTAATGATCCTTCTGACACTAGCAGAGATGACTAAAAGATCCGTAATTTTCTGTACCTGAACCAAAATCTACTTCGTACAAATTCCCACCAAACGTCACTTTAGATGAGCACGTACGTACTGTGCTGTAAATGTTATATTATTTACTATATTTTTTCATAACTGGTCATCCAGATATTTTTCGTAAGCCTACCTGTAAATAATAAGCGTGTGTAAGTATCGTTTAAGAATAAAAGTAAAGATCAGTACTTAACTAGTCCATATATATATATATATATATATATATATATATATATATATATATAGGGACTAGTTGAATAGTTGAAGTCGTTTACCTTTTATTGCACATTATAGGCAATTAACTTCCGAAATTTCGAATTGAATTCGAAGTGAAGACATTGAACAATGAAGCCTTCCTTTAATCCACAGTCAAGTGAATGGCAACGTAGTTAGTTTGGTTACATCTTGTTGTTGTATATGTGTACTTGAACGTGGGGAAGGATACAAATGGGCAGGGACGCACTAACTTTCTTGAAGACTTACGACGAGTGAGCTACATATCAATATCCTACTATTACAACGGCATTGTTCATGTTATAATTTGCTATTTGAATATGGAAAAACATCGTTTTCTAACTTTACGTGACAAATGAGACTTCTGTTAATCAAATAATGAGTGTACTAAATTAGTGAAAATACACAAATTAAGTGAGTATTTTTTTTTGTCTCGTGAAAAACAGTTTTAAATATTTAATACAATAATTTATTCAGAAATGAGCTGCCCTAAAATGTTATACGGACGGAATTGCGATTATGCAATAGCACGGTGCATTTCAAAACCACATATAATAAATATGGGCAACTGTGTTATCATCGTATGGTTCAGGAGAGTAAAAAAATAATTTGCAAGCTGAATAAAATGTATAGTATGCAGCATACATATAATCATTGAATATTATTTTAACCTTTTATCATGATTATAATTTCACAAATATATATATAAATATATATAATTATGTAATTCTAATAAATTTGCATTTATACTGATATTGTAGATACACACATTTATTATACGCGCATACTTCAAAACGGTTTCGAAGGTCACCATAATGAGCAAGAAATTTCTTCGCTAGTAAATTTCCATTTCGGTGAAATTCTTATGCCTTCGAAACAAAATTAAATACGCCAACGTATTACAAAGTGTGTTAAAGTATTTTTAATTTTTTTTCATTAATTTTTCTGTTAAAAAAATTACTGTTCATTCCTGCAAGAATCATAAATCCTTTCTCTTACCACAGACATAATCTGAAACACTTGCACGACCTAAGACAAATATTTGTACCTAGTAATCGTTATTCCGAAGTCGGCAAAGCCTGAAGAAATCTACTTATAATTTATATAAGCAAATAAATTATTATTTTATATGTGATTTGGAAGTCATTACGTTAGTGTGTGGCTATTATTAATTCAGCAACAAGCCACAACATGTTGAAAATTGTTTTTCACAGAATTTTTTTTACAGAAGCTGATCAGAGAATGTGCGATGTAAAAAGGAGAGGGAGAGAGAAACACGTAGGCTTTTTAATTGCGTTATTAGTTACTTTATCTATTGATAACCTTTTTTAGGCATTCAAAAACAAACATACCTACAATATCTACAATAGGCCTACATATATGTACATACAGTACACGCATATCTAAGCTACACATTACCTCCCAAATCACATCAAATACTTTTTGTTCTTGTTTTATGTTTGTCAAGCTGCAGTTTCTTCTTTGCATCTTGAATGTATGGCGGATCTTTGATGCTCAGCCCTCGAGCTCTCCGCGAATGTAAAATGTCTGAAGTTTTGGAAGCATTTTACTCAACCAAAATTCTCTACTTATTCTGACTTCGTCGATCAGTATACCTGTAAAATAATCCATTTTTTTAATATGAAGATGACTTGTGTTATGAGTGCAACTGAAACATACACGGGACTTGCAATTTATCAGAATAATAGCTGTTAATTGTGATTAACCAAAAAAATTCAAATATAATAATTTCATACTATATATTGGCCTACTATAAATTGGGTAAGCACTTTTATTTTTAGATTGAGAAATATAAATTAAAGTTTAAGTGAGTTGTTTTATTATTTGTATGGCGTTATGTCCAAAAGACTTCACTGAATCAAAATTCCCCATTGCATCAAACTTTTGTCTGATTAGATATTCACTTATTTTAATAGGCCTAATAATAATGTTTGTGATTAGTTTCGTGAAGTAAATGCAACATTAATTCAAATATAACAACTCTCGTATAAATTATATAACTATAACTTGTTCTACGTCCTCAGATAAATTATTATAATGTATGTATATAATGTAGGCATGTGTGTATTCAGTAGCGTAAACTTATATTGCCGAAATGAAGAGCGATGCGACGCACATATGGTCCCGGTCCTACATTTTACTGTACACTATAATTATACACTCTTCGCAATGCTGCAAAATATTTACAGCAATATAAGTTATCGTATATTAATATATATATTTATAATATACAGACAACTGGAGCAACGAAACATTTACGTTTAACGTTTGATCTCGTATGGGTAAACTTTTTTCATCCTTTTTTTAAATATGAACGCAACTGAGCGTAATAAATAATACGTAGTTTTCTGAATTTAGTTATTAACAATACTTGCTTTGCGCAAATAAGGTGAAATCATTCAAGCATTGCAAAATAGTTTTCTCACTGACCCTACAATAACAGTTATGTATATGTTGTCAGATAACACGCAGGCCCAATGTATTAATGGTTTTTAAGCAATTTTTTTTATTTGTCTGTACGCTCTCTCGCCGATATTGCGTGCGTAATCACACTTAATCTGCTAAATATAATAAATATTTCTTTACTAAATAAGTATACGAATTCGATAGAGGTATTTTAATGAATACTACTTACTATGTTGAAGTTTGGAAAAAATATCCTACTTTACCGGTTCTTAGTTAAAAGCTATGACTATATATATATATTTTTTCAGATATTGAACATTTTGTTTACCATATAATATTATTGATACATGTTTTCAATCATATTTAAGTCCACGACGTGTAGATAAAGCAGTTAACGAATGTTATCCTGAAGTTGTAATAACTTTGGCTATTCATTATAATTGGTTTATAATCAGTGTCACACAAATTGCACACACAGTAAATGACATTATTTTATTTGCATCGTCAGTAACATGGTAATATACACTTATAATTTGGTGGCCCACACTGAGGTGAAATGGTATACCAGTTTGCAAAATCTGTTTTAGGGTCTAGGATTCAAACTGAGTATTTGTCAAGAACGAAGGCGGAAAATATACCAGAGTTTCGATGCCGTGGTGAGTCACGATCTACAAACTGTAAACAGCTCTAGGAAGGCATTCGTACATCCCCCCTCCCCCCCAAGGCACCAAGGCAGCTACCTGACAGCTTGCCTCCCTTCCTGCCCCCCTCACCCATCTATCCATCGCTCATCTAAGATATTTGCCCCTGCCAAATTATTTCAATACAACAAATATAATATTATAGCTTTCCTATTACAGATAGAGACATGCGGTCTGAATCTTTTTTGATCTGAATAATTTGCAGAATATGCCTTAATATTCATTTTATATATAAAACGGGCAGCCTGTTTGCAATAGAGTATTGAAAAATGAACATGTCATTTAAAAACTATGTGAAAATGTTATTAAAATAATGGGTATTAACGCAAGTGTATACCTGCATTATCTGCGTTTTAGTTTTTATTTCACCTTTTTATCTTTTTTAGTGCATACATAAAAGGTAATTTAGTTAACATTGATTTTCCTATACTGGCAAGATGCCAGCGCCCGACCATCCAACAGCCTTAACTAAACACAATGGCTGTCATTAATTCACACGCAGAAAAACAAGTTCTTGACAGTGAGAAGAATTTTTTTATTATTCTGTGCTGGGGATCTTTAAAGGTTCCACATTGTTATTAGAAATGAACAGAAACAAGGTGTGATTCCGTCTGAATATAATTACGTCAAATTTATTAAAAGAAAGTTTATAACAGTTATCAAAAAATATACTTAAACATACAATATCAATTAAGTACTTAAACAGATCTCAGGTATATTAAAAAAAATATAAGGTTCGACCCTGAATTCAATTATAATAATTTTCATTTACTAAAAATACTTAAACCAATAAAAAACACAAACATATTTAAATAATCCCAGTATTTTCAAAGTTCAGATGTGACATTTATCTGATGAACTTCGTCTGACGGCGTAATTTAGGATAGTTCAAAAAAGGTAGAAAGGTACAGTAACACCGGAGGTCGGGGCTTCGTTTCCCGGAGATCACGCGGGAACATGATGCCAGGGCGCCTGTGTGCTGTGGAAGGGAGATGAAAATGCCAATTCGGCGTCCGGCTCTCGGACCCTGTCTGGAACAGTCCGAATCAAAACTGATCAGAACTTGTACCCAGACAGTACAAACTGGGCTGAGAATTCCCGGAAAAGTTAAGAGGAGGTTGGGGAAAGTCGCGGATCGTCACTCACCAGACAGGGAAGTTGGCTTCTATTTTCTGATGCGTCGCCAGCCAGGAACTGTATCCCGCGAATACGCGGTTGGCGCGGTCGTTTCTACCATTTCAAAAGAAATAATTTAAAAGAAAACTAACTATCACACTTTGTACTATGCAGACGGACTAAACTACATAAAGAAGATTATAGGGATAGCATCCCTTATTTAAGCGACTACATAGTCGGTTGCGGCCGGATGGAAGTCTTGCAGTGTCTCGCGAAGAACCGCGTCTCGTAATTAAAAGTAAAGGTTCTATCAAAAGTGGAAAAAGGGGGGGGGGGGGCTGGGAGTCCGGACCGAAAGGTTCCGAAGTTCCCCGAGTGGGCATCATAAAAAACTCTGACTAAGATGTCTTGAAGTTGGTAGCACTGGCCGACCTTAGCGCTACCTGTTGAGGGGTGTCTGAAATAAAAAAGAATCGACTCGCCCAAGGCATCTGCTTTAACCTAGGGCTAAAGGGCGCAGTATGGTGCTGTGCTCTGGCGGCCTACAGGGTAAGTTGGCTGGGTGGTTAGCGAGTTTGCCGCTAGATATCGTGGGCGGTTCATCTTGGCACACACATTTTTTATGCAAGTCGTCCTTGGAGACGGTCGCTGTCTGCTGGGGTTTATGACCGGTCATTTGTCTTAGGCGAATTCTTAGAACCGAGAGGGAAGGGGGGTGGACAAAAGCGCAACGACGCTGGGAACTGGCGTCCATGACGTGACTCCAGGGGAGTGAACCTAATACGTATTCGTGACGGTAAAGGCTATGGTCAGTTCGCCTCTGAGATATGGTAACAGCTCGTCCAGAGATGCTGTATGCAGTTATAGTCATGAAGTGAAGTAACGTTACAGGGCTGGGACGTGCCTGTAAGCGAGGGAAATGTTTAACGCTCTGCCAACAAAGTCTTAGATCTGCAAAATATCCTATAGGTCTCTGGGAAAGGTGCTTCAGACTACTGGCACAAAGTTTAACTAAGGGGAGTACACCAGCCTAACAAAGAGTTAATCGCCCTTTAGTAACTAAATTATTAAAAAAATAAAATTTCCAAAAAAATATTTTAAAATTATATAAAAATAAAAATAAACATGTCGGAATACCAAATTTCCGGCAAAATTCTCACAAAATTGATTCACTGTAAACTATTTACAAAATTAGAATCTGAAAATTTATTTCTCTCAGATTATGAAAATTATTTATAGTTCATATGCCTCCTTACTGAAAAAAAGTTAAGTTAATTTTCAATAATGTAGTAACAATATTAATAGTGAATGTGCTAGGGAATTCACATTTTGTATCTTATTCATTTGTTTAAAATGTTCGCATGGATTTTACAAATGCGAATGAGAACATTCTTTATATCACTAATACTCACATGCTCTTCATCACATGGGAAGAAATAACATGAGAATTTTATGCCAGAATTGCTTTGCCATTTTATTAAGATTGTAACAAAGCACTTTATGTATATATATAATAAATGGTAATTGCAATAAAAATTTGTGACAGTGTTGCATGTATTATATCTTTTTTTTTTCCTCATATAAAAAATGCACTATATACATATGTCTGACTTCATGTTATGCCTTACACAAAATTGCAAAACTATGCATTATGAATAAATTAATTGAAAAGTCCTGCTGTAAAGAAAAATAATAATATAAACAAACAATTTTTTGTTAATTGGGAAAAAAATAATAGTTGAGGAAATAAGTTAGTTATCGCATGGAGGTAACAGGAAAATACGAACACCAGATCTTTTGTATCTCAGTTCGGTTCATCGCACAATGACACGCAAACGGACACGGATCTCCCGAAACAAGAGTTTCTTCATCTTCACCCGGACTGAAGCAGACCTTCAAGGATTAGCCCAGCAATGCAGAGATCTTCCCGTTTACGTTACTCTTTGCGACCAGTAGTAGAAGCCGAGTATTTGTTGGACGCGTTTGGTTATGTTCTAAATACATTTTTAAAAAAAAATAACATAAGAATATCTAGTGCTCTATTAATACTTATTCGTATATTTTTTTTTATTATATATTTGTTAGTTTAGCCCGTGCGAATATCTCGTACCGCAAAATAGATTTTTTTTTTTAGTTAAATAAAAAGTTCGTTACAAAATGCAAACTCGATGATGGCCATTTGTTATTTTTTTTTCCATGCATTGTGGAAGCAGCAGAATGTTCGGGGTAGGATCTTTCCACGTTCCCGTGCAACTGAAGAACCGGCATTGAAGTCACTGTCTACGTGGATTCGTTTGTTAAGGAAAAAGGAATTTTTTGGGCAGGGGGAGTAGCATCTGTGGACCCCAGGGACGGCTGGAAAGCGCGCGGTAGGCGGTGAACGGGTGATTGATGGTGGATGGTGGGGGGGGGGGGGGGTCGGCGGGTTGGGAGCTGCTACTGGTGCACCAGACTCAAGACGCCGTCGTGCTTACGGCGGACGCAGCAGTAGTACTCCCGCGAGTCGCCACTGAAGGCCAGCACGCGGCAGTCCCCCTTCGGGAAAGACAACAGCTTGTCTGGCGGGCCTGCGAACAAGAGTTCCCGTCCAGCAACACGCGGGGCCTAAGCGGCGGGCACCAGTGGGTGGCCTGACACGGGGGGGCAAGGAAGATCCTTCAAATTCTGGAGCCTTCTCAGAAAAAAAAACCCTCTCCAAGAACAATATTGATTCCATCCTGGATTTGTTTTTCCAGTTTGCCACAAGACGGAATCCACTTATAAACTCTCTCCCAGTGTGACACTTTAATTTACAGACATTTCTATTGACAAGTATAAGCATTTAAAAATATTTAAAAAAAAAGGCCAAAAAACTTTGTAAAATGTAGCTTGCACGAATCATACGGGTTTTTTTTTTTTCGGAGATCGTGAAAGTATGCGTTTTACTCACTTATTTTTCTCTATCGGGAATTTAAGCTGATCGCAAGGCTGTCGGTTGTTTTACATCGTTGTTAGATTTCAGTACCTGTTTTATCCAGCGTCTGTGATGACTGGAACATAATATGTTCCTAAATAGTATTAAATTCCTTCATCAATTGATGTACACCATCCAGTCCGAAACACACACTTGCTGCAACCTCCACAGTAGTTCGTGAATGTCACTTCCATTTCAGATATCCTGTTAAAATGTATTAAGTAAAAATATACAATGATCATTTCAGTTATTGAGTTATTATAAATGTTCATATTTTATCATTAAAATGTAATGAATTCCAATATTATTCCAATGTGTAATTTCTTCTCCCTGTGATTTATACGGGATAATAAATTCAGTTTGAATTTTCAAAAAGGTTGAAAACTAGTGTTTGCACTAATACTGGTTTCGGACATTACACGGGAAATATCCCTTTGTGTTTTCCAAAGCATCCAATAGTTGATGTTAATTATAAACAGTTCCCTTAATAACTTCACATTATTAAGTGTTTATTTTAAATAACACACTCAAACAAAATAAAGTCAGATTGTTAAATATTTGATCATCCTTGGCATGGTTTAAAATATTTGTACTTGAATAAAACATCAAATAAAATATAAAATAATGAGCTAATTTTAGTAATAAGTGCTCAGTATTTTCTTGAAAAACGTATTTCATATATGCAAAAACAAACCACAGCCATTTGTTGTAAATAGGTTATATCTTTCTTGTGGTGTTACAAACTATTTCTTGGCAACTGTTTTCCGAAGTAATCTTTTGCAAATGGACATAACATTTTTTGACGTGATAACGTCTTATAAATCGATGAAGGTCGGCTGCACGCACGATAAATTTTCACGTTCCGCCTGAGCCGAGCTTGCAATAACCGGCCAACCATCATGCGAGAAAATCTATAATATCAAACAGGTTAAGGTGGGCTTTTTAACTAATTGTTCGAACATATTATTTAAATTAAATTTACAAATACAGTAAATAATATTTGAAAATTAAAAAGTATGCAATTTTTCATCAATATTTTTTTATAACGTTATCACGTAAAATTATCGTCCGTAAACCGACTTTACAGACAACCCCCCCCCCCCCCCCCTTTTTTTTTCATCCTGTGCTGTCACTGTTTCACTACCGATCAACCCGGGGTGTTTTACTTCCGCAATGGTTTAGTATCTGGATCTCCGGGACGGGGAGACGGTTTTCGTGTGATGGTTTGAACCCAAGTGGGAACTCACCGTCCCGATTTTCAAGATGGCGGCCGTAACGAAAAGTGCAGCTATCTAGAATCCAACATAGTGGACATAGGGTAAAGTGTAACGATAACATTATACTCATTCAAGATGGCGGACATAACATAACAAGCAACATTTTTAAAATCCAAGATGGTGGGCGTATGTGCAACGATTTTTTAAAATATTTTTATTAAATAATTTTAATTAATTTTTTTATCAATTTAAAAAATTTTCCCAAATTTTTAGCATTAAAATTACGAATTTTCAAGATTGCGGCCTAAACGGAAATTTTAACGGTTACGTCGTAATCCAAAATGGTGGGTGTGGTGAAAGACATTTTTATTACTTTTTATTGAGAATTTTTTAAATATATCAATAAATTACTGGTTTACTCTCGTCGGGAATCTAACTGAGAACAAAAATCGATTAAGTAACTAAACATTTCAAGTAGGCTATTATTAATTTTTTTTTTAATATCTAGCATTAACATTACGGATTTTCGAGATGGCGCCGTAACGGAAATTGTCACAGTGACGTCATAATCCTAGATGACGTCAGAGGTTTATCGAAGACTATAGTAATGGATGCTTAAGCCTCCTTTAGGATTTCGTGTTCTTTCTAAGGCAAAAGTCTTTTGAGGTTTTTCGAAATCCAAATTTTTGAATTTTTGAGGAAGAAAACGATAATATTTCCTACGAAAAAGAGAAAAATTTTATTTTTCAAATTTTTCGAGATTTTTTGTTGGAATTTCCCCCAAATAAACTGAACATTTTTGCGAATTTTGGGCAAATTATGGCTAATTTTGGATAATTTTGGAGATCAAGGTTATGGTCATCCAAGATGGCCACCGTGAGTTCAGAGGTAGGTCGGTCATTGACCCCACCACAGCCTGAAGCCTGTCCCAGCTCCACCATTTACACTCTACTCAAGTTAATATCACAACAAAAAAAAAATACCTTTAATTTAATAGTCAGAAAATTGTGTTAAAACGAAAAAGGCGTCAAGGTTTTTTAAATTATTTGGCTCTTCAAAGCATTAAAAACTAGGCTTTATATTAAATTGTTTTTCAAAGAAACAGTTACAGTCAAATAGATACATTAAAAAAAATTACCTGAACCATTTTAACATTATAACACTAAGATAATACATGTATATTTCTTTGTTTTTTTTAATAAACGAAAATAAACAAATGGACTCCATACATATGTCGGACTTAAAGTTGTGGCATACATGATAATGAACAACCTGGCACTATGAATAAATTAATTGAATAGTAATATAAACAAACATTGTTGTCAGTTGGGGGAAAAAAAATTAGTTAAAGGAAATAGGTAAGTTTTCTTTAGGAAGTGACAGGAAATGCAGATCAGATAGCTTGTATCCCAGTTTGCCTCGTTGTTGAATGACACGTAACCGTAAACGGATCTCATGAAACGGTGTTTCTACAGTTGGAGACGGACCTACGGATTAGCTCAGCAATGCTGAACTCTTCCGTTTGCGTTGCTCCGTACGACCAACTGTAGCCGATTGTTTGGTAGCCATGTTGGTTTATGTTCTAAATACTTTAAAAATAGTCACAAGTACAAGAATACCTTGGTGTTCATATCATAACTTTGTTGTGTGTGTCTATTTTAATTGGCAATTCAGACCGTGCTATGATCTCTTATAATATTGTTTTTTTAATTCGATTAGTATTTTGTTAACCTCGAAATACAACCATCTTTGGTTGCAACCTTTTTTTACGTCTCCGTGCATTGTGGAAGAGGGGCAGACGCGATAGTTAAAGTGTGACCGGGAGATCCGTCTCTGGTTACGTGTCGTTGAAGAATGTGCGTTGATGTTACAGTCGCCAGCGTTACACTTGTGCGGGTTATAAAAGAGGGGGAGGGAAGCGGAAAGGATCTGGCCGCGAGCCAATCCGGATGGAGCACGCCTAAGAAGGGTGCCAGGCGATTGGCCGCGCCGGCACTGGCTGAACAAGCGCGGTTTCCAGAAGGGGGGGCGTTGGGGGTGACAGCCCCTCCCGAGACCAATTTTATTGATCATTGTATATTTATGTTTGCTTAAATGTTTAATTTTCATATGTTAAACTTTTATCTCATCAAAAAGTTGCATAGAGCTGCTAAGGTTCTGTATTTGACACCTGTAATTTGTAAATAATATTCCAAGGCCAATATCTGACAAGTTTCATTTTTTCTTTTTTGCAACCGCGACTTTTCTTCGTGCGATAGCCCCTCCCGAAAAGTCGTCCTGAAGCCGCCGTTGTGGCTGAACGGCGGGGCTGGCCGGCTCCTACTGGGGCGCCAGGTGTCGACGGCTGCCGACCTCGTCGTTCTCCGGGCAGCAGTGGTAGTCGGGCGGGTAGTCTTCGGGGAAGGTCAACACGCCGCATCCCTCCGACGATATAGACCGCGGCGCGGCGCGCGAGCCTGCGGCACAGCACGGACAGCCTGTGGCGAGACGGACACAGAGTCCTTCGACGCGGACATGCGGACGGTCGTTGTCCGACAAGACCCAGAGGCGGCCCGTCGGTGCGAGGAATATCCCCTTCGGAAGGCCTTTGTCCGAAACACACATGTTGCTACAACCTCCACAACAGCAATATAAAAAATTTGATTTATTTGTCCATTTTCGTCATTTCAAATTAACAATTTATTTAAAACAATGATTTGATTTCAGTTTATTTCTATAACTAATCGGTTTTGATTATATTCAAACAAATTATTTAAATTAAATTTTGCAAACCTGTAAATAATATTTGAAAATTAACAAGTATGCAATTTTTCATAGATGTTTTCTTATGACGTTATCACGTAAAATTATCGTCCGTAAACCGACTTTACAGACAACCCCCCTTTTTTTTCTTCTGAAACGTCACTTATCACCACCGTGCAATCGGGGTGTTTACTTCCACAATGCTTTGAATATGGATCTTCTTGGCTAGAGATTTTTTCGTCAGACCGTTTCTAACCGAAGTGGGCACTCACCGTCTGGATATATCGGGCAGCAGAGGTACCGCTGCGGGTCGCCAGGCCGGGTTTTGTAGACGCAATTTATCCCGTTCCTGTTCACTCCTGGGAACAAGTTTGAACAACTCTCTGACGAAGGACACACTGCTATTATTATTGGCTCTCGCACACGGCCCACCAGTTGTGTCAGTCATTTAAAAAAAATACTATATAAAAATGTTAATGTACCAATCAGATAGCACTACAGTACACAGGTAGCAATGTTTAAAATATCAAAATATCTGTTGAATTTTCTGGCTTTAAACATTTTGAATACACTAGTAACCTAGGTAGTAAACACGTATTGCTTTGTAAAGAGAACCTCATGCGCCATCTTTATCACCTGTAAAAAAATCCTTCTAGGATCCATTTACAGAAAAAATTTTAATGAGGGTACTGACTGATAACTCAACGACAATAGTGTCTTATCCAGGACCTAATGAGGTAATTCTCTCAGGATTCCCTACTAATAAATTATTACTGTAAATACATAATAGTGTGAGGAATAACTTTAAACTCACTGTTCATACGTTTGTGATTTAAATCATGAACACATTTTGACTGCTATTTCAGTTTAAAAATATTGTGCTGCTTATAATTAACTATCAACATAAAATAAACTTTGAAGAGTAGCATACATGCTTGAGATATATTAACATAATATATAACATTAGGAATGAATAAAATATAAAAAAATAATATACATTTTTTAAATTTATTGTATGTGGATCTTCTTGTCTGTTTGTTAATATACTAAAACTTGGGGCTAAAATTATTAAAAATTGCTTGATAATAGCACTATATTGATTTACGTAATATTTAGGTAAATTTTTATCCTGAAAAGTTACATTTTTCAACCATATTCACAATAAATAAATTATTTTCACGCGTCGGTCGAAAACATTTCACAATTAATTACAAATTACACGTGAACTAAGTCTCTGGTGTTTCATATCTTACACCATTGAAGTAACTCTCTATAGTTCTGACTTATTTCTAGTGTATCAAATTAACTGTAATATAAATACCTAAGTCATCATAGTAGTCATATTGCGTGTACTGACGTTGATGAGGCACTCCATACGGTCTTCTGGCTGTACCAGAAGTGGAGGCCACGCACAACAGCAAGGCGGCAAGTGCCGTGATAACCTGCGGCTGCATGCTGCTTCCTGTCGACAGAACAGGCATTCGAGCACAGTGGAGTCATTGAAGGTCCATTCCTAGGAATATACACACCTGTCATGGCGACTCCGTGTTTGATTTCGTATCACCCTACCATCAATTCATACCTCTAACATAATACGATGTAAGGACAAAGCAAATTGTATTTGTTTTCTTTCTTTCTGAAAACTATATTGTTTAAATTATTAAATATAAAAAATAAACTATAGATGCTGCATGCTTGACGAATCAGTAATTGAAACTTTTTTTTCATTTGCAGTACATTTTAACTTTTAAAAACAATCGGTAGAGAAATGTGAAAAATATTCAAGTTTAATATATTGTTTTGTATCAATGGCTATCAAGATATATAGGTTTATCACCTGTGAATAGTTTTTTATTCTGCCATTGACAGAAGTATGGTGCTAAAAGAAACTTGAATTCAGTTTTATTTAGTGCTTCTAGGTCGTAGGATGATTATGTGTTGAAGTAGACCAAAGATTTCTAAAACGCACTTAAATTCACGGAAATACTGACCGTCCTATTGTGTTATATCCATGTTGTTGGCTTGCTCGGTCATGTTTGTGGCATGTGCAGCTGAAGTCAGTCAAACAAGGCAGTTTCATTTATTGCTACAGTCCATTTGTCGACTTCAGGCGATTCAAGCATGAATTTACAAATTGTCCAATAGAAAGGCACAATTGGAGGCTGTGTATGTGCTGGTTGGCTATTAAACAAACAATTACTTCTTTAATTTTCAACTGGAACATAGTTTATATCATTAAATTTCTTAATTTTTTCGGGTTTTTTAGTTTGTATTAACCTACAAAATTTATATATTCCCAACATTTTTTTTTACTGCCTTTCGAAATATAAACGACCACGAAAACAAAAAGAATAGCAAGAAAACCATGTGAAAAATACTGTTGTAGCATATATTTCTTAGTATTAACATCTCAGCATAAATTATTTAAGTGATTAGGTTCGCAATGTCAAAAGTATTTGACGAGTTCAAATGTACTAAAAAATCGTATGGTGTAACTGACTAAGTCTTCAGCTTTAGGCTGTGTTCAATTATGTATTAAAAAAGATTTTATAAACAGGAATTTTATGTCAATATAGCTTTGTAAAATTTTCTGGAGTCGCCTCTTGTAGAAGCGAGAGGCGAAACAAAAGCATTAAGATGTCCACTCACCAGTTGTTTCCAGCGAAGCGTTGTGTCTACTGGCTTGGTCGTTGCTACGAGTACTTCCTTATATACTGCTAGCTCATTATTTTTACGGGCTACATAAACGTTTAACAAGATGTTCATACCGTGCTTGTGGTAGTTTTAGATAAGTTTTATCTCTCACTCAATGTGAAACTAAATATTCTTTCCTTTCAGTAAAAGAGCCAATTTCAATACCTACGCATTAAGTTACCCTGCAGGGAGAAAAGAGTGAAGTAATGAATTCCGTGTAGGTTTTAAATTAACACCTTTTTTTAGAGGCAAGTAATCTTTATGACATTGAACGAATATACTTAGCTTGATTATTATATATACAGGAACTGTAAAATTTGATAGCATTGGTTATAAAAAAAAAATATTTTTAGTCTTTCCAGGTCGAGTTGCGTAAAGGTGGTATCAGTGGCGTAACTATAGGTTTTCCTGCGCTTATGGCATAACAGCAAAATATTATCTTGCATATGTTTCTTTTATGTATAAAATTTTAGTCAAATTATTTCTACTCCTATGTAATTGTTAATAATTATTAAAATGAAAATATAAAAAGACATTGTACAATTTTTTATTTTATATAATTATGTAGTAGTTTGTGTTTCGAAAACCGGGATATTTGATTAATGACCTCAAAAACTTTTAGTCTACTTAAAAATACTTTAATTCGAATTAAAGACACAAAAATTTCCCATAACTTAACTTCAAACTGAAAACAATTGGAAGGAAAATTAAGGACGAATTTGAATGAAAAATAAAGGAAACGAGTCTTTCAATACTCGCCACTGTTGTGCAAACATGTAACCTCGGTAACAAGAACATTCATGTGATATCGTTAAAAATACTAGTAATACTAAACTCAAACACCTAAATTTCAGTATAATTTCTAAAAAAAAATAATAATAATGCTGAGCATGATCTAAATGTATGAAAAAAAATTCTTTTTATAGAAAAGTGCTAGTTTTTTTTTTTAACCTAACTATAATTCTGTTTAACAATATGGTACTATTGAAATTTCTGGGCTACCCGAACAACAGGATTACCAAACGCTTCGCATACAAACGCCTCAAAGCTGAACCTGTGACATTTCCCCCTAGACCACCTGAGTTATCTGCGCCTGCATTTTTTAGGTTATACTATTTATAGGCATTTAGGTTGAAGTTAGAGTATGCGCCATAAAAACAATGAAATAAGCGCACATTACTCAAAGAAAATTTAACAGTCTGCAAGTCCATGTACATGAATGAATAAACTGATGCTAAAGCCACGAGCTGAAGTCGTCAATATGGCGGACACACGTGTGGCAACTTACACCTGTTTATATTAACTTTCGTGAACCTCTGCGGATGTACTCAGCTTATTGGAGGGGTCAAAGAAAACTTAATAGTGGGGAAAATATACTACATTTTGTAAACTTTAATAGGTATAACAAGATATAAAAATAAAATTTAAAATACATATATTTACTAGCCAGAAAAAATTGTCTTGGAACAAACATGGCTTCAAAGATATTTAGTTTACTTTTCTAAATAATTTCCAAACTCGTCTCTTTATGTAGTATTTTTCAAACTTAAAGTTGCAGTACAATATATACATTAAAAAAATAAACACAAACGTTTTGAAACACTTATTATTATATGTATAAAAATTTGTTGCGCCTCTAAAATATGATGAAATCTGCGCTATCACTACATTTCAGTGTTAACTAAGAGTTGTTATAAGAGGTCTCTAATGTACTTTAACAGTTGTGATTTTTTACTTTTCGTCCCTATAAAATACACTATAAAGTATTAAAGGATAGTGTAGTCTTATTATAAAGAATTTTTTTTAAGCTATGCGTGGTGTAAATTCTGAGATATTTGCGAAAGCATAATATATGGATGTATCACTCGGGTAGGCAATCTTTTCGAGATTTCTGATGGGAAGCCTTCTTTTCACAGACGAGAGAGCCACAACCCGAATTTCCCCGAAGTTCATTTTTTTTTTTTCCGTATCTTGAATGTAGCTATCCTAACCAAATAAACCGTCTACAATGTTTTCAAGTATTTATAATGTAGCAAACCTAACCTAATTGACCATTAGTATCATTTTATCAACACCGCCATACCTATATATTTATTTACAATGAACAAAAAAAACCGAAGATGCACGATCAGGCGTTTGGCTCTCTCGTCTGTGAAAAAAAAGGATTCTCATTTCTGATACTTCCACAGTTGGCAACACCGTTTTTACACATATCCGTTCCAACAGACTTCCTCGCGAAATTACTCCTACCAAATTCCGTAACCTGAGAGCTAAGATGTCTACACATAAAAAATAATTTAGATACTTTAATAAGCAAGAACAAGCATTTAGATGCTACGAGAATCAAGACTGGCAAAATTGTTATACTCGCCAGTGATGAAATGAATGTCAGTTTTTAGCCATTCGCGAATGCGAATGTCAATATCTCTCGCCGATATTCTCGAATGCGAATGCGAATATTCAGTTTTTAAATCCTGTGTTGGCGCGACTGACGCTCGTCCTAGAGTGCACTGCCGGTACTACCGGTGAAGCCTGCACTCATTTATCACCGTTTGCCTCTTGATTCCGAGAACTGCCGAACTGATCCGAAATAAGCCGATCGTTTGTTTGTTTATGTAACGACAGATCTAAAACAGGATCAAGTGAATTTTGAGGTTATATTGTGATCAGTGATTTGTTAAGATGAATAAATAGAATTATATTGAAATATTGAGTTATTTAACACTTTACGATGCTGAACGAGTTAGATGCAAGATGTGTTGCAATGAATATTCGCGAAAAGGAAGAACAACAGCGGCTATGGGATATCATTTGAAGTCTATGCATGAAACCAAGTTTTGTGAATTGGACAAATTTGTAAAAGAGAAAACAGGACGCGGTTAAAACACTTGCTTTGTGATATTATTCCCAAAAAAGTTATAAATATGATATTAAACAGATGTCGTTTCAGGAAGGTGTCGAAAAAAACGAAACAGTGAGATGAAAAATCTGTAAAGTCTTTAACAGTTGATCATTCAATAAGTCTTCGCAGGATGACTTGCCATTTAATTTTGTGGAATGCGTTGGATTTCAAAGACATAAAGTATCTGTGTCCATCATATTAATTAGAATCTCGTCAGTATTTTATTTCATTTATCTGCCAAAAATTATACGATAAAGTACCTAAGCCAAAAAATACTGATTGTTGAAGTCATTTGAAAAAAGTAATTTTCTAGCGTCATGTGGTTGGATTCTTGTTCTGGAGTTTCGCTGCTGAGTTTTATTTGCAAGAGATTACAGAATAATTTGAGAGGAAATAATTGCGTTAAAAGCAGAGGTGTTTAAGTACAGTTGCCATAGTGGAGAAAATAGTTGTCATAAAAATAGAATTTATCTCATTATCATGGGAATCACCTCAAAGGAAATGTGCAATGTATAGTTTGGGGTGCAAGACCAAAGTTTAATAAAGCCATTTTCTTATAAAATGTTCAATATATTTAAGGAAATTCGGGTGGGTACTGGGTACCAAGTTGAAAATATATTTTAAACGCAAAAGTGTTAATTAAGAGAGCTGAAAATTTATCTAGGAGCACATTATAATATAATGATTGCAAAAATAATAATATTATAAGAAAAAAAAACCTCATTATTTTATTTATTTATTCAAAACAATGTTGTCAATTTCCCCGTTCTACTCCGAGCATGAGGCAGAATGGGGTGGTAAGGAAAGCAATTATAAAAACTTAAATACTACTGGAAATGAAGAAAAAAACATTTTTCTCTATATTATTTAATTTTAAGTGCATTTATAGGTTTAACTACATTTTTCATCGGTTGTGACTTTTTCTTAAGCCTATTCACAAAATAAACACACTAGCACAGCCTCATCATTTTCGCTATCATTTCTTGCACAGGAACATGTGTGCCCATTTTTTGCACAAGGAACAAGCGACACTGAGTTCGAGTGAAATTCACCGAAATATAAACATTCACAGTCATAACTATCCTCAGAATCACTTTCGTTAGTTTTGGGTACGCTCTTCAGCTCCTTTTTTTGACGTCAATACGTCTTTAAAATTGCTTCCATAGTGGGAAGCAATTAAAAAAACGAATGATAACAAAATCGGGGGATACAGTTTGGTGTTGCAGCTATGTACATATCTGTCATCTCCATCCAAAATTTAATTACTACACTGGATAGCTAAAGGATCAAAGAATTCGTTACGCTAAGTGAGGACTGTGACGCATCGCGCGTGGTGGAGGGAGAAGTGCCACCATTTTGAGGTAATTTTGCTGCGTTTAGAGATTTCCATTTAGTATAAGTAACTTTTGACTCGGAGAAACCACGACGTTCGTTAGAGTTTCAATTGTCAGCTCTCGTCAAAATCTATCGATTGCATATATAAAACATTAGTGTAAAATAATCACAGTGAATATAACTGGTGTTAAAATAAAAAAAAATGATTAAACATTCATAAAATAGCGTATTTTATATTTTTTATAGAAAATATTACCTGTTACGTACATGTATTCACGTAAAACACACGGCCGTGTCCATGACACAGTCACACCCCATTTTTTGTTTCTTTATTTTCAGCCCATGGCTTTTGCACCAGAGGTTGCTTCGAGTATGCGAGCAGATTAAGTAGATTGTCTCTTAAGTAATCCATTGACCCAATCTTGACCTGCTATTCCATTTTTAAATCTATGACCAATGCCATTTCTTACAGCCAACTGATAAGATTAGCTACGCCAGTCTTTCATTGTAAGACCGAAAAAACCTAGCCTCCAGAGTGGATGATCATAGAATAACTTACATAAATGCGTTTTTTATATTTCCCAGCAGTTTTCTCAATATTGTAATCAGGGTTTTCCCTTCGTTTTCAACGTGTCTTTCCAAAGTTTACTGGGGAACATCAAATTGGTTCGAAGCCTTCAAATACCTAGATTGGCCAGAAATAAGCACCTCGACAGCATTATTTATTGCCAATTTATTTATTTTTTCTTATAGTCTCAGACTATTCGAAATAAAATAAATATTAGGGGCTCACTTAAAACGATATCTTGGTTAAAAACATTGCGGGTCAGAATGGGATACTTCCCCATTCCTCCCCACCCGTTCTGCCCCAGGGACTAATTTCAGATTAACGAAAAATATACGTAAACAAACTTCTTCATACATGAACCTAAAAACAATTAGACGTACTTCAAGCTTGCTCTAACTATAGTTGTAACGTAATCAAGTAAGCATACCTTACCTTGGTCACGTATACCACATCATCAGAAGTTGCAGTACAGAAGCAAAAAAAAAAAAAATCGCACCACGAAAATTTCACGTACCAACACTCAATTAAACTAGACTAACATGGCTGACATATTCGAGCGATAACGGGTTGGTCTAGTTCTACGTATTTTCGCTCTCTAGCAGCACCTTCTTGACACCGAAAAAGTCTAAATAATTCTGCCCCAGTATCTCATTGTGCTCCGAGTTCCCCTAATGTGCTTCACGCAAAAAAAAAGTCAAAGTGTTTAAAAAAATAGGAATTTAAGTGCAATAAACTGTCGCTGCTTACCATAGCAAAATACAAAAAGATGGCTCCACATTTTCATCTTTCAAATGCAGCTTAAGGTGAGCTTGCAACTGTACAGCAAAGGCTTAGTAAAAAAAAAAACCTCAATATTATACAAGAGTGAAGCTCTAGAAGGAACTGCACGTTTTCAAAGTATATTTTTCGATTTAGTATTTACGCATCCGCAAATAATAATTTTCCTCAACTGGCTTCTAAATAGTGCATGACTATAGAAAAAAAGTATTGGTTTATTAAGACCATTTGAAGAAGTAACCAACGAATTAAGTGCAGCAAATGTTTCCGTATTATAAGTGATTCCGTTAATCGCCACTTTGGAAAGAATTCTTAATGATCTTGATTCAGACGATAAATATATTGATGATATGATGGTGATTTGAAAACAGGAGCTCAATCGATAATTTTCAGTATAAAAAAGGAATTAGTTATTGTCACGGCGACTTTCACTGACACAAGATTAAAAAATCGAATTTTTCAAAAACATGTCGACTAAAGACTGTATCATACAGCATACTTATTTTATATTTGCTTGGAGAATGTCAAACAAACGCACCTTTAAGTTCAAGTGTTCGAATGCAAAGCGAAGCAGATTAAATTAAACTGAAGTATCTGGATCAACTAAACTGGTATCTTTTAGAACAGCCATGACTTTATTTATGGACACCAGTGTCAGTGAAGGAAAAGATAAATGTTCTATTTAAAATGGTTATCCAAATCCTGTTCAGCTTTTGATTCGAAAAAAAATGTTACAGAATACTATTAGTAGAAAACGCATGAAAAAAAATATCGACCCTCTTCATGGAGGAAGTTGAATAAGTAGAAGCACGGGCTTATTTTTTCCTATAGCAAGGAAGTATTTATTCGCAAGAAAATATTTATTCTCACCACTAACGAGTATTTCTAGATAATGTTTGTTCAGTGTTCCTGGGCTTCTTTATACACAGCATCGAAACAGACTCAAAATAGGAAACACTTCGTAGCTTTTGTTTTTGAAGTTCTACTGGGGTTTGATTATTAAATTGTTGTTGGAAATTTAAAAATAACGAAAAGAGAATAATACAATATTTGTTTATTTTTGTCAATTTTTATTATTTTTTTAATAAATTGTTTTTATAATACTAAAAATAAAAGTATTGGCATAAACTTCAGTAAGAAAAATATTTTTTTTGTTTGTTTAAATAATTTTTTTAATATCCTAAACAAAGTTAAAATTTAAAAAAAAATTAAAATAATGTGTATGTAAAGAGTGTTTATAATTAATTTAAGAAAATATTATGGTTTTGTTAGTTTAGATTATATATATTTTTTTTGTTTTCTAGTGAAAATTTGATTTTTTACAATACCAAATCTGACATTTATTACCTTTACCTAATGTTAAAATGTTGGCTGATGAAATTTATAACTGCAATGTTACCTAAGTGAAAAAATTAAGTTTTGTTAATAAAGGAGTAATAAAAATGCTATTATAATAAAAATGCTAGGAAATTCATATATTTGGTTTTTAATTAATTTTATTTTCAAATTTAAAAAAAAAATTCTGATATACATGTTCTCAAAATATTCGCATAAATTTTGCAAATGTGTTGTCGAATATTTGTAAAATCAGTAATACTTAACATTCTCTTCATCACATAAAAAAAAAGCGAGAAGTTTGTCAGAATCGCTCTGCCAGAGCATCATAATTTGTAATTCACACTTCACATAACAAAAAAAATGGTAAATGCAATAAAAAAAATTCAGACGGTGTTACGTGTATTATATTGTTTATTTACTCCTCAAATAAAACAACACGGGTTCTGCACACGTGTCTCGCTTATGAATTTATGCCTAGCAAAAAAAACAAAACAAAGTGGAATATATTAATCAATCGAGTGGTCCTGCTGTGAAGAAAAAGAACAGTAATATGAAGAAATACTTGTTGCTTGTCGAAAGGAGTAGGTGGTTAGTTGAGGAAGTGTTAGTGAGAGAGTTGGTACACGGATCTCGCACCTCGGTTGTCGAGTAGTGTGGGAAGAGGGGATAGAGTTGGGGAGGAGACAGGGGGGAGGGTTGGAGAGGGGATAGAGTGGGGGGAGATAGAGAAGAGAGGGGCGTGGTAGAGGGTTTAGAGAGGGGAGGGTGAAAGGGGGAGAGGGTTGGAGAGGGGATAGAGTGGGGGGAGATATTGAAGAGAGGGGCGTGGTAGAGTGGTAAGGGTGGGGAGGGGATAGAGGGGAAGAGGGTTGGAGAGGAGATAGCGGAGGAGGGGGTAGAGGGGAAGAGAGGGGATAGCATGAGGAGGGGAGATAGGGGAGAGAGAGCGGACACTAGACATGGCGGACAGGGTATTGGGCCGGGGGAGGGTGGTTCCAGACGGGTGGTGGCGGGGGCATGGTCACGGCCGGAGGGACGGGGGCGGGCGCCGGGGGAAGAAGCCGCGAGCCCTGCTGGCCGCCCAGGTCCGCGGAGATGCTGGTGGCGCAGCAGTAGTAGTCCACCGGGTCGTAGGGGAAGTTCTTCACCCCGCAGCGCACCATCACGAGACCCCGATGACCTGCGGACACGCGCGACGTCATCGATAAAAATAAGTTCATCAATAGAATTTCCAACATATTTGACGCACGAATGGAGTTACAGTTACAGCCATGGCGTACAGAAAAAAAAAATTATATAAGTTAATGTTTGATCAACAGAAAGCTGGAACATTTGATATCCGACCATAGGACAAATAGCAAACCATGTGATATAATATTCTGAACCAAAACATTTTTCACAGATTTCCAAGCCGTTGAATAACGAAACCTATCGTGTAGGTCATTCTGAACTATTATTGACACGGCTCGTCCAACAAATTCTTCTGATCCAAAACATCAAGCATTCAAATAATATTTAACTGCTGATGGAACACGTTTCGCACCATATCATTTTGTTCCTGATTAAGTATAACTTGCGATTTCTTTAATCTTTCAGGAGAATTATTCGTGTATTTGTTTAACACTCCAGTTGCCGTGTTTATCTTCTCTTTCAATGGTCCTTCATATTATTATTTTTTTCCTTACACTGTCTAACCCTGTGTTCACAGAGGGATCCAAAGTCTTAGTTACAAGTTTCTAAATTACAAGTTCCAATATTCCTTTGGCTCTACGTTCAACTTTCTACTTTAGATCCTTAAACTGCCTGCCAGCGGCGGCGCGCGACACAAACAGGATAAAAATCGTTAGTTTTGACACCTTGTTATTTTTATACATTTGCCACACAGTCCACGGCCTCATCTAAGAAGCCATGCCCTGGAGCTGGTTTAGTGGATTTATGTACACTTCAATTTATGTAGAACGATGCGTTGTTTAGAAATTATCTAGGGATATTCGTAAACTTACGGCTATCTTCGTAAATGTACGGATAGCTGAGTTCACTTACTTTAAACATGAATCCAAAAGAATATATTAGGTATATTAACAAAACTAAAAAAACTCGTTAAGTCTACTGTAATAACACTCTCCTTTTGTCCATGTGTGTGTTTACCATTGTTTAGAAAGAAACGTACAACTCGGTAGTCAAAATACGGCGTACTTTCTACGAATATTCGGTTAGTTGAAATCAAGAATAACTTTTCGTTTATTTGAGTTAAATTCTTCGTAGGAAAAAAAGCCGTACATTTACTGTATTTTTTATCAGTTTAGGCGTATCGACTCGTCACCATCCGGTTCAATGGAGACGACAGGTTTAGTATGAGAATGTAGCGTTGATGAAATGTAATGCTGGGAATAAGGGAGAATCCAGGGGAAATATTAAAAAAAAACTTACACAAACAAACATCTGTCCCTGAATCACTCGCGAACTATAAAGGCACGAAGGCTTCGAATCTGGATCTCCTTGGTGGGGGGCAGTTTCCATCTGACCTTCCTCCGCCGACGCGGGCACTCACCGTACGGCGGACTAGAAGATAGCGGGCAGCAGTAGTAGGTCTGCGGGTCGCCAGGCAGGGTTTTGTGGCTGCATTGCATCGACAGCGCGTTCATATCTGGGAACATGTTAGAAACACTGCACTGACGAAGGCCATGCCGCTCAAACGCCATCTTGGTGGATTTTAAAAAAAAAGGGGGGGGGGGGGGGGGAGGTTGTCTGAAAAGTCGGTTTACAGACGATAATTTTACGTGATGGACGCCGGCTACACGCACGAAAATGCATGACTCATTGTCACGTTCCGCCTGAGCCGAGCGTGCAAGAACCGGCCAACCACCGTGCGAGAAAATCTTCCGTAATATCCAACAGGTTAAGGCGGGCTTTTTTTAAAAAACTTGATTTATTCAACCAATTTCGTCATTTCAAATTAACAATTTATAGACATTGATTTGATTTCAGTTTATTTCTAGAACTAATTGTTCGTGATTATACTTGAAAAAATTATTTAAATTAAATTTTCAATAACTGTAAATAATATAAGAAAATTAAAAAAGTATGCAATTTTTCGTCAATGTTTTCTTAGGACGTTATCACGTAAAATTATCGTCCGTAAACCGACTTTAAAGACAAACCCCCCTTTTTTTTTTTTGAAGTTATAGGTACTTGTAATGCGACTTCCAACAAGGTTGCGTTAAACGTTTAACGCTACCATGGAAAATTATTTGCATGCAATTAAAAACTATTTTTTAATTTTGCCAAAGAAGTATAACTTCTCACGCGCGTACCTAAGTACACGCTCCTTCTTTTGTAAGTGTGCCAGATCAGCCGTTGCACGCATACAAACCTGCGCCACCGAAGTAATTGGGGTAGTCCGGGCTCTGGAGGTATCGTCGCGCCCCGTGAGTTCTGCGGCCGGCGACCGAGGCTAGCAGCAGCAGCCACGAGGAGAGCAGAATCATGACGCGGGTCTGCATGTCGCGCACCCTGCCACATTCCAGCACAGCGAGTCCATTCCTGTCCACGTCCTTGGAGGTACACGGGCCTGCTCGGCCCCCACTACCGAGTCGCATCTCTCAACATGATCTCATGCACGTGGCAGGTGCGTGACCTCTCCAAACAATCTCCACAAAGCCCTCGCAAAATCATAGCTGTACACCAATTACCTACCCCCTCACAAGACTTTTTTTTTCCACAGAGATTACAAAAAAGAATAAATCGCGAAATCTGGTGACATAATATTTTCAACCAATCAAAAAAAAATACCTTTGAAAAAACATCAGCCAATCATAGTGCATGGCAACAGCACTTCAACTAACTCCAGAATCCTTTCTCGTGGTTATTGAATTTCTCTCTCTTTCTCTCTCTCTCTCTCTCTCATTTTTATACAACTGGCCAAATATTGCATCAGCTTGTTCAACCAAAGAATCATGGAAAACAAACAAAAATTATGTGAACGCTCATTAATGAACAAAGCAAAAACAAGTCATCCTTAAAAAAGTACGTAAAAGCACATTAAAACGTATCTAACTATATAAATAGGTAAAAATTTGCTGTCGCACCGGTGTTGAAAAGAGTTATGCGGCGTGAGTATCGACTAAATATGGGCGCCACCGCGTTGTTTAAGGGCACGTTCAAGGGAGAAACGTGTTAATCAAAATTACAATTTTTAAAATTTTTTTTTAATGAAAATTATACTATAAGGTGCTGTCTGTTCGATGAAGTGTTTTTGCCCAGTATAGAAATTAGTCTTCAAATCTGCGGAAAAATAAAGTGGAAAAATATCTGTGTTTCATTTATTGTTTTGTCTCGATGGGTGATAAAAAATATAATATATATTGGTTTCTCACTCCAATTAGTTCTTTAGTCTATCATCGACAGAAGTCTATAATTTCTCCAGGTCGTAGGTTGATGAAATCTTGAAGTTGATGTAAGATTTTGACAACGCACTATAATTTACTGAATTGTATTCAGGCTAAGGCTCAGTAATGGCGCGTATGACGAAGCATTAGCTCCTAGCACAAGGCTCGAGACGAGTGTGAAATCACAACGTGAATAAGCTCAACTGAAAACGAACTGTGGCGCATTCTTAGCCCTGGACTCTGACATGCTTATTGTGTTCTCGCCATGTTTCCTGGCTTTTTTCGGCCATTTTTGGTGGCAAGTGTGGCTGGAGTTGGAGTTAAACAAGGCAGCTTGTTTTATTGGTATAGTCCGTTTGTCGTGTTCGAGCGAGCCAAGAATGAATTTACAAATTGTTAGTTAGAAAGGCACATGGAGGTTGTGTATGTGCTGGTAGACAATTTTAACTCACACGTACCTCTTTGTCAACTGCAAATATTTTATTACTGTACATTATTTAATGTTTTAAATTTTTTGTTTTTGCTTTTAAATTTGAGTACCCTAAAAAAATATTTTTTTTTCAAAAATTAATTTTCAACTGTCTGACGAAATTCTAACAAAAATATAGGGATAGAATGATAGTCGTGTGAAAAAGTTCACGGTAGAGCATTATAATTCTTAATACTAACAACTCAGTCGGATTACTTTACGTGAGTATGTTTGCAATTTGAAAATTCTTTGACGAGTACATAGTTATTGAATTTGTTTGGTGTTACTGACTTTCAAGACTTCAAGCTGTGTTTTGTTAATGATTGAAAAACTTTGCAAAAAATTCACTAACCTTGTGTCAACATAGGTTTTGTAAAACATTTTTCGAGTCCACACATGGCAGGTTAAGACTCTTACTGTTTTAGAAGCGATAGGCCAAAACAAAAGAATTACAATGTCCACTCACCAACTATTTCCAGCGACGTAATGACTGCTATCTGGGTCGTTGCTACTTCCTTATATACTGCTTGCTAGTTCAAATTGTTTACGGTCTTCATAAACGTTTAAACGAGATGTTCGTATCGTGCTTGTAAAAAGATTTTGTTCCGTTTTACTGTTTATTCAACGTGAAATTTTGCACGCTGACATCTGAGTAAAAGAGGCAAATACGACACCTGCGCATTATCGGGTTCCAGGTCGATTAGCTTCCAAGTGATAGCAGACACATCACTAGGTTTTCCTGCAATAAACTAACCAGCATCACTACATAGTATAAAACAAAGTCGCTTCCCGCTGTCTGTCTGTCCCTATGTATGCTTAGATCTTTAAAACTACGCAACGGATTTTGATGCGTTTTTTTACGTAGATAGAGTGATTCAAGAGGAAGGTTTATATGTATAATACATGCATAATATAGTAGAGAAACACTGATAATTTTAGAGGTTTCTAATGTGATGTCGTAAATACACTTTTTTTTTTTGCGCTTACATTGGAAACGCTGGCTGAACCCTACGAGATCGATCATGTTGTTGATAATTGTTAATTATCTTTTGTTTTTAGTCGAAAGAATAGTAAGTTAAATATTTTTATTTAATTATCGAAAATCTAAGTTCAAAAAAGAACTTAATAGAATAGGTATTTTTGTTGTTGATATTTGTTGATTATCTTTTGTTTTTAGTCTATATTTATATTTACAATTAGTATATTTAGTATCAGAATTGCACCCGTGCACATTAATATATTAATATATCAAATTATTAATATTAATAAAGAGTGAAATCAAAATTTTAGTAGAATTTGTGTGGTTATTTATTCTATTAGCTTTTAACTACACACTTGTAGTCTGCAAAAAAAATTCATGTGTCCATCTTGCGCTCCCTCTATCCGAGTGCCAGGCAGAGACTGCCTTCCCCCCCCCCCCCCCCGCCCTCATTTAAAGATCCGCTCCTGAGTGGTAGTTTACACCTCTGAATCCAAGATATTTTATTAGAAAAGGGCTTCCCTAAACTTTCAATCTGATTGAAAATTTTTTAATTTGAAATTATATATATATATATATAGATGTTGGTATGTATGGCGTCGATAAACTCCGACACCGTTTGACCGATTGCCATGAAAGTTGGCACATCGAAGTGCTTTTTCATGGAGAATGTTATATGCTATCCATTTTTGTAACTCGCCGCTAGATGACATGCAGCGCATCTACTTCTAAACCGTTCAACCGATCGTCATGGGTAAACAGAAAATCATAGGTCATAGACATACAAATAGCAATTGTGTGTCATTTCTCTATGCCCACCACACTGTAATATAGCGCTATCCATTTTGCTTTAACTTGCGGACAATATATAACCCTGTGTTCAGTTTAATTCAGCAGTGACATGTAAATGTGTCCTATAACTCAACATGAAGCCGAGAACAGTTTATAGGACGGTTAATGACGGTTCTGAATCAAAAGATTCTAAAAAAATTGTTTTGTAGTTTTTTAGTTAGAGATTTTTTTCTTTAAACTATACCATACTTAGACTACAAATTTCCATATTTTACTATTCTATGGTTTTGTTACACAGTACTCAAAAGTCCTGCTACTAGTAAGAATCAAAAATACAATCACTCATGCTAGACGTTTGGAGGAAATAAAATCTTTGCATGAATTGCACGGCAAACTTTTTTAAAGGAATGGATTTGAATATTTATACTGTGAAAATAAAGGCACTTTTATGCTAAATTGATAAATTATTTTCAAATATTACGTATTCAAGCAAGTTTTAAAAATGGTACAAAATTTACAAAATATTTTAAAGATAATGGAATATTTATAATGTTTTTTTCAAAATGAACTATTAAAAATTAATTTTTCTCCTGAATTACATATCTGTAATTTAAATCCCAATGCTAGAATTCAAACAATACCCAGGCCTGTGGGAAACAGTTTGTTCATATATTTTAATTTAATAAAATAATTTCAATCATAATTATTTTTATTTCGAAATTCACAGAATGTGTCTCTCTTACGTCGAAAGGCTTCACCGTCTGTATCACACTGACTAATCGAGCTGTAAATAGTTTTCAGAAATTATTACTTCAATACGAAAATTTACTCAACCCATTGATTTCTTAGAAAATTCTTACCAACTTTTGAGAATATCTCACCAATATATTTCCATGACACGATTTTTGAAAACAAACTCGCCACTTTCTAACTGTGATAGCTATAGAAAAAAAGTGTAGTTTAGTTTTGTGTAATGTTCCAATAATAATTATAGTTTAAATACTGTAATGATAAAGGTAATTTGGTCTCAAATAATACGTTGTTGCAATAACTGGCACGTTTGTTTGCTTCTAGGTTAAAAGGAAAATATTTTTTTAAAGGTTTCAAATGTTCACTCAGTTCTCAAGAATTATACGTATGTATTCAACTCCAAATGTTTTTGACATACCAACAGTAAAACTTGTGAGGATACTTTTTATTTGCAATATGTAACTGTCTTTTCCTGGATCTTTTTTTGTGAAGCTATGGACATAAGCACATAAATTTTATATCATTAAAATATAAACTCAAATTTTTCCTGATTACTAAACTGAGAGATATACATACAAGACCATTTGAGTGTTAAAAGACAGTTGTTGTTATTGTATGATTTCAGAAATCTATTCAGGAAAAACCGATTAAAAAATAAATGGTAAAGTTTTTTATGGTACAATATATAACATATTACCAATCGAGTAACAATGTCATTGAATTTTTAGTATATATATATATATATACATATATATATATATATATATATATATATATACTAGCTGCAGTACCCGGCGTTGCCCAAGCTGAACACAGGGTGAAGGGGACTTTTTACGAAATCAGATGTAGACAGTAATATTGTCTTCTTCGTTTGAATGTCAAGTGTGCAAAATAATTTATATCACTTTCAGATCCCGACAGACGTTGTTCTGCCAGTGGTCTGTATGTAGTCTAGACTCTATAAAGCACTATAGAAAAAAGCTTAAAAATAAGAGATTACTAATATTGAAATGATTTCATTATCTAGCTAATGCTCGGCATGCATTGCAATGCCTCATTCAGTTTTGTTTTGTAATATGTTTGAATTAGTTACACATATACAAATTATTTATCAATCTCTCTAAATATACATATTTCTCTATCTACATCTATATAAATCTATGTATCTCTCTATCTCTATTTATCTCTTTATATCTACATATATACATATATGACTCCCACTATCTCTATCTATTCTATATATAAATATATAATACTCAATACATCTATATATCTCTTTATCTAACCCATATCATTCCCTATACCTCGCTCTATCTCAACTATCTCTCTGTCTCTCTCTATCTCATTCTATATATATATATATAATCACTCTATCTCTGTCTCTATTTATATTTAAATAAATTGTGTCATTTGTGTGCACTTATACAACAAAACAGACGAAATTCCGCTATATAATATGAAATAAACACATTTTTTGAAAGGATTTGTGCTCCAACTATTGCAAAATAGTTATACCGTCTCAGAAACCTTCACGGGCATGCGCATAACAATTCACCAAAATTCCATCGCAATCGGATGAATGGTTTTTAGGAACGCATACGGCACAAACAAACGAAAATTAAAGACATGACAAACGCATTAAACGATGGTGCGTTTAAAATTCAAGGCAACTAACTCTATCTATTGACGAAGTTATGAACAAAACTGTTATGAGCGCCTTTATTTTGCTAGCCGCTGCGAGCTCCACTAAGCGGGCTGGTCTCACCAAATAGAGAAAATATGAATTTGCCAGGCCTTACTATGTGTATGATCGTGTGGCAGACATAGAGAAATGACACTCACTCACTATTTGTATGTCTATGACCTATGATTTTTTTCTGTTACAAAATGAAATTATCACCTTTTCACTCCCTTAGGGATGGAATTTCATATTATTATGTGGTCTATGTGTTAATCCAGGTAATGAGCTCGCTGTAGGCGGGGAAGGTTATTCAAGTGTTAATTGATCAGCTATCGACCAGAGTTGAAAAATATAAAATTCTATTAAAAATTATGGGTTGGTGATAGAAGGGTGAACATTTAGGGTTGTATGTATTTTTTAATGCCACATTATAAAAAACTTTAAAAAAAATTTTGTCAAAAAATTTTAAAGAAAATGTTAGGGGTGGACAACCCTTATCACTTAGGGGTATGAAAAATAGATAGTAGCCGATTTTCAGACCTACTGAATATGCATACAAAATTTGATAAAAATCGGTCAAGCCGTTTCGGAGGAGTATGGTAACTAACACTGTGACACGAGAATTTTATATATAAGATATATATATATATTTAACAACTAGGGAACGTACGCAGGCCATTCTATTGTTGTGAGATTAATAAAACAGAAACAAAATATATTTTATTCGCTATTATAGTTACCTTTCATGAACCATAATGGTAAATAATCTAAACAGTGCACATCACATGAAAATTTTGATTTTTACTACATGGAAAGGATAAAAGAAGGTTTATTGTGACAAAATAATTATTGTTGCATTTTTATTATCATTTTTAAAAATACTATAACACGTGTGTTTACGTTACTACTCACAAAAGTATTTTCTGTACTTTTACAAAAGATTCCTTTGGAAACCAGTTGCCAATAAGCTTGTCATACTACAAGAAAGATATTGTAACTTTGTTCAACACATGGCTATGGTTATTTTTGCATGTATGACATGCATTTTTCGAGATAATACTAAGTAACTGTTTCTTACAGCATTGGTGCATGATTTTATATTTAAATTTATGTTTCATTCAAGCCAACTGTTTTTCAGCTCTAGAAAAGATAATCGGTTATTTAATAATCAAACTTAATTTTTTGTATCATGGTTATTTATGTGCTAAGTTAATACTGTAAAACTTTTCAGGGAACGGTTTACAAATGACTTTAACTAATGTAGGTACTGGGACAACACAAAGACGCCAGAGTAGGAATCCGAACCCAGAATTACTGTGCAAACTATTTTGCAGTGAGTGATACAGATTGTTTGTGCGAATATGACGATTTACAAATACCTGTAATTTCCCACGAATATTTTTTTTCCGTTAACAAAAACCATATTACAGTGTAGTTACCAACTGAGCGAGTTGTCGCAGTGAATTCACACCCGAGAGGATCCGTGTTTACGTTCCCGTTCAGACATTCTGATTAAAAGAAAATAGCCATTCATGGGGACTGTCAACAGAAGTGAGAACTCAAAACTTTGTTTTTAAATGTATAATATGACATCATTTCTACGTCAAATGTACGTAAGGAAATGATTTTGGTATTATATCAGTACGATGTCAGCATGATAGGTATCATTTATCCTTACATCATTTTTTAGTCACAACAGATATCAGTGGTATGTAAAAATTACGTAAAAATTCACTACCTAGCTATGACTTGCCAGTGATGTCAGACCTGGGTCATGTATTCACGTGGTCAAATTAAGTTCACTTACTGCTACTACAGCATGTCGGTGATGTGAGCTCACAAGATTTTACCCATCCAAAAAAGAGACCGACACGCACATGATACAGTCGAGTATATACAATGTATTAGTGTACCTATATATGCGTAGGCCCTATACATGTACACAGGCCGCTGCGATTCGCCAGTCTGGCTCAACACGTAACTAGCATGTCGGTGACGCGAACCCATAAGTTTTGTCCATACCAAAAATCGCTCAACGTGGCTTAAGAAGTTTTCACTTATAAAAAAAAAACGAAAATAGCACACCAGGATTGCTCAACGAATATTTAACCAGAAGTTCGCCTGAGCGAGTTACAGGTAGATAGTCGGAGGGATATCGAGACTCCTTTGGTTTACTGTACTGGAAAGGTTTTACATGAGCCCAATATGGTTCACCTAAAGATTTAAAATTTATTCAACACGGGTGAATGACACATCAATCATGAACCACTGATTCTCCGACAAGATGTTAGACGCTACACTAGTTAATGATCTGGTTATGGATTTGCACCATACCTGGTAATTAATAAACCAATATGACAATAATTCTCTCTATCAGACGTAAACAAGGTGGCGGCATCGAAGCTGGAGGTCATGACGCCACACTGACAGAAATAATAAATCCATTGGCAAAAGTGGTTGGGGTCAGCCGCCTGGTAATATAGTGGGAGAAGGATATGAGAAAATTTTACTAGCAGCTACAACTGACGGGAAACGAACACAGAAACTCAATTTAAGTATTTTAATAATTTTTTCCTGTTTTTTTTTAAATTCTTTTATAAATATTTTATAAAATTACCCAAACCGGGACAGAACTGAGGACTGCTTGATGAAGACCGACATAATTTTTATCAGTTTATTTTTAAGTTTTAAGAATTTTGTTTAATAAAATTATATTTAGGATTTGTTCGGTAAAAAATGTAATCCATGTGTCATTTTACACTCGAGGTGTCATAATTCAGTCGTCACGATGGTCAAGGTTAATATCATGACCTTATAGGCTTAAATTAATTTTTTTGGTAACTTTAAGCCTCTTTTAGGTCATCTCAAGCCACGGATAATTTTTTATGGATTAAAATAAGAAATTTACTTTCAAAATGGGAAGTTTTCAACGAAATAGGGACATTTTTATTCATTCGGACGATTTTTACGTCGTTTTTGAGGAATTTTGTGGAAATTTTCCCTAAAAATCAAAGATGGCCGATCATTGAACCTGCATCACAACACCACAGCGTTAATCCTGCATACGACTTCTTTATTTTACACTACTAAAAACCACTTGGACGTTACTGGAATTTAAAGTAGAATAATTTACTACCTCTAATCACCATAAAATCGTTTTACTAACATGCGCTTTACCACAACAAGCGAAAGCATTCGCAACTTCCTTGGAATATAGTCTCTGCCGGACTATCGAGAAACAGAACTTGTTCACTTTTAAGGCGATTGGTGCACGGTAAAAAACGGTCACAGGCCCGAAAGCAATGAATTTTGTATCATATGATCATTAAAGAGTCTAGATGCTTATGTGGGTGACTGTTACTATGTAGGGAGGTCAGGAGCTTAGTTCCAGCTCGTCAGTGGCGAGATGGCCTTCATACGGGAAGGGTGTTGCTGGTGGTCGCTCTGCGGCCTGCCATCTAGGAGGAATTAACAGAACCTCGAAGGTTTTATCTCCCTCTTCCTCTAACACACAGCCGATACGGTTCTATCGTGCCCGGAGGAGGGGAAGGTTTAGCAGGTTTTCTCTTTCACTCATCCTTCGCCATGGGGAGGCGGAATGGATTATTTATTTGTTCGCAACTGCGCACGTCATGTGGCTGAGAGCGCACATCTTCTCACTCAACTCACTCGTTCTCTCACACTATTTCAATAAATCTTTTCAAATCTTCAACATCAATACTTTAAACCATTGCGCTTCCTACGGATTAATTATATTTCATGCACGTGCCCGAATTCAGCTGCAAAAAAATAAAACGGGTAGTCAATTTTTTTCTTCAAAAACCTTCCGAAACACTGTGTGTTAAAAAACATTCTGAAAGCCCATTTTTCTAGATAAATGGAAATTCTAAATCACCTATGCCACAAGGAAACATTGTGCTTTAATATTATGTAAAGAAAACACCTCTTAGTTTTATAGTTATGTAAAGGTGGTGTGATATGTTTTAGATGTCGCACCATCTTATCATCCATGTAGAAGAGTTACCCGAAAAGCTAACAAGACTATTGCCATGGAAATTGAAATATGGTTAAGGAAATATTTTTCAAATGTTTGTAAACAGTAAACAACATATAAAAAATCTTATAAATGTAAAATTAAAATACAAACAACCCTATAGCAAATTTAATTTCAATATGAAAAAGTCTACAATAATGTTTACAAGAAACGAAATTGCAATAGCAATACAAAAATATCGCAATTTTGTTACATTGTTAACATATATATTATTTTTAATAAAGGCAATAAAAATGGCATACTCAATATTTGGAATACAATAAATACCTTAAGCCCTACATAATTGCTGCGATATTCACAATAAATGCTTTTCTTAAATATAGTAATTAAAAAAACATCGTAAATAAATTATGAACATACATATTATGGTGAAGGAAAGTGGACACTATCACACTGAAAAATCTTAGAGGGTAGTTTTCCTCATCTTATTTCTTTCTTTGCGTTTTTGGTCTTGTTCGTTAAAATATTTCATGTTCAAATACTTGATACGCATATACGTTCTTGTCCTGACAAAACAGTATATAACTTCTTCTGGATATTTATTTTCAGTAGTTCCTCAAAGAATTTTAGTCAGTGATTCAAAAATCCGCTCTTTTTTGCACAAATTGTTGCCATGAACATTATCAAAACACATTTCAGCGATCTTTATTAATTCCAAAAATTCATTAGTGGGACATTTTAAGTTACCCTTTGATTGTACATGTGTCCAGCTATCGTCCTCCGAATTGAAATCCGTAGTGCCAAGGTCAGGATATTTATTTCTGAAACGATGAGCTATATAGCCAGAAACATATTTCAGCCCTTCAAGAGAAATTTCGTCACTTGAAAGGGACCTGGCCTCTAAATCTAAGTCTATTTCTTCCATGTCAGCAAGATCTATTTCATTTAAAGGTGATTTCTCTTGAAATGTCTTTGTAAAATACATTTCCTTGCACAAAAGTAGTTCTGTAATTTCATTCTGATAAGCACTGTCCTGTTCCATTTCATTTGACGAAAAATCACTTACCAAACACATTTCGTCTGTCTTCTCATCCGTGTTTTTCCGTTCAGCAAAAACTGCTGCAGAATGTTTTCACATTATGTAGTTTATAATTCTGTATCTAAAGTCAATGGGCGACAGATGCGTATTTTGATGTCCCCATACCTCTAATATACGGAGAGAGAAAAAACCACTCTAACACATCTTAGTTCAGTTTAACTGTTAACAAATATTTAGGTTAACAGGTCCTATACATATTTCCGAATGTTTTACTGACTGAGTTATACTGGACATTAATTAAATTGATCGCTGATATTTATACTTTTAAACGAAATTTTGGATTTATCATTTTATGTAAACTCTAATGCGTTAAAAAGTGTAATGCAACACTACACACAGGTAGTGATGTCTAGTGCACTGCCCTATGCACATTAGTTAACAAAAAAATAAAATTAAATATTAATTACTGATAAATAATACCTTGATGTCGTGATACAAGTAACACATGCTTATCTGATATTTATCTCAATTAGAATACGAAATAGGAAGACAAAATAATTAACTGATTTTAAGACTGATTTATTACTTACACAGTACAGTGCATTTTGAAGACAAATGGGTCTTAAGAAGCGAAAATCGTACTCGATTAAAAGATGGTATGGTGTTCGGTATATTAAGGTTTCCCTCAAAGTAACGGTTTCACAATGCTTTTAAGATATTAGTTACATCCCAACATAAGTTTAAAACATTTCTCTTAAGAGTGTGCTTCGTAGCATTAAAAGATGTGCCTTAATTATTTTGCAAATTTATCATTGTTATGGTGACGATGTCAGGGGTTTTCGTAATTGTTTTTAAAAATATAGTACAGTATTAGCAACTACGTTAAGAACTGTTATTTTATTCACACAGAGAAAAGAAATACAAAATGCTAAAATTTTGCGTTTGTCTTTTAATATACTATATAGGTTTGTTATTATATGTGTGTTGTAAAATGTATAAAAATGTTAAATATATTCAACAATAATTGGTAAATATATATTAAAAAACTTTTATGTACGCGAATTGATACTACGTGAAAGGTTTTCAGTCTATAAAGGCCTATTCTATGATTTTTTTTAAATTATTAATTCTTATGCAAACAATTAATAAAATTGAAAGTTTCTTACATTGTCAGTATATGCATAGCATTACAGTTATTCCAAACAATTTTCTACCAGTGTTTACCTAAGGTTTGCATGTTACGTTGGTTCTTCTACTAATACACGTATATTATAAGAGGTTTGTAATAGATTAAATGAGGTAAGTAAGAATTCGTTTTTATAAACGTTGTGTATGAAATTATAAATTTTGAGACGTATAATAACAAAAAGAAGTGCGTTCCGAAGACATATGTCGGTAGTGTTACCCACTGAAACATTATTCCCACTTCAACTCTCTGTAAAAATAAAAGTATGGGGTTGAATGCATCAAAAGGGGTATATAAATAAAATTTGAGGCTTCTTCCTTATTTCATACGCTGGTGTCCCCCACTTATAATTGCAAACAAAAATTTTTCCTCGATATTGTAATTTACTCTGCGTATTCACAAGATTTTTTGGCAGTAAATATGTATTTAATTTTTAAAAATGAAAGCATTCATGTTTCGAAAAAAATATTACAGCGATGTGGGGAAAAATGTTTACAGATACTCCAGTAAAATTTTCAGTTTGATTGTTTTGATAGTTTCGGAGCTGTTGCGAGTTTAGTTTGGAGGATTTTTCGGCCGTGCGAGGCCATTTTGGTTCTTTTTCGTTTTCTTCCAGCGTAGGAAGCAGGGAACAAAAGCCGATACCCGGCTTCACCTCGCATCCTCTGCTGGCCTTCCCTTGTCCTCTCCAGATGTATTACTGTATATTAGCTCCATGAGCGCGACCTTGACAGAGCCTCCTCTCTCGTCATCCCTCTACACCCCATTCTTCCCCCTCCCCACCCGCAGGCTGCGGCCAGCCGGCCCGAGCTCCGCCGGACTACCTGGTTCCGACAAGCGCCGCCCTCAGCGCCACGTCGCGGGGACATTCTTCCCGGCGGCGAGAGTTTTATACGCAGCACTAGAACTGTCACTCCAGAGGGCGTGTTTTGAGTCGGATCGTATCAAAAACAAAAGGATATGAAAATATATACATAACTCAATAGTGTTCTGCCAATTATGTTTTCATTTTCATTTAAAGTTATTCTTTAAATCGCTCCTGAAGTAGTCCAGCAGTGATCAATGGAAATTGTCAATATTAAACTGTAATTTTGACGATGAAATTTTTTTTTCTTACTTTTATGGGTTCAGAAACCTATTCGTTCACTCGTTTCTTGAAATATACTTAAGTTTAACATAATTGTGTGTTTTCTAAATAATTCTGGCTTGGAATAAAAATAAATGCATTTAAAATGACATAACTCAGTAAAATAAGGTTATTAAAAATATCCTAGGTATATTATGTCTTAAAAAGAAGCATCAAAAATAAATATGTACAGTTAAATTCGTTTTGTCGTAATATTTTCCATGCACCAATCGCCTTAACATCCGGCGAGGTTTAAACTGGCTCGCAAACTCACAATCGACACATGACAGCAGAGAATGTAAAATTGCAAATAAGTTTCAAGTAGCGTTATTTCATTTATTTAATCGTCAAGCAAACACGTGTATTACATAACATACATACATAAAAGCCACAATTTTGGTGTGTTAGCGAAAGTGTGCATCACCAAGCAGTACTAAAATAAAATATTTGAAGAGAGAAAAAAAGCCCTGTTGTAAACATGTATCAGTTGGTTTGGAAGGAACAAAAATTGGTGAGTTGCGTGTTGGTCGTCGCAAGGTGATGACGGTGATGCGAGGTTTCGACCAGGTGTTTGCAGACTGTCCCAGTTGTTCAGTTGTTGGAGCGCGCCGCTGCTAGTAACGTCGCTCGTAGCCCGGGGTAGAGATGCCGGGTTCCCGGGGCCTCTTGCGGGGAGCGGGGAGGCACCCGCTGCTGGCCGCGGGACTCGGGTACCTGGTCGGACACGTGGCAGCAGAAGTACTCCTGGTCCTCTGGCGGGAAACTCCTCGCGCTGCACCGCAACTCCTCGTCGCCCGACGTGCGCATCGCCGGGACTTCTGCGAACAAGGGGAGGGGGTGTGCCAGACCCTAACACCCGCACACGGTCACGACCCCAGTTCACGACTGGCCGACAGGGCGTGCCATCGAACAAACCCGGGCCGAGGCTCCAGGAAAAAAGGGGGGGTTGTGTCTGTAAAGTCTGTTTACGGGACGATAGTTTAACGTGACAACGTCATAAGAAAACATTGATGATATGATTGCATACTTTTATGAATAAAATTGAATCATTTTTATTGAATTATCACTAATTCGTATGGATACAAAGAATGAGTGAAATTAAATCTACAATTTAATTTGTTAAATTTACTTTTATTTGTAGTCATTATTCAAATATGTTTATTACTTTAATGAACAGATTATTTTAACTATAACTTTTATACATGTTTGCTATTTAACTTCTTCCAGTCTGTGTTATTATATTAAGGATAGGACGACGATAGGAAAAGTAGGAAACGAATGGGAGTGTTTCAAGTTTAATGTGCCTCGAAATAAGTCAAATCGATGGTTGTTCCAATCGAGTGGAAGAGAGATAGATGCGGCGCAAGCGTACAATGAGCGTAACGGGACAAAGCGTAACAGGAAAATGAGCGTAACGGGACGAGTCATCCTTTTTCCGTGCGTGCAGCCGGCGTTCATCGATTTATTAGACGTTGTCACGTCAAAAAACCCTTCGGGATGGACCATCGCACAAAGAAGGATGCGGAAAAGAGAATGTAACATTGGCAGAATGCAAAAGATAAGCCCTCAGGGAATGCCCGACGAGTTTTATCACACGGCGAAGAAATTCTGGGGGCGTATTTACTCCCGCCGTGAATCGAATCTGGATATCATTGGTGGGAGGCGTTTTTCGTCTGACCGTTCCACCGCAGTAGGCACTTACCCATATGTTTATCCACCGAGCAGCAGTAGTAATTGGTCGGGTCGTCCGGCATGTTTTTGTAACTGCACTCCATCGACACCTTTGGCAGCATCTCCGAGTCTCCTGGGAACAGGTTTGCAACACTCCGACGATGGCTAATATATTAATTGTGGGGGAAGGGGGAAGTTTGGGAATAAGGTCATTTTCTTAAGAAAAATTGTTATAACATACAGTTTATTATTAGCTACTATGAAGCGTGATTTATCACCTGGCTGTCATTATGTAGAAGTGCCTTCAGATTTTGAATTAAATAATTCATAAAAATTCCTTGATGAAATCTGTTACCAGTTTGCCTGGTAACTTCCCCCCCCCCCCCTCAGGTTGGCAATCAGAATTTAAATACGTTTTAGTAGCTGTTTTTCATTACTATTTAATAATTTAAGTAATGCTAATTTTCATTTCTGTTAATTTAATAGTCTGGTTAAAGTATTCTTTATTTTTTTTTTTTATTTTTTTTTTCTGGTTGTAATTTGCGCTTCCCAAACGCTTGCTAAATATTCCCGCTTCGGTTGTTATCGGAACGAGACGAGTGCGCCCGAAGACGTACAAGCAACAAACGAGCAGCGACAGAGAGTGCTGCGGTGCGAACTATTCGGCGGCGCGGGGGCTTGTAAAGTCGCCGCCGACCTCCGCAGCGTAGTCGGATGCACACCGGCTTACGGTGCGAGGAGTCCTGGGTTCGAGTCCCGGGCAAGGCATGGGTGCGACATTTACATGCTGATATTTGATTACCTACGAATTGAAATTGATGATTGCACTGGAACAAATTGACCCTTTGGCCGTTTGGCGTAGAGCTGTAGGCCACACAATACAAAGAAAAAAAGTAATGTCGCCGGCTACGAGGGCGTATGTCCGAGCTGCCTACGGCGGACTACGACGGACTACGACGGACTACGACGGCGAGGAACTCACCCGAGGGATGTCTCTGGACGCCTGCGTCGAGGAGTAGAGTGAGGCTGACGACGCATAAGGAGATTTAAGTCGTTGGGAACGGAAAATACGCGAATTCGGAAGGACGTATTTTAGCGTGGCGAAGCATGCTAGTTGCTTCGAATGGTACAGCTACTACATTTAACAAGTGTAGATAGGTTACCGAATTTTTGCTACGGAAGTTTATATTGCTAGCGAACAATTGTGAATACATAAGTTTCTTGCAAAAGAAAAAAAAAGTTTGAGCTATTATATTATATGGATGTTTTCCGCCTTTACACACATGAGACAAAGTGGAAACGGTGAAATTGGCAGGCCGTATGATTCCGGGAAAATATGAAAATACTGTGTGCAGAAACGGTAAATATAAAGTCTACGAATCAGTGTAACTATTAATTACGAACTATGCGTGAAGAAGATGATTGGTGCAAGCATGCTAATAATTGAGAGTCCATGGGAAATTATTACAGTTGCAGTTACTGAGCTATTTACATCCGTCAAGGTTCGTGGTTTACAACTTGAGTCAAAATCCGTGTTCATACCAGCTGGTAATAATTCTGGAGCGCCTGAGTTCAACGGAGTTCAATCGAACCCTAGACCACCGTATTCTCCCACTCAGTACGTTATACGAACCCCCAACAGTACTGTTTATAGTGAATTTTCCTTACGATAGTTGTATGCTCACTCTATCGCGAAAATTAATCTAAGTGGTATAATTTTTTATGAAAATTTGAGTTTAGCAAGCTCTGCTGACTTCCAAATCAACTTGACTCATAATAAATATGTAACGTAGTCATATCTGTAAACGCTACAAGTATATTCCCAATAAAAGGATATTTTGAGTTTAAAAAATTTAAAATTCGAGGAAAAAGTCATAAACTTAACAACCACTAACTTTCCGATTTTCTTAGCTGTTGTTAATTTACCACAGCTTGATGCAAAACTTACACAAATAATTTTGAAAAACTTAAGCACTAAGGTTGATTTATTTCAAGTGTTTCAAAATAACTATAAAATAAATACCAAGATCGTCAACAACATTGGCGCGGGGGTCAGGCTGGTACGGATGGTGAATGTAGCGCATTCCATACATCCTTCTGGCTGTACCAGAAGTGGAGGCCACGCACAACAGCAAGGCGGCAAGTGCCGTGATAACCTGCGACTGCATTCTGCTTCCTGTGGACAGAACAGACATTCGTGCTACCTGTAAATATAAAAACCGTCAGTGGCTCATGATTTGATTTAACTACGCATTAAAGTCAAATCTCTTACATGGTCTGGAATGCATGCTTGCATTATTGTGAAGTTTTTTTTCAAGAGGTATGGGTTTATTAAAATAACAATGTTTAAAACATGAGTGTATGAGTCTATGGAGTGGGTGTATCTGTTCTAATGATTGAAGTTAAGTGATTATCAATTGGATAGCAAAACAAATAGTAACTATATAAAAGCTAACCTATAGTAATATTATAAATGCAAAAGTGTATTTGTTGGTTTGTCCTTCTTTCGCGCAGAAATGTAGCAACAGTTTGAAATTATTATTTTTTTTACATAGAGATAGTTTGTAGGTCGGAAAATGACATAGGCTATTTATTTTATCCCGGAAAAATAAAGGTTCCTGAGGGATGGATCTGATACGTAATTCTGAAATTACCTCTTCATGCCAAAATGGCTGTACCAAGTGCAATACAAATAGTGTGCGTTTTTCTAAGTCCACCACGCTGTCACATAGCAATATCTAGTAACTTCTTATCCTTATTCTTGGCGTCACCGTCCGTTTAATGGCACTTGCGGCTACTAGCAAACTAAAGGCGCTAATAACAGTTTAGTTTCGAATTTCTTCAGTAAATGGCGTTGCCATTTTATCGTTTGGTGCGTCCATCACGTCTTGCCTCCGTGTTACCTGCCTTCCCACAAACTGGAGCTGAAGACTGCAATTCCTGCTCAAGTTAGCATGTCCAACGACAATAATTCCCAATTAATTAAATTTTATCTCGATTATTTTAATTAAATCAAATATATAATTTTTACTCGAGAACATATTATTATTGAACACTGAGTATTTATTTTATTTTATTTTTTATTTTATTAGCGAGTTATTATCAAATTGGTCCAGTGTAACTGTGTATTTGGGCTGTTTGATAATTTGCTGAATAACATTGCAAATACGAGAAACTTGTGCCAACACAGTATCGTAACAATTTTATAGTACTATCGTGGTGGTTTTTTGAATCCACGTATATTCTACAGAAAAGAAAGTTCAATCATTGTGATGTTCACTTACGGGTAGCTTCCAAGGAAAAGAAGTCTGCTTGCTGGTGATGTCCAGGTAGTCTCTACCCACTTATATACCGGTAGCTCGTTATATTTTTACGGCGGTTCGAGTGTAAAACATGATATCTGTAAAGTATTAGCTAACCACATTATACTTTTTTCAATTAAATGAATATTACCTATTTATGCTCACCTTTCAGCAAATGTTTTAAAACACAAGCTATCGGTATTATCGCCACATGTTTGCATCAAATTACGCTGTGGCGAGGAAAAGGTTTAGTATCGAATTCCGAACAGGGTTTTTATGACACCTTCACAGAGAGGCAATTAATATATCAAATACTTACACTCAATTAGGCAAGAAACATAGTAGAATGACTAATAATAATATACATACATTTATTATTACTTAGAAATAAAGTAAAAGTTAATAAACTGATTTTGTCTTATTAATATTTCAAAACATCTTGTGTTCATTAGGTGTAACAATTGATTTTCTATTTTAAAGATAAAAATCTTGATATTTCTATCTATTAAACATGTCAAACCAAAGTTTAAAAATATTTCATTTATTTTTTAAAAAATGCAATTTTTCGAAAATGTCCCTTTATAAACGTACAAGTTTTCGAAAATGTGTGAAGTAGTGTTGTTTTCTTACAGTTTATCATTATACTTCTAATAGCTATGATGATGAAAGTAATTTTGCACAAACCAAAAATGTTTTTAAAATAATTTACAGCATAAAGTTCACCGTGTAGTATTTATTTTAATATTCAGTAAAGCTGTGTGTGCAAATTTACTAGAATAGTTCGCCAAACGTGACGAACGTGAAAATAGAAGTTTAGTTATGAATTTTTCGACAAGGGAACAACTGCAAGCGCTGGTGGCGCTAGGAGTATGTCACCATCCTACATGTCTGTTCTGTTCGATACCACTTGACAATCTCCTTACGACATACGCTCCAGGTTTTCTACGGTGTATAACGTATTAAAAAAAAATGTGAGCGAGTTTTTCAGTTATCGCCATTCATGAGTAACCTCGGCAACGAAGCATTTTATGGTGTTTTCATGTTGCAAATCCATTTATAATATGCGTTACTTCCGTTACTTCAGATCTTGCGTAGTTTACAAACCCGGCCCTAGTAAGGCCACGTGGCAATGTGTTGCGGACTTGCTGCTAGATTCGCTGCCTGAATCGTAACTGTTGGTTGCCACCAGGGGCGCAACAACAGGGGGACAAGGGTATTTTGCCCCCACCCCCCAACTGAAAGCTTCAAGTGGGGGCAAACGGGGGCAAAGAAAGTTATATGTAATCAATTTTTAGATAGTAAAACTGCTTAAATAGCACCATTTTCCACCTTGAAATACAAATTTTCCCGGGGGACGACGTTGCGCCCCTGGTTGCCACCATCATGCATAGGTAGCAGAGCGAAACAGCTCGAAACAGAAGAAAAATTGAACTATTAGAAACTACTTTGATAAAGGCAAAAAAAAACTAGAAAAAAATACTAAACCTCACGGCTTCAACGTGATTTTTGACAATAAAAACTGAGGTTATCATTTTCTGTACTGAAACTTTGCGGGTATACAGATTTTATTATTTAAACAAAAATCAAAGCACAACTAAAACGTAGTGTTTTAGTTGTTTCGTATTGAAAAATAAATCCTTTTAAACGCAATACGGTTAATATTCCAAACAACGATTGACCACATTTAAAAAAATCAATGTTGCCAACATTTACTTTTGAAAAGTTAACGACTTTCAGATTTTTGGATTGCCTCTAAATCCCACACAATTCTTGGATTTGCAATAAAATAAGAAGGTTAGTCAGTTACAGCATTGATTTACCACTACTTATATTCATTGCTGTGTGAAAACTGGCCATGTGTGAGCAGAGATTAGGAAAGGATATAAATGGAGCATTAGCTGTCAGACGTGAAGCAGTTTTTAACCCATTTGTTTTTTCTGAATTTCACACTTCAATATGGCGGATGTTTGTTTATATTTTTTTACAGCTTTCCTAACCTGCTTTTATTGAAGACTCTAATTAAGCTGTTCGGAAGAAAATTAGATCAAAATAGTACTGTTTAATATGTTCATAAATATTAAAAGACCAAAACGAAACTTCATCATACATGTATCAACATGTGGACTGACATTAACCTCCAACTTAATCTCCAATCCCGGAACATATGATACATTTGTAAACAAACGGCCGCCATGTTGGTGCGTATTGTACCCTGAAATCCCCTTCCCCTTTTGGCTTCATCCCCCTCGGCTAGAATCCGACCTATTGCTCCATCTGCGTATTGCCCTAATCTGAGTGTGTGCACGTGTTGCGCAGGTGGCGTGGATCCACATCGACCGGCAGATGATCCTGACGATCCACCGGCACGTGATCGCGCGCGTGCCGCGCTTCAGCGTGTCGCACGACGACCAGAAGTCGTGGCTGCTGCACGTGAGCGGGGTGCAGCAGGAGGACCGCGGGCTGTACATGTGCCAGGTCAACACCGAGCCCATGATGAGCCAGGTCGGCTACCTGCAGGTCGTCGGTAACTATCTCCCGCTTCTTGCCGTGAACCCTCTGACTGTGCTGTGCTTGTGCCAGGTCAATACCGAGCCCATGACGAGCCAGGTCGGCTACCTGCAGGTCGTCGGTAACTACCACCCTCTTCTTGCCATGAACCCTCATTCTGTGTTGTCAACACCAAGCCCATGATGAGCCAGGTCGGCTACCTGCAGGTCATCGGTAACTAACTCCCTCTTCTTGCCGTAAACCCTCGGTCTGTGTTGTGCTTGTGCCAGGTCAATACCGAGCCCATGACGAGCCAGGTCGGCTACCTGCAGGTCGTCGGTAACTACCACCCTCTTCTTGCCATGAACCCTCATTCTGTGTTGTCAACACCAAGCCCATGATGAGCCAGGTCGGCTACCTGCAGGTCATCGGTAACTAACTCCCTCTTCTTGCCGTAAACCCTCTGTCTGTGCTGTGCTTGTGCCAGGTCAATACCGAGCCCATGACGAGCCAGGTCGGCTACCTGCAGGTCGTCGGTAACTACCACCCTCTTCTTGCCATGAACCCTCATTCTGTGTTGTCAACACCAAGCCCATGATTAGCCAGGTCGGCTACCTGCAGGTCATCGGTAACTAACTCCCTCTTCTTGCCGTAAACCCTCTGTCTGTGCTGTGCTTGTGCCAGGTCAATACCGAGCCCATGACGAGCCAGGTCGGCTACCTGCAGGTCGTCGGTAACTACCACCCTCTTCTTGCCATGAACCCTCATTCTGTGTTGTCAACACCAAGCCCATGATGAGCCAGGTCGGCTACCTGCAGGTCATCGGTAACTAACTCCCTCTTCTTGCCGTGAACCCTCTGACTGTGCTGTGCTTGTGCCAGGTCAATACCGAGCCCATGACGAGCCAGGTCGGCTACCTGCAGGTCGTCGGTAACTACCACCCTCTTCTTGCCATGAACCCTCATTCTGTGTTGTCAACACCAAGCCCATGATGAGCCAGGTCGGCTACCTGCAGGTCATCGGTAACTAACTCCCTCTTCTTGCCGTAAACCCTCTGTCTGTGCTGTGCTTGTGCCAGGTCAATACCGAGCCCATGACGAGCCAGGTCGGCTACCTGCAGGTCGTCGGTAACTACCACCCTCTTCTTGCCATGAACCCTCATTCTGTGTTGTCAACACCAAGCCCATGATGAGCCAGGTCGGCTACCTGCAGGTCATCGGTAACTAACTCCCTCTTCTTGCCGTAAACCCTCTGTCTGTGCTGTGCTTGTGCCAGGTCAATACCGAGCCCATGACGAGCCAGGTCGGCTACCTGCAGGTCGTCGGTAACTACCACCCTCTTCTTGCCATGAACCCTCATTCTGTGTTGTCAACACCAAGCCCATGATGAGCCAGGTCGGCTACCTGCAGGTCATCGGTAACTAACTCCCTCTTCTTGCCGTGAACCCTCTGACTGTGCTGTGCTTGTGCCAGGTCAATACCGAGCCCATGACGAGCCAGGTCGGCTACCTGCAGGTCGTCGGTAACTACCACCCTCTTCTTGCCATGAACCCTCATTCTGTGTTGTCAACACCAAGCCCATGATGAGCCAGGTCGGCTACCTGCAGGTCATCGGTAACTAACTCCCTCTTCTTGCCGTAAACCCTCTGTCTGTGCTGTGCTTGTGCCAGGTCAATACCGAGCCCATGACGAGCCAGGTCGGCTACCTGCAGGTCGTCGGTAACTACCACCCTCTTCTTGCCATGAACCCTCATTCTGTGTTGTCAACACCAAGCCCATGATGAGCCAGGTCGGCTACCTGCAGGTCGTCGGTAACTATCTCCCGCTTCTTGCCGTGAACCCTCTGACTGTGCTGTGCTTGTGCCAGGTCAATACCGAGCCCATGACGAGCCAGGTCGGCTACCTGCAGGTCGTCAGTAACTTCGTCCTTCTTCTTGCCGTGAACCCTCTGGCTGTGTTGTGTACATGTGCCAGGTCAACACCGAGCCCATGACATTAAATGTGCTCAAGATATCCGAGTCTTGTTTGTTAAGAAAAGAATAGATGAATTCTCTTAATTCTCTTGAGTACGATTGAGTAGCCCTGTTTCCGTACCTCGTTATCAAACTATATTTTTAGAAGATTGAAAATGGCTAAAACTCTTGTGTTCAGAGTAACCTTTGTACCAGAAACATTTGGTGGTAATATCGAAAGCACTCAAGGAACTTGCATTATACAATTACCTTCATTTCTCCGCTGTACAATGTTTTGGTAAATACCTTTGTATTATAGTTGGCCTCTGCGCACCAGTTCAGAGCTTTGCGGTTAAAGGAGACACCACGCTAATGACACCCGCCTCACTAGGCAGTCTCCTTTATTTCGCCAATGAAGAAAAATAAATAAGTAATAGGTGTGACTAAGGCCGATATTCCAAGACACAAAATCAAGTGTTTAGGTATTGACGTGTACCCTAACCGTATTCCTGGTGTCCGATAGGACACGGCCAGTCCCTTATATTTTGGAAACGTTTATTGGTTGTCTATCCGTTGCCAATATGTTGCCCAAATTTTGTGTATACGTAGAGCTCATTTTTTCGTTGATTTCGTCCAGATGGCGTATCCACGTCTGGCGCTATTACTCTCATAAAGTCACTTTTGTGACCATCGGGGCACGTACCAAGCATGTTGGTGTGCCAAATAAAAAATTTATGGTAACAAAACTATGCTGGAGTTCATTTCCTAAATTATAATTATCATAACCAGAAACAAATTGCAACTTTAAAAGTACTTGAGAATGTTTAAAAAAGGCAATTCTTATTTTCTTGTGCGACGATGCTGCTATCTCTAGTATTCTTGCCCGTAACATTTGTATCTATGGTTGCGAAACGTCCGCTAGAATGTGTTGAAAACCAGTTTTGTAGCCTCGCGCAGGGCTCCGTTTATTAAAACGGTTTTCCGTTACTGGGACTCGGGTCTGGACACGTTCCGAAACACGGGAGGCCCGTTGAGGTCAGGGTCACTGGTCGTGTCCAAGGAAGTTTACAGAGTCTTGTAAAGTCATCTTTGAAAGATTTGTGCGATGGGAGTGCATGACTTGATGTTAGCTTTTTGGACATAACGTCATTGCTAAGCACACGTATGTCTGTAGAAGAAAACTAAAAAAAAAAAACCAAAAGACAAAAACACAAATTAAGCAAAAAAAATTGCTGTTGTCAACAGGATACAAACACCGCACAATATTCCATAACAAACAACGAAAAATGGACCAACAGAACGAAAAAAAAAAAACCCACAAATGATGACAGTACACAAATATTGAACCCAAAAAAAAAATTCAGCACAACAGTTGAAACGAGACAAAAACACGACAACACGAAAAGACGAAACTAACACAATTGTTTTCCAAAACAGAAGAGAACGAACACCCCCCCCCCCCCCTCCTCATTAATGATGACAGCACAAAAATATTTTTTTTCATTTTTTTTTTATTTTTATTTTTTTAAAAGCTAACATCAAGTGTTTGTGATGTCGCCCCCCTGCAATGTGTGTGCCCGTGATGTGTGTGTGCAGTGCCGCCCAACATCCTGGACGAAGATAGCACCCCTTCGTCGGTTGCGGCGCGCGAGAACCAGAACCTGACCTTGGCGTGCCGGGCGGAGGGCGTGCCGCAGCCCAAGATCATGTGGCGGCGCGAGGACGGCCAGCCAATCAGCATCGACAAGCGCAAGAAAGGTGCGCGCCACCGCACAACCCATTTTTGACGTGATTAACGTGTCTTATGAATCGATGAACGCCGGGAAGCCTATGATGTACATTCTATATTGCACAGACCCGAATACTCACGTTGGCAAGCCTTCTTTTCACAGACGAGAGACCCAAACTCCCAACCGTGCATCTTTGGTTTTTTTTTTTTTTTTTTTTGTTCATTGTAAATAAATATATAACTCATGATAACTATTGGTCAATTAGGTTAGGTTAGCTACATTATAAATACTTTAAAACATTATGGACGGTTGATTTGGTTAGGATAGCTACATTAAAGATACTGTGAAATCATGTAAACGGTTTCCTATCCCTGGATAGCTACATATTAAAAATTTATTTGCTATGCAACCATAAAATGATTTTACAGTATTTTTAATGTAGCTATACTTACCTAATATAACCAACCTTCCACGATGTTTTAAAGTATTTATAATGTAGCTAACCTATCCTAATCGACCGCAAAATTTAATGCCACACCGGTTTATACAATGAGATAGAACGGGAAAAAAACGAGCATGAGCTTCGGGGAACTTCGGGTTTGGCTCTCTCGTCTGTGAAAAGAAGGCTTGCCAACGTGAGTATTCGGGTCTGTGCAATATAGAATGTGGCTTCCCAGGCACGGAAAAAGCATGACTCATTGTCACTTTCCGCCTGAGCCGAGCGTGCAAGAACCGGCCAACCACCGTGCGAGAAAATCTTCTATAATATCAAACAGGTTAAGGCGGGCTTTTTAACTAATTGTTCGTGATTATATTTAAACAAATTATTTAAATCAAATTTGCAAAAATAGTAAATAATATTTGAAGATTAAAAAGTATGCAATTTTTCATCAATGTTTTCTTATGACGTCATCACGTAAAATTGTAGTCCGTTAACCGACTTTACAGACAACCTCCTTTTTTTCTTAAATTTAGCCTTAAATTTTACGTAGAATAGCCTACTGGTTTGTAAATTCACAGGCACTGAGTTTACTTATATTTAACATGAATCTGAAAGAATATCCTCGTATATTAATTAATGTAACGTTATCGTCTTGAAAAATTACGTGATTCGGCCCTGGCCATTTTTTTTTATTATTTTTAATATGACAAACGTAGACATATTTCCCTTTGATTGTATTTTTTAATGTTACTATTTTAGCAAAATGAGAACTGTACGATTGAAATTAACAAGAAAATAACTACTGCATACACTACTATATATTTATGTCACGTAACTACAACTCGGGAGTTTTTTTCTCTTGGAATTGACTGGCCGATGAGTGTGCTTTATTATGTTAAAGAGTGAACACCCTAAAGGTGTGCTGCTAATAACACCGAGTCTCTTCCCGAAGTGAATTTCCTTAAGGCGTGTCTCTCCCCTCGTTAGTGCAATATAGTGGGTGTAAAAAGTCTTCGCGATCATCACTTGCGCGACACTTTTTACACGCATTATGTATCACAACGCTAAGTGAAAGTCTGTTGAAAATATTTGAATATAGAATAACAATTTGAAAGGAGGCATTGAGTTTAAATTTTTTTGACGTGACAACGTCTAATAAATCGATGAACGCCGGCTGCACGCACGAAAAAGTGTCCCGTTACGCTCATTGTCCCGTTTCGATGTGGTACCGTTACGCTCATTGTACGCTTGCGCCGCATCTATCTCTCTTCCACTCGATTGGAACAAACATCGATTTGGCTTTTTCGAGGCACATTAGACTTGAAACACTCCCATTCGTTTCCTACTTTTCCTATCATCGTCCTATCCTTAACAGAATAACACAGATAGGAGGAAGTTAAATAGCAAACATGTATAAAAGTTATAGTTAAAATATAATATGTTCGTTAAAGTTATAAACATATTTGAATAATGAGTGCAAATAAAAGTAAATTTATAGATTAAATTGTATATTTCATTTCCCTCCTTCTTTGTATCCTTACAAAATAGTGATAATTCAATAAAAATGATTCAATTTTATTAATAAAAGTATGGAATCATTTCATCAATGTTTTGTTACGACGTTTTCACGTTAAACTATCGTCCGTAAACCGACTTTATAGACAACCAATTTTTTTTTTTGTGAAATAGCCCTTAAATAAAAGTAGCCTGGGGTCGATGGGGGGGGGGGGGGGGCGGGGGGAAGTGGAGATGCCAACGTGACCACGCAACTGTGTTCTTGCGCGCGGCCGGCCTCACGGGCCGTCGTGAGACAGGTTAGTTTTACCCTACTGAGAAACTGGTTGTTGCCCCCCAGTATTCCTGCCCAGCACGAGCAGGTACTGGCTCACGCGCTCGGTCGAACGACGCGGTGGTGCGAAAAGCTACCTCCCGCGGGATCAACGCACTGAACGCCTCTGAGGCATCACAGACAAAAAGGTTTGTTTGAATCAAACAAAATATTTGTTTACATATGGCCTAAACAAACATTTACTTGGTGGAACAAAATATTTTGGTTAGTTTAACCAAACTCGGTAAGCAAACAAAAATGATTTGTTACACCTAACCAAATATACATTTGAGTTGAAAAAAAAATTTTTTTGGGTCAGCAGAATCTTTCCTACTTCAAAATATTTTTGTTTGAATTAACAAAATATATTTATTTCGCCATATATAAACAAATATTTTGTTGATGCAAACAAACCTTTCTCTCAGTGGCAGTATCCCTTCTGAGATAAAACCTTAATCAAGAGTTCCTGAGCCCGGAAGGCTAATGATGATGACTATACTAGGCGGTTCCGCATGTGTTGCGGCCTGAACTGCTTTTGTTGAGGAAAGTGCGGGGTTGCCAATTTGATATACAAGATCCCTTTCAACTATCAAGGCACCAGAAACGTATTTTAACATTAGAAGCTATAAGTATGTAAATAATATATACATTTTTCTCGTCTTTTAACAACCCTCCCCCCCCCTGAAATTTTAATGACGCAGTCTGCGTCGTTACCCCCCCCCCCCCCCCTTGTGGGCACCCCTGCATTCGGACACAGCGTCCCTTTTGTTTCCGGCGGTCGACCGCGGGTGTGAGATCTGGTGCAGACGCTCGCCCGCTTGTTTGCAGTGAACGTGTACGACGGCGAGCAGCTGAACATGACGAAGATCAGCCGCGTCGAGATGGGCGCCTACCTGTGCATAGCGACGAACGGCGTCCCGCCGTCGGTCAGCAAGAGGATCATCGTCGACGTGGAGTGTGAGTGGTCGCGCCAGCGACGGTTACCAGGGGCGTAGCCAGGGGGGGGGGGGGGGTGTTTAGGGGTTCAAATCATTAATTAATTTCTTATTCATCACTCAAACAAATTTCATATTAAAATTAATAAAATTTTTACCATTACAATATTTAAATTTAAATTCCGAAAACTGCTAAAAAAGAAGCACTATTTTACACCTTAAAATCCAAATTTTCCCGGGGGAGGACTCCCGGACCCCCCCCCCCTGCTTTAATACGAGGGGGGCGCATGCTTCTTAACGCCCCCCCCCCCCCCAATTCACAAATCCTGGCTACGCCGATGACGGGGACACCGGGGGTTTCAGAAAAGACGAGCCTCGGTCGCAGGTTCATCGACGTAAGAAAATTTCTGTTTGAGAACTTACGCACCGAGATTGATTCCCAAGGCTGGCACAGCCTTTAAAGTTGAAGCCGAACAGCATTCAACTGCAAAGTAGATAAAGTACTTAAGATAGAATAACACAACCGGCGTAACATTTGGTCGCTGTCGTAAGGGAGCGTTTATTAATTACGTGAGGCGTTTAGGGGAGGGGGTAGGGCCGAATCTCACTTAGGGGGGAGGAAGGGGGGTCTCGGAAAATATCACGTAATTTTTTTTTCCCCCACAAGAAACAGTGTAAAATTGCGGGTAGACTGGGTTAAATTATGTAAAACATGTTTCTCCGTTTAAAAAAACTGCTAAATCCTACACAATAGTATTTTATCGCTGTTATGCGAACGCTACAAAGTCACTCTTGAGACCACACACAAGTCCCTTTGGACTGAATTTGAATGAATATTCTTTTACGAATTTTAGTATTTCCTATTTTAAGTATTTTACGGTTCGGTTTTCTCGCTGTGATTCTACACTACTGTACGTTCTGTCTTAAATACTAGTCTTAATTGGTCTTAAATGAAAATTATTAATCAAATTGTGTAATTTTTAAAATAAATCCAACGAAATCAAACACAGAAAACGTATTTACACTAAAACTACGCCTTTTGAAAAATATCAAGTGTGGATTGTGGGTGGGAGGGTAAATTCTGACTCCTCCGTTATGCCTGTATGGATGTTAATACCGGAGTACAAACACGCGAAAATGCATGCAAAATATTTTTGATATATTTCATATGTGTTTACATATATTACGTGATACTAAACTCTGAAAACAGTATCTCAATATTAAATAATTTATTTACAAAAATACATACATTTAAAGTTCAATAAAAATATTTGCTCGGAATTCCAATACAGAATGAATAAAGGATTGAAAAATAATCAGTTATATCTTAATCAATGACAGATGATCATACGTCAACAAGTAAAATCTTTTTCTTACCATAATAACCTTTTTTTCAAACGATAAGGATAGTAAAATCAAGAAACAGACAAGGAAAATTGTGATGTAAAAAATATTCTCGCAATATTAAAATTAATTTTGCAAACGGAGTATGTAATTCGCATTTGAAGGTTTTAATAATGGTGTAAGGAAAGTGTTTTATCTTTACAAATAATTCTTATTTGGAAATAATACCTATCTTGGGATATAATAAAACTTAGTTTATATTGTAAAAATATTCTAAATTCTTAAAATATTTACTTTTATTTTCTAATTCAAAGAAAGTAATATTTTTTATTTCGTATAAAAATTGGATTTCATGACTTTATTTTAAATCCTTATTATCTAAAAGTGGTTGTTGTAAGCAGAGATTGTCATTTGTTAAATGTATTTTTGATTATTTTATAAATTTAAAATACTTATTCATATTATTTAACTTTACTTGGCTTTCATTAATGTCATTTTTTAGTGTATCAGTAAACCTTTAAAATATTTTATTTGTATCCACAAAAATTCAAAACGCTTTCAGTTTTTTCTGTTTATTTTTCAGATACCTCATTTTATTGTACTATTCACTGATAGAATGGAAAGCGTTTTCGTGTAAACTGTTTAGTAAAAGTTTAATAAAAATTTTTGTGTAAATTTGAATGTAGTTTTTAAAGTTGAAGCTAGTTTAATGTGTACTAACGGACCTCTACAATGTTACGAACTAAAAGCATTTTGTTTTGTTATGTGGGAAGTTAATTGGACAAACATAGATAGACCCAGTGCTTCAGCCACGTAAACGATCTGGTAGTAAAATCTTTCATTACGTCGAGTGTTTGAATGTCAAAGGCATTTAATACTATGCAGTCGATTTACATTTCCCACTAGCGAAACGGTGCAAACATCCTACAAGTGTTGACTTTGCCAGTGAACCAGTACCAAAGAAAACAAAGGTTAAGCGCCCGTTCAAAAGCTACCTGGGCAATAAGCTACTAGAGCGCTCACCGTAACTCAGGCTCTTAAATTTTTGAGTGCAATAAACAAATGTAGGTCCCATAAAATTTAATAAAAATGATCGTTTTTTTTTCTCAATTTCTGGTATCAATTGCTTCTGGAAGTCAATAAATCATTTAAAACCCTTATTTAATGTCTTTTTATGCCTGGTTATCAAAATTTAAATAGAGACAAAAAAATTTCTCAGAACTCATACTCGTTTACGTAAATTTCTTTACTAACTACAATTTTGATGGGAAAAAATTCACCGTTTTAATGCAAGGGATATTTTTTCACTAGATAGCCTACATGTTTGTCCAAATGTATAAAATTTTTAATAACTTAATATTTCAAAAACATTAAAAAACATTTTTGCTGAAGTAAAGACTTTCTAGTACTCGAAATTTGTTTTTTTTACCAATCAATATTAAATAAATTTATAAATTATTAATTAATTAATAGAAATTGACTAATCGTGAATTTGTGTCATAAAAATTATCAAGCAATATCTATCATAAATTCATAACCGAAAAATTATCACCTTAAATCTGCTAATGGTCTTAATCTTTCGGTGAGACCCGTGTGTTGATATTTATTTTGAACTAGCTGAACACTTCGAACAAGAACGCGTAGACAGAATAATTCACAATAGTTACTTATAAATAAAATATGGACAATTTTTATTTCATTGTGTGTACATTTAAGTTCAATCTAGATTAAATATTCCTAAAAAAAAAAAAAAAAAAAAAAAAAAAAAAAAAGCGTTGTTTAGTTTTACGATGAGGAGCAAGCACAACAATTTATTGAAATCACTAATTCGAAAATATGTTAAATATTCCTGATCAGTTATTTACATACTCTCAAGTTGACAAAACTGAAAAAAAATTTTAATCAAAGTGAAATTAATTTTCAAAAAATTAATTTTAAATAATTTTAAAATACGCAATTACTCAAGTTAATGTGGTATATTGATTTATCAAATTTACACGGTCATATTTTTTTATTTTTACAATTAAAATAAAATTAAGGATACTTGCTATTACATTTTGTACATAATTATCACTTGTCTTCGCAAACGGTTGAAATAATACAAAAAAAAATAGAATACATTTCTGCACTTACAATTGATAGTGTGTTGTAATAATAAGACAATAGTAAGAGCTTTTGTTTTTGTTTTTTTAGTCAAATAATTTTGTATAGTCATACAAACAATTTTTTTAACTTTTGATTTAGTTTAGGCATCTTATTCGCTAACAGCAAAAAATATATAATTATGTAATTTGAAAATCGCAAACAGACACTTCGATTAGATTTATTTGTATGTAAAATGTGAGCGGTTGTATTTTTATCTTTATGCTCCTGCATATAAATAAGCTACAAAGATAACGCGTCATGGACAATACACAGAGTGTAATTTCAGTGAAGATGTGCTCATAATTCTGAATTTTATATGGCTTGTTAGTGGCGCAGCTGATTCAGTTGCACGGTAATCGAAGACATAATGGCACGCAATGAGGAAACCTTAACACTTAAATTAGTAACGGCGGAGCGAACAAAGGAAGGTAGGTGAGTGGTGTGGCGAATAAGCTTATCTTCCCTTGGAGTCAACTTGACACCAACTGGCGACGGGTTAAGTAGGGGACTCGCGTGAAATACAAAAGGTTAAAGGACTCTCAGAGATAAGGGTTTCATATGTTAAAAGCTTCAAGGTGCGATTAATCTACAATATCTATCTTGCATACGTAACCGTTAAATATGCTTCTGAATTAAGAGAACTGTTTAAAATAAATAGATAGAAAATGGAATAACTTAATGTCAGGTTTATATAAACGTGACAATTCACACTATAACTTAAAAGCTACTTGTCTACTTGACTATGTCAAATTAATTAGGCCTCGAAAACTGCATGGGTGGAATATTCCTTTTTTCTTCATTTTAGTTCCAGCATAAAGTATCACCATTAAGGCCCGTGTAAACATTCCGAACCTTCTTATCCTGATGTGAATGACGTCTTTTTTTCGCACGGAAAACTGCCTTGGCTACAATTGCGAAGTCCGATGTCCGAAACTACCGATTTCTAAATTAGTCTTCAGAGCGCAATAAATATTTATAGCGCTGAAATAAATTATATTAGATTGTTTTTATTTATTTATTTCATGCATTGTAAATTAGTACGCAGCTAAGCTTTGAGTTTCCAATAAACTTGTGAAGGTTGTGGGAGTTTAGTAACGTGTGTTTGTTCTGTAACGAAAAAGTAAAATCTAATAGCTAATAAATGAATTCTAAGCACTCTGAAAAAATGTATTTTGGTTTTCGGTTTTTGAAAAGCATCGGTTGCAAACGGACAGCACCAAACAAAATTTCGTCTTGGTGTTCTTGGCTTCCCATCAAACCGTCCGTTATGTTTTGTTTATCCTTTCGAAAATAGAAATGGAAAAGCAAATATTTCGAGTGTTCTTTGTCTTCTTCTATGCTACCGAAGGACACAGATTGGGACAAAAAGTTCAATTTGACCAATGTATTTGGACCAAGCCACCAATGACGTCAGAGATTCACGCGGACCAATCAGCGATCAGTCTCCGTCGGACACAGTTCAGGACATTGCAATTGTAGACTTGGCTATACAGTCACAGAGTTAGCAAATGAAGAATGCAGTGGTATAAAACCTGCAACCAAAGACCATGGGGAAAAACATGCGAGGAATAAAAGACGATCGCCTCTCTGTAAAAAAAAAAAAAAACAGCGCACATGATCCACTTGCATCATCTTCTCGAACATGAATGGTGGGATAGCAAGCGGAAAATTCCGTTCGATAATAATAAAAAAAAATCTATCGAGGGTTGTCTCGTGTGTAACTTCGCCGATCTTGTCGAGTGCTTTGAATTGGGGTCGCCCTTGGTCAGATATGATTTGGAGGAGCGTCGGGTGATAATGACGAGACAATCTCCGCTTTTCGGCTTCCACCTCGGAACGACAATGTTGGCGGCAGTTTGCGAATCCTGGATGTGAGATGTACACACATGGTTGGCGAGGCACTTCAGACGGGAAGCCTAAGATGTACATCAAGTTCTGTCCCTGCCCGAACACGCCCGAATATTCACCTTCGGCCAACCTCAGGTTTATTTATATTTCTCTGTTTATTGTAATGTAGCTACACTAACCTAAATAACCGTCCATGGTGTTTTAAAGTGTTTTAATGTAGCTAACCTAACCGACCACTTTTTTAATATTTGAATTAATTTTTCCCGCGCAAAAAAATAAAACAAAATCCCGAAGTCGGCCGAAGGTGAATTGTTCGGGTGTAATCTGGGAACGGCGGAACTTCGTGTGCATCTTAGGTCTCCCCACTTCAGATACGCCCGTGGCCGCGACTGCCTCCCAAAGAGGAGGAGTTCGACCCTTCTCCCTCCCTCGAGAGTGTGGGTTCCTCTCCCCGTGCCCGACTCTATGGCGCGAGGAGCGGCAGGAGGGGCAGGTCTCCGCAGGCACGTAACTCTATGGTAATTATTGCCGCGCCAGCCACAAAGGCATGTAAGCCCCGTTGCTCTGTCTCTCCCTCGCCGCCTCGCGCGTGTATTTGCCGGGAGGAGGGAACATTATCCATTCCAGTCAGGTGGGGCTGCTAAGCCGCAGTATCGCAGCTCCCAGTGCAGCAGGGGGGCAGGGGGGCAGGGAGGGAGGGGGTGCCTGAATCGACATTGCGAGGACGCTGGCTCTGCGGTGCTGTGAATCGTCCCGCCGAGTTCCCGACGATGTGACGTCGCCAAGACCCTGGATCGCGGTATTGTCGTGGAAGTGTATCACCTCTATTATCTTCTCCGGTGCTTAATGGACGCAGGAAAGTGTTGGTACTCAACACCGTTTGTCCTAAATGTGTTGTTCACACTTAAAGTGCTTGTCCTAAAGGTGTTGTTCACCCTAAAAGTGCTTGTTCTAAAGGTGTTGTTCACCCTAAAAGTGCTTGTTCTAAAGGTGTTGTTCACCCTAAAAGTGCTTGTCCTAAAGGTGTTGTTCACCCTAAAAGTGCCTGTCCTAAAGTTTTATTTTATTTTATTTTTGGTAAACTGACATTCATATGGGTCAGGTTTTATTCTCTTATTCTGAATATTTTCTGTTTGTTATTTTTAATATATTTTTATTTAATTATTTTCGTCAGTTTGGATTTTTTTGTCCCGTGGCCATTTATTTCTCACAGAGCTGTATTACCCCTCATTGCAATAACTCTCAAAGAAGACACTTAACTATTTTGGATGTGGGTGTTCTTGAAATATGGTTATTAGTTTCATCAGGATTGTAAAATTATGAATGAGATTATATCACCACGTGTTCTGCGTTGATGGTAGTGATGGTGATGATGGTAGTGACGGTGTTGATGCTGGTGGTGGTGGTGATGATAGTGATGGTGTTGATGCTGATGATGGTGATGATGGTAGTAATGGTGTTGATGCTGGTGGTGGTGATGATAGTGATGTTGTTGATGCTGGTTATGGTAGTGATGGTGTAGATACTGGTGGTGGTGATGGTGGTAGTGATGGTGTAGATACTGTTGGTGGTGATGGTGGTAGTGATGGTGTTGATGGTGGAGATGGTGATGATGGTAGTGACGGTGTTGATGCTAGTGGTGTTGGTGATGATAGTGATGGTGTTGATGCTGGTGGTGGTGATGGTAGTGACGGCGTTGATGCTAGTGGTGGTGGTGTTGATAGTGATGGTGTTGATGCAGGTGGTGGTAGTGATGATGGTAGTGATGGTGTTGATGGTGGAGATGGTGGTGCTGATGTCTGTGTCCGACTCCGTGCTCCCCCTCGCAGTCTCGCCGATGATCTGGGTGCCGAACCAGCTGGTGGGGGCGCCCGCCGGCACCGACGTCACCATCGAGTGCCACGCGGAGGCGTACCCGCGCGCCATCAGCTACTGGGTGTACGACAACGCCATGCTCCTGCCCAACCGCAAGTACAGCACCGACGTGGCGGAGAACAGCTACCGGGCGCACATGCGGCTGACGGTGCGGGCGCTCGAGCCGGTCGACTTCGGCAACTACCGCTGCATCTCCAAGAACTCTCTCGGGGAGAGCGAGGGCTCCATCCGACTGTACGGTGGGTCCACCGCGCAGACATAGCCCATAGAGTACATCCCCACTGCTTTAAATAACACATCCCACCGGCAGCGGTAAGCAAAGCTGCATAGCCCAGAGCACGTTCGGGGAGAGCGAGGGCTCCATCCGACTGTACGGTGGGTCCACCGCGCAGACATAGCCCATAGAGTACATCCCCACTGCTTTAAATAACACATCCCACCGGCAGCGGTAAGCAAAGCTGCATCGCCCAGAGCACGTTCGGGGAGAGCGAGGGCTCCTTCCGACTGTACGGTGGGTCCACCGCGCAGACATAGCCCATAGAGTACATCCCCACTGCTTTAAATAACACATCCCACCGGCAGCGGTAAGCAAAGCTGCATAGCCCAGAGCACGTTCGGGGAGAGCGAGGGCTCCATCCGACTGTACGGTGGGTCCACCGCGCAGACATAGCCCATAGAGTACATCCCCACTGCTTTAAATAACACATCCCACCGGCAGCGGTAAGCAAAGCTGCATAGCCCAGAGCACGTTCGGGGAGAGCGAGGGCTCCATCCGACTGTACGGTGGGTCCACCGCGCAGACATAGCCCATAGAGTACATCCCCACTGCTTTAAATAACACATCCCACCGGCAGCGGTAAGCAAAGCTGCATCGCCCAGAGCACGTTCGGGGAGAGCGAGGGCTCCATCCGACTGTACGGTGGGTCCACCGCGCAGACATAGCCCATAGAGTACATCCCCACTGCTTTAAATAACACATCCCACCGGCAGCGGTAAGCAAAGCTGCATCGCCCAGAGCACGTTCGGGGAGAGCGAGGGCTCCATCCGACTGTACGGTGGGTCCACCGCGCAGACATAGCCCATAGAGTACATCCCCACTGCTTTAAATAACACATCCCACCGGCAGCGGTAAGCAAAGCTGCATAGCCCAGAGCACGTTCGGGGAGAGCGAGGGCTCCATCCGACTGTACGGTGGGTCCACCGCGCAGACATAGCCCATAGAGTACATCCCCACTGCTTTAAATAACACATCCCACCGGCAGCGGTAAGCAAAGCTGCATCGCCCAGAGCACGTTCGGGGAGAGCGAGGGCTCCATCCGACTGTACGGTGGGTCCACCGCGCAGACATAGCCCATAGAGTACATCCCCACTGCTTTAAATAACACATCCCACCGGCAGCGGTAAGCAAAGCTGCATAGCCCAGAGCACGTTCGGGGAGAGCGAGGGCTCCATCCGACTGTACGGTGGGTCCACCGCGCAGACATAGCCCATAGAGTACATCCCCACTGCTTTAAATAACACATCCCACCGGCAGCGGTAAGCAAAGCTGCATAGCCCAGAGCACGTTCGGGGAGAGCGAGGGCTCCATCCGACTGTACGGTGGGTCCACCGCGCAGACATAGCCCATAGAGTACATCCCCGCTGCTTTAAATAACACATCCCACCGGCAGCGGTAAGCAAAGCTGCATCGCCCAGAGCACGTTCGGAGAGAGCGAGGGATCCCTTCAGCTTTATGACTGTTACATCGAACAGGTAAACGCTTTTAGAGTTCATTACTGCCGTTACAGTGACACATCCCACCGGCATCGTCAACCAGAACTCCTTGGGTACGAGAGAAAGCTCCTTCCTGTTGCAACGTGTGTATACAGGAACACATAGCTGCAATGTGTTTTAGGTCAAAGTCGTCATTTCATTGCATGATGGACCTCACCTTCTTCTGTGAGCTATTATTCTCTCATTCTGGAAGTACATTTGGGTGCATTACACGGGGCTGCAATAACATACAACTTGGTTTCAGAGAAGAGCTCAACTTTTCTATGGACCTCACAAGATTCTGTAAGTGATGGGAGATAGCAAAGAATTCACCGATGTGTACGAGGATAATCTTTTAAGGATTTCAAATGCTTAAAAATAATGCTTTTATCAGAATGTTTCATCTCTGTTGAAACTACAAATGTCACCAGCTTTGTTATGTCAATAATTCGATCTAACATAAAGAGAATGCTTTTAGTGGTTTTCACATACAGATCTTTAAGAAAATTTACATGTTGCGTAAAACCACTTACATCATGTGAACCTTGATGTCTCACTCCTTCACCTAGGCTATCAATCCATCAGGCTGTATGATGAATCCACGTACAGAGGTTCAAGTAAATAACCTTTTTTTTTTTTTTTTGCAGTGAACACAAACCCTATGTCACATAATGGATCTAGGTGATAAGTGAATCTTCATTCCAAAAACTTATTATATATTATTGACACATGTATACATTATTGATATTGTCATCTTCTTTGAATACCATTTAATTCATTTACGCCAAAAAGAGGATTCTGCTATGCTGTACAAAAAATACATGTTCTTTTGACTCAACATGCAGTTTTCATGTTGCAGAAAGCAGTCGTCATTTATTTCATGGTGAATATTTCCTAATACACCTTGATTTGAAATAAAAGATATATCATAAATCATATTGATTACTTAAAACATGCCTACAAGTAAGGCACACACATACCAGAACATATTTCCTCTGTCGCAAGCTGCTTGAAGTTTCATGGATCTTTTTAAACATTGTTTAATGATAAATATTGTTCAAAAACATAGGATGACACCGAGAGAGATGTATTGAGCATCATTATGGCTAAAGTTTTCTGTGGCTGTAGTCTCGAAAATATTTCCTTTTCAGGTTGTCCCATTTGAACTTCCTGGATGGAATGGAATTAAGTTACCCTAAATAAGCTCAACCAATCTCCAGCTGATAAACTAGTATAAATGCTGCTGTTTTGGTGAATCAAAATCTCAATGCTTATAAGATTAATGCTAGATAGTCGGAGTGTCAACATGTAGAAGTCTGCATAAGAATATATTTAATTATCTGACGTGATAATTAAGCCCCAATCTCGCATTTTTGGCATCATTTCACGTCTTATACAGAACCCCCTAGATCCTACGAAAAACCTTAAATTAAAGTTAGTACATATACTTAGACATTCAAGAATAGTAAATATTATTTTCAGACAATAGCCAATAAACATGGACCCTGCAATTTCTGATAACTGGCATTGTTGTTCAAAAGCTTTTTTGAAGACATGTAATGATGATAATTTATTTTATATGATATATAGATAAAATACAAGAAATAATTGTGCTGGTCATGGTCTAAGATGAAAATCATAATATATTTATAAAATTGGCTGCTTAGTAAAAATGCTTTCATAGTAAAAAAATTTTTCCCTGGGATATTAATCAATTAATCGTTCCCTGAAATAATGGTATGTGAAAAAGATTATATTTTTGTTAAGAATGGATATTGAGGTTTTGTTTGTTGCATGGCATTGATTTGGAAAAAAAATTACTTTTGCTGTTGATATTATGCTATTTAATGGGTTTACATAACACGAAAACAAATATTTATGTATAATTATTTCTTTCCAGAAATTCCAATGCCTTCTACACCTCCTAAGGCCAATGAAGTACGTAGCGGTGCTAGTAAAGAAGGTAAGTCAAATCCACTAAAGCATTTTCATTTTATTGGTGAATGGAAATCTATATTTACGTATACTACAAATTGCAGGGTTAATTTTGTTTTGTGCAAATGCCTAAACAATTAGTATAGTTGTTCCATTTAAATATTCCAACAAAAAGTTCAATATAAGAGTTTTGACTACTTTTAGAGTTCACCATAATTATCTATTACAAATTTAACTTTAAATTCAAAAGTGTTAATCAAATGTGTTTCAAAGATTCCAAAAACAATTTTCTCCATTACAATTAAAAAAGGTATTTAATTTTGAAAAAGTATAGAAAGAATCAATTAAATAAAATTTGTTTTATAAAATGTATTTTCTTAATCTATATTAAATTAATGACTTGAGATATTTATTTTAGTGGTTGGTTTTAATGTTTTATTTAAAATTACTTGTAGGAAGAGTATCTCATTGCCAATAAATATATTGTTTTCATTATAGTAAGAAATATTATAGCTTAAACAATATTATAAAGTTAAAGGACTTCTTAAATTTTATGGAACGATATCAAAACTTTTTTCTAATAATATAAATGGAAGTGCAAAAACATCTGAGAATAAAATAAATCATTTTTGTCATTAAAATTTCTTGACCACTTGATGGCTTTACCCAATATTCTTGAGTATCGATGTCATAAGCGACAGATGAGTAGTGATAATGTGAGAAAGCAGCATTGATGGAATGCGTTGGCGGAGTAAATGGGCTTACCCCTACGAGAACCCACCTGTCGACGGCAACATCCGCCTTGTTTCCCCACTTGCAAAAGCAAATAATATTCTGATACTCGCTGGGAATTCATTAAGATGGAAACTTACTAGAAGAACAAACATTTGTTCTAATCTTAACTGTCACACCAGCTATGACTTTCTTTTTCAACGAAACCCCAATAATTATATTACTTCATTTAACTTACAAAATATACAACCCAATAACAATTACACGAAAAAAATTGTACTGAACTTATGAATATTGATATTTCAAAGATATAGTATTAAAAGAAAATAATAACCTCCTATTATTATATCTAGAAATTCGAATATTCCTACCATTAAAGACATTCATCTGAAAATACATAACATAAAAATGGATGTTGACGTTGCTTTGGCCTGTGGCACTAGCATGTTTAAGGCGAAGAGTTCAATGTTTGGTTCCAAATCTCTATCCTGAAGATGGCGAATGCAACGTCAAACAAAACTTCAATGAATTCTTTGTCTTCAACATCGCTAGAACAACACAAGCCAAGTCAATTCAGACAAAACCTGCTATGAATATATGGTATTCATTCATGAACACAAACATTAAGATGAATTACAATTTACGGTACAGAAAATGTCTTTCATCCAGCTTTCTATGATTCGGCATATTCTGTTATCCATTCTGTAGTTCAATCATGGTTCGAAACCAACACATCACACTCAGAATTTTATAAAAACAAAAAGTAACATGCAGTGATAGTAGCGCTACCTAGCAGCCAAAATTTTGACGCATTAGTGACAGCATCGAAGATGGCGGACAACACTAGCACCACCTAGGAGTAAAATTGGAATCAAGATGGCGGTTGTACGGTCTTAGCAGATGACACTACACCATAATTCTGGTAGCGATGAGAAGGGGGAAAGAAAGAAGAGGACGCACCATCGTTTGTTCGAATTTTTTTTCACTTAACCAGAGTCAGCAATATCTATATCTCGCCTTCGTCGTGATTATTGGGTGTGCCATAAAGAGGAACAGATCCTCCCGCTCCCCTACTAAAGCAGATCACATTCATTTGTGTGTGTGTGTGTGTGTGTGCGCGTATATATATATATATATATATATATATATATATATATATATATATATATATATATATATATATATAGTACAGCTTCATTTTTCTTGTTTTAAATACCCTTTTGCTGTAAATTTAATTTTTCTGACGTGACAACGTCTAATAAATCGATGAACGCCGGCTGCACGCACGAAAAAGTGTCCGTTACGCACATTGTCCCGTTACGCTGTGTCCCGTTACGCTCATTGTACGCTTGCGCCGCATCTATCTCTCTTCCACTCGATTGGAACAACCATCGGATTTGACTTTTTCGAGGCACATTAAACTTGAAACACTCCCATTCGTTTCCTACTTTTCCTATCATCGTCCTATCCTTAACAGAATAACACAGATTGGAATAAGTTAAATAGCAAACATGTACAAAAGTTATAGTTAAAATGATCTCTTCGTTAAAATTAAATTGTAGATTTCGTTTCACTCCTTCTTTGTAGCCATACGAAATAGTGATAATTCAATAAAAATAATTCAATGTTTTTAATAAAAGTATGCAATCATTTTCATCAATGTTTTGTTATGACGTTGTCACGTTAAACTATCGTCCAGTAAGCCGACTTTACAGACAACCAATAATTTTTTTTTTTTCCCTTGGTATTCCCGTTGAAACTACACTGCTATCTGTGGCCCCAGACCCGCTGGTTTGCGCGCGTGTCACTGAGAGCGCGCGGGTACGCGTGTGTGCCGCAGACAAGGCGGCGCTGCAGAAGCCCGAGGAGCGCACCAGCTCGGCCTCGCCCGAGGCTGCGCGCAGCTCGCTGGACAGGGGCGAGTCCCTGGGCGCCACCCGGAGCGCCGACCGCCACGCGCCTGCGCCCGACTCGCCCGACTCGCCCGACTCGCCCGTCCGAGCGGCAGGTACAGCACAGCACGACAAGCTCGACAACTAGTATAGTTTTAACTTTTATAACAACAACAGAAAAAAAAACATAAAAATCTCAACGACTAATATTCAGGAATGAAACATAGTTTTTATCTTTCATAACAAAAACAAAAAAATTATATACAAATCTTAACAACTAATATTCAGGAATGAAACATAGTTTTAACTTTTATAACAACAACAAAAAAAACAATTATAAAAATCTCAACAACTAATATTCAGGAATGAAACATAGTTTTTAACTTTTATTTATACTTTCCCTTCCGTGCTACCGTACTACCGTAGCTCATCTCGTCCCGAGTGCGCAGTGTGTGCGTTTTCAATGGTGACCTGGCCATGTCTTACCGAAGAACCGATTTCTGTCGTCAGCACTGTCCTTGTTTCACCGTACCCTGTGGCCAGGTAACATGTCACAAGTACAAAAGTCTTAAACACAACTCTTTTTAATTATATGGAAAAAAAAAATTAATGTGTCTGAAACATTGAATTTTGTATAAGGAATGTATGGAAACACATTTTCTTGTTGTGTTTCGAAAAGAACATATTCTGATAATATTTTATTTTTTTTTAGTTCTAAGGGGACAAAATTGTTTTTCTCTATTTGAGCATAGCAAATAATGTAATTGAATCCTCGATATTAATAGTGACCGTCTGTTACAAAGACATTCTCCTGTGAAATAATAATTTATTTTTAGCGTTGAATATTTTTTTTTCTTTTAGAATGAATACGACTGCAACAGTACTGCAAATTTACACGATTTAATTGCCTTTAAAAATTACAAAATAGTAAAATTAAAAAAATATATATTAAAAACCCATTGTTTACAAACATATACAAAATAAGATTTTTAATGGTAATAAGCGAGGTATAGCAATCTGGCAAACAGTGGTACATAAATTGAGGAGGAGGAGGGGTTTTTTTCTCTGTAACATAACTTTTCAAGCCCTGTCATTTCGTTCCATCTACCTCCCGAACCACCCCTTCTCCCCACGGGAAGGGGGGGGGGGAAGCAACGAAATAAATAAATATATATATAACTAACGACTTTCTAGGTAAAGATGAAGCACGTCTCTGCTAACCACTAGGCCCAAAATGTTTTCCTCTCGCCAGCGAAATTCGTTGCAGCCTGGCACAACGCCCAACTTGGGGCGACCTCTTGACCCCCCCCCCCCCCCCCCCTTCCTCATACCTCCTGGTCACAGCAGCGCCCAGGCAAGAAGGTGGGATGGAAACAGAGGAAGAAAGAGGACGGCACACGCAGCTGGTCTCGTGTTTATGGCTGAGGGAGGTAGTCGAAGGGATGGGCCATCGAACCCCCCCCCCCCCCTTCCTTCACCTTCCTCAAAGTTTCGCGCTCCGAGGGAGAGATTAAGTTCCGTCGTTTACATTCGGCCGAAAAGCACGTCTGTCCCCTCCCATCCATGTGCTCCCCCCCCCCCCCCGTGCCATTCCCTTCACCACCCTGGATAGATCGCCTCTACCTAGCCACCACTCCTGGACTCTGGAGTCCTGTCCGAGTAGAAGGTACGTGTTTGCATCTCAATCGTTCCGAACTCTAAAATATTTGTTAAATTTGTGGAAACCCCCAGAGCTGAGTTCAGCAGAAACTGCTGTTTTTTTGTTTTTTTTCCCCCCGAAGACGTGTTTTTACATAGCCCAATGTCATATCCCAGTTCGTTGACGTACCGATTTCAATGGTAGGGTTAACGCATTGACTTGCATGTATTTTTTTAAATTTAGAAATTGCGTTTTTTTTTTATTTTTATCTTGCAAGCTACCTCCTCGAGACGCAATGGCACTATTCAGGGAAATCGAGGAAATGATTTCGCCATGGCCTGCAGTAACGAAACAACCCAGGTTTTTCCTTGAAGTGAATTCGGGTTAACGGTAAACAACCACAGTCAGGAAGGCCAGTCCATATTTAGATCCCCGATCATTTGGAATACTATTGCAGTGTCTTGCCACTTGTTCAATCTCGCGCCATCCAGTACTAAATTCAGACAAATTGTGTATGCCCCCTGCGGTGACATGCCTCTACCCATGCTGGTGGAACCAAGCATGATCTCCCACGAGGCACGGGAGCGAAAATGGTCTATCCAACCATGAGAGCGGAAATGTCTTAACACCTACATCGAGCTCCCAGCCAATCATTATCTAAATCACGTCCAGCCTTCCCCACCAGCCTGAAAAGCTCCACTCAGACAGTACCTGGTCTAGTCAGACTGCTACCTTTACCGCGGGTTTTTTGTTTAACGAAACGACGTGGCACACTCGTCACACAGGTCCATCATGAAGAAAAAACCATCCCTCAGAACCTCCCCCAGCGGGAAGCCTTCTTTTCACAGACGAGAGAGCCAAATGCCCGATCGTGCATCTTCGGTTTTTTTTTTTTCATTGTAAATAAATATGGCGGTGTTGATAAAAGGATACGGAAAAAAACATGAACTTCGGGGAACTTCGGGTTTTGGCTCTCTCGTCTGTGAAAAGGTTTCCCCACCCCCTCATCATGCGGGGTGAACCACTGCCACCGCGAGTACCAACTTACACGTTAACAAAATATTTTGTTGGCTAAAGAGAATCTTAAGGGCGATGAAAATTGTTGCATGGTATTATATGAGTGATTTAAAAAAACATATGAAAACAAGATTTATGGTGTAACAGTACATTGTTAATACGGCCTGCCATTTGGAGCAATAATCTGGACGCTCTGCCGTGTGTGATTCTCGACTATGTTAGAAACATTTACAGTTTATTTTTTTGGTTTCATGAGACGTCGATAACGACAATTTTAGAGATCTAGACGAAATCGGCCATGCCCAATAGCAAGGGAACATCCCAGGTTTTGCCTGGAATGATTCCGGAAAACCGTAGAGAACCAAAACAGGAAATTCCTTGATAGAAATTCAATACAGTATTCTCCAGATTGCAAGGTAAATATAATTCAGTTGTATCACTTCTGCGAGATACTTTTTTGTTTGTTGAAACAATTACATTCATAGGATTAATTACTGAAGGTTAAGAAGTCCAGTCATTTCGCGTTCATGTAGCAGAAGGTAATTGAATACTACAGCAGACATACTTTCATGTTCTAGCCTTTGGTTTTTCGAATCTCCCAGGCTTGAGGCGCAGGTCAGGTTTCTGGCTGCCGTCTTCAGTTTATTCCCAAAACAGAACGAAAAATTTAATAACCTTGGTGGAACCGAATAATCGTCCTTTGGTAATCATGATTTGCCAGACTCTAGGTTTTAACCACATGGGCTCCACACTACGAGATCAGGTCTTTGGGCCCTGGTGGCCTTAACGCTAGGGAGTCCAACAGGGTGGTTTGTCCCTCTAATCAACCCGTCATGGAGGAGATACCAGCTGAAGTACCTCGGAGGAAAGTGCAGAAATTGGGGCGAAGCCTTCTCCTTCTAAACACAGGTGTTTCACACTAAGCAAGCGGGTCGTCAGTTGATGAGAGGAGTTATAGCAGACACAAGATACGTCGTCACCCTTTTCGCAGGACAGCATTATCTGGTGAAATCTCGGGTACTAGGGCAAGAACACTCTGACACCTCAAGCTACAACCTCAGCAGAAATACATGTTTTCCGGAACATGTCCGGCTTTCCGCACCTCCTCCCTCCCTGTACCGGCACCTCAAAGGTAGAATCAGGGAACAGCTGATAGACGTGTTAGAATAGGCCTATCAAAGCTTCGACACAAACTTGTTGCCTATCTCAAGGATCCGTGTTGCTTTAAAAAAGCACGCCCCTCCACCTGTCCGTCTGAAGCCAGGCAGGTTTCTCAGGTACACGAGGGCAATCTAGGTTGTGCTGTGAGACAAAGGGAATTTGTCTTCTCTTTTGGGGTTGAAACTGAATAAAGCGGCCCAGAAACTGACTTGCACCTCAAGCCACGCCTAGGAAATGCGAAATACCAAAAGCTGGAACACGTAAGTGTTTCTGATGTGTCATTCCCTTGCCTTCTGCAGCATGAATGTGAAATCACTGTACTACTAAACCTTCAGTACTGAATCCTAAGAAGGTAATTTTTTTTTAATTATAAAAAATATCTTGCCGAAGTGGTGCAACAAAATTTACCTAGCAATCTGGAGAACGTGGTTTCGAATCCCATTCCAGTAATTTCCTGTTTCGGTTCGCCACAATTTTCCTGAATAGTTCCAGGCTAAACCTGGAATATTCCCTTACTATACGGCATTGCCGATTTCTTCAACATTTTAATTTAATTTTCGTTGTCGACAAGTCATAAAATCAAATTTTAAAAAATATATATTTTCTAGCCTATCCGAGAATAATACCCTGCCAAGCATCCAGAGTATTGTACCAAACAGTCGGCCGTACAACAATTTTTAAACGTGCTTTATATTCTCCCTAGCCTACCGATTATTTTATGATGAGCACTGTAAGTGAAGACTCGACCAATTTTTTTTTCTATGCTTGTTTATGTATGATAGAATGTCCAGATTTTTCACTGCGAGTGTTTTTCTCATTAGATGTTCCTAAATTATTATAAAAAGACATATTCGTCATCATACATCATACATATAAACTAGTGGTGGGTCTAATCCCAATCTTTTAGAATTCAAATCCCAGAGAGAGTACCTCGAATATACCCCTTGAATCCGAATCTAGGTGTCACATGTCAAAAATAAAATAATGTACAATAAATTAAAAGTATTATCTATGATGTTGAAACGTTCTACTCTTTAAATGATTGTTAAACAAACTAAGTTTCCATATTGTAGTTTTATACATATTGTAATTTTATTTATAAAATTATTTTGGGGAATGGAAACTGGATAGGGAAATGGTAACAGATTTACTTAGTAAACTTCAGAGATTATCAGAGTTGAATAATAGTTAACCTTCTTTCCTCCAATATTTTTCTTGAAATATTTTCCCTCGAATATCAAGTATTTTGATTGCTAAGGATTTGATGGTATTTGAGAATTTGATTGGCCTAGCCCTAATATATACATTTTTTTTTTCCAGGTTGCTACACTGTCGTGAGATGGCCCTTCCCCAGAATTGTTGCTGTTGGGGTGTCAGTCCTCGTCGCATTGCATTGAGCCGTGAAGCATGGGAAGGTAAATAGCTGTAAGAAACATTTTTTTATATAAAATGATAAAATTATGTTGCCAAGACCTCGTAATTTTATTGTAAGCAAAAAATATATATTTGTCTTTCTCGTGTAAGACGTTTTCGCGTTTTATTTATTTAGTAAATTCCTCTCTTGAATCTGTGCTCTATAGCCTGGCGAGCCTTATTCCAAATTTATCTGTTCATGTGTTATTGCAGATTATGTATTAAAATTCCTTTTTCTATCGAACCATAGTATCGAACTTCACTAAAAATATTTGTATAGTGTTTAGCTTGAGCTGAAAGAAAAAAAATAGGCCAAAAGCTTTAGTTACACAATGGCATGTACCTTTGATTGCTGGTAAAAAAAAAACGCACTTTAAATAAATTAATTCTTAGTTCCTTTTCGTCAGTCACATCCATATTGTGGTCGATTAAAACCACAGTATCATTTAAATAGCAGTATTTTTAAACTCTCCTATAAAGGTCTAAATGTAACTTAACGCTTATTTGGTTCTGAGGCACAGAAATAATTGGGTTATTAATGTATGCAAACATTTTTATCATGGCATATTTTATTTGGTAAAATATTTTAACGCTGATAATTTTTTCTTCCTCCTTGGCTATAGTACAGCTCCGCTCTAGGTAATTCAGACACGGTCATACACGAAATGAATGGTGCATAGGTGTAATAAACGCAGTAGACGATCTCTGATATTATTTGCAGTAGAGAATGGTTTATCAATGTAGGGTGTGTTCGCAACACGTACCTACGCCATGATGATGTTGCGTGAAAACGCACCAATGTGAAGCGCGTGCGCTAGCAGCATTGACCTTTGGCAGTTGCCGCATAGAACACGCGCGCAGTTCACATGAGTGCGATGTGCAGCGGACTGCATTATCGCCGAAGGTGATGTGTTTGAACATCTATGAAATAACGCAGGTCATCAACCCTTTCCCTGCATCCCATGTTTTAAAACTTTTCAGTATCTGGTGGTAAATATTTATTTAATTATAATTCAATTTAATGAATCACTTTCTACTTTTGCGCAAAACCAATTCGTGCAAATTGGTTCACTCATGAATTTAGCATACAAAGAAAACTAAAAATTAAAAATCTTTTTTACAACTATTAATTTAATTTTTTGTATCGCTGTACAAAAGGTTATTAGTATTCGAATTCGTCAAGGCGATATAATGGCTTGAATATAAAATATATTTATAGTCAAATTCGTAGTTTGAAAAAGAAAGATAATATTAATTAATGTCTTTCATTTTATTTCCCTAGAAACTACACTAAAAATTGAGATTCTGCGACCAAATGACACAAAATCCACCTATTTTCAAAGTAAAGATTGAAGTATGTTGGTTTTCAGTTTGATACCTTCATAATAATGTACCTTCAGTAAGAGTTCAGTACCTTTGCCAGTCTGCGCGGCTGTTTTGACAGATCGTTTAGTTCTGGCGGGTTGTGTCTCCGACCAAATTGTATCTGCGTAATTTGATACTTTCTAAGCACAGTAATTTTACAGATAATTCGTTAAATATTTTTGACGTGATAACGTCTTATAAATCGATAAACGCCGGCTGCACGCACGAAAAATTGTCACGTTCCTCCTGAGCCTAGCGTGCAAGAACCGGCCAACCACCGTGCGAGAAAACCTTCTTTAATATCAAACAGGTTAAGGCGGACGTTTTAACTAATTGTTCGTGATTATATTTAAACAAATTATTTAAATGAAATTTGCAAAAACTGTAAATAATGTTTGAAAATTAAAAAGTATGCAATTTTTCATCAATGATTTCTTATTACGTCATCACGTAAAAATTATCGTCCGTAAACCGACTTTACAGACAAACCCCCCCCCCCTTTTTTTACTAAAATTAATTGTAATTTTAAAGTGTTTCATTTAAACAAGTAACGGCCCAGCCCTGAAGATAATCCAATTGTATTCTAACGACTGTTTCTTTTTTACTTTCCAGGAGGAAAAGATTTGAAGCCACAGCCACAGAACGGTTGGCGCAGAACGGTTGGCGCAGACGCCAGGCCGGCTGAGTGTGATCCGGAGCGTTCGCCTCGCGGTGCAGCGAAACGAACAGCCGGGAACTAACACTTCGTGTGCCAAAATGAAACGGAAAATTCTTCAAAATATTCATCGAACGGACGAAATAGAAGAAATTCTGCGAATCCACAAACACGGCAATTCGAAGCGACTTGCGTGTGAAACTTCTGAACGACCGTTTGAACTGTACTTTTTAAGAGGCATCTTGTACATAAATAGCCAAGAACATCTGAAAGATTCGCTCTTGTACCAGACTCGTGCGAATTTTCTTTAGTTGATAAGCATCGATAATAGTGGGTGCTGCAAGAAAATAGACATGCGTGTTGACAAACGTGCGATTGGGTGCTTTTCGCAGTCCAAGAAATTAAATTCACGCACCCTGTTAGTGATAAAGAAAATATCTGCGAAATGACGTTCAGGTATTGAGTTCTTTTGTTTCAATCAATCATCCCGAAATGAATGTGTTGGTTTTTGAGTCACTATTTTTATGTCATGTATATACCGTATTGTTATCATAGAAATGTAGATAATAATGAATGTGAGATTTTAGGAAAGCATTGCAATTTATTATTCCTTGAACTGTATTTAATTTTGTGTATCATAGAGTTGGGTCTTGGGAGGAAAATGCAAATGTGCTTTAATTTTTAAAATAAATACTCTCCGAGTAAGTCTACCAAATGTTTTGCAGACATACCTTTATCCGTGAATTCGTTCGCCCGGTATTTATAATGGGTTGTTGGTTCATGCATTATCGTCAAGTATACTTAGAAAACTAGGATAACATTACCAAATGACAGTCCTAAAAAGGTACTTAAGCATTTAATGAGCTTATTTTTGCACTCTTAAACCAAACAACAAATACAAACTAAAAACCATGGCGTTAGGAATTTCCAGGAATCGAAGTGATGGGACATAGCGGAAGTTACTTCGCTATATGGTAAATCCCAAAACATCAGAAGTGGTGCTTGACCATGTCTGGTGATGGTTGGTAAGCGTGAATTCTAATCTCCGTCGTTGAACATATTAACTTCGATAAAAAAATACATTCATTGAAAACTGTTTACACAATGCAAACACTACACTTAAGCCGACGTTTTGGGTGTTTAACTAACATAGTTTATACCATGAGCTGAAAATAAAACTACTTAACCGGGTCACCATGTAGACGTGACCACCCCCTGTGTCAAAACCAACGACACACATATCATGCACACCGCTTTCTCTGTGCTCTCAGCCTTACTGTTTGTGATCAAGGGGAACAGTTTGTTGTCTAATTTGTTGTCTTTTTTTTTTTCAGTATAATTTTTTTAATTGGTTTAATGTTTTATTGCGTATGGTTAAAAAGTTTCGACTGTAAAATAGTTTTACTACATCACGAAGATGATTGATTTAACCAGCTTTGTCCAAGAGGTCCACATTGCCGATTAATGTAAACATTAAACAGCGGTTTGAGGGATGTTTTCATAAAATGGCTTGTTGTGGTATTACGTGTTGATTAAAAAGATATTACATATGAACCTTCTTGTAATTTCACCAGGAAGTTGATCAGCCGGTTGTACCTTCAGATATTTGCACGTGTTAATGTTTGACTGTGTGAAGAGAGAGTGAAGAAAACTTTATCTCAAGAGTGTTGTGCCATTCTGGTTCCATGACATGAATGTCGTTGTTTTTAACAATATTACCAGTCCTTACAGCGTAACTCGACTGCCTGGAAATGCCTTGCAATGATCAATTTATTGCACGAAGGACGAAGTTTACCAAAGGACCACGCAAACACATATCTGCTTCGTCGTCGTCGTCGCCGCTGCCATCAGGATCCCCGATGTCGGTGATACAACTTCCAATCGAGTTCGTCGTTAGAGACGGTACAGATGCGATCAGGTTTTCAAGAATAGTATCTGGCTAGTCAAACTATATTATTTTTTTTACACCGTCGTAGCCAGTAACAAACTGAAAGACGTATAGTCCAGCACCCACTCATATACCTGAGGCTAATGGAATAATATGTATGTCAAAACAAGAACTATTTACGCAAGTAAAAAATTTTTTAAAAAGGAAGCACATTTGAATTCAAATTCGTCATGAAGAAGTACATTAAAAAAGGACACACATATATAAAAATTACACGTTGGACACATTATGGACACACTGGACACACATTTGACAAGGAGGATACACTTATGACAAAAAGGACACATATCCGCCAAAAATGGACATAATGGACACACATTCGACAAAAAAAACACACTGTCTAGTGTGTACAATGTGTGTGTCCTTTTTTTCGAATGTGTTTCCACTGTGGGGAATTTGGGAAATTTTTTTTAAATTTTTTTTTTTAGGAATTTAGAAAAAGATTGACACCAATATGGCCACTGTGACATCACAATCCAAGATGGTGGACGTCGGCAACGGAACCGCACCCAGCACCCAGTGCCAGGAGCCCTATTCCTACACTACTTCTCTAATTTTAAATTAATATTTTATTTCCATTTACAAAAAAAAAAATATTATAGTGCATACAATTATTTGAAGTCAACCATATCGATTGCAAGAATCATTCAAAGAACGTACAAGACCGCGATCGTGATAAATTTGCAGGAATATAATTTTAAGACAGTAGTGATGACAAGAAAACGAAACAGTCAAAGAAGGGTGTGATGCGCATCCTTAACGGGATGGTTAATGGCTCGGAATGTTCGTCCTTGGTTCAGCGTCACTTTTATCGCATAGTTTCGTTTTTCGAAAGATTCTTGCGATGGAGGAGATTAATTTTAAAAGAAAATTATTGACAATTTCCATTGTTGGTTTTCACTCTGTCATCAAGAAACAAAAATTATTGGACAAGAATATCACAAAGAGAAAACACTCGGTTGCAAATTGTGCGAATGCAGATTATCTTTCTTTTTTTTTGGGAACATCGTCGGGTCCTGTTCGTTTTGTTGCTATGTTGTCCAAGATTGTTGATTGTACTGTCACAACTTTGTTCGTCCGTGCCGTGATAAAAAAAAAATCTGACCAATTCCTTCCGCGTAATTCTCTCTGTGCTTGCATATGCATTCGCACATAAAACATCGGTTGATTTTGACTGTTTTTCACGTTCGTGTCCAGTCTTGTGGTTTCAGTGTGACGTACAGTGAAAACCAGCGGGGCCGTGCGTCCGTTAATAAAGTGGGTTGTCTGAAAAAGTCGGTTTACGGACGATAATTTTACGTGATAACGTTATAAGAAAACATTGATGAAAAATTGCATAATTTTTAATTTTCAAATATTATTTACAGTTTTTGCAAATTTAATTTAAATAATTTGTTTTAATGTAATCACGAACAATAATTAGTTAAAAAGCCCGCCTTAACCTGTTTGATATCTACTATAGAAGATTTTCTTGCACGGTGGTTGGCCGGTTCTTGCACGCTCGGCTCAGGCGGAACGTGACAATTTTTACGTGCGTGCAGCCGGCGTTCATCGATTTAATAAGACGTTATCACGTCAAAAAAAAATTTTTCTGACTAATTCCTTCCACGTAATTCTCTCTGAGCTTGAATATGCATTCGCACATACGACATCGGTTGATTTTGACTGTTTTTTTTTTTTTTTTTTTTTTTTTTCATCTTTTCGTGTCCAGTCTTGTGGTTTCAGTGCGACGTAACAGTGAAAAACCAGCGGGGGCGTGCGTCCGTAAAAAAAAAAAATGTTCAGAGCCACAGGGGTTGTCGGACGCTCTCGGGAGGGTTAAAATTCAGACGTCGACGCATCGGGGGGGGTCCTGTTGGCAAGGGGGGGAAGGGGGGATGTCGGCCGGAGGGGTCGTCCAGACGAGGCGGGGCAGCAACTTGCACGACCCAGTTCGGGATTAGGCCGTCAAATATTTATGCGTCGTGTGAGCGGGGGATGGTCGCGCCTGCCCCCCCCCCCCTTCCTCCCCCATCATCCTCCCTCGACCATCCAGCAGTTCCCTAGCAGAGGGAGGCCCCCTCGCCCCGTGATTATTCAAGGGCCCATTCCGCTGGCAGTTCAGCGCAGGACGTCTCCGGCGGAGGAAAGGCGTCTCCAGGACGAAATGAAATAAATGTTTAATCTCCAGGCCATAAGGAGCGAGTCTAGAGAGATTGAAGAACGGCAGTTAATTCACTCTCTCTCTCTCTCTCTCTCTCTTAAAAAAAAAAAAAAGAAATACCTCCGTGAATATATTTCAGGATAATTATGGTACTCGAGAACCAAGTTTTTTCCATTCTTTTTTTTTTATCTCCTTGAGTGCTTCATCACAGTCGCGCAAGTTGCCGCGCGTCTCGTAGCTTCTAGAAGCTACCGAGTTTTAATTCAATTATCACCTATGACGCCAAAATCACGTTTCAGTGTCCGAACGTCCTTGGAAACAGTTCGAAAACGTACTTTCCGTTCAGTTGCACGCAGTAGTAAAATAGTGAAGCTCGTCTTAATCTAAATGCATAGTACATCTACATTTTTTTTGCAATAAAAAAATCAATGAATTTCTATAATGTCAAAAAAATAGTAATTTAAGTTGGTAAATAGTTATTTTTTATTGTTTTTATATTGTTTCAATGTTAAATTTGCCGCAGAGAAGTATTTTTTAATGAGTACTGTATCGATGAATTTAATTTTAAAAAATTTATAGTTTATAGTATGTACTTCAAGCAGGTACACCTTTATTGAAGTACATGCTTGTGATATGGAGCCTGAACTGTAGTTTCAACGAGCTATATTGCTAGACCACGGCTTCAACGAAACCACGAGGTGCATTTGGCTGCAGGTTTGAAATCCCCAGCTTGCAGTTAATTAATTAAAATAGTTACGACTGTGCTGCCATCGTAAAGCTGCGGGAAAACAAGATGAAATCTCTCTCGACACGGAATGAAAATTTTATTCTTGTGGCATTGCTCTGAATAACTATACGAACAACTCGGAAAACTTGGGGTCTACGACAATAAAAGTTCCAAAACTCGCTAAGGTTACGGTCAGAAGCCAAGCGCACATATTCATATTTTCTTGCTACCCTCATAATTTAAAACACCTAACAAGTGTGCAAAGTAATAAAAAACGGTGTGCACTGATTAAATAAAACATATATTTAACATAAAAATTGGGAGAAATGCAGCGTTTGCATATTAAAGAGAAATCAACAAAGTGGTTGGTATCATTGACGTGTATGTTGTAACACAAAATTCTCAGCAGATAAATTATAGTTAAGCCTGAATAAAACTAGAATGCAAAGACTCTATTCACTGTTTAAAACACTAAAAGAATAAATACTAGTAGCTGTAGCTATTAGTTCGATAAATATATATGTATGTGCATATAGTTTATTTTTCAGTTAGATTTCAAATAAATGCCACCCCTAGTGTAGCCGTTACCATTGTGCGACTTCCAGAAAAATTTTATATAAGTATATTTTTTTTTCGTTTCATGGACCATAGAAAAAAAATTATCAATTCAAATGTTTTTAAATATATGACCTTTTTATGGACGTGAAAACTGATAACTGCCGTAATTTTTCACTTATCACTTCTAAACTGATACATAAAATATAATAGTGTAATATAATATTTCTACCAAAGGGGTAGAATGGGTGTAGGAGTAATACCAAAAAGTTTGTCTAAATAATTTTTTGGAACGACCAACCATAAAATCAAGCGTTGGAAAAATAAACAGTTGGAAGACAAGAAAAAATTCAAGAATGTCTTCATAGACACACCATCGAATCCGTTCAAATTGTTTGAAATCTTATAATTTTTACCAAAATTTTTTGTCTGAAACAATTTTTGATAAGACGAACCATTGCTGCAAGGGGTTGAAAGAAAGAGTGTTAGAATTTTAAAAAATGCATTACTCCATTAGTTAATTATTTGATAAATTTCAGTTCTCACTTCCATTCCCGACGAGAGTAAAAATTGGAATATAGTAATAAAAATAAAAAATAAAAAAATATAAATATTTTAATAACTAATTTGCTCATAACAACCCGCCATATTGAATTATACAACCTTCCACCATTTTGAATATTGTCCGTCATCTTGAAAAGATAGTAATTTGGGAAAAAGTTTTAAATTTATGAAAAACATAATTTAATAATATATTTAAAAAGGCACAATATTGAGTCCTCGTTTCGAACCCGGTGTGGACAAAAAGCAATGGATCACCTTCCTGCGGTGACAGCTGTCATACCGACCTCCCATCACTAATGCCAATGCGAATATTACATCATCCAGTATTACGTCATGGCACCATCTTGTTTTCGTCTGCTGGAGGCCACGACCTCGTCTTTGCCTTCTATAGGGTGCTGTCGCCATATTAGTTTAATTTTTACCCACTAGAGTGCAATAATCGTTTATTACCTTACGATCCGCCATCTTGTCGGCCGTCTCGAACGCCATCTAGAACGTCTGTAACTATTAAGCTAGAAATTCTGGAAATATTCGAAAAAAATGATCAACAAATTCAGTAATTAATTAATTAATTGATAGATTCGATCGATTACTGTCCTGGTTTCGGTCCTTGACTAACTAATAAAAAGACAATTTAATTAACAGTACCAATAAAGTGACAGGCTCGTTAAATAAAACAGCAAAATTACAAATAAAATATTATTACATAATTTCTAATATACAACAAGTACAGAAATAGGGAAATTTTTAGCGTTTCTCGATTTCTGCAGTCTTCGTAGAAGGCGAGGCGAGTCCTTCGCATGCCACGACATGTGTTTTCAAGTCAGTTGTACATTACAGGCACGTCCAATCAGTGATCACCCATGAGAAGCCTAAGACGTACATCAAGTTCTGTCCCTGCCCGAACACGCCCGAATATTCACCTTCGGCCAACCTCGGGATTTGTTGGTTTTTTGCGCAGGAAAAATTGAATTCAAATATTAAAAGTGGTCGGTTAGGTTAGCTACATTAAAAACACTTCAAAACACTATGGACGGTTAGTTAGGTTAGTGTAGCTACATTAAAACAAACAGAGAAATATAAATGTATTTGTAAATGAACTCGAGGTTGGCCGAAGGTGAATATTCGGGCGTGTTCGGGCAGGGACAGAACTTGATGTACATCTTAGGCTTCCCATCATCACCCATAGCCAATTTTTTGGCCACGCATGCCCAGATTGTGGCCAGACACGTCTCTTCAGGGGCCATGTACACAAGTCCAGTAGGTGGTTCAGACACATCCAGTCAGTAGCCAAGAAGTAGGTGCATTATTTTTCTATACTTGAAGTATAATTCAAACAAATCATGTGCAAAGTCGTTCGCATAGGTTAAGCGTCTCGCGAACCACGCCGACTAATCATGTCCTGACTACAAACATTACGATCAACAATCAACCAAAAAAAAAAAAAAAAAGTAGCACATTTGGAAATCACATTCGTCAAAAAAAAAAGGAACCACATTTGAAAGATTGTACTCGCTAAAAAAAAAAAAAAAAAAAAAAAAAAAAACATTTGGAAGCGCATTTAAAAAAATGGTACCACATTTGAAAGCACAACAAAAAAAAAGGATATTTGAAAGAAAATTCCACAGGAAGTAAGCACATTTCGAAGCACATTCGACAAAAAAAAAGGAATGTTCCCTATACGGAACTTTTACCGTGGATTATTTTTTCTCTGTGATCTACGGTGTTGGAAAAAAAAAAAGGATGGTGGGAATTCGGAGAGCGACCGCCTCTCCCATTGGATCGCCACTGTCCTCACACCGCGAACGCAGACGTCACTCACGTTATAAACACTCTCCCCCCCCCTCCCCTCATCAACCAACCTGCGGACCATGCCGCGGCCTTGATGCCGGGTCTTACCGACGCGGTAATCCCGGCGCGCCAGATAAATTCCCCTTGACGGCCGTCTCCCGACGGGACTAATCGCCACGCACCAGCCTGTACAGACATCAGTCTTCCTCTGTCAGTCGCCTCCGTGAATAATATTATCAGCCGTCGAGAGGCGCATTATTCCCGGACACGCGTCGTCGCACGGACAGGACTGCCGATGTCAGGAATCGCGCACGGGCGCGAACGACGCGACAACCAGACGTATGGTAAAAGGTCCGTTGCCATCACGAGCGCAGTACACGTACACCGGAACCGTGAACTGTTCGAAACGGCCCTGTTTGGTTTACAGTATTTGGACATTCTGTATGTCATAAAAAAAATGGTTGTCTGTAAAGTCGGTTTACGGACGATAGTTTAACGTGACAACGTCATAACAAAACTTTGATGAAATTATTGCACACTTTTGTGAATAAAATTGGATCATTTTTATTTTAATAATAAAAGAATAAATACTTGAAATTATACTAGCTAATCAGATTTTTAAAATGCAAGAATAATCAACCTTTATTGCCTAAATTGTTGTTGTAATAAGCAATGAAAACCACATTAACTTTTCACTTCACTTTATAAACATTTGACGAAACAGTTCACGTGTAGATGACTTGTAATTAATTTTAAAAACTGGCGTTTAGCTATAAAGTTTAAATATAATTATGAACAAGTTTTCATATAAATAAACTGTAATCAAATATATCTATCATCAATTATATGAATCACCATAATTTTTTAGTCAATTGTAACATAACCTATTATTACTGCACTCGCCGACAGCGTAACGGAACACGGCGTAACGGAACAATGAGCGTAATGGGACACTTTTTCGTGCGTACAGCCGGCGTTCAACGATTTATTAGACGTTGTCACGTCAATAAACCTCAATAGCGGACAAAAAAAAGAAAGGGTGAATGCGCAAACACGCAGAAAACAGGCCGAAATCAGCCTACAGCGAAAGTTAAATACATAGACGCACTGAGGAAGGAAATCCTCTGCGCAGGCGAACGCAGTGAGCTGACGACGACGATGGAACAGCTGCAAATAAGAACAGTAAATAAAGACAAAGAACCGACCTCGGACATCACTGCCGCAAACAGGCGAACCCAACGATTGACGATAAAGCAGATGCTCTGAACAACGCGAGGACGACAGCAAAGACGAACACTGTAATTTTTTTTTAAAAAGAGAAAACATTTGCGACGTTTCGGGGACGTGACATTTGCTTGTTTAACTGCAAGGCATATCTTCGTGCCATTTTCAAATGTGCAAGTGGCATCGTTGGCAATTGAGTTTCCAAGGGTTTTTCCTTGCATGAGTACAAAAGAAATTTGTACAGTGTATGAACAATGTAAACACACCATGGGGAGTTTAGTGGAAGCGTACTGGGTGTGAGTGATTTTTTACTCCTTTAAATTATACAGAGCAAGGTGGAATGTGCAGCAACGGCGTTTATTGATAAACAAGCGAAGGGTAACAAATGATTCGCACTTGAACACTCGAGCAGGTATTACAGGCGCGTTGATATACGCTGGGCCTAGACAGGAGTTCATTCAACCCGATGGCGAACACATGCCTTAGCCCCACGCTTTAAACAGCAAACAAAGAATAGCTGCGATAAATTATAAAAAATCCAAAAAAAAATAAAAAAAAACTATGAATTTAAATCCACATATAATCAACATTCACTACGTAAATAAATAAACAAAAGAATACAGCATGACGGTGACGCGGACTCATAAGTTTTGCCCCTACCAAAACGCGGCTAAAGAAGTTTTCACCTCAAAAATTGAGTGAGTCTTCCAGTGCTTGCCAGAGATGTGTTATCATATAGCCTCGTTGACGAGCAAATTCAAGTGTTCTCGTTTTGCAAATACACTAAAATACGAAACTTGGACGCGAAATTTAACGTAGGATTTTTAAAATAATGCCGAGTGTGAATAACATATGAAAATTGTGTTTTCAACTAAATTTCTTGAAGAAAATCACACGTAGTTTCCGTACCTGCCCCCAAAATTCGTTGCCGGATCAGCTACGGCGACTATAGTCTCGTTAGATTTGTAGACCGAAATTTTATACTATATAATGAAATGGCTCCGATAAAAGCGAAAAATACTTGGGAAAAAAAAGTAAACCCCGTCTTTGGACATGATTTTCGACAAGAAATTTTTTTTTAAAACACGGTCCATTTGATGCAACTCACTAAACAGTTAATGTCATATGTTTCCCTTTGTCTTTGTGAACTTTAGTTCGCGCCATCCGCCACATATGGCAGCACCGTCTTTTCACATTTTCCGTTCCATGCAACTTCCGATCCATTCTCGAAATTACTCCTACTAAATGCCGTGAACCAAGAGTTAAGACGTCTACACATCAAAACATCCGATGACATGTAATAGGGGATGTAAGATATATTTGAGTCTTTGCTAATTGTAATTACTAGCATATGGTAGCACGTGTATTATTTACTCACGCTGTGTTTAAACTCTACCACACCTCCAGTTCCAAGCTAACGAACCACACCCGACGAACCTTGCCACAACTTTGGCGTTTGCTAATGAGCACGGTGCTCACACGTGAGAAGGGCGATATTTGTGTTACGTCTTGGAGCCGAGATAAAAGGTTTCTGCTTGCAATTAATCTACTCGAGCAGACTGTACCTAAACACTCTGTATGCCATGATATGCTATTTAAGACTTCAAACTATCAATATCGTATCGCTTTAGCGAAGCACTCTTACGTAAAAGAAAAATATTAGAAGATTAAAACTGGCTATTGTGTTTATTTCAGCCTGTTAGATATTCTGTAATTGTATTCCAAATTGTGTGCATGTTATTTTATTTTAACAGCTTCAAGAAAATAGACATCACAAGTCTATTTGATTAGGTTTTATATGTATCCTAGGATATCTAAGATGTGTTGATGAAAACAAAGAAAAAAGATAAAGGCGACATCCTAGATGACATTCTTGTAGAGACGGGCTGTTACATATTAACATATATGTTAAAGTAGGATTTGCCACTTTGGTATTTATAGTATGAGCAATTCATGTCTTTGAAAATTCTTTCCCGAAAACTGCTCAACATTATTTTGATGAAAACTACATAAAATATAAATTCAACCTTAAAAAAGTTAATGTAAAAAGTTAATTTCCTTGAATTTTTTTTATTAACAAAAATAAAAATTGTAACACTCGATAGAAAATGTAAAAAAAAAAAAATGTCATGTATTCTGTATTATTTTCGATCACAATATTTTGCAAATAAAATATATATTTCACATGTAAGGATTGGCAGCAGTGACCGTGAAGGAAGGGTTGCCGCATCTGTAACGCAGCTGTTCCTAGAAGGTGTTCCACGGCAGGGTCCAGTGACTCCGAGATGTCCACTGCGCATGCGTGATAACACCCGAGGCGATCCTGAGCGAACGTCTTCATCCGCCAACCGATTAGTGAACGTGTTTCTGCCACTCGATCCTTAATGCACATCTCGCATGCTCACATTACCTCTCTAGTGTCTTCTGGATGCAAACATCCTTCGATGACGAATACTGTAACAAATCATCTGCAAAAAAAAAACTTAAAAATCACTGTGTGGCGTATTATAATCGAAATTTACAACATGCGAACAATTAGGTACCAGGGGTCTTTTAACAGTAAGGTGTAAAAATATATATACATTTGGTTTGAATGTTCGCAATAATTGTCAATTAACTTGCGTTGGAGGAGTTGAGGTTCCGCTAAAAGGACGTCGATCATAAAGGTTCCCTGGCCGAAAGAAAAAAAAATTGGGAACCGTTGCTCTAATGAACTATAATCGACACTAATTGAGGATAAGGGAGTACCTACTCCGAGGAAACCCCTCGCGCTTTCGTAAGTGCGTGCCGCGTCCCGTGCATGCCGCAAATTAGTGATTTTCTCGGCGCCATCTTTTAATTTTTTTTTGACGTGATAACGTCTTATTAATCGATGAACGCCGGCTGCACGCACGAAAAATTGTCACTTTCCGCCTGAGCCGAGCGTGCAAAAACCGGCCAACCACCGTGCGATAAAATCTTCTATAATATCAAACAGGTTAAGGCAGGCTTTTTAACTAATTGTTCGTGATTTTATTTAAACAAATAATTATTTAAATTAAATTTGAAAAAACTGTAAATAATATTTGAAAATTAAAAAAAAAGTATGCAATTTTTCATCAATGTTTTCTTATGACGTTATCACGTAAAATTATCGTCCGTAAACCGACTTTACAGACAATTCCCCTTTTTTTATTCGTACTTCTGATAATTGTTAAGGGGGGGGGGAGTTACTTCTTTATTCCAAGAGGGTCCTTGATATTTAAACTTTAAGCAGACTGTCTGCCCGCGGCCAGTTCTACCTTAGAATATATATATATATATATATATATATATATATATATATATATATATATATATACTGTATAGAAGTCGCGAGTGGATAGGATTTACTCTACGTTTTTCAGAAGCGTATGATGAGCAGCTTGGGAACTTCACCGCTGCAGTGCGCTGCCGTAACGCCCTGTATCGTCTTAGTTGTTATTTACACGTTAGAGCTCAGCACTGTCGCCCGCTGTCATTCCCCCGCACCCCCCCATCTATCATTCACTGCAGCTCAACGTCGTTCAACAGGAGGGGGAAGGGGTGTTTGAAGAGTACGACACTTGTCCGCTAGGGACCACCACAAGTGGATGCCTTGGAGATGGTGGCGATTGCGGCGGTGAATTAACCAACTACCTCAAAACCGTATTAGAAATTTTAACCTGGGCTGGCGACTTCTATACAGTATATATATTCAAAGGTTCTACTGCACTGAGCGGTCGGACGTGTAAATCTTCCCATGCGCTGTTAGCAGCGGGTCCCGCCTGGCCGTACGTACCGCGGGAGGCCTAAGATGTACATCAAGTTCTGTCCCTGCCCGATTACATCCGAACAGTTCACATTCGGCCAACCTCGGGTTTTATATATATAAATAAATATATATATATATATATATATGTTTATTTTAATGTAGCTATACTAACCTAACTAACCGTCCATAGTGTTTTAAAGTGTTTTAATGTAGCTATAACCTAACCGACCAGAATTTAATATTTGAATTCATTTTTCCTGCGCAGAAATAAAACAAATCCCGAAGTTGGCCGAAGGTGAATTGTTCGGGTGTAATTCGGGAAGGGACAGAACTTGATGTACATCTTATAGGCTTCTCCACGTACCGCCGTCAATGCCCAGTGCCGGGTGCGCGCCTTCAGGCACGGCCCATTGGACGCCCGTGCTGCATGATCCACGTGACAGAGCGGCATGTGCAGCCAACTCACGCCAGCAGTTTCCCCCACTCTACTTCCCGGGGCAGCTTTAACTATACTCGTTGCTAGCCTTCTGGTGACAGTGTCTGCGGTGCAGTCGCCTGGTGTGCTTCTAGCGTTCTTCACCATCTCATTCGGGAGTGCATCCGCGGCGAATTAATCATCATGTGGTTACTACAATTAAGGGTTTTCATCCCTCACCAGCCTCCTTTTCTTTAATGATGTAGTGTTATAAGTGTGTGTGTTTTTTTTTTTTCGCTGCTGCCATGTTCTTCGGGACTTTTGAGTGTGCTTTCGCCACTACGGATTAGCTCCTGGACATCCCCGCGTCATGCGGTAAGTGGAACAAACCAGCCTTACTTCAACCTTTTTTGATCGGGTTTTTTAATTCGTGATTGCCAGCACTTAGTTTCTTTGTTATTTCACTGCCTGTTCTTGTGCGCGCTGTGTGTGGATTTACCAGTCGGGGGGACCTTTCTATACTTCGGTTTTCAACCCCTGACTTCTCTGTCGGCACACTTTCCTCGGGAGATGCGCCCTCTTGTCAGAGACCGGAGCTAATCAGTGACATTCTCTGATTATTGGCCAGACATCCAGACACCCCCCCCTTCCTCCACCCGCCACACGTCCGGCGCGAAGTATTCAGCCAAGTCCGATGGAATGTGAATTATATCAGTACATCAGTTTAATTTCGGGCAATGAAATTTAAGCACAAATAAAGACATGAGTAGACTCATATATCAAAACTCATCTGCCAAAATGCTTATCAACTTGGATTTTATTATAAAGTAATAACATTTCTACGAAGTTATAAATATTTTTAAAAAGCAGTTATGAATTTAACTCTATTGTAGGTAATCAGTAAAATTATCTAAATTCATAATTACTTAAAATATTTTTTTTACTGGCCAGTTTTCTTTTGCATTTAGCAAATTCCTTTTTTTTAAACAACTTAACTTTGTTTATTTTGTTGTTTTTGTTAACTTGACACTGGATTAAAAAAATATATACCTGTGAATCGGTAAATACGAGCCACAAACCAGACTTATTTGCTTTCGTGTTCATTTTTTATCGGACTTCCTGCTATTACTAGATTAACCCTTTGATCCACTTACATGCATGCAGGTTGCATATGAGAGTCTGCATAATATTTTAACTAAATGTTATTTGTTATGCTGTTTTCCTTCGTGGACGCCTTCCACTCCAACTGCTCGTCTGGGAACAGGGCACACATCCAAATCTCTATGGAAGCAGCGTGTCTCTGACAGTGGAAAAAAAATAGAAGCATATAAAAGGTACACGAAATCACCCAAGATCAGCTAGAGATATTAATGAGCTAGTTAATTAAAGGCACTAACGAAAAATAAAAATAACTGTGGGCAAATCATCAATTTGTGTTGGTAATTGAATTTAAAGTAAAAGCTTTCGTTTTAAAAAAATTAAGTGGGTATTTCTCTCTTAGTCCTGTCAGTTACGTGTTATTTATTTTTAAATGCTGTCAAATTTGTAAAATATTTTTTTTTTAAAAGGGGATATGTGAGTATAGACATTTTCATTGGTTTAGAGGTGTGGTATGTCTTGTTTTGTTGATCTGGTAATGCTGTAATGTTGCGATCAAAACACAATTTTGTAAGAGGGAGAAATGTTTGTGGGGTATTGACCAACGTAGAGGTTGGTAGCAATGAGGGTCAGTCACTTCAGTCGTGTGAGCGGCAGCAATTCGCTGTACGTAGGAGAGACGATGGTGGAAATAAATTAGTAGAGCTTTGTTTGTCTACCGTGGGAACACATCGGTCCGCTGTGATTGGCCGTTCATGCTGCGTTAACTGCCGCGAGTAGAAAGGGCCCTGCGCCCTCAACAGACCTTCGCCCCCCCCCCCTCCTCCTTCCTCTTGTCCGCTTCCGGAAAAGGGAGGGGGAAGTGACCTCAACGGCGTAAACAACACAAGGATCACAAAACAAACGCCCACGCAAAACCAAACAACCCACCAAATAAACATGTTCGCAACTGCTCCAGCGTAGCCCAACGGGGCAGATAAAAATAATAATACATTCTTCAGTTAAAGTAATTTAACAAACATAAAATTTCAAGTTCTACACTTTCCGTACTTATACTAAAGGCCAAGTTGAACATTTTTTTTGTCATCACTTTTATTTAAGGGCTATTTATAGGATTTTTAACTCGATACAACACATGCAAGGGAGATATTGAGTTAAAATGGTATAAATAGCTATAACAATAATGGATAAAGTAAAAAAAATCAACATGAGGAGTGAGACTAACCCTTTAACAATAAATAATTTAAACTGACTTCACTGAAGCTACTAAGCTTACTAGCATCCTGCTCATAAAACAAGTCACCACATAATTATTTAAACTGAACACTGGAGGTTGTAGGTGATACTCCCGGCAGACTCCTGGACTGTATGACGTGGTCTGGCTGTGATGATAGCCTACACTGTTAAAACTTTTTTTTTACTTCAATTCGCGAAGAACGCTGGCTAAAAATTATCAAGGGATCTTCGTACATTTGTTGCTATCTTCGTAAAATTTAGGACACTGAGTTGGCTTATTTTGAAAATGAAGCCAAAATAATATTCTTGGTGATTTAACAAAAAAATTCAAAAACTGGTTAAGAACACATTGATAACACACGAAACATACAAAACTGAACTCTGAAATACTGCTTAGTTTCTGCGAAGAATATAGTTATTTGAAATTACGAAAAATGCTTTGTTTGAGGTGAATTTTCTCGTTGAAAAATGTGTAAATTAACTGTAATCACTACAACGGGACTGTTCTATTAAGAGCCCCGCCTATCCGGGCACACATACTGTGCGCATAACTTCAGAAAACACCACGCAATTTGAAAACTGCTCAAGATATCCGATTGAGGTCTGTTTAAGAAAAGCATTTAAGAATACGCTGAGGGAAAATAAGTAGTCCTGTTTCCGTATTCAGTCTTTTTAAACTGTATTTTTATAAGAGTAAAAAAATGGCTAAAACGCGTGTTTTCAGAATATTTTTGAGGCATGAAACGGAACAGGTTCTTGAAAGCACTCAAGGTACGTGTATTACACCTTTATCTTAGTTTCTTCGGCGTATAATTTAATGGTTTAGCGCTCAATTATCATAGTTCTCTAATACACGACGAGAAGACTGCGCGCCAGTTCACAGCCTTGCGCTTAGAGGCGATACCGCGCTAGAAGCACCAGCGAGAGACGCACTACATCACCCCGCCTCACTAACTAAATCACCCCGCCTCACTAACAAAAATACATTTCTCACTATGCAAGTCCCTTACGCAGCTGTTCAGAGCTGGGATACAGATAATTCGAACAGATTAAATGAAACACAAAAACAATTATAAGGGCCAACATAACTAGATTCCACATTTTATATTTTTAGTTTATAATGAGAGATTATACTAAATCTAAAAAAAAATATATATAGTATTACCTTCCAAAAAATCATACAAACTACATAATTTTTGCTAGGTATATTTTACATACAAAACTATGCGTATTCGTAACGGTTTTTGCAAAACTGTATCAATCTTTTATTTGCTTTTTATTATAGTCTGGCTTTAGTAGGTTTAAAACCAGTATGTTTTAATGGGGTCTTAATTTTAAAATAGTTATTAACGTGTTATTTTAGATGATAAAGTAAAACATGTTACTCGAAGTAGTGGTAAAATCTGTAAAATATATGTATCAAATACAAAAATATGTAATATTTAGTAAATCAACATTTAAAATACCGTCATTATTTACAATGCCTAAACACCCATTCCCTTTAAAACTGAATTATAGTTGTAAATTTTAATGAGTTATTCCCGTTACTGGAGCCATTATTTAATATTAAATCTGAACAAAGGAAACCCACATTTTAATTATATTATTGGAAATAATATGGTAATTAAATTACTTCGAAATATTGATGGCCCATTCATTTCGCTCCACTGATTGTTTGTTTATTGTCGCGCGAAAATTCAATTGTAATTTGCCAATTGTAGGATGAAAGAAAACAATCAAAAGATTTTTTCTACGGTAGCGCCAAACTCTTTCTTCTTTTCGGGTTAGCAGTTGAATGATAAATTATATATAGAAAAGCTGCAATGAACCACTGTGTTTTTAAAAAGTTTTATTGAAAAAAAGAGGGAAAGGAAGAGTACTTGTTTTTAATGTATAACTTGAAAAGTTTAATATTGAAATTTTATAAGCATTTTTGTTTATAAACTGGCAGCTATGATATCGGATTTTTTAAAAGCTTAATTTTCTGGTGAGTTTGCATAAAAAATATAAGTGTGATCTTTTTTTTCCATTACTTCTTTTTGTTGTTCGCGAATCAGTAATTAGCTTACTCTATCTAGACTAAGTTTTATCGTGCTTTGTGAGGGATCTGCTTATGTGGTTAAGTATGCGTATAACTTAAGCTGTGATGGCACCTATACCTTTGAATATATATATATATATATATATATATATATATATATATATATATATATATATATATATATATATTCAAAGCCTATACGAACCCAGCAAAAAGCTTATTTATCGGAAGGTACACCGGACCGTCCAATAAATGAAGATTTGTCTCGGATTTGACAGTTCAACAAAGATGGTTCACGTGACCTTGTAATAAAAAAAAACTTGGTAAGATCGTCGGTGTTGTTAGATAAACATTGCGTGATGCTTTGTTTACTGGCCGGTGACGCATTTCGCTGTCTCTCCTGGTCACGCGACTCGGTGTTTTGTTGAGACACCCCGGTGGGCTTTTGCCTCTAACTCTGAGGGGCCTGTTCCTCTGCTGACTGGATCTTTGTCGTCGGCGGGTGGTCGGAGCTGCTGTCTCCCTCCCCCTGCCCGAGCCAATCACGTGATCCCTCCCTGTGTCGTTAAGGCCCCCCGCCTCTTCAGGGGTGTGTCTGTGTCAGTGAGGCGCTCGATGGTGCTTCTAGCGCGGTGTCTCCTCTGGACTGGCGCGCAGTCTTCTCGTCGTGCACATGAGCGGTGGCCGTAACATATTGCGGAGGAATGAAGACAAAGGTTGTAATGCAAGTCCCTTTTAAGTGCTTTCAAGAATCTGTACCGGTTGTTTTACTCCTGAAAATTTAGTCTGAAAACATGCGTTTTTATCCATTTTTTAACTCTTCTAAAAATAAAAGTATAAAAATTTTAATCCGAAATCAAAAGTAATTTTTCGGCCCTCGGCGAGTTCTTAAATGCTTTTCTCGTAAGCAGACCCTCACTCGGATATCTCGAGTAGTTTTTCAAATCGCGTTGTTTTTTTTCCTGAAGCTCTGCACACCCGTGAGTGTGTCCGGTTACACTGGCACACCGGGTCGAAAAGTACTTTCAATTGCGGCAGTTCAGGGCCTTGCGCTTAGAGGTTATACCGTGCTATAGATACCAGCGAGCTTCGCGCTTGGCATCCCGCCTCACTGACACGCATACACCCCTGACGAGAGGCGGGCCCCTTAAGGGGCCCGCCTCGTCAGGGGTGTATGTGTGTTAGTGAGGCGGGATGATAAGCGCGAAGCTCGAAGGTATTTCTAGCGCAGTATCGCCTCTAAGCTCAAGGCTCTGAACTGGCGCGCAGTCTTCTCGTCGTCAATTGATAACTGTGAAATTTGTGCGGTGACCGTATTTTTATATTACGGGGAAATGAAGATAAAGGTGTAATGCAAGCCCCTTAAGTGCTTTCAAGAATCTGTACCACTTGTTTTACACCTAAAAATTACTCTGAAAACATGCGTTTCAGCCATTTTAACTCTTCTAGAAATACAGTTTCAAAACATGATACAAAATTAAAAGTACTTTTCGGGCCTCAGCGAACTCTTAAATGCTTTTCGTAAATATACCCCACTCGGGTATCTTGAGTAGTTTTGAAATCGCGTTGTTTTTCCTGAAGCTCTGCACACCGTCTGTGTGACCAGGTATGCGGGCCCCTTAAGGCTCTCGCCCACTTAACGGGCATCCTGCAGACGGAGCCTAGCCGGAGGGTGCCGGCCTGACCGCGGGTACTCCGAGGGGGAGGGGAGGGTAGGGGTGAGGCAGCGTCTCGCCGCGGAGCGGAAAGGACGGCTAAGCTAAGTGAGATGGACGCCGGCGTCAGGTCTGGTGACGCTACGTCAATGTCCCCGGCAGGATTCGCCGCGAGTTATGAGAACACGGGGGGCCCTGAGGCGGTAAGGGGTGGTCGACGGGTGAGAAGGGGGGAGGAAGCCACTCGAGGACCTCCCTGGTGGCTCAAGCAAATTTCCCCCGAGCGCGGGACGGGCAGGCGAGCCAACTGTCTCCTGGGTGCCTGTTAAGGGGAGGATCACGCCCCGCCATCTTGGTTATTGAAGTATTTACTTCAATTTTTTGACGTGACAAACGTCTAATAATTCGATGAACGCCGCCTGCACGCACGAAAAAGTGTCCCGTTACGCACATTGTTCCGTTACGCTGTGTCCCGTTACGCTCATTGTACGCTTGCGCCGCACCGACAGAAGTGAAAACTTAAAACTTTGTTTATACAGGTGTAATGTGAAATAATTTCTACGTCAAATGTACGTAAGAAAATTAATCTGATTACTAGTATAATTTCAAGTATTTATTCTTTTATTATTAATAAAAGTAGCATCTGTCGCGAGTGCAGTAATAAAAGTTTATATTAGATATTTGATTACAGTTTATTTATATGAAAACTTGTTCATAATTATATTTAAACTTTATAGCTAAACGCCAGTTTTTTTTAATTAATTACAAGTCATCTATACGTGAACTGTTTCGTCGACTGTTTATAAAGTGAAGTGAAAAGTTAATGTGGTTTTCATTGCTTATTACAAAAACAATTTCGGTAATAAAGGTTAATTATTCTTGCATTTTAAAAATCTGATTACTAGTATAATTTCAAGTATTTATTCTTTTATTATTAAAATAAAAATGATTCAATTTTATTCATAAAAGAATGCAATCATTTCATCAATGTTTTGTTATGACGTTACGTTAAACTATCGTCCGTAAACCGACTTTACAAACAACCAATTTTTTTGTCATTTCAAGGCATATATTGTCTCTAACAGTACTACTTCACAGTGATGCAACTACATATTTATTAACAGTTTAGTTTGTAAGAGCCGCAGAGTAAATAACTTATTATTTTACGTGGGCGACTACAACTGCCATGGTAATCACACCAGTTTACAAGTTTTTACTTAGACAAGTAGCCAAAGGTAAGTCTTATGCCACGCCAAACGAAAATTTTAGAACGGACTCTTTACTGCGAGCATATCATAATATTTTTGAACTAGCCGGTGTCCCAGGATATACTAAATACACCTACTAATATTTATTTTTAAAGAAATAATTTGATTGATTTTAAACGTTATCAACCGTAATTATAATATCACTCCAGTCCTTATATTATTTGATTTATATTAATTATTTGCATGAAAAATTAAAGTTAGTGTTTAACTACGCCAACTAAGTATAAATTCTAAAGCGCGTATATGCACTCCTTTATGCTTTGTTATATCAATAATTTAAAATACGGACAATCAAATTATATGGCGGGGTTGTTAACCGTCTTATGTGAAAGTGAATAAATGGATTTATGATATTTTCTATTCATATGTTTTTAAGTCACAAAATATATTTTTTTGTTATTAACATTTCGAATTCGTTTTCATTAAGACAAGGGAATTAACAGTTAAAAAATGGCCAAGTACAAACGGTTATTTTCAAGGAATCGTACTGTAGATTCATGTGTAACCCGGTTCCGTGATACAGGCCTATGACATGGATCTTATATCCATATTTAGCCAACACAGAGTTTTTTTTTCAAGCCGAAGTGTTTTTTTACCGTAAATTCTCGTAATGTTTTGTCCTATTTTTAAAAAAAAGTTACACCACTTGCGCTTATAGCTTGCAGTAAAAAAAATGTAGCAGAAATAAACCTGGCTGGCAACCTTCAGTAACATTAAATGTTTTCTTTTTCTCCCGTTTTATTCACAAATATTTCTTTGTCTTGTAGAAATTATTTTTCAATTAAACTTAACTTATGTCCATCTGTAATAATATAGTTGTACAAATATTAGATAACTTTTGAAATCGTTTCAGTGTTTTATTTTAGTTTACTGCTTACAAATAAACCCAAACTCCCTTTTAATGTTTTAAGTGTAGATATTTAGTTGTCAAAACAAATTGAAAATTAAAATTTTTCCAATCTTTTTTGTGAGTTGTAAATTCATCTCGTGGAATGTGTATATTTTCGATTTATATTTCATTTTAATTGACTGTTTATGTTAATATTTTCTTAATAAAATGTAGTTGTAATACATTTTAGTTCAGGTTTGTTATCTAAGACTCGATGGTAATTTGCTGCTAACGTGTTGTTCTGGCAGTCCAAGATGTTTGGATTTTAAATTAGGAGAAACGGCTTAGTCGTAATGGCTCTGGAAAATTGAACATTCAACTACAGATATGTAAGCTATTGAACTGAAAGTTACACTGTAAAGAATATATTGTCTGTTTGCACGAAGTAAGTACATTAAGGTGTGCAGCAGGTAGCGTTTGTAAATAGACTTGATACGCACCAAGACTTGAGTGTGTACATCTAACAAAGTTGTGTACATTTCGGCGGGCGATAACACAGTTTCAACGGTTAAAAAATATATATATATTGTTACCAGCACTTCAGTTTGCACGCTCCAACAAAGCGATACAACAACAAATGTTTTTCGTTTGTATTAACCAAGGTATGGCTACATCCGTGTAGCAACGTAAAAAATATTATTAAGTTAGAGAAAATGAACTTTACCTCGACATACGCCCCTAACATCCTGAAGCTAGGGATGCCAACGATATGTCAAAAACATCGTTGTTTCAGGTCAAATATTCGATATTTTGATATGGATATATTAGAGGAAATACTTTTAAATATCGATATTATGTCCCGATGACTTTAGAATTTCAAATAATAATATTTTTTATTTTTTTTATTTGGAAAAAATTATCGATGTCAATTCTACACACTTACAGATTTAATACTCCATAACAGGCATCGCTGCTGATATTGATTCTGAGTCTCAACATCTTCAGGACAATGTAACAATTAAGAATTTATAAAAATCACTTAATAATTCAACAAAATGTTGGCGAAAAAGACGCCATAAAAACACGAAGAGTAAGCTGAAAAATAAAAAATAAATTGAATACTTAATAATTGTATATATTTTTGCAAGTAATAATTAAAAGATGTATCAAATGCTCATTGTTCCATATGTACTTAAATTTTAATTATTTAATGTAAAACTATGGAAAAGTTACGATATTTTTATAACACGACGTATCGGAAATATCTATGTTATCGAGCCGATGTTTTATCGGCATTGATATCATTCAAAAGGTATAAAAAAAATTAATATGTGGAAAAATTTTTCTCTCCCTACAGTTAGCATGGGAAAAGTTTGCGTTTATTTCCGGGGAGCGAAATTTTCCTTTAGTACAACGGATATATACACCTCAACTCTCCTTTTCAATCCTCTCCCCCCCCCCCCTCTACAAAAGAATACACTACAAATATCCTAGAAACCTAAACCTATGCTGGACAGCTCTACGCTACCAACAAAGGCGAGGGTGCGGCAAAAATCCCAGTGGCTTGGAAGGGCAGTAAATTATTTATTTCATTAGTTATTAGTTTAATAATGTATTTTTTTTTGGTAACAATGGATGTATTAATTAATGTAGTGGGTGTAAGGGTGTCGTCTGGTAAGCAAAACAAACCGTAGCTGTATAAAGGCTAAATGCTAGGAATAGCTTGTTAGAAACTCGTTAGGAAGAATCTTAGCAAATGCCATCATGAAGTGAGTACTGTTAAATAAAGATTTCGACAAGTAACCCAGAGAGAAATTGATGATATATTTCAATATTACATTTAAAAAAATGTTTTACTCTCAATATATATTTTTACTTCCATTACTATCTTGGCACTCCCACTCCCTTACTTCTTACCTCCATGCAAGCAATAAGTAATTTTCATTATATTGGAAATACAAGAAGTTTATCTACTTAATAAAACTCTAACTCTGACTGACAGGCAACGCTCAGCTTAAACCGGTGGTCTAGAAGCATGCAAGTTTGCACAGGAGTTCCTTATATAACGTAGATAAGCACTAAGAAATTATTATTTTTTTTAATTCATCCACTTAGGGGTTTGGTTATTAAGGGATGAAAATTTGTATGGAATTTTGTCACTTATGAAGTTATAAATGTGAAACTTGGTTATTAGGCTTCTGTTTATAAATAAAAGTCTGTTGTATCAGCATTTTTTTTTTGGTTACCTATTAATAAAAAAAATGAGGATCAAAAACTTTTCAATCGGGCACACAAGTAATTTTCACAGTAAATTTGTAAACAATTTAGGAATTTTTTTTCCTTTAATGAAATTGGTATCGTAAATTTTCAACACACGCGATTTTAGTACTGCACGCATCTTCTGCCGTACATACATACGTCTGGCGTGACAACAACGGCAGAAATTGTCACGCAGTAAAGAAACACAAAAAAAAAGTATCTCGGGGGGGGGGGGGGGGCTGTCCTGTTTAGAGATTTCCCGGAGTATTTGTTACCACTCTTTGGGGATGCAATGCGACAGGGGTGCCAGACCCCCTGCACACGTCGCGCCCTGGTATCCGACAGGGATATATTTTTTTTATTGAGTGTTCCCCCACTCGCTTTTTTCCCTGCACTTCCGCATTGATAGGAATTTATATAAATGTGTGTGTGTGTGTGTGTGTGTATATATATATATATTTCCCTCCTTCCCCTTACGCGGCCGGGAGTGCTTGCTATCGACAAGGTCGGAAAGGGTGGGAGGGGAAAGAAAAGGGAAATGTGATGGGTGGTTGCTGGCAACCTGGTGCTTACCTCCCCTCTTCGTCCACACATCTCCGTGCAGAAGTGTTCTCCTGGGGTATAAAAGACGCCGCGCGTGGCTGTAGACTGGGAAGGGATGAGCGACTGGAGGGTTGGAACGTTCAGGGGGTAGAAGAGAAGGGGGGGGGGAGAAGATGGTAGTTGCAGCGGTAAATAACAGTTAGCGAGTCACCCATGCCTGACGTGTATTGCGCCCGGCAGGAGACAGTCCATAAAAGAGTGGCACAGGCACAGGGTGAGCCAGAAACAAAACGCCCACAGCCACGAGAGATCTTTTTTTTTGTCCTCGCAGAAATAAGCGTACGTGACCAACCTCCGAACTGAAAAAAAAAAAAAAAAAACCTTTTCTAATCGAAATCATGGAGATGAGAAGTTAAATAAGTTAGGGAGTTTGTTTGCCTGCAACATTTTGCCATTTTTAATAATAATTGAAGTCAAAATGATAACAACCCTGAATAGCAGAGAACTCATTTTTAAAAAAAAAGCGTCGTCGTTTTGAATAAAGTTTCTTGTTTGCGAACTTTGGCTGGCTGATGCCCAAATCTTCAGTGCATAACATAACTCACTCTCCTAACAGAATAAAAGCTAGCGATTAGTAGTAGTTACCTTTCAAAGATAATCATATTCGGAATATGTCAGAAGTAAATACTGCCTCTATTTGAAACCCACGTTTAAAAAAAAAACAGTAAAAAACTTGTGTAAAAACTCTAAAGAATATTTGATGTTTTCTTTTTGTTGAACCCGTAGAGCACTTAAATTTAAAAATAAGTATTTATGGTACCGCTGTTTTGTGTTTCAGGTCAATTTTAAATAACAATACTTGCTAATCAAAAAAAAAAATATTCTCTTTCTGTGGATTCGTGTGTGTAAGAATAGGACGCTTAAGTTGCCACAACTAGAGTTCTCCGTACATTTTTTTTTTTAATTTACTAACACTTAACTATAATTTAATGATGTAGATTTCTAACAATGAGAATCCCATACGAGTGCAAAAAGTAGGAACCCAAAATACTTAAATTCGTAACATTGATTTTAATGTGTAACATCATAGCTCACGGTATGGCATATAGAGAGTAATTTCGTGAATGGAACGGAAGTAAAGGAACGGAAATGAGTAACAACTACGGTGCTGCTATCTGTGGCGGTTGGGGCGAACCAAAGTTCACAAAGACAAAGGGAAACGTTATAGTATTAACGAATTTAATGAATTTTAACAAGATGGGCAGTATTTTAATAAAAAAAATTTTTTTCGAAAGTCAGGTATAAAACTGTGTTTTAGTATTTTTTGAAAGTCTTTTTCGCTTTTATCGGAGCCGTTTCATTATATAGTTTAAAATTTCTGTCTGCAAATTGAATGATTCGATAGTCCCCTTAGCTGCTCTGGCAGCGAATTATAGCGGCGGGTGCGGAAACTAATTTGTTTTGCGTCGAGATTAGTGGTTGAAAACACAATCTTCGTGTACTTATCTCACTCGGCATTATCTTAAAGAATTCTTCGTTAGATTTCGTGTCCGATTTTCGTATTATGAGTGTATTTGTAACATTCGTTACCGAGGTTACATCAGTGACGAGTACTGAAAGACTATATCTTTTTTTTTTTTTTGTTCGTTCAAACAGCAAGCCTGTGTATAAATTACAGCGCTCTGGTAGAAGCTACCACAGTATATTCGGGAGCGTGAGAGGGAGAGACAAACAGAACCTATGAAGGCAGGCCACATGCTCGCATTGCCTTAATCGTAAAATTCCCACAAGCCATGCGTGAATTCTCGTAGGGAGAGAAAGAGAGAGAGAGTGTGTGTGTGTGTGCAATAATTTTGGTCCGCATAACTTTAAATCTTATTATTTCGCACGAAAATGTGGATGGTATATGCTCGCGGATGCGAAAATTCGGGGAGGAAAAAAAGGGGAGAAAAAAATTTGTAGTACCTTGCTGTCACAGAATATAAAAACCGTACATAATTTAGGCCTACAATAAACAAAAAAAAATGTTCTGAACTCATGATTACTAAACAGAATCTGTAGAAAATCACACTGCAACTTTCCTGAAAATCAGATTTACAAAGTAATGCTAATTTAAGAAATTCAAATATTTTTAAAATACTTTTAAAACATTATTTAATAATACACCTTAAAAAAGTCATTTAAGCAGAAGTAGACAGAATATATATATATATATAATTTAAATGTGTCGTGTATGTTAAAACAGTAACATTTTTTAATAGTTTGATCAATTTATCTACCTAGGTCCCAATTACAGGAAAAAATCGTTTTCTATTTCCTTTTTTTTTTAAACTGCTGTTTTTTTCTTATTGTACCTAGTGGTTAAGCATAAACACCGGCCTATAAGTACATTGTTACAAGACAACGAAGTAGGTACGTATTTGCCTCTGTTCGGCGGAAATATTTTATGTATTCAAACCTATGGAGTTTTTTTACTTTTATATCTACATTTTAATGTACTCATTTGTAAAATAAAAATATTCTTATTTAGTCATGCTTTCATTTACTATGCACGTAAGAATTTTATTTTCCATTTCCGACGAGAGGAGCTCAGTTATCATGGTAGTGAATATTTTAAGCCTTTAGGCCGATTAGCCACGCCATTTTTTTTTTTCCAAATAATAAACTACATTTTGCAGTACAGGTTTTTTCTTTATATTTTATGACTCAACAAATTCTGATTCCAGGGAAAAAGATAATAAGTAAGGTTGCATTTTTTTATAAATTTTTAAAATTTATTTTCTCGTTTAGGGATTATAAAACTATGACATTCTATAAAAATCCAATTATATGTTTAAAAAATCTGATTGTTGCTTAGTTTTACTTCTTAGATGACAAGAGCAGACTCTTGTTGTTAGGAAAATGTTAACTTTATCCTGTTTTGGTGATTTTATGACATATACTCTTTTTCCATATGAGTCTATAATTGCAAATAACATAGTTTTGGGCAATTATTTATATATATGGTGTAATAATTTTGACAAATTTAGTTACTCCTTTTAGATAATCATATTATCCCTGCAGTTCCTATAAATACACGCCAGGCTCTAGCGGGGTATAAAATCCTGGAGGGATTTTTTTGATGAATAAAAAATAAAAGAAATAAAAATCCGATATGATAGGGCATGATCATCGAGTTATCTTAATTATTTTACTTATGTAGTGTTACGGATTGGCTCGTTTTTTAATAATTTATTGCATTCCAAACTATTGTAACTGTAAGTAAAATGTTATTTTAATTTAAAAATTGTTTATGCAACTTTTTGAAAATCTAAAAACCCAATTTATATTACAGTACTAGCAAATATTGAGTAATATGTAGTTTATAATTGATCGTTTCTATGTTGCTATTGTCGTAAAAAATATTTATTTATGTTTTTCAATCATACAGCAATAAAATTTTGTTTTCTTAATAATTTATAATGTCCAGGTATCTATCGTTTGGAGAAAGCCAAAAATTAAGTTTTTTGAGAAAAAGGCTACCTAGAAACGTTTAATTAATATCTGTTTACCAAATGATTACGTGCTCGTAGTTTTAATTAGGTTTTAGGATTGTAAAAACAATTATATAGATCAATTTTAAACTATAAAAAAGATTTATTTAACTCTTAAAATCATTTAGTATCATACATTTATTTAAAATTATAAAAAAAGACTAAATTATAGGCGCAAAAATAATCTCACAATCTCCGTCTCCCAAGTCATGTTCGTTATTTCATCATCTTGTCATAAATATTTATTAATTAAATATATTCACATAAATTCATCACATAAGCACCCATGCCTTCCCAACAGATTTATTAGCTAAAAGAATATCTAACAGAGGTAGAAAGTCGTGCTAGTGTTCACAGATTACAATCGCTTTGCAGCTCTGGGAAATAAAATTTTATTAAAATTTCTAGTGAGAGAGATTGCGAAACCAGCAGCAAATACAAGAGAGCTGTGTCCTGATTTACCAAACGGGAAAATCCCTTCGTTAGTAGCAACGGCAAGGAAATTAAAATAACCAGCTCGACGTGCGAGTCCACGAGCCTTAAAGCTCGACGACGTCTCGGGTGTAGCGCACAGCCTTAACGCGGACGCGGTGGCTGAGGAAGGCGTGTAGTAGGCTGGTGAGTGTAGTTGCGAGGGGGGGGGGGGAGGGTGTGATAGGAGGGCAAGTGTTAGCGCGCCCTGGAAGTTCTACGCGCGGGAAATGACCTTCACGTGTCTGCCCGGGTCGTACAGGAGGGACGGGCGGGCCCCCACATTTACGGGGGAGGAGTCACCTCATTACTTCATCTTTCTCTGTCCTCCCTTCCCTTACACAGGGACCCCCCTTCTTTTTTTTTTTCGGGACTTTGCCCGTTATCCCTTGCTCTCGCTTGTTTCCTCCCTCCCTCACCCCTCCCGCACCGGCCGAGCGACCCTATCCGAGGAGCACCATAACCACCCGGCTGATCCTACCGGCGGTCTTCACCGACTCCGCGAGGTGGTGATACCCGGGTACACGTGTCTTCCGCCAGTTCGCTCCATCCTGGAAGGGCTTCCCTCCAGCGCCCCCCCCCCCCCCACCCCTGGAGGAAGACTTCATCGTCCTGGAGACTCCCTTCTGCATGGGGCATACGCACACCGTTAAGGAAAAAAATAATAACAGTTTCCTTGAAATTACGAAAAAAGGTTCACCGCATGAAATAATTTACTCTCGAATTCACTAAACAAAACTTCACCAGTGAAACATTATGCAGGGATCTCAGTAAATTAAGTTTTTCGACGTGACAACGTCTAATAAATCGATGAACGCCGGTTGCACGCACGAAAAAGTGTCCCATAACGCACAGTCCCACTACGGATGTGTCCCGTTATGCACATTGTACGCACGCGCCGATATCTCTCTTCCACTCGATTGGAACAACAATCGATTTGACTTTTCAATCATGTTTCCGTCGTTTGAATTATTAATATAATATAATTTAACGATCGTCCACCGATTTTCAGCACAATCGGTACGGTTATTTAAAAGTAATGTTGAATTTTCAAATACGTTTTTAACGAACAATGGTGTTTTAGAGAAACAAATAATAATTCAAATTACACCCGGAATCTTTTGCACAATGTTTTAAAAAATATTGCAACACATTATAAATAAGTTTGGTGTATTTGGGATGCATGTTTGTTATAAAATCGTATTATAAAAACGAAAAAATATTATTTCCCTACGGTGCTGTTATCTACGGTGACGGACGCGAACCGAACGAATCGTGCTCTCTATCAGCTGCCGCGGGAACCAGACACTCGTTAATACATATTTTCCTTTGTTTATCGCGATGGGAGTTATTATTAATGAATTATAAATACAATGTCGTGCCCGGGGCCACAATTGCATATCATTTTGAGCACTGGAAGACATAAAAACATAAAATATTCTCAACAAATTTTAATCTGTGGTTTTTATTACTTATTACAACAATAATTTCGGCAATAAAGGTTAATTATTCTTGAAATTTAAAAATCTGATTACTAGTATAATTTCAAGTATTTATTCTTTTATTTATAAAATAAAAATGATTCAATTTTATTCATAAAAGTATGCAATCATTTCATCAAAGTTTTGTTATGACGTTGTTTTGTTAAACTATCGTCCGTAAACCGACTTTACAGACAACCAATTTTTTTTTTTTTTAATTTTTGACGGTGTTGAGCCAGGCAGGCGTCTCTCCGCAGGCGACGGTAGATAGTGCCAGTCCCTGCCGCGGAGAGGGGGATGTCGCATCTCTCCCTCTTCGTCCACACTTGGACCAGCTGCGACGGTGCGTGGTGGTGGTGGGGGGTGTGTCTCAGCAAGGGCGTGGCTAATTACCCGCCCTACACGTCTCTCCTCTCGTCTCCACGATGACTGCTGCTGGGACGGCGCCGAGATTCCTCCGCGCAAGTAGGGCCGGCGATATCTTCTCAAGACGGAGGGACGGGGGCCATACGCCATCTTAGTTTCATCAGGTCTTAAACCATAATTATCTTAGATAGTTAGAGACCGGAAAAATTTCGCGGGTTCAATGACCTTTAGGATAGACTCCAATATCCTTCACACACTCGGGCAAATGCCAACAACTGTTCATTGGCTGCTGACTTGTGAGTCGTCACGACTGGGTGGCTTTGTGATTCGTCACGTATATGAGTGAGGGTCTCTAATTGGCCCTCAGTCCTCCAGATTTAACAGTGGACCAATGACAGAAGCAGCACTAAGGTATAATTATTTGAATTTGAGCATAACACTTAATGAACCCGCGAATTTTTCAGGTATTTATATATATATAGTTAAAATGTAAAAAATATGGTTTCGTTAAAGCAAAAGGATAAGAAATTTATAGGATACACAAATATTTGAAAGGGTAGCAGTCAGAACCAGAAAAAAAATTTGACTAAATGTCTTTTTAGTGTTTTTCTGTCTAATGCCTGTCGGTCAATTTTTTTTCTTCTTTTTAACTTTGACCGACTTCTACTCACTTTGTAAAGTCAAAGCCGCTTAGTATTGAATACGTTCTTGATAATTACTGCAGCTGTAATAGTTAATTCAGTAGATATAATATATTGTCTTTGTTGAAAATCTTTTAATCTGCGTGTCTCTGCCTTAACGAAGGCCTATTTTGAATTTATTTTAAACGTAAAAATGTTGTATGATTGTTAAAATAAGAGAAGTATGAAAAGTACAATTTAAATTTTAAACTGTGTCAGTACCAGAAATAAATTTAAACTACGCAATGAATCAAATAGTTTCCACGCTTTGCTAGTATAGTTTTCACGTAGTTTATTGTTTCGATTAGTAACAAGTGATTTACGCCGCAGTTTGAGTAATTCTATGCGTTATTCGCAGTTCTAAATAAAATTTTGGCTGTACCCATGAAGTGCCAAGCAGATTTTAGGTGTGTCTCGGGCGATAATTGAGAGAAGATAACGTTTAATAAAGTTATTTTATTCTTCTGGAGTTAAGATGAAACGGGAGGTAAATTAAAACTGATGGTAACTTATAGACTTCATAAAACATAAAACTAACATTTCAGCTAGGGTTTTATGCAGGTAGCTTTACATAAAACGAATGACATTGTGTAAACAGCGGCGAATAAATTGGTAACTGAGTGAAATATTTTGTTAATATTCAGCTTTCTAAATTATTTAAATTGTATTTTACTAGCTTACCCACAAGAATGTTGGTTAAGGCCAGAGAAAAAAAAATCAAATTTTATCACAATTGAAACAAACATTTTCAGGTTTACAATGAAATAATTCTGTTCGTCATCGCAAATCATTTTGCAGGTTACCACAAAATACCTGGCGGTGCCTAAAAAGGGTTTTGTTTTATTGTTTTCTGTTCAAAATACTTTTGAATATTCGCGTGGATATAGAGGTTGATTTAATGCTCATATTTATAAACATTAAAATAATTTCACTTAACTGCACCATGGCGATGCACAGTTAAATTACTACTGTGTGGTATTCTATATATGGAGTTTTAGCTGCATACATGAATGACTGATAAAATTAAAAAAAAAAAAAAATTGGTTGTCTGTAAAGTTGGTTTACGGACGATAGTTTAACGTGACAAACTCATAACAAAACATTGATGAAATGATTGCATACTTTTATGAATAAAATTGAATAATTTTTATTTTAATAATAAAAAATAAATACTTGAAATTATACTAGTAATCAGATTTTTAAAATGCAAGCATAATTAACCTTTATTGCCGAAATTGTTGTTGTAATAAGCAATTTTTCACTTCACTTTATAAACAGTCGACGAAACAGTTCACGTGTAGATGTAAGTTGTGTGCTGCCGCTGTCTTTCTTCTCCTCGGACGCATAGGCCAATCGAGTGGAAGAGAGATAGATGCGGCGCAAGCGTACAATGAGCGTAACTGGACACAGCGTAACGGGACAATGTGCGTAACGGGACACTTTTTCGTGCGTGCAGCCGGCGTTCATCGAATTATTAGACGTCACGTCAAAAAAAAAATTAAAAATTGTTATCCAAGAGAGTTGAAAAAGTGTAGAGACAGAAATTTTCGGGTGATTAATTAAGAGGGGCCGACGTGAAACGCTCGCGCCGACGAAGCCGTTACGTCAGAAGAGCCGTGCGCGCTTCAACTGTTCCCAGCAGCCGGCACGAAGGTCCCTTCCCGCGGCCAACGGCCGGCGTGTGCTGCGTCTTTTGTTCTTTGTTCGCAACCGACACGGCGGGAAAATATTGTTCGAGATCGTTCGCGAGCGGGGACGAGAAACAAGTGAATTGCGAAAAAGGTTTTTCGGGGATGGGGAGGGGAGAGAAAGGATAAGGGGAGAGAAAAAAAATCGTTTCTTCGTCGTCGTCGTCGCTAATGTCATGTCGTTACCCTCCGCACGCGCAAAGGACTCGGGCCACTTTTCGGCGTCGCGAAACCCTCAGTCCCGTACGTCTTCGCGAAAAAGGGGTTTAAGAGGGTTGCCGGGGGGTGGTGAGGGGAGGAAGAAAAGGGTTTATAACTTCCGCAGCGCCTGGGAGCCCTTTGTGAACAAAGGAGTCATCGCGGCGTGCCGCCGGAAGCGGAAGAGGGCGGGGACGATACTTCTCGATCGACTTTTCCACGTCGTCGACAATCCCTTAGCCGAGATGCCACCCCCATCCGCCCCCCCCCTCGACCCTTTATTTCCCATCCACCACCCGGAAGACCCATTTTCGAAGCCGCTGCTCTCTTGTTCGGCCTGGGAGAAACATTCGCCGCAGCCCAACGCCCGAGACGGGAGGGAAAGGCATTGTCACGTCGCCACTCGCGGAGGGCGTGATCCAAGTCGATTACTCGCCACGGGAGTCGATTACTCGCCACGGGAGTCGATTCCCAGGCCTCTGGCAGACGACTCCCTCCGATGGAATGACACTACCTTCCCATCTTGGATATTTTTAAATCCTTTTGGAAAACATACCTACTTCTAATATGAAATAGCACATGTCAATCTATGCTTTAAGGTCTCCATGAATACAACAATTTGCCAGTTTACATTAGAGAATTTCCACATTTAAAAATGTTCAGGAAACACTTACTAAACGATTTGTTATGCAAAAGACAGCAATGACTTCAATACCAACTTATAAGTCGGATGGTGTATATATGTATACCAAGGTGATTTTGTATGTATACGATGTTATAATGTTGTCAGTATTGGATGTATGAAACCTATGTTTTATTTTTATGTGATTATGTTAGCCTCTGTGCTATTAACAACAACAATAAACTCATCTTGGCTTAGGAGATCCCCCTAACAATTTTTTTCTGAATCTGGTGCATATTTTGCTCCAGCAGTTTTTTTTTTATCGTGTGAGATAAAAACAGATAAATTTGAAAGTTACTTCATTCCATGGTAAAATATTATTGCAGAAAAATATGACCTAATTTTAAAAAAAAAACTGTTTTAATGTGGCCATATTCAAAATTATGTAAAAAAAAAATGTTTTGATTTTTAAAACCTTTTAAAAACTTTAAAAGTTAAAAATATGGATTTTACTTCCCCAGAGAAAATAGTTAAGTTTAACAACAAAGGTACTGGCAATATTTTAGATGACATGTTATTTATTTTTTAGATAGTCTTTGAAATAGTATTTTTCGTGATGCTCTGAATGAGAGTCAAGATACGTCAAAGAGGTCAGGCGCCTCGATGTTTTCGGAACCAGACTCCCCCCCAGGGAACGGCTCCCCAGTGCGACGAACACAAATTTTTATGCTTTGTCCCGGGCCGGGTGGAACTGCTCGCGATCGTAAATTTCGTGTGGCGGGGCGAGGAACCGGCTCTGTAGCACTCTTCCTCGATGTCCGGGCCCTTGAGTCGCGCACGTGCGACCTGCCTTCCTGTGGGAAAACTGCAGCACTAGTTTCTCCACAGGCCGCGCGGCGGAACACGCTCCCGGTCAAACACCGCTCGGTGAAAATTTGATCAGCGAAGACAGCGACCGCCATGTGTCTTGTCTTCCGAACAGCTCGAATTGCCGTAAATATGCACGTCGGTCCACCCTCCCCCCCCCCCCACCTCCTTTAACCTTCCCCACTCTCCCCCCCACTCCAGACTTTTATATTTGACTTCCCCCTCCGAGGGATGAGGATTTCCCTTGGGGACGTAACCCTTCCACCTTTCTCTTCGCTACACCCCTTCCCCCTTCCAAACCCTTTTATTTTTACAGACGATCCCGTTGTCTTCCTGTGAGGAAAGAGGTTGTCAATAAGTAAGATCTGTGTGTCTGCGCTGCGAAGCAGGCCTGTTTCGAAACCCGGTAAGAGGGGGAGGGTTGGGTTTTGATCCAATTATGGGCGGCCCACTAGCTAGAACATGATAGCGGTTTTTTATTTATTAGTCCTACGAATTCTTCAAGCGTTCTTGCATAAGAAACTTCCACGCAATATTATTGAAATTAGCTAACGTTATTTCTTAAGTAGTTAAAATTAAACTTTATATCTAGTTCATAGTGATAAGATTAAATCAGTTGAAATTCTGCAATTTTAATGGCGTTGATGACGGTAGTTGCCTTATTTTTACCGATTCGAAAACATCGCTATGTAAGACCAATTATTTTTTTGTTTTGTTTTCCTGCGCTTGGCGGCTATTTTAGATGATTACATGCGCTCGAAAGAATTTTTTAAAAGGCTTGAACATGGACAGAGATCCACTATGACCACGTGTAATTTTGGCGAATCTTATACAGAATCTGCGAAGGTGTTTATAAAATATATTTTTTTTTAATGTCTCTAAGATCACAGTCAAGTAACCGAGGGAATACTAAATGAATGTGTGAGTGTGTGATTGACAAAACCATAAATAAGAGTTTCATTAACGTTTTATTATTTTATAAGAAAAAATTACTAAACGTGTATATTGAAAGGTAGATGATTTATCAGGAAAAAGCCAAATAAATACTGTTTACGTTCTGTTGGAATATCCCATAATTAGGCTGGCCGTTAATTTATTTATGGCTACCGTTCACCCACTCCACTGTGGCGCACAGGTAATGGGTTTGCTGGTGTAGCTTACATCCATTCAGGTGAGGGCTACGTGTTAGGGTGTGAACCGCTCGGTTATGTCAAATAGAGGAGGTATAATATATTTTACCACATGATGACCGAGTTATCATTCACCTTACCCATGTTTCATTGTGTTTTGTTACGAGGCGTTCACGGTGTTGGTAAGTGCAAAGCTGCGGCGCTTAGAGAACAAGTAGACAGAAACAGGGATCCCATCACGTTAGGAACTTTTACAATCAAAAATCTTAACTTCGTCTTTAACCTTACTTATACTATCGCCGGTTAAAATAAAACTATCTACGTTCAATTCTGCATAAAATATCTCACACTTGAATGAAATTGAAAATACTTTTACTGAGGATCGATTCTTTAGACTCGGTGTCACACGCAATGTTTTGTTGTATCATTTTATTCCTGGCGATTTATCACTAAGTATGTTTGCTCGTGTAGCTTCGTGGCACTTTTAAAATCAGGTGTTTACTAAAAAGACGCGAAAGAGATAATTATTATAAATACTTGAGTGACTTTTACCCTTATAAATCTTTCATAGATTTTTTGACGTGACAACGTATAATAAATCGATGAACACCGGCTGCACGCATGAAAAAGTGTCCCGTTACGCTGTGTCCCGTTACGCTCATTGTACGCTTGCGCCGCATCTATCTCTCTTCCACTCGATTGGAACAACCATCGATTTGACTTTTTCGAGGCACATTAAACTTGAAATACTTCCATTCGTTTCCTACTTTACCTATCATCGTCCTATCCTTAACAAAATAACACAGATTGAAAGAAGTTAAATAGCAAACATGTATAAAAGTTGTAGTTAAAATAATCTCTTCGTTAAAGTAATAAACATATTTGAATTAATGAGTGCAAATAAAAGTAAATTTATCAATTAAATTGTAGATTTCATTTCACTCCTTCTTTGTATCCATACAAAATCGTGATAATTCAATAAATATTATTAAAATCTATTCATAAAAGTATGCAATCATTTCATCAATGTTTTGTTATGGCGTTTTCACGTTAAACTATCGTCCGTAAACCGACTTTACAGACAACCATTTTTTTTTTTTCATATTTACACTATCTTCTTTGCGGTGTTACAAACAAAGAGGAACCTCCTGTGAGAGCACAGAGGGAGTGGCGCCCAGAACGCGGCGCGCTCTGGCGGAGTGAAGTCTGCTCGGGGCGCCGGCGAGACGAGCAGAACGCAATCTCGGAGCAGCTCCGGGCAGACGCCTGCTTCCGGCGACCCGGGCGCCCTGACAGACGGGCCGTCAGCGGCGGAGTCGACGACGGCGTCCGTCAGGCGAGATAGCGGGTCTCGACAACCCTGCGAACGAAACGTTTCGTGATAGCACGTATTGAAAACTTGAGTTCGGTTGAGTCTGAAATGTAAAAAAAAAAAAAAATGGTTGTCTGTAAAGTCGGTTTACGCGACGATAGTTTTATCGTGACAACGTCATAAACAAAACATTGATGAAATGATTGCATACTTTTACGAATAAAGTTTGAATCATTTTTATTGAATTATCACTATTTTGCATGGATACAAAGGAGTGAAATGAAATCTACAATTTAATTGATAAATTTACTTTTATTTTGCACTCATTAATTCAAATATGTTTATTACTTCAACGAAGAGATTATTTTAACTATAACTTTTATACATGTTTGCTATTTAACTTCTTCCAATCTGTGTTATTCTGTTAAGGATAGGACGATGATAGGAAAAGTAGGAAACGAATGGGAGTGTTTCAAGTTTAATGTGCCTCGAAAAAGTCAAATCGATGGTTGTTCCAATCGAGTGGAAGAGAGATAGATGCGGCGCAAGCGTGCAATGAGCGTAACGGGACACAGCGTAACGGGACACAGCGTAACGGGACAATGTGCGTAACGGGACACTTTTTCGTGCGTGCAACCTACGTTCATCGATTTATTAGACGTTGTCACGTCAAAAAAGAAATACATTTATATAAACTTAAATAAGATCTGTCTCTTAGGTTTCATGCAGAATAAATACGCTTCATTTAGAGGGACGGGGAATATTTTTCGAAATTAGTTGTAGATGTTATATTTTCCACCGATTTTTTTAACTTCAGGTGTTCAAAATTTAATCGGCAAGTAACATAATTATGTTTCAAGGGTGTGGGAAAGGAGATAGGAGTGAGTGACCTTTTTTTTTTTTTTTTTTTTTTTCGAGGGCTCAAAATTTCATCAAGTGGGGGATAAAACTATAGATTTGAATTAAAATAGAAACAAACAGAATGTATCACAAATAGAGAGACAGAGAGGAAGATAGAGAAAGACTCCATGACTTATCTATACAATTTATGAGCCACTTCTAGATGAGCTAGAAATTTACTGGAAAAAAATTTAAAAATGTTTCAAGCTTTTTTTTTTTTCAAAAACTTGAAGAAAATTTCCAAATGACAACGCACTTTTAAAGTCGGTGCAGACCTATTTTAGAGATCTTTTGTGGCTAAATTTTTGAACATATAAAAACCCAAATTGCACAAAGGTAACCTATTTGGCGTTGTCTAGAAGTTTGAGTCTGAAATCAAAATTTGATTTCTTAGATTTTAAAATCAATACGTACTTTACTTCTAACTTCAAACCAAATATATATATATAGTTGAACGTACTGCGTGTATCACTTGAAGCACAGTTATGTTTAACCTATCCTGGGATGCATGAACAATAGTTTCAATAGTGGCACGAGAGCGGGGTTTTTTTTTTGTCACATTTTAGTATACATACTAAAACTATTGCGACTGGTTGCGGCAACTCTGCCATCTTCCCCTTGGCTGTTGAACGAGATGTTTTCAGTTCCCGTAGTATACCTCCGCTGGCTGCGGCCGTCCCGAAGAAGCCCCTCCGAGATGCACGAACAGCAGATGTTCTCCGCATGTTCGCATTATTGCTCGGAGAGGTCTGAATAATAAATTAAGGAACACGAAGAGTGTATGTGGAAAGGGGGTGGTTTTAGAGCGTTTGCTGGAGGGAGGGGAAAAAGTGGGGAGGGGCTGGCTGGCGCGAGTGGCTTGCGCCTGCCACATCTGCAGACCCGCACGGCACCGCCGCCGCGCGGGGAAGAGGAGCCAGCCAGGGGAGTGTATGCTAATTATCACGTCCGCTTCACACTGTTTTCTCATGGGATGGCGCGGCACCTTTGCCTTCTCTCTCTCTCTCTTTCTTTTTCTCTCTCTCTTTCTTTTTCTCTCTCTCTTTCTCTCTCCAGAAACGTATCCCAGCTGATGTTATAACCTGAACAACAGTTGCGGCATTATAAAAATACACAGCGAAATATTCGCCAAGATAATTTCATCCCCGCTCCCATTCAGCCGGCGAATTCCCGACGAGCTTTCGGGCGGGGGGGAAAAAAACCTGAAATAACAAAATAGGGGACACTGCGGCTGACATGCCGTAGCCACGTGCTTATGCGTACAGCGAAAACATGTCAGGTATTAATTTTCCCCTGAATGTTAGCTTAAGGTGCATAACCTACTTTATTTCATTATGTCTTTCTTTGTAATAGATTGAGTTTTTTTACTTAACCCATTTTTTTCAAACTTTTTTAAATTTAAAAACATACTTTTACCTGAATTACAATGAAAACCTGTTAAGTTGTATACCATACAAGTAAAAAAATGTATTATAAAAAAACATATCTAAGTATAGTTTACGGAAAATTATTTACGTACACAGGCAGAAAACTATGAAATGACTCACCGAAAATTGGAGCGTTGAAGCTCTTGGAGCAATTGGAGCTTTGGATATGTTGAAGCATTTGGAGCAATGGAGCACTTGGAGTTGTTGGAGCAATTGAAGCATTGGAGCATTTACCTTTGGAGCCAATGACTGCTAGAGCCAAAGACAGTTGTAGGAAAAGACATTTGTACTTCCCTTGACGATAAAAAATCAGATTATAAAACAGCTTACTGATTGAGTATTAACGTACGGGCCTTTAAAATATAACTTGTGGCTGTACTGGTTGAATGGCAAACCGTATGCGTTCGAGGACCAAGTATTCAAGTCAGTGAATACGCCCATTTATTGTTCCGACGATGGGAGGTAGTCTGCTAAACACATTATAGAGAAACTCTGTCGGGAATAAAAGGACTATGTAGGAAAAGGATCTGGCTGGGCTTGTCTTCGGTAAACCACTTGGAGTTGAGAATTAGTCAGTTCAAGCCAATGCTGAACTAAATGTTTATTAGTTTGCTAACTAGCAAGTGTTCTTGCAGAAGTGTAGGATTTATGTAATAAATTGTATATGTAAAAACAGTGATGTTTTATTTCTTGAACCTGTCACTTTTATAGAATTTTAAATTATATTTGTTTGTTTTTTTAATTGAGCAGTTATCGAAGCAAAGACAGGAATCCATAGATTATATTATTATATTAATGAGTGATTTTTTTATGAATTTTGGAATTTTTACAGAAATGTTTGGTCAATAATTACAAACTTCCAAGATGGCGGCCACATCGGCCTATAGGAGGATGGTATATGAGGAAATTAAGCTGCCTTTTAGGAATTTTCTAGCCGTTGACATTTTTAAGGACTAAAACGGGATATTTTCCCTCAAAAAGGTAATTTTTCCTTTGAAATAGAGAAATTTTTTATTATTCAAATTTTTTTAAAGATTTTTTGGCGGGATTATTTTCCAAAAAAAAACTGGAAATTTGGTGGATTACCGCGGATTTTGAACAGATTTTGGCGAATTTTGGGTTATTTTTGCAAATTTCGAAGGTCAATGTCAAAGTATGACCGCCGTGACGTCACAATTCACAGATTGAATCACAGTACCGGCACCTCCAGCCTGAAGCCTGGGAAAGGAGGAACTATTCTACACTACTCTTTGGAAACCAGTTGTCCAAGAAATAGTTTGTAAATAATACAAGAAATATATTGTAACTGTGTTCAACACAATACTATGGTTATGCTTTCATATAATAAATTCTTTTTTGGAGATAATACTGAGTATTTCTTAAGAAAATTGGTGCATATTTTTATATTTTAACAGGTGTTTGTTCAAGCATTATTTATTTAATCGTTGAAAAGATAATCGAATATTCAATAATTGGACTTCATAATTATTATCTTACCATTTAATTTGCATAGTTAATACTTTAAAGCTATTCAGGAATCGGTTTCCAAATTAATTTAATAGTTAAGGTATTGGGATAACACAAAGAATACAGTCCCGGGTAAGAATCCAAAACCAGTATTACTGCAGTCACTATTTTTAGAGATACGGTGGTTTTAATGTAAATGTACAAATATATGTAATTTTATATGAATATTTCTGTTCCATTTACAAAAAAAATTCATTGCAGGTGTATGTTTAAAATATACCATGGTAACATCTGTGTTTCGTGATTGATTGAGTTTGTTTCAGTTGAATGTCGTCTGTTGGCTTAAGGTCCTGTCACACTGTCAAACTTTCGCTTCCAACACCTGCCAATATGTTCGGTCAAATAATGTTGGAGAGTTATGACGTCACCTGAAACGTCACTAGCGCATTCATGTTTGTTTGACAAGTTTGATGTCTTGTGTTTCCATCAAAAATATTTTCCAAATAGGACAGGTTCTTAAATATTTTGGTTTTTGAACGGTCAAAATTTAAGAACACAGGGTCGATTTAGGTTGTGTTAATGTCGTATGCAAGATAACATTTATATTAAAAAGCAAATATTGTGAATATAAATTTTAAAAATCAGTAAATAATTTTTTTTATGTAACTAGTAGTAATGTGTGTTAAGGCCATATGAACTGTCATAAAGTCTGGTATATGTCTGGATTCAATGTTCTAGGCGCGACTGTACTGTCCCTAATTCCACCCCCCCCCCCCCCAATCCAAAATCGTGCAAACACACCCTTCCCCAATAGTACTACCTGCATCGGTAGTTATCGTAATTGAGGTACAACCGAAACCGCAAAACGAAGAGCATAGAAAAACAGGACGCGCGATAACTTACTTGAAAATGAGTCCTTAGCCTCCCATTGACTATTCCGCTTGCAAATTCCAGATGAATAGCAGCATCGGGCGGGGCGGCCCTCATATATACCAGCCATCACTTCGCCACTGTACTACATTCAAATGAACACTAAAAATACAGGTATTTCCTAATCCTAAATGACAGTTAAAAGGTGAAATAGCACTCCTTCATTACGAAAAGGATCGTGGTCACAAGAAAGAGAAACGAGAAGTAACTTGAGTTCGCCAGTCTAACGAGTAAGTAAAGATTATTACTGTTCTCTCTCCAACTCGCGATAAATTTTCACAATATCTCGTTCAGATATGAAATGAATATTCTGCAGGGCAAACTCAATCATGGACCAGAAGGGGAAAAAAATGCAAAGAGAAATTTACTTAATCAAATTGTGATGCAGCGAAGATTAACAAATATAAAAATAATAAAATTTAAAAATTACTAAGAATGTTAATGTGCAATCTGATGCTTTTGAGAAAATATTTATTATTCTGAAAATGTTTTCACGGCCATGTTTGGAAAAGCATTAAAAAATCTTCGTTATATAAACTGTGTTAAGGATGTGGGGGTACAGTAGGCGCAATAGTCATATCCTTCCTAAAGCATGGTGAATTACGATAACACCCTTTGATCTACAAATATTTATTTTTAAACTGTTTAAAGTTTCGTAGCTGTTTTGCAGAAAATACTAACCTGGACTGTCTTTCGTTGTACTTTGTCAAGAAAATATTCAGCTCTTACCAAAGTTTTACATCATCCTGCGCTTCTATAGTGGTAAGTAGGCTGTATGTTGGGCGTGACGCTACGCTTATTTGTTACTAGCTGATTGATGTATACCTTTATTTCGATATGGAGGTCTACAGACTAACTGCTTATTATACATGAAGGACACGAATATCATGTCGTAGCGCTGCTCTGTTAAGCCTTTTTTGTATTTAGAGATTCAGTGATCAGTCAGTGAGTGAACGGGGTTTGGATCATAGTTATGCCTGATGCCATATTTTTGTTGGAATGTGTTTTCACTGTACTTCTATGCCAGATTTTAACACTAAGTTCAAAGTAAAAAAACATTAGAAAATCAATTAACAAAAGATGATATTTAATTTTTTTGGTGTGACTGTAGAGCTAAGGTAAACCTGTGCAATTAATTTTAACTCTCTGAGCTTATTATATCCCGAAATAAAGGACGGCGAAAGTATTTTACCTTATTCAAATTTTAAAACTCTTTGAATACAATTTGAATTGACATCCATTCTTAGTGCACTTCTAGGGTGCACGATTAACTAGTGTGACAAATTCCAGCTCTCGAGGTATTTTGGTCATGGAAACTTCGTGATTAGTCAGTGAAAGGTATTACACTTATATGTGTATGTATGTATATGTATATATATGTATATATATATACATATATATATGAGTGGCTCGGAGATATTCTGTAGGCTTTTATTTCTGCCCCCCTCCCTTCTACAATCAGCTTGAGTTCCTACATAGAAAAATTTTTCTGTACTTTTATTTTGCACAGGATTCCTTCGAAACCAACTGCCAAGAAAAAGTTTTTAATGCCACAAATACCACACGAAATATATTGTAACTTCGTACAACACATGGCTATGGTTATTTTTGCGTATATGGAAGACGTTTTCCAAAATAATTCTGAGTATTTCTTACGAAAATTGGCGCATGATTTTATATTTTCAATGACGTTTCATTCAAGCATTTTTTTTTCAACCATGGAAAAGGTAATCGAATAATCAATACTTTATTGCGATTTACTATGATTTTATTGTCCGTAGTTAAAAATGGAAAGCTATTCAGGGGATGGTTTGCAAATAACTTTATAACCGTTGGAAATACGGGGACAACACAAAGCATGAATTGCTCGGGGGGTAAGAATCCGAAACCAGTAATTTTTTTTGTAGTGATAAAGTTGATTTTTTCAAGTTAAATGTAAAAAAAATTACAAATATCTGTAATTTTTACACGAAAATTTCTGTTCAATTTACAAAAAAAAATTGGTTGTCTGTAAAGTCGGTTTACGGAAGATAGATTAACGTGACGTCATAACCAAACATTTATGAAATTATTGCATACTTTTATGAATAATATTGAATCATTTTTATTTTAACAATAAAAGAATAAATACTTGAAATTATACTAGTAATCAGATTTTTAAAATGCAAGAATAACTAACCTTTATTGCCGAAATTGTTGCTGTAATAAGCAATGAAAGCCACATTAACTTTTCAGTTCACTTTACAAACATTTTACGAAACAGTTCACGTGTAGATGACTTGTAATTAATTTTAAAAACTGGCTTTTTGCTATAAAGTGTAAATATAATTATGAATAAGTTTTTATATAAATAAACTGTAATCAAATATCTATCATCAATTATATGAATCACCATAATTTTTTTTAGTCAATTGTAACATAACCTATTATTAATGCACTCGCCGACAGCGTGACGGAACAATGAGCGTAACGGGACACAGCGTAACGGAACAATGTGCGTAACGGGACACTTTTTCGTGCGTGCAGCCGGCTTTCATCGATTTATTAGACGCTGTCACGTCAAAATAAAAAAATTGCAGTGTAGTAGCACGCGATACGAAACACAAGCGGAGAAAGTGCCTTAATGGTGGTGTATTCCCGCTTCGAGCGGATATGATTGAGTGCTGCCAGGAATTGTGTCGAAGGGGGGGAGGGGGGTAGAGAGAGAGAGAGTGATGGGGTTCCCGTCGGAAAGGGGCCTGGGGGGTACAGTCAGGATGAGGAAAAGTGGTGGGGGGTTGAGGGGGGTGGTCGAGTGTGGAATTAGCGTGCGCGAGTGTGTGGATTGCGGTTTCATTGCGCTAGGGAAGGGGGGTAGGGGGGGGAAAGAGAGAGAGAATTGGCGCCACATCCCACACAAGCTGTTCACGGCAACAGTCCAGATCCACACACTCTCGCGTGCGACCGACCGCACGTGGCGTCCGGAAGCCAGTTGCGCCCCGACCGGCGCCTGGTACTGCAATATGTCGTCACCCCCCACACCGAAAGTGTTAAAGAGGGTTCGGAAAGGGGGACGGGGAAAGAGTGGAAACAGTGGGAGGATGAGGTGTGTGTAGATATATTCACGCTCGCTAAATAATAATAATAACAACAAAAAAATAACATCAACGCATGCGCGCAAAAGTGCAAAAGGGACTCGCGGTGTTTTTTTTTTTTTTATGCCCCGAAACGCCGCCAGCAGCGGTATTTCACACTCGACCACGTCTCGGCCGCTGTGCGGGCTAATGAGAAAATATTGAGGGGGGGTCTACACCTCCCTTCCCCCTCCTCTGCCCGCTTTGGCTGTGTTGGGATTCCCCCTCCACGTCCCGCTTCACCCCCCTCCCAACCCTTGAATTTTATGGAGGGTAAAACATACTATACATTGACTCCAAGTCAGTCGCCCAAATAATCCGCATTCGGGCATCTTCGGGAAAAAATTTTTATGCCTTTGTGGAACTAAAAGTTAAGAACGTTACTTAAGTAAATTAAATCGCAAAAATTTAATTTTTTATTTTAAGAGAGGCATGCTTTCACTCGTCTAGGTGTGATCGTAACTAAAAATTGAAGTAGTGTAGGTCTACGGCATTGAAGGTACTCGAAAATCGTGCAAATGCATCCGGCAGCGATGTTTGATAAGCGAGCTGTGAACTGCTGATGTGTTTTTGGGGGGTGACTGATCGGGGCTCAATGAATCTCCGGCCTTTCCTTTGGTCGAGTTTCCAACCCCTACACTGATCTCCCACGCATCTCTCCGCACTACCTTGGTGAGGGGTCACGTGGGTGGACAGGATTCCTCCCCCCTTTCCTTTACCTTTTTCACCCCTTTTTTTTCTCCACCGCCTTGCCGTGAGGGCTTGAAAAATTTATTGCGTCCTCCGGTCGCCTCTGGAGGGACAGCATCCTTGCAAGATGTTTGTTGTCCTCCCTTCCGCAGGGACATTCTCTTCTCTTTCTCGCACACTCTGTCTCCCCCGACAAACTTTCACCCCTCTCTTCTTTTCCTGGACGAAGGTAATTTCGAAACAGATTTATTTCAACCACACCTCCGCTCTCGATCCGGGCTGTTCCAGAGGGAGGTCCTGAATGTTTAATCGCGGCTGCACCGGAGGACCACCCGAGGACTATCCGTCTTCACTGCGCGAGAATCCGACATGCTGTGGCGGTGGTCTTGGTGATTCTCGAGGTTCTCGTGGCCGTCATGGTCCTCATTGACCTTATTGTCTGCGTGGTGCTCATTGTCCTCATTGTCTTCATGGTCCTCTTTGTCCTCTTTGTTCTCGTGGCCCTCATTATTCTCACTGTCCTTGTGGTCACCGTGGTCCACAAGATCCTCGCTGTCCTCATGTTTCTCATGGTCATCATGGTACTCATGATCCTCATAATCCTCGGTGTCCGAGCGTGGCTCCCACGTGGTGTCACGTGTCGTGGTTGTCGCTACCAGTGACACGTGAATCCATACACCCAGGGGCTTATTAATAGCCCGTCTTTACGTTCATCGAGTGATCACGACATCGAATACGACTATATTGCGAGATGAATCGGTGGATGCAACCCTCAAAGCTCGGTCTCAAATTCCCGGTTGGTTATTTAATATCCTTGTCATTTCACTTTTTTTAAGGCTTTTCCTGTAAGTTCGTTGATGGGCGACACATTTTGCACACCACTATTTGCTAGCTGTAAATATTCACAAATAAGTACATAATAATGAAAACTTGCGCGGCTTTTTTTGCCGCTATTAGGTTATATCAGGGGCAAGATCTCCCCATTAAAGTTTTTGTTATAATTGTGCTATTTAAGCGAAAATATTGGCACACACAAAAAAAATTTGTACTTTTACAAAATATTCCTATGGAAACCAGTTGCCAAGAAATAGATAGTAATACTACAATGAAAATATTGTAACTTTGTAAAACACGTGGCTATGGTTATTTTTGCCTATATGAAATATGTTTTTCGAGACAATACTGGGCATTTGTTACAAAAATTAACGCATAATTTTATTTAAATAGATCTTATTCAAGCATATATTTTTTTAAACCATGGAAAATATAACCATATATTAATTAATTAAACTATATTTGGTTTTATCAAGCTCATTGATGTGTAAAACGATTCAAGTAACGGTTTACAAATAACTTTTAACTATTGGAGGTACTGGGACAACACAAAGCATAAATACCCGGGTAAGAATCCGAACCCAGTAGGTATTACTGCGAACACTATTTTGCCGTGATACAGTTGTTTTCATGTAAATGTACAAATTTTTTTTTTCAAATATCTGTACATTTACGTAAATATTTCTGTTCCATTTACAAAAACTAATCTACAGTGCATAAGTTTATTTTTTATTTTTATTTTTCTCTGCTAAACATTTTCTACCTCACTATATTTTATTTTATTTTTATTTATTTTTTTTTGTCAGACAAGTTGCATCGCTTCCTCTTCTCTCGCGTCCCCAGAGGGGAGGGGGGGGGGAATAGGAGGAGGAGAAGAAGCAGAAGGTCGAGACTCTCAAGAAAAGAGCGCGCGCGCTTTCATTTTCCCTCCGCCCGCTTTTCCCAGCTCCTTCGCATTTTCATGACTGAAATATTTCCTGCGGGAGAGAGTGATTTATTTCCCCGCGAGCACAATCGTAATGCGCATGCCCGCGTTATTCCCGCCGTTTCATTCGCGGTGAGAGGGGAATACACTTTCACCCCCCCCCCCCCCGTCCCGTCTCCCCCTCCCCCCCCCCCCCCTCATTCCTCTTGCAAACATTTTCCTAACCCAACTCTTTCCACGAAAGTTTTCTTTTTTTTTTATAACTTGGCACTCCGAACGCCGCGTGAATGATAGTTGCATAAAGAGGAAATCCCTAACGCACTTACTCCTCCTCCTGATGAAGTTTCACTGCCAGTCAAGGAGACCAAACTTAGTTCCATGAAAGTTTCCCCTTTCCGGATTTATCCCATTTGGCACCTGGACGACGAAAATTACCTGATGAAGTCAATTTGCAGACACTCCAACAACGAAGAGAATAAAAAAAAATTTTTATAGTTTTGAAGTTAGCAACATTTTGGCACTAAGTCTTCTGTAGTACAGTTCAGCGTGTGCGTACTACTTAAAACCTAGCCCAGACACTTATGAATGTGTTTTAATGTGTATAAGCTCTAAAACATGTGATGTATTTTTTTTTACGTAATTAGCGGTTAATATTTTTCTTCAGGTCATCTGTATGTTTTTTCATTATAGTAATCCCTTTCACGTTTACTAGAATCTGATTTACATATTCAAACGTTCATCTATTTATATAGTTATTACATTATACTTATCTCTTTTAACCAATTGAGGCTGCCTTAAAATATCTTATTTTCGCAAGAATTTAAAAAAAAAATTATTTAATTTTTTTAAAAATCATCTAATAGACAAATATTAAAATTTTTTTTTTAATATAATTTTATTACCAACTGTATCACTTCTTGTATTTTGACTTCAACCGTCTCACAAATTAATCATAATTTAAGTTAGTGGAGATATAAATTCATTGTGTTGTTACGGACGCAGACAGGACCGGTTCGGAGCTGGCTGACGGCCCTGCCAGGCCCTTTGTCACGTGGCACTCACTGCCACGCGTGCCTGGCCGGGTTACAAGGGTCGTCTGCTACCCCCGTCACCCCCTCCGTACCCCCGTGCATCAACCTACATTGGCGCTGTTATCCGTCGCTGAGTGGCCTGGAGAATTCCGCGGGTCGCCGCAGCGAATTTGGCGCTGCTTTTCTGGACTGTTCGGGCGTCGGGTCGGCCATGGGATGACGCGACTCGTCACGGCTGCTCTCGTCGGTTCTGGATGGTTGTTATGATGGTGATGGTGGTTGTTGTTGTGGCGATGGTGGTAATGGAGGTTGTTGTGATTATGGTGATGGTGGTGGTTGTTGTGATGATGGTGGTGGTTGTGATGATGGTGGTGATGGTGGTTGTGATGATGGTGGTTGTTGTTGTGGTGGTAATGGAGGTTGTTGTGATGATGGTAATGGTGGAGGTTGTTGTGATGATGGTGGTGGTGGTGGTTGTGGCGTGGCTGACTACTTAAGCCGCGACGCCGGCCTCCGTGGGTGTTACGAGCGGATTCCGGGCGGAGGGAAGTGCGGCATCGGCGAAGGTGGGGGGGGGGTGAGAACCCCCCCCCCCCCTCGAGAGTGGCGCGACGAGGAGTTCGACTGGACAGCGAGAGTGCGACCGAGTGGCGCGAGACTGCGTGCGTGGACAGGCGCGAGGTAAGGGGTGAACCACTGTTGAGACCAGCTCCAGTGAGGAGTGCAAACTGCGTAACGTAAAATACAATGAGTGACTTGAGGATAAACATTTTTAAGTGCCAGTGATCTGAGATCGGACATTTTTAAGTACAATTATTTATTATTAATGTAAATATTATCAAGCAATAAAACTGTAATAAAACTGCGGAACGTAAAAGACAATGAGTGACTTGAGGATAAACATTTTTAAGTGCCAGTGATCTGAGATCGGACATTTTTAAGTACAATTAATTATTATTAATGTAAATATTATTAAGCAACAAAACTGTAATAGAACTTAATTGGGCTATCCCTTACGTATACAGTTGTCCCCACATTATAAATCGTAACAGTATTTACTCGGAGTAGAATTACGATCACTGACTATAACTTTGTTCGGTTGGGATGTACCTTTGCAACTTCAATACACAAAATGCTAAGTGGGTGCAAAGGATGTATAGATTACTCCCGAACGCGAGTACCAACAAAATTAACTATACGGTATATACAGAATTTGGTAACAAATTATTTCGTGAAAATGGAACGGAATTTGATTAACGGAAATGTGACCGAAAGATGGCTAATGTTAAATTTTCCAGTGACAAGATTTCAACCACGCCCCTTGAGGTTACTAAGTGCGCTGTGCTACTCATCCTCTTGGGAATTTAGAAGGAGAACAGGTATTGTAATCATTGCAATACCCGTTTTGTTAGATGTTTGAAAACTTGAGATATTTTTAATATGGCTGCATTTTAGTTTACCAAATGTATTACAGGGTAGTTTAACTATCATTTAGTTACATTAGGTAAACCAATACGTTTGATATGTCCCCTTGCATACGTGTTTACGTTTCTACACTATGGTCCGCCATCTTTGTGACACATTGCCGTTAATCGGCTCTCGTTCCATTTTCACGAAATGACTCCTACAAAATTCCGTACGCCGAGAGATAAGATTTTTTTTTTTCCGCATACCGAGCCTTAAATCTTTACCTTGGGCTTTCGTGGCCAGATTTTCGACAACTCCTCAGATTTTTGGGTTCCGACCTCGTCCAAGGAAGTGATTTATTTATCTCCGTCGCGTCGTGTCGATTTGTGCGTTGACGGGAGTTATTCGCGGGCGCTGGGTTCGAACCAAGGACTCTCACGACCGCGGCGACGGAAGACCCAGCGGTGTAGAGAGAGAGCGAGAGCGAGAGAGGGGAGTTGTGAAGGGGAAGGAAAAGATCGGAATGGGTTTGAGAAGAGTTTATTGACGCGACTGTCCGCACTTCTATAAAAGCACTCCGTAAGGCTCCTGTACTTCCCCCCCCCCTTCTTCCTCCCACCAACAAACGCAAACCCAAACATCCCCGTTCGCTCTCCCACTTGGTCAAATCAGTTCCAACCCTTAAGGTCGGTTCACGGTGGGAAATGTAAAGAAAAAACGTAACATTACAACGTCTGTGAAATTTTAAGTATGAATTTTCTACGTGCTTTTGTTTTATGTCATTGGGGTGGTTCCCTAAACAATTTTTCTCGTCATATATATTTATGTTTTCGCTCATTATTTTAAGTACATTCGTAACATAACTATTGTTGATTTTTTTTTTAATATTGAATGTGTTTTAATAACTATTGGTTTTTTTTATAAATTTAATGTTGTTTTTTTTTTGAGAAACTTAAATTACAATTTATGTTTCAGTCATATCATGAACTAAGAACTAGAAATTGTGCGGTATAAAGTTTGAGTTAACCGTTAGTATGTATTCCTTGTCTCTTTGTCATAAAAAAAACTTTAATTTTATTTGGTTTTCACCATAACCCTTTAAAAAATTGTGTTTATATAATTGTAATATAAATATATATATATATATATCGACACGTCTGAACGATGCTTCACCGCGCAGTCGGACTTCGACATGTCTGAATGATGCGACGCAGCAAACCAACCAAATCCTGGTCACGCATTGAAACCCTTTAGCAGTAAACGCTAGGTGTGCTGGTTGTGTGTTTAAAATAAAAAAATAATCACTCTGGCAGCTTCTGAGTTGAGCTTCATTCGTGCACGTGTATCGCGAGGGTATAGTCAGAAAGGTTTCCGACCTCAACACGATGATCAGAGGCGCAACAGCAGGGGAGGGGCAAGGGTATTTTGCCCCCCCCCCCTCTGAAATATGAAGTGGGGGCAAACGGGGGCAAAGAAAGTGCTATGTAATCAATTTTTAGATAATAAAACTGCTTAAATAGCACCATTTTCCACCTTGAAATTCAAATTATCCCAGGGGAAGACCCCCGGACCCCCCCCCCCTGCTTCAATAGGGGGGGGGGGATCGATGATTCTTTATAAAAAGGTATATTGCCCCCCCTTTGTAAATTTAGTTGTTGCGCCCCTGACGATGATGGTAGTGTTCGTCAACAAAAAAAAAATGGGAATGTGTTTGCTCGTGCTTTTGAAATGTCAGTACCGAAAGACTCGCCCAAAAATTTTATTTCAAACCAAATTTCGACTGTTCGCTTTAAGAAACTGTGGGGGGAAAAGGGGGAACATATTTTTGGATGGAAAGTACTTATAGAGTGCGGAGTATTTGCTGGGCATTTGCGCGTGAACGAGCCTTCGGCGGGGAAGGACTCTCTTCCCCCCCCCCCCCTTCTGTGCGGGGAGGGGGAGGGGGGTCCTTGTTTGCCGAGGGCCGCCAGCTATGGGGCACGAGAGGAATATTGGGGCGCGCCTCGGCACAGGGAGGGGCAAATACCGGCTGCCCCCCCGCATGAATATTCCGGAGCACGCCGGCAGATGCCCTCTCCGCCTGCAGAGTTCCCTTCCGGGTCCCTCTTCCCCCCCCCCCCCCTTTTCATTCCTCTCTCACCTCTTCATCCCTCTTCATCATGTCCGCGCGGACCATCTTCCTCTCTCTCTCTCTGTATCACTCCCCTTTCCTCCTGCGTGTGCTAGTACCCTGAATTACTTCGCTTCTGATGGTCCGTGATTTTCCCCCATGACTTCACATCGATTCACAACACAACTACATTAAATGTTTCTTAAAAAGTTTTTTTTCTCCACTAAATAAGTCCTTTTTGTTGGTTTTTTTTGACGTGACGTCTAATAAATCGATGAACGCCGGCTGCTCGCACGAAAAAGTGTCCCGTTACGCACATTGTCCCGTTACGATGTGTCCCGTTACGCTCATTGTATGCTTGCGCCGCATCTATCTCTCTTCCACTCGATTTGACTTTTTCGAGGCACATTAAACTTGAAATACTCCCATTCGTTTCCTGCTTTTCCTATAATCTCTTCGTTAAAGAATTTAAACATATTTGAATTAATGAGTGCAAATAAAAGTAAATGTATCAATTAAATTGTAGATTTCATTTCACTCCTTCTTTACATCCATACAAAATAGTGATAATTCAATAAAAATGATTCAATTTTATTCATAAAAGTATGCAATCATTTCATCAGTGTTTCGTTATGACGTTGTCACGTTAAACTATCGTCCGTAAACCGACTTTACAGACAATCAATTTTTTTTTGTATTCTTAAAGGCAAGTTCTCATGTCATACCTAGAATGTACTGAAGGTACGTAGTCTTCGTCTTAAAACTTTGAATTGTTAGTATGCCATTAGTTAAACCGTTAAAAAATGAGTTTTCCCCAAAACCCTCTAAAATAAAATATTCGTGTTTGTATGGTATTGGTAAAATCTAATTTTTATATTTTAACAAAAGCACAATGCAGTACGAATTCATTACAAATATTCAGAGGAATTTTCCCAAAAATCTTATCTTCTTTGTGATAAATGTTCCATAACTCTTTTAAATCATGGTAAAGATGTTTTGAAAGCATTTTTTTTTAATAATTCGCTTAATTCTAGCCACTTTGAGGCCACTTGTATGTTAATTTGGTACTGTACTCGTTGGAAGGGAAATCGGTTGTGGCTTATATAGTGTCGATCGACGCAAGCATTTACCTGGAATACTTTCAGAAAACTATGGGCCTTCCAAAATTAAGACTTACCATGGAAAAATATTTGTGACGATGATTCTTACATATTTATTTAATCTTAGGGGCCGATTTAAAATAGCTAAAAAAACGTTATGTGGAAAGACGAATAGGCGATCGTGTGCACAATACATAACCAATTATAACAAAGATGTAAAAGTTCATGCAAGCTTTGGTTTTAGTTCTCCAAGTGATACATAATAAAAACCGAAAATAAAAATTACCTTATTATAAATAAATAAGATAATTAATATAGAAATTTTGTATTTTCGGAGCAATGACGCGCCATAATTTTTTTTAAGATAGTTAATTACAAAAATTTTAATAATATAATACGTAGTAAATTTCTTATATATAATATTTAATGACCTACAATTATATTTATTTGATTATTTCTTAAAGATACTTACTGGTTTGTATAACTATTTCGTAATAAATTTACATCCAATCAACAAATCACACAGGCTAATATCATTTTGAATAATTTTTTTCCTATCAATATGATTTAATTTAAAATCAAAATTATAGTTGTAATAGGAACAGTTAAATTATTCCAATAGATATTTAATTCAATCATAGATATTATTAGGAATGTATTGGGAACTGAGTGCAACAGAACGCTTTGCACCGAAACAGAAATCTAAACCGTCAAATACGGCTATCACTGCTTGGTTGAAATAAATCTAAAACCATTTTAAGTCAACTAATATTCTATAAACGATTCAATTTTTTTATATGTACACTACTGAATAAAAGGTTGATTTCAGCTTGTTATAAAGTATTTAGCGTTTTTCCTATACGTGCGCTATTTTATCTGCGAAAAAATATTCACATTACAGAAAACACATTTAGGTGCACTGGAATTTCATGTATTATAAGTTGAAGAAAAAAAACTGTTAAAATAAAATACGCCTTTGATATAATATGTTACTCGTGATTTCATTTAATTTATGTAAGCTATTTTTGTCGGCGAAAATATAAACATAAAAGAATACACGTTTTGTGTGGCTGGACTTAATTAATCATCTCTTTAAACAAATTAGTTTCTCAGGCTTCATTTAGATTTTTCGTATAACACAGCTGAGATATTTTATCTATGTAATATTTTTCGTCGGCAAAAATATAAATATTAAAATAAACATATTTTTATTGGCCTGGATATTTATGTATCATCATTTCAAACTAATTAGTTTCTGGGATTTCATTTAGCTTTTAATGAAAATGAAATTGGTGATATCGTTTATTTTTATTATTTCGGAAGTGAGTGCTTTATTGTTTTCAATAATTAACGCATATCTGTTACGCGGAGCTTAATGAATGTACTACACGCCTGTATGTCTTCTACAGTTGATCACAAAGCATTAAAAAAATTATGGTGGAAACCACAATAAAGACGATTTTTATTTCCTCATCGATTTAATTAATTCAGCTTTTGTGCCAACAGCGTGGTAGGTATTTGTGTGTTACGGAACTATTTTTCAAACCAGTCGTTGCAGGCTTTTCTAAAAAAAAAAATTAAAATTCACCGCCTACTTTCCAATATTGTTGTAGGATGTGTGCTAATGATGATAGATTATGCTTTGAATTGCTTCACATGCAAGAGAAATTAATAAAATACTTTATTCTCATATATTTGATGTGTAAATCTCTTAGCTCTCGGTATACAGCATTCGGTAGTAGTAATTTCGTGTAAATGGAACGGAAGTTGATGAACGGAAATGGAACACAAAGATGGCGGACGCACGCGTAGCAACATAAACCCGTATATAGTCACTTTCGCAAACAATAGTGTACATACCAAACGTATTGTTGTGCCAAATGAAACTTTATGACAGTAAAACAACCCTGAAATAAATTCGGTAAACTAAAATATTCGTTGTGAAAAGTAATCTCAAGTTTTAAAATACATAAGAAAACTGGCATTGCAATAATTATAATAATATATTCTCCTAGCAAACTTTAAACGTTTCGGTAGCCCAGCGGTAAAGCGCGCGTATGTTGACTCCGAAAGATGTGGTACTAATCTCGTCACTGGAATTTTTTTTAACTTATTTAATAACATAATATATCCCTTACTGGTGTTATAAATGCAAAATTGTGATTTTTGGTTTGTACGCAGCAACGGAGAAACTGGTCGACATAATTAATTTATAGACATGGTTTGAGGACCAAAGAGTGACATAGGCCACTTTTTTATCCCAGAAAAATTACACGGTTCCTGTAAAAACAGGCGTTTTGCATTGTCGATACCTTCTGTGTCTCCATGGCAACGGCCATTGCATCGGTACTTGGTTTTTTCTTTACAGCGTTTGCTAAGTGTTTTTTTGATGCCTCGCAAACGTAAATCAAATCTTTCGAGGGTGCCATCTCATGCAGCTATATAAATTAAATAAATATTTAAATAACAAACCAAAATAAAATAATAATATAAAAAAATTAAAACACTTGATTTTGGATAATTTGATTATATAAAGAAATTTTTACCAAGAAATTTTACGCTTTTCTCGTGGACGAATGTATTCAGTCCAGAGAGCGCGGGGAATCAGTGTATTTTTTAATACTTTCAGAACTGTTACAAATTCCATTCGATGCTGGACAGTGGCGTACCCACGAGGAGGGGCTTTTTTTTTTTTTTTTTTTGTGTTTTGCCCATAGACTGCCGTAGAACAACATGGGTACTTCAGCTAGTAATATTGTATAATAATGTCGAATCAGCTCAATAAGATTAAGGTTTCGTTTGTAATAATTATTTATACTGACTGATTTCAGTGGTTTAGGCAAAAAATTGGTTGTCTGTAAAGTCGGTTTACGGACGATAGTTTAACGTGACAACGTCATAACAAAACCTTGATGAAATGATTGCATACTTTTATGAAATAAATTGAATCATTTTTATTGAATTATCACTATTTTGTATGGATACAAAGAAGGATTGAAATAAAATCTACAATTTATTTGATAAATTTACTTTTATTTGCACTCATTAATTCAAATATGTTTATTACTTTAACGAAGAGATTAATTTAACTATAACTTTTATACATGTTTGCTATTTAACTTCTTCCAATCTGTGTTATTCTGTTAAGGATAGGACGATGATAGGAAAAGTACAGAACGAATGAGAGTGTTTAAAGTTTAATATGCCTCAAAAAAGTCAAATCGATGGTTGTTCCAATCGAGTGGAAGAGAGATAGATGCGGCGCAAGCGTACAATGAGCGGAACTGGACACAGCGTAACGGGACACTTTTTCGTGCGTGCAGCCGGCGTTCATCGATTTATTAGACGTTGTCACGTCAGTAAAAAAAAACTTAAATTCGTAAAGAACTGTATTGCACCCATGTCTTTAATAGGCACTTATTGCCGTTTATTTCATGTAAAATATTTATTCCGAATAATAATAACCATCCAAATAATACAAATTACTTTATTACCATTTTCCTTAATATACATAACGTGCTGAAATTAGGTTAAACATAGTTTTATTATTTTAAAAAATCACAAATACATATCTTTAAAAGAAAATCTTAAAATATTGAGTATTCATAGTAAGTACCAAAAATCTACCAATATGATTTTCCTAAAATTTTACCTCTTAGTGAGTGAAAATGGTTAGGCTTGGTTCTGTAAAGAAATTTCAGAAGTAGAAGATTGAAAAGTCATTATTTATAACATAAATAAAGAGTAACACCATATGCATTTTACTGTTGTTTTTTTTTTAATTATTTTCCAAAGGTAGTTAAATGTAGTAGGTTTGATTTATTTAATAATTTGTCCTATCTTCGAAACTAAACAAGTGGAAGAAAACACATTGGGTATAGATAACAAACGTAGCACTTTAGACTAAAGTAAGTTCGAGATATCTTAATAGCGTAAAAATATCAAAATCTATTGGCACTAATGCTCCGTGCGGTTTTTTTTCTCCCCTGCGCTTATCCGAATAAAATGGTTCAAGTTGAGCCCAGATTACAAACTTCTGCATCGTGACCGCAGATGGTTAAAAAAAAAAAAAAAAAAAAAGCGCCGGAACTCTCTGTACGGGTACAGTTATCAAGGGAGTAGTTTTCAGTTACAAAAGCAGCTCCGAAAGAAAGAAAAAAAAGGCCACGTAATACGTGAAACTAGAAATATTTCGAAAGTTAACCGGAATTTATGACTCCTGGTTATAGTTGGGAGAAGACTTTCTGAAACACTATCGCAACAACACAGGGACGAAAGTTTTTTCCACCCCGAGAAACTTGAGATTCAACTCCCGGCAAAAACGGAATTGCTATTCTCCCGTCAGGAAGTTTTTTTTAAGTACGCGTCCCAATTTAAGTTTTCGCCTGCGCTCGACTCTGTGCAGTGGGAAAACACATGATCTGTTTCACTCGACATGTTTGTGTAGTTAATTTTATTGGCGTTACTGTTATTTTAGCCCTTGTACTTTTTGAGTACATCATGATAGCTCTCTTGGGATTTTATATTGCGTCAAAAATGTTGTCAACCGACAATTTCTTTTTCCTTTGGTGTTATCTAAAAACGATATGTAACAAGTCACGCAAGTTCTAACAATTATAACCACTTGCGGAACATTTGAAATCTCACAAGTTAAGTTTAAGTAAACGTCCAGTGAAAAAAATTTTCGACCAAACAGCAAAAGCCATAGAACCAAATTGATAAATCTGAAGTAATAGCCAGGGGGTGGATAGCCTATAGTTCACAGGGATGAAAGCCACAACCCCAACCCGAACAGTTCCAAAGTACAACGAAGTAAAAGGTTATGTGAGGTTAGGTTCGTTCAGTTAAACAAATAATAGTTCTTTAGTTTTTTTTCCTGGAGGGTAGGTAGGTTATCGTAGCTAAAATGAAAGGTCGGTTGGATTAGGTTGGAGTTATATAAAATATTCTATGACCGTAAAATATATATACGTGTGTGTTTTTTTACGAGCGTACTTCAGAGAAATTCAGATCCGTTCAGATGTGGCTATCATCCTTGTGAATTGTAGGCCTATCCCTGGGGTGATTACGTCTGCATGATTACAAAGTTACTGGGGAAACCCGTACTTTCATCATCTCACGGAATGAGCTATGTTAGTTAGGCGCCCAATACATTGGCTGAAGTGTAATGCTTGCATTGTGGAAATTTTTTTTTTAATTTATGCACATTAACTAGAAACATAGAATATTTTTTTATGTTTACTTAATAAAAATTAATGTGCTGATGTAATGGAACGATTCTGTAATCATTTACAACAGTATACGATATGCTTGAAAGAATTTAAAATTTAAAAAAAAAAATGAATAATTAAATGTTAGGGAAGTGAATGTGTTAAACGACGAGATTCTATTTCTAGAGACAGGAAAAATTCGCCGATTCATTTCACGATATGATAGAATCCAAACAACTGTACCTTTATATTGCTTCTCTGATTGGCTCACAGTTTATCTGAAGGACTTTGAGCCAATGAAAAACCTTTAACCAAAAAAGTATCGAATCGCAAGCATCCCAGTTGACACGTGTCACGAGTCGGTAACCAATGAGCAGGTGGCATTTGCCTGAGTATGTAGGGGGAATTGTGGAGTCTATCCTAGAGGTCATCCAAAGCGCGAATTTTTTCCAGTCTCTATTCAAACTAACAAACCATCGTCAGGCGTGGTCGAGCAACATTTCCGTAACGTTTAGGGCCGTGGCAATATGGCGACGGCGAGGTAAAAAAGTGACTTCTATTGCAAACGTCACAGCATGCTGTCTCCTGACTATTCCCAGCTTCATGGGAACATCGCTTAAACCATGAAGGTATCACTCTATTAAGTGTGTGTGTATTCAAGATGAATATCACTCTGGCTAGAAAAAAAAACTGCACGGAGGTATTAGTCTATTTCTTACCTCTATTGTATACACAACTACTACTAAAAACTAATACTGGTCAGCTCTATACTAACAACAAAGGCGAAGTTGTGGAAAAATAACTTAACGGCTGGAGATGTGACTGCAAAAATTAGTTTAAAGAAAAAAAATTTAAATTATATATTATATATTAACTGGTGTCAAACATGATTAACTCCATTTTTTTAATGAATTTGAAGAACTTTAGGTATATTTTTCCTCCCTTTCGTGCAAATTTAAAAATTCTGGGGTTGTAGCCGTGTGTCCTTGGCGAATACCTAATTCACCGATCGTTTCAGGTTGACGTTGCAGTCGCCATCTACAGGTAACTTGCTCCCTTGATGATGGCGACTGCAATTACAGACCCGAAACTTCGGTGAATTATTCGCCAAGGGACGCACGGCCACAACCCAGGGGCCAAGCTACTTCAGAACAATGGTCAATCCTGCGCGCACATTATTAAATTTAAAAAAAAAAATATCTGTAAGTTTTACGTGAATATTTATTTTCCAATTACTATATATGGAAGAAAACGTTATTAAGTATTATTACTATGATCATCGCATCCTCAAAGCTGAGACTTTGTTGTATAGGTATAGTTTCCGTTTGATTATACACTAAAAGATTCCTGTGTGGTTAATAAAAGTATAATTATATATATATTTTTTTTCTTAATGCATGTGGCTGTAAAGATGAAATTGATGGTACTATCTTCTTTCCACCCAATGGTGCTATGATGAATATTTGTCTGTGTGTTCGCTAGCATTTTTTTTTTATCTAGAACACAAAAGAAAATTATTTGAGGGCAGACGAACATAGTTTCCTTTTTTTTGTTGTAGTTTGTTTTTGTTGTTTAGTTTCCGTTTTTCGTTGTAAAGTTTCAGTTTTTTGTGGTAAAGTTTCTGTTTTTGTACTATATATATGTATATACAGTGTACGGAGGAAGAGTACGAGGCCTTCCACGCAACACGACGTCGGCTAAGTTACGACTGGGTTCTCTCCACTGTCGTCGGCGCGGAGGTTAGGGCGTCCAGGGGGGAAAGGGGGGTGATGATTGCTAGCCGGGGAGAGAAGTTCAGGAGGAGCAGGTCCGAACTTAGGCGCGAAATTTGTCTAAGTCGGGTGCGTTCCCTCTCACCCTCCCCCCTCCCCCCCCCCTCCCCCCTCCCCCAGCTGTTCCTTTCCCAGTGGTCGTCGGAATGGTTTAGTGGGGGGAGAGGGGGAGTTTGTTCAGGTTTTGCGGGGGATAGTGCCCCGGCTCCAATTTCACTCGTCGCGGGGAGGAGCGATGTGGAAAACGTGTTTCCGTTTAAGCAAACCAATTAGAGGGTGGTGTTGTAAAAGGCTCGGGGTCTAGTGGGGGTAGTAGGGTTTCTGTAGAGCAAGGACTCGTCCGATGCTCGTTCAACTTTGAGCTCTGCCTCGACTGGGGGGGCTGGTCAATTGCGAGAGCTCCAGGCACGTTGGAATGGCACCAATCACCTGACCCCACCTCGCCTTCGCGAATGATTACTTCGTTACAGACACCATATTCGCTACATACCTTGAAGCCATCCGTCGCTTTGGAAAAAAGATAATTAATCAACCCCTGGAGTGTAAAGAAAGTTAATTTGTACGTACTAAATAATTAGATACCTAATCCAAATTCAACGCTTAAAACATTTCTTGTCCTTTCTGTGTATCATGAAATTCACGCGTATGTTAAATGGTAACCCTGGGAGTATTTTGGACAGCTGTGTTCCAACCTTTTGGTCGGCATCCTCCAACCAGTCCTCCCATATGTGCGCCCTTTAAGGGTAGATTGGGAGTGGCTTATAGATCCATTTTTTTTTTTAAATTCCAGATCGATTAAAATTACGACGGAGCTGTCAAGGGGTTATTCCGGAGTAACTTAGACAGCGACAATTTTGAAATACTATAATATCGTGCAAATGAATTATTCTGGCAAAATAGTGTTTTTTTTTTTTTTGTTGTTTTTTTTTTACCGCGAAGTTGCATGAGCGGGCGACGAACTTCGGATACGTTCGGATACGTTCGGAGCTGTTTGGAGCGTCTGACGTCATTTCAACAGGATCTTGGGGTATCCCGAAGTTTTGGCCGCGTGGGTAACGCGGAACATTTGCATGTGGGGCAGGTGACGTAATTTCGTTATATGCGGTCTCCCCTTTCCACCTGCCACCCCCCCCCCCCCCCCCCCAAATCGAAGTTCAGGGCAGGAGACGTGCTGATTCAATCAGTACACAATATCTCACATTACATGCCCGACTTTCAAGGAGTTCATGTCTGCATTAAGGGGGCCTCCCTGGCTGGGACCACAAGCTCTAAATGCGCGCGGGCGCTAAGGGCGACACTGGCTCGTTCATCATACGACTCTTCGCCTCTACGCACCGAACAGGCATGCAGTATTCGCGTCGGTAAAGACAAAGACTCCCTGCACTTCCCTAAACCTCATACAATACCAGGCTTACAGTTTGTCATTCCCAAATACATACGTGAAAACCACAGTTCCAGCCTTTTACACTGTCCAAGAAATACATGTCAAATCCGAAACGTGTATGGACAAGTGTAGTGGCTCTTAACCATGCTTCATAATTTGTTTTTTTTTTTCTATGTAAAAGAGTTGTACATGAATGCTTTAAAATGTTTAAAGAAGCATAGTTTTTCGAAATATTACACTTTAAATTTGATAATATCTTGTTTTTGAGTAACATATTTTTAATTATCTCTTTTTTTTTCTATCTAATAAATTGTTTTTCATGGGATCTCTACCATCTGCCCAGCAAAATAACTTATTATGAAAACGATAAATCAAATGCCAAATGTGTGTTTAAGTCCTTAGTATCGCTTAAAATAGGCATTAATATTATTGTAAGCCCACAGTTAATGTCTAGACGTAAAATTTTCAGATTTTGTTTGTTGATAAGTTTGTGACAAAATCAGTAAAAACAAAATTTTATTTGATTGCTTTTTTTAGTAACTTTGAACACCCAAAAAAAATTCAGTTTTTGCAACCCTGAATCGTTATATTTAACTTGCCTACAACGCTCTTGTCTGTGACTGTACAGCATGAGCCTGTGTTGCACGCAGTCAGGCCGAGTGGACATGTGTTTCTCCCTTGGGCTGCTGTCCGACCATAAATAAAAGTCACAAACAAATATAGAGTGAGCATCAGTAGGGAGAAAGTGAAGTTAAGTGAAGTTTTTTGAAATAATGACATGTTTATTGTTTGTATTTAGCTCGCCCCGGTACTATTTTTTTTCTTATGTTAATTAATTAGAACAATTTAGGTTTTCTTGTTTTGTCAGTAGAACTCGTCGAGTTTTTATATACTAAATTATAAATGTGTAAACAAATTTCGGTTAAACCTCGGGCTTCACGTCCATGGGAACGAAAGAAAAAAAAGCGAAAGCTGAGAACGAGAAATTGAGAGAGAAAAAAAGCAAGTCGTAATAAGAGGGGTAAGCGAAATATATTAATAAGCACATGGCTATAAATTTTAATATATATTTTGTAGGAAATTTTCTTTACTGTTTCTTTGGTTCTGAACATGCGGTTAACAAATTGCCAATTTTTATATCGTTGTTATTATTATGTGCGACGTTTCTTTCCTACTTGAATAAACAAAAATAATTCTAACACTTTTACAATCATGGGAGTAGAAGCCACAGGGGGAAATGAGATTGGAATATTTTAACTAAATATATTTATCAAACCTGTGTGTTAAATCTGGAGACTACAACTTTCGCTGAGGCATATACACGAAATTCCTTAGGCATGTGTCTCCAACCCCCGCCCCACACCTTTTTTCAGTTTTTTTTTTATATTTGTCATGTTCACATAATTTTCCGGCTTTCTTAACACAATATTAGCTACACCCACGCTTATAGTGAGTGGTTGTGATTAGTCTGCAACCATCTCCAAATTCAGGTTATATATATATATATATACCTATATATATATATATATATATATATATATATATATACCTATATATATATATATATATATACCTATATATATATATATATATATATAGCTATATATATACCTATATATATATAATTGTGCACTAAGGCCTGCCTGCTACCAAAAGTAGGACTCTGTATACGTATTTCAGTGAATATTTGTGTCGTAACAAAAACTCTTCTTTATTGCTTAATATAAAAATGTGTTTTCTTTAAAGAATTGTGTTTGTTGACAGTAAGTATTATTATTATTATTATTATTATTATTATTATTATTATTATTATTATTATAGTTGTAATATGCCAACTCCAATGACTCCGTGGGGTGAATTATTTGTAGCAATCTTGAAGTCAAACTTTACACTAAACTACAGGAGCTAAAATCTGAGAATCAAAATGCTATATTATTTTTACGGTCTTAAATCCTTTGAAACCAATATGGCGTCATTTTGGTTGATGTCTCTCTCGCTCGACGCGTGCTATGACGCGAGCTCTAGGACAGTGGTGGCCATTTTCTTTTGCGGGACTCTGATACTTGGTGGAGGGGAAACCTTTTTTTCACAGACGAGAGAGCCAAACGCCCGATCGTGCATCTTCGGGTTTTTTTTTTTTTGTTCGTTGAAAATGTGTTGATAAAAGGATACTAATGGTCAATTAGGTTAGGTTAGCTACATTATAAATACTTTAAAACATTGTGGACGGTTGATTTGGTTAGGATAGCTACATTAAAGATACGGAAAAAGAAAAGCGAGCATGAACTTCGGGGAACTTCGGGTTTTGGCTCTCTCGTCTGTGAAAATAAGGCTTCCCTGGGTGGAGTCTCACCATAAAAACTCCCTCCCCCCGGAAAAAAAAAGCGGAAAATTTAATTAATAAACTATTTTTTACACGTTTTTAACTGAAACAGGACCTTGAATTTCCACGATGGTTTTGCAAAATTATTCGTACGTTTAAAATATTAAAATATAATATCAATAACGATAATTTTAACATTACTAAATTATAATAAAACTCATTTACGTTTTATGACAGATATAAATCTCCAATTTTATTACAAACATTTTAGACAGAATTTTCATTAAATAATGTCCCGGTTTCAATGGTATATTATAACTGTTTGATTTAGACTGTTTAAAACAAATCATACATCAAATTGAAGGTAAAATAATCTAGTTTTTCTTACAAATGCTCAATATGTGCATCTTTAGTTACACGGCATACATCCAACCTAAAGTCCAATTCTTCCCACAATTTGGTTTAACAAGTCCGGAGTAATGGAAGCAATAATCTCTTCAATTCTGCATCTCAACTCTGGAAAATCACTAGGTAGCGGCGGAACGTAGACACGATCTTTTATAAAGCCCCAAAGGTGAACGTGGAGGCCAGCGAAAAAGAGCTTTGTCGTCTCGACCATTACGACCAATCCAACGGTCAGGGACTTTGACGTTCCAATGGGATTCCAATGGGGGAGAGGGCTTCATCCTGTTTTCCAAAATGAAGTTTACAGGTTCGGCCTCCACTAATTGGGGAAAGAGACATTTGTTTTTTCGCGCTGCAAGCGAGAAGAAAAAAGAAAAAAACAAAGCAGTTACTCGCGCATGCGCTTATCAAAAAACCTGTTCGAGTTACTTACTCCTTAAATTTTGACCACTAAACGACACTCTATACGACGCTTGCCGTATAGACGCTGTTAAAATGTATTAACTTGGGACGTTAATTTCGTCGACGTGCTGCATCGCTGGTGCGTCGGTGACAAGAGCACAGACAGATATTTGGACTGGCCTCGCAGCAACACGGGCAGATATTTGGATTGGCCTCGCAGCAACACAGACAGATATTTTTACTGGCCTCGCAGCAACACAGACAGATATTTTGACTGGCCTCGCAGCAACACAGACAGATATTTTGACTGGCCTCGCAGCAACACGGACAGATATTTTGACTGGCCTCGCAGCAACACAGACAGATATTTGGACTGGCCTCGCAGCAACACAGACAGATATTTGGACTGGCCTCGCAGCAACACAGACAGATATTTGGACTGGCCTCGCAGCAACACAGACAGATATTTGGACTGGCCTCGCAGCAACACGGGCAGATATTTGGATTGGCCTCGCAGCAACACAGACAGATATTTGGACTGGCCTCGCAGCAACACAGACAGATATTTGGACTGGCCTCGCAGCAACACAGACAGATATTTGGACTGGCCTCGCAGCAACACAGACAGATATTTGGACTGGCCTCGCAGCAACACAGACAGATATTTGGATTGGCCTCGCAGCAACACAGACAGATATTTGGACTGGCCTCGCAGCAACACAGACAGATATTTGGACTGGCCTCGCAGCAACACAGACAGATATTTGGATTGGCCTCGCAGCAACACGGACAGATATTTGGACTGGCCTCGCAGCAACACAGACAGATATTTGGACTGGCCTTGCAGCAACACAGACAGATATTTGGACTGGCCTCGCAGCAACACGGACAGATATTTGGACTGGCCTCGCAGCAACACAGACAGATATTTGGATTGGCCTCGCAGCAACACGGACAGATATTTGGACTGGCCTCGCAGCAACACGGACAGATATTTGGACTGGCCTCGCAGCAACACGGACAGATATTTGGACTGGCCTCGCAGCAACACGGACAGATATTTGGACTGGCCTCGCAGCAACACGGACAGATATTTTGACTGGCCTCGCAGCAACACGGACAGATATTTGGACTGGCCTCGCAGCAACACAGACAGATATTTGGACTGGCCTCGCAGCAACACAGACAGATATTTTGACTGGCCTCGCAGCAACACGGACAGATATTTGGACTGGCCTCGCAGCAACACAGACAGATATTTGGACTGGCCTCGCAGCAACACAGACAGATATTTGGACTGGCCTCGCAGCAACACAGACAGATATTTGGATTGGCCTCGCAGCAACACAGACAGATATTTGGACTGGCCTCGCAGCAACACAGACAGATATTTGGACTGGCCTCGCAGCAACACAGACAGATATTTTGACTGGCCTCGCAGCAACACAGACAGATATTTGGACTGGCCTCGCAGCAACACGGACAAATATTTGGACTGGCCTCGCAGCAACTCGACTGTTCCGAGGTGACGCCGGGTCGCCGGCTCGTTATTCCGCGGGACGGTTCCGGGGCGGAAACGTAACCCCCCCCCCCTCAACCCCCCCCCCTCAAACCCCCCCCCCCCCCCCCACATCACCGGAGCCCCGACGCGAGCCCCGGGGATCGGTCCGCCGATATATCCGTTTTGCCATTAACAGCTATCGCTCCGGGTCGGGCTTCGGCGCCGCCGTCTCTCATTCGGGTTAAACCCGCGCGACTCAACGTCAGGACCGACTTTTCATTTCCCCCCCCCCCCACCAGCCCAACACACACAATCCCTCCCTCCCCCCTCCCATCACCACCCACTCACCTCCATTGTTCCTCTGCCGCTGCGAACCTGGCACAGTCCGTCGGGTTGGACAGTTCTCCGAAAGAAGAAGTACCAGAACACGGTGGACGAGTCACTCTGATTGGGGAAGCCCAAGGCTGGGTTCACAATTAAAAAAAAATTAAGCGAGTGCATGTAGCAAGCCATGCACTCGACCTGTGCACACGACCTGTGCGAACTGCGAAATCGGTTCACAATTGAATTCTTACTGTTAATTTCAGCCAATGAAATTTCGCGAACTATGCGACATCTGTTAGCAGTGTTGGTAAATAAACATACTAACTTTAAAAATAACGATGATACTATTATTATCTCGACATTTTCGTACCACAATATGGTTAATAAATATAAACATATTTCTAGTCCCGCCAAAAAAACCACCCCGCTCTTCTCTCATTGGCTGTTGTGCCATGCGTACGCAACCGAAATAAAATAGGTGTATTCATTTCACTCCTATGCGCACGATCTCGCTCCCATGCACACGACCAACTTTCTGCTATTGTGAATCGTTAGGTTAGGAAACGTGGCGTTCATATCCAATGCACACGACCTACTGTTACTGTTACTGTTATTTTTTCAATTGTGAATCCAGCTTAAGATGTCCATCAAGTTCTGTCCCTGCCCGAACACGCCCGAACATTCACCTTCGGCCAACCTCGGGTTTATATATATATATATATATATATCTGTTAATTTTAATGTAGCTATACTTAACCTAACTAACCGTCCATAGTGTTTTAAAGTGTTTTAATGTAGCTAACCTAACCGACCACTTTTAATATTTTAATTAATTTTTCCTGCGCAAAAAATAAAACAAATCCCGAAGTTGGCCGAAGGTGAATTGTTCGGGTGTAATCGGGAATGGCAGAACTTTATGTGCATATTAGGTCTCCCCTCTGATTGCCGAAGGCTGGGACGCGGTCTTTTAAGTATGTAGTTCTGAGCCCGCCCGCTAGATGGTAGCTTTCATAATACCTACGTATTACGATCATAGCTGCATCGATTGTGATAAGTAGTGCGTAAAGTATCATCAGGCAAACAAATCAGTGGAAAATTAATTCACTTTATTTTGGTAGTCACATACTGCATCTCTAACTCATGTGTATGGAAAATGTTTTTTTAATTATAAAACACTATTAAGTCTTTTTTTTACAAATATTAAATCTCCTCTACTAAGAAATTTTTCGTTAAGTAATTAAATAACCATTGTAAAACTATATCTCCCACCCGGTTCTTTTCTTCTGGTAGTTACGGACACACCCAACAGATAATTTCACATGTCGCACTAAACATGGGTCCAGCTTCCACTGTACGTTACAATATGACGCCTAGATTTTTATTTATATTTGGTATTTCCCCTCACTGCTGAAGAGGGTGATATGGGAAACTATAGAAGCCAACTTGGTATCAAATGTCTTTACGCAATAAAACTAATTTAATCGTATAATATTGTGCGTTTAGCCTCGTTTAACCATACATAGTTCCTAATTTAATGGAATTCCTGGTGACAATAGTGACGATCTTTTACGATTGTGTTCAGCTACTAATCTGAAACCATTAACTTTTGAATTCATTTATTTTAAAGACTAATACTGTTATAATGCAGACATTATACATTATTTTATTTCTCAAATAAAAAATATTAATATTTACTCTGGCATTTGTTGTCCTGTTACAAATTTTTTTCATCAGATATTTACCAAATGTTATATAATGGATGTAGAAAGTAGCGCAAGTTATCACTTGCGCGACTTTTCGCAGCACTCATATCGCACTTTTGTAAAAACATTTGTGGCAGAGCAACATATGTAATAGAGGTACAGTGTTCAATTTGCAGTAATATGCTTAACCAATAGTAATGAAGAGTAAATTAAAATAAAATCCAAATGGTGTGTGAGACCCGCACCTTAACGAAGGAGAATTTTCGACGTTAGACGTTGGAACCAAAAAAAAAATTGGTTGTCTGTAAAGTCGGTTTACGGACGATAGTTTAACGTGACAACGTCATAACATAACATTCATGAAATTATTGCATACTTTAATGAATAAAATGGAATCATTTTTACTGAATTATCATTATTTTGTATGGATACAAAGAATGAGTGAAATTAAATCTACAATTTAATTGATAAATTTACTTTTATTTGAACTCATTAATTCAAATGTGTTTATTATTTTAACGAAGAGATTATTTTAACTATAACTTTTATACATGTTTGCTATTTAACTTCTTCCAATCTGTGTTATTCTGTTAAGGATAGGACGATGATAGGAAAAGTAGGAAACGAATGGGAGTGTTTCAAGTTTAATGTGCCTCGATAAAGTCAAATCGATGGTTGTTCCAATCGAGTGGAAGAGAGATAGATGCGGCGCAAGCGTACAATGAGCGTAACGGGACACAGCGTAACGGGACACAGCGTAACGGGACAATGTGCGTAACGGGACACTTTTTCGTGCGTGCAGCCGGCGTTTATCGATTTATTAGACGTTGTCACGTCAAAAATTGTTATGGCGTGAAAACTGTTGAAACCAAGGTAGTGTATTCCAGTACTCTATTCCCATCCTGTCGAAGGTTGGCCACCCCTGATCCAGAGATCCAGGGGCCGGCCACGCGCCACCGGGTTGCTGGAAGAAGGGGAGGAGGGGAAATGGGCAGGGTGCTGAGGGGCCTGTGATACGCCGACCGGCTGGTGGGGGGGAGGGGCCTAATTCGACAACCCGATTGAGCCAAGTGGACCACAGCTATTAGCGCGCGAACTGCAAACTTGTTGCGATGCCCAGCTCGGCGAATTTCTCTTCTTCTCCTTTTCCTCCTGCTATCTCTCTCTCTCTCTCTCTCTCTCTCTCTCTCTCTTCCCCTTCGCGGCTTCTCATCCCCGCGACGTGCAGTAAACTTCCCTACGAGTCTGCTAACTGCTCTCTCCCGGAGCTCCCAGCTCGTCTGTTGAAGCCGACATGCTCTCTTGCAGCGGGAGCAAGAGCTTAGCCAGGGGGGGGGGGGGGGGTTTAGGGGTTCAACCACCCCACCACCCCCCTCCTTAGCACCAAATCTTTAACTAATTTCTTATTCATCACTCAAACAAATTTCATATTAAAATTAATAAAAAATTTATCATTAAAATATTTAAATTTAAGTACCGAAAACTGATAAAATAGCACTATTTTACACCTTAAAAATCCAAATTTTTCCCGGGGGAGGACCCCCGGACCCACGGCTTTAATACGGTAGGGGGGGGGGGGCATGCTTCTTAACACCCCCCATGCACAAATCCTGGCTACGCCACTGAGTGGGAGAGACATTCCCCTAGTGCGAAGTAGGGTCCTGTGCTTGAATTATGTGCGTCTTTAACAATGTGCACAACCTCCTTACATTTTGGTATCATCTATTTACGGGTCGTTCGAAGCCTCTGGCCTTGAAATTACCATCGAATGTGTAGTATTTGAAGGATTTGGGACTCGAGAGAAAATATATATATTCTAAGGAACATTTTTGGAGGAAATGAAGTCGATAATTAAAAAAAAAATCGTCAGTGGTAACTCGGAAAATTATAATAAGTTTTTTGTAATTTTTTTACGTCCTATTTGTCCCCAGGTTATTGCACCTGTATTACGTAATGGTTTTAATAAAATTATGATGTGCAAATCTCAGTTCTTGAAACGAACATTTAAAAGATTATATTTTTCAACACCATAGTTAATTTACTGTTACGAGTAGGGAAAAAGGGTTCGTAAGTATAGCCCAGTTGATTTTATACAGTTTAGTTTGCTGTCAATATTTACCTTACTGATTAAAGCATAACACTTAATGTCTCTTCACAAATCACTAAGTGATCTCTCAAGTCCACAGTTCACACTTCTCGATAGGAGCTAGGCTCAGCTGTGGTTTGAGGCTCTTATATCCGTCAGCCGTCTTTCTCGAATCGACTGCAGTGGTTGTAACGTGTCGCGTCAACCCGGACCGACCCGACGCCCGAAACATCCAGAACGTGGGCCGGAGTCACGCCACTCCACGCGGCGTCCTCTGTAAGCCCGCAGAATTGCCAGGCCGCTGGGGGGTCAGGAAGGTGGGCGCGGAGGCAGGGGGGTGGCGAGGTCAGGCCGTTATAATCCCCAACGGTATGCACGCGTGACGTCAGAAGCACTGTGCCTCGAGGGAGGGGGGGGGGCAGACTATCGCTGGAAGGCCTGCTCAGGTGCCTGGTCTACCCTCCAGCACGCATAGAACAATGTGTGTGTGTGTGTGTGTATATATATATGTGTGTGTGTGTGTGTGTTCTTTATCATTATTTTATTTGTCACCCCTAAAACCTAGATTTGAATTCGAGGAGTAGAACTGAGGAAATATTTGTAATTTAATGGTTTTGTGGTTCAAACTCAAAATTTGGATCCGAAAAAATTGGGATGTAACTCATCATTAGGTGTGTAGTATTTATGTACATTTCAACGTAACACTTGCGCATTTAAAACATTGCATTCAGATTATTTGTATATCATTCTTGTTCAGGAAATATTCTTTTTTGTATCTCAAACGCTAGTATTCTGTAATTTTAACGAACTCTCTGTTTGGGTAAGTTTACAACATGTTTTAAATGGAACGTCACTAGCTATTATGCGACGGATATGTATTTTTTTTTTCTAACTTTATGTATATATCGTCATTTAAGTTTCTACCCACGCACTATGTTGGTCATTTCAATTTTTTTGTCATTAGTGACTATTATTTGAGGATTTTGCCTCTAAATATATCACAATGCCGCTCTTTCATTTTAGGGGTTTCTTCCCGAATCATCTCAACAGATATTCGCCAAATATGATATAATAAGGGGTCAAAAGTCACGCAAGTTTACATAATTTGTTATGTTTATCTGGTTAACCTTTCACAACTCGGAGATAACGTTTAGTAAATATGCGTTGGGAAAACAACAAACGAAAAAGGTGGAACCGGAATAAATTTACATGGTAAAATTCCTTGATCGAGACTTTAAAATATATATATATATATATATATATATATATATATATATATATATATATGCGAAAATAGAAGTAACGCTTGACGTGAATATTGAACGAGTTGATGTGCGAGTGGCAGCTTGACAGATGCACCCGGGGAGTTGACGGCGAGGTAGCTGACGGTAATGTTAATCGCGGCCCCATTACCACCCGCGGGCATCACAGACGCGTCTAGGCGCAGGACCGGACAGTGGAACCATCGGCGAGGGGTCAGGAGGGTGGACGGGGATGCGTTTTCAAGCTCCCGGTGGTGATAATGAGGTCCTCCCCTCCACCCTTCACCCGGCGGGCAGCGAGCGACCTGAAGAATGTCGTCGTAACGAGTATCCGTCGGTCTCTGCCAGAGCCTCGCCGACTGCCCCGTGTATTCATTGCTCCAATATGCCACAGTCACGTGTCCACCCGGGTACCCTTCCCCCTCCCCCTCCTCCCCCAACAAACATGTACATTTTCACACGTACTTCGGAACGATTTGTGTTTCATTTCTATCGTTTTTCCAGAACCACGGTGAGCGAGAGAGAACAATTTTTTTTTGTTTTATGTTAAAAGCTTGCAACGTTTTTTTTGACGTGACAACGTCTAATAAATCGATGAACGCCGGCTGCACGCACGAAAAAGTGTCCCGTTACGCACATTGTCACACTACGGATGTGTCCCGTTACGCTCATTGTACGCTTGCGCCGCATCCATCTCGCTTCCACTCGATTGGAACAACCATCGATTTGACTTTTTCGAGGCACATTAAACTTGAAACACTCCCATTCGTTTCCTACTTTTCCTATCATCGTCCTATCCTTAACAGAGTAACACAGATTGGAATAAGTTAAATAGCAAACATGTATAAAAGTTATAGTTGAAATTCTCTCTTAGTTATAGTAATAAGCATATTTGAATTAATAAGTGCAAATAAAAGTAAATTTATCAATTAAATTGTAGATTTTATTTCACTCCTTTTATCCATACAAAATAGTGATAATTCAATAAAAATGATTCAATTTTATTCTTAAAAGTATGCAATCATTTCATCAATGTTTTGTTATGACGTTGTCACGTTAAAATATCGTCCGTAAACCGACTATACACGCAACCAATTTTTTTTCCCCGCCTGTTTTAGTCCGGGGTTCGAAAAGTTTTAAAGTAAAATAATTTTAAGAGGCCAATCAAAATCATTTGCCTCTAGGCCTTTAGTTTCTCATGACGGCCCTGCCCAACAGCACAGTTAGGGCCTTTCTACCCCCTCGTACTATTTATTTGTAAAATATCAGTATCAATAACAAGGTTCGTACACTCTTAAGGCGTTTATAGAAACCCATTTACTTCATCGCCTGCACCTCTATCAAGAGGTAAAAAAACTATTTGTAATAGCACAAAATCCCGGAATAAAATAACCATGTTAAATATGTAGTTAATGCACACAAAAATAAATTAAAGTCTTTGGTTAGTCCAATTCTTACAGATAAGCCCCAATTGTCCACATTAAATTCTGGAACACATATCTAACCCAAGCATGGTGTCTGAAAAATTCAGCTCTAGCATTTGATTTTATCACCAATTACATTTACTTTATAAGTTTCAAGTAAGACAGTAAAACAAACCTTTTCAGTTTAAAGATGATATATAAATTTCGAAAAACGAATTAAAAATCTGATTTTTATAAAAAATCTAATCATGTGGCCCAACGTTTGCATTCTCAAAGCGTTGTTTTCTGGAAACTAGGAAACAAAATAACATTAAAACACCCTCGTTTATCCATTACTTGCAATCTTTCAGTAATAACAAAGTAGTTTTTTTTAAGGATTCTTAATCATATTTAGAGGTCACCCTTATTCAATTAAAGACAAATTAAGGTTTAATTATAGGAAATTAAGGAGGCGTACGAACCCTGAACAAAGTTAGCCCAAGTTTAAATTTAATTTACAAACAGCAGATGACAACCATCTAAAGTAAACTACACGCGCTGCTCATACGGTGGGAAATCCGTCGAAATTGCTCTGCACGAAAAGGTACTGACAAAAAAGGGGAGATCGAATAGTACAAGTGTGATGTCAAATGATAAAATCTGTTATACAAAAAAAATGGTTGTTTGTAAAGTCGGTTTACGGACGATAGTTTAACGTGACAACGTCATAACAAAACATTGATGAAATGACAGTTTAGTTAAAGTAGGTACTAAATTTAAAAAAAACTAATTTTGAAAAGCCCGCCTTAACCTATTTAATAAAATAGTAGATTCATGGGCCAATCGAGTGGAAGAGAGATATATGCGGCGCAAGCGTACAATGAGCGTAACGGGACACAGCGTAACGGGACTATGGGCGTAACGGGACGCTTTTTTCCGTGCGTGCAGCCCGGCGTTCATCGATTTGTTAGACGTTGTCGCGTCAAAAAAAGGGAATAACCCAACAATGCAAGTGAAGCCGGGCACTAAGCTCTAATACATACTTAACTTGGTTCATTCTGGCCATCGGGGTCAGCGAGGGAGAAGGAACCAAATGTCTATTATCAAAACTAGAGGTAGCGGGCGGCAATCCGTGGCCTGGAACTCCACCCGGGGGCCCGCGGTTCGATGCCCGGATCTTGCACTCGGACCTCGAGGCCCGCAATGGCTGTGATGACAGTACAGTTGCAGCTTACCCTGCGGCGGTATTGCCTGATTGAGCAACAAGTCTGAGCTAACGGGCCACTGGTAGTTGCCTCTAGGCCCGTGGCCACGCCTCCATCGGGGAACATGCGGGGAGGAGGGGTGCGGATCACCAGAGCTCTGCGAAGGTACACACGGAGGCAAGCACGTCCCGTTAGCAAATCCCTCGTCGGGGAACGGCCGACCGCGCTCCTTGATGTGTGGTCCGGGGAATGCCGGCAGCCCTAGGAATGTGGGCAGTCGGACTCCAAGGGAGGAAGAGTGGAGGGGGGAAGGTTGTTGGTAGACGCCGTACACACACGTTGCGAAGGGCATGTGGGACGGTCAACCCCCCCCCCCCTCCCCCCACTCCCTCATTCCACTCGCCCGATCTTCCACCCACCGCCCGGACATCAAACGAGATCCGGTGACGGAAGAGTTTCCCCCTTCAGGGGGGGGGGGGGGGAGGAGGATCCAAAAGGGCCGTGGTGTCGAGACGGGAGGTGGGCCCATGTTCGGGCCACGGGCCGTGACGTCACGTGGAACTCCTCCTCGTGCGCCCTTGATCGCGAGGCAGCCACACTTGCAGATAACTTCACCCCGCGGGTTTTACCGAGTAAATTTGTTCCCGTTCTGGCAACGAATTGTACTTTTATTTTTATCTCTTGGTGTTAGGGGATATTAAAATGAAAATATCAACACATTAATTTTTAGACCACAGACCAGGAATTGATTGTGAACATTCAGAAATTCAAAAATTTAAACTAAAACTTGAACATATTGTGAAAAATTAAATATAAATCCTCTTTTTTTTTTTTTCGTAACGATATGCCTCTCGAAATTTTTCGAGTGTACTTTTAGATGAAACTTTTTTTTTGACCACTCTTACCATTTCGGATATATGTCAAGTTGGGTCCGGTCAAAACCAGCATAGACACAGACATGCCGAGTGTAAATTGCATGCATTGATATGGTATGAGAATAGAGGAGACAGGATGGTCTGGATGAAGAGTTGGTCAGAGCAGAAAAAAAACCTACCACTCAAGGGGTTTGGCACTTGGACGCTATGTCCGCTTTCATATAATGTCCACAATTTGATATTTTTGGCTACACTCACGACCCACCCGACATCCAGCTGCGCCTAAACACTAAAGGAAGAAGAAAGATCTCTCAGTGAAAATGGCTCCTACGTAGCCCGATAGTTGCTCCTCATATTCGGCCAATCAGAAACGAACCCCGTTCCATTAACATACGTGGTAGCCAATTTCTGCAAAAGAATTCTTCCGCTGGTCTGCCTTCTCAGCCAATGATTTAAGTTCTCTCAAGTTTGCCCAGTCGGTGTAAGTGGGTTGGATGGTGTGTGTGATTTCGAGTTTCAAAATCATATTACCTGAAAGCAAAACCGAAATTAGGATTTAAAGGTGCTCATTTAACCTAAAACCAAATAAGATAGAGAGGTATTTATCTAGCCACGTGCATCATATTGAAAACGCAGGCTGGGAGACTCGTGAAACTTAAACATCACGGAGAAAGCCAAGAGAGAGAGAGAGAGAGAGAGAAATATGGGGGATCTCCTTCGCCACTCCGTCCACACAACCGCAAAGCTGCGATAAATTCCACGTCCTGCGACACAGTCCTCGCTGCAGCTGTGTTCTGTGTTTCTTCACCTCCTCCTCCCCTTAACCTCTCGCCAAATCCCAACCCACCCACCCTCCATCGCCAAAAACCCCTGACATAGAGCAAGAGCAAATTCAAGTATGGCTTCCCTGGTTATAACCCCCCAGGGTTGGCCAAACTGATTTACCATAATCTCCCGCCATTCTCCGTTGCTTCTTTCAACCTTGTTGCAAAAAAAAAATTCTTGTTTCAGATTTTTGATGATGAAATATTTCGAAAATGGGTTCATGATCAGTTTTTTTTATTTCTTGACTTATTTTACGTGGTGAAGTTAAGGCGTGTCACCTTGTCTACCACTTAACCACTAACATGTTGTAGAATTAAATGTTAAGTTATAACAAAACGTACATGAATAAAAGACAATAAACAAAAACATGAATGTAACGAGCAAATTCATGTGTTCTCATGTTCCAAATAAACTTGAAACTCGGACACTAAATTCTACTTAGAATTCTTTAACATAATTCCGATCGTAATAAATATATACGCAAATTCAGAAAAAAAAAACTGCATTTGTGGACACAAATCACACGCAGTTCCCGCACCCGCCGCTGCCAGAGTAGATATGTCGACATTCGAATCATTCCATTTGAAGAGCGCAATTTTCAACGGGGCGACGAAAGACTACCATACTGGAAAACTACCATAATAACAGTATTCCGCCTGGATTCTTCGAAAAAGGCATAAAAGTACCATAACTGAAAACTGCCATAATTTTAAAGGGTGAGGCGGAATTCTACCATATGTTCTCATACACTCCATTGAATGAGTACAGCTGATTTTCTCTCGAAGTAGTGTAAAGAATACATCGCTAGGTAGCGCTGTTAACACCTTAGTTGTTTCTTAAGTTAACGTAAAAGGTTATAGATAGCGCATCTGACGGTGACTTTCTGTAGTTCCAGTTATAAATTAACTCAACATATCGCGCACTAATAGAAACAAATGGTTCCAAAAATGGGTTATAGGAAGCAGCACTGTATAGCCTACTTATAACTACGATCTGTAAAAATAAAAATATGGTAGTTTTCCATTATGGCACATTTCCTCCTGTTTTGACGGGGGTCGACGGAAGACTGTCATATCGGAAGACTACCACACTGGAATAATGTCATACTGGAAGACTGCCATACTTGAAGACTACCATAATCGAAGAATTCCGCCGGGGGGCGACGGAAAAGTGTCATAATGTAAAACTACCATAAGTAAATGCGACCATACAGTCCTAATACTCGAACGACATGATTAAATTAAGTATATTGTCTTAGAAATAATTTTTATAAATAAGTAGCATACAAAGTCCTGTGATTCTAATTGATGTTTTAACTCCAGGTCACTAGTTAAAATTAAATGCAATCTAGTGACCGAAAATCACAACTACCTGACAACCTGCGGTTAAGTAAAATATTTCATGTTTGAAATTCCACTACCGATTATCACCATCAGGTGTACAGTACTCTATAGTACTGAGGTGGCAATTCAATTGAGTTTATTTTACGTCATGTCTATAAAACAACGATAAACTAAACTTAAGCATGAATTATTTCACAAAAAAAGTTTACGTTACTACATCTTTAATAATACTCACATTATGTTTCTGATGGGCTGTTTGGGTTTACTTTTCGTGGGCTGACTTCACTACGACCTTACTTCTTAATGGGTGTGGTGTTTTTGTCATCTTAAGACTGTTACAGGGTATTGTGATTCCCGCATTATGTTTTTAGCATGTGCTGTGAAAACCATTGGAAAAGTATTTTAACATATAGATGTACAGAAAAACAATTTCCATTAAGAATGGATCAAAACAATCACAAATGTGAATACGGAATAGTGAGAGCGATTCATGTTTGCTATTTAAGTTTTATTTATTAAGTATATGTGACATTAGGCCCATATTTTAACAGCGTCAATGATAACGATTTAATTTCAAAATATTAATTTATGAAAGCCTTGAAATCAATTTTATATTTGTTTACCAGGACAATAGCCTATTTCAGATATTATTTTTCTTCTTTTTCTGAAATGCTTGCTTATCCGTAAACATATTAACAGCGATATCAACGCAGACGACAAAAAACAACGCCACATTAGAGCGACAATATGAAAGGAATTAGCCATGACCTACAGTAAGGAACCATCCTACCAATTTTCTAGAAAAAATCGGTGGGGCTGTATCGGCCGTTGGTTTCACGTGAAATTTCTATGTCAGCGAGTCGCTTTTAGTGCAATAGTTAAATATAAAAATAATAAAAACGAGACATTGACTACGAACTAAATATTTTAATTCAAAATAAGACACTAAATGGTAACTTACTATTCATTTGAATTAATATTCGACGAAAATTTTATTTTATATTGGCCTGTGATATGACAAATGAAATACCGAAAGCATAATATCAAAATTAATGTTTTTTTGGTGAACGTACAATCTGTATTGCCCAGTTTTGTCGGTTCTCTATACACAAACACATGAATCACGGCGCTATCACGGCGCTATCTGAGTCGTGAGCTACACTGAACAGAACGTTTTTCCTAACCTAAATTAATATTAAGTGTACGTATTTGGGAGGTCTAGGTAGGGAAGATTCTTAAATGCGTCTCAGGCCGAAGCCTATATAGTTAGGAAAATGTTTCAGAAAGATGATACACACCTTTTCGTCTGTTCTGTTACCCATATGCCCATATGTTTCGCTGTGATTTTTAAGACGATTCACGTCAAAACGATACGACAATGGCCAGTGTTCTCTGGGATACTAAACTAGTGTCTTACGACTCGGTCCATAAACTTCAATAATGTATCTTTTCTTATCTTCAGTTTGCCTTGTAGTGATGTCTCATGCTACAGGCGTTAGTGTAATATAATTGCATATCATTACAAATACATATTTTCAGACTACAGTACTCCATGTAGGCTATCATCACATGTCTTGAAAAATTATTGTCATCTAATATTATAAGTACAACTATCATAAATTACAGTCACGAAAATTTTCATTTACGTCTTTTGGGTGTATCGTCTAGTAGTGCGTGTAACTACATGTGATTTTGTTTACACATTTACCATGGGTGTAAACAGTATTTGTGGAAGGGGAGGACAGAAGCCAGTCACTCCTCCGGAAACTCTTTAACAAATATAATGCTTGAAAATACATTTTTAGGCTATTTGACGATCCCTTAAGTGCTTTTGAAACTCCTGCCATTGTAATTATTGTAAAATAAATCTTTTTTGTCTAAACAAATCTGGCCACCCTATCCCTCCCCCCTCTTTTTTTACTACGTTCTTGACACTTATTGTTACAGAAACAGGTTCCTCTTTTGAGTAAGCTTCTCTGCACTTATACCTGTGCCTTGTTAATAGAAGTGTAAACAAATATACACATAAAACAAAACAAAATACAAATCTGTTTAAAAAACTAAGTATCTAAGTGAATTTCAAAAACACTGTAGTATATTGAATAAAATTTCAACCGACTAACAACATTTAAAATAATAGGTAAATTAATTCAAGATTTAGTTTCGGACATACACTATTACTCATTAAACTTTATGGCATGAGAAACCTCAGTCTGTTTGTGCCTTAAGAAGGGAATAGATCTCTCTCCCGAAACGTCGCAACTGTTGTCTTGGAAAAAAACATACTGTGTTATTCTGTGCTACCATCGTTGTGGTTTTCATAATATCTGTGTTGTCGCTCAATTGTGGCTTACGGTGTTCGTCTGTTCTGTCGTCGCTGTTTTGTAACATCGCTGGGTTCACCTGTGTCTCTGAATGGACTTTTTTTTTTTCATTTTTTATCTGTTAAGTTTCATCGTTGGGTTATTCTGTTTGCCGTTGTGCACCGTAAATTTTCTTTGAAAAAGGAACAGAAATATTCATGTAAACTTACATATTTGTTAATTTACATTAAAATAACTGTATCACTACAAAATAGTGTTTCCATTTAAGTTTTCTTTTGCCCCAGTACCTCCAATGTTTAAAATTTATTTGAAAACCCTTGTTTGAATAGCTTTACAGTATTAATTGCGCATATTAATCATGGTAAAACAAAAGAAAGCCAAATTGTTGAATATTTGATCGATTATCATTTCAATGGTTTTAAAAAAATTGCTGAATGTACACATAAATTTAAGTATAAAATTATTAGCCCAATTTTTGTAAGAAATGCTTAGTTATACCTCGATAAAACGTATTTCAAATGTACAAAAATAACCAAAGCTATGTGGTGTACAAAGTTTTAATATCTTTATTTTAGTATTGCAAACTAGACCTTTTCAACTGTTTTCCAATAGAATATTTTGTAAAAGTACTGAAAAATCAATTCTGTGAGTTATCCAAAGTATTTTTCATCTTTATTTACTGTTCTTGTTGCTAATGTTTTATCGTTGTTAGCACTGTGGCCGTCCGTTTTAACCAATTCTTTCTGCGTAATTTTCTGTTTGAAAAGTTTTTATGTTCCCTGAGTTCGCTTGTTTTCTGTATGTAGGCCTATGCACATTTATCTTTCTTGTATGTTATTGAGGTTTCTTATGACATACGTTATAATCAGCAAGGGTGTATGTCCTAAATTATATATATATATAATCAATCTCCCCAATTGCAAGAACCATTAAAATAAAGACAAACTAAAGTATTTATTTGGTATTAGAAAACCGTACTTTTGCAGAAAAAAATGTATTTAAAATAAAATTATATATTTTTTCGTAATAATCTCAAATAATCAAGTGTAGTATGTATGGAGAATTTAATTTCATAACGAAATTATTATATCTACTTAATTTGTTGAACTGAAGGAAAGGTTCGAACATTATAATTTTAAAAAAAAAATTATAAGAAAATTTTAGGATATTTTTTGTACAAAATACTTCTTTTGGACGAAAATAGACATACACGACCATTAAATGAACTTTTGATACTGTAACAGTTAAAACATAATAAATGTTTTATACTATTACACGTAGAAATATTACACATCCAAAATAAACAAATACCAATATTTGTTACAATTAAAATTACAAATAATTAAATAGCGATGTCACTGCGATGTGCACAATATTAAATAAAAACTTTCTGTAGTTGTGTACGCAAAGAAGTTCATGTTTAATCAATCCTATGATTTAATTAAGTTTCTGAGGGTTTCATTGTATGAAATAAAACATTAATGCTCCTTCTTAACCCTGATGTAAGCTATTACTAAAAAGTCTGTACTCAGGAGTACTGTAAGTTCCAATAAAATATAGTTGTATTTAAATAATGTGAATATTTCTGAATAAGTAAGCAAATCTCACAAAACTAGTGTCATCTAAATTCTTAGTCTTCAGAAACTGAAAGATTTATGGTCAGTACTGGTATTACCTAAAATTCCAGCGATGTCAGTATAAAATGTATCTTTTAATTTCACATCTCCAACACTATCATTGATTTAGTACTTAATTTAAGATTTTGAAAATGCCTATTTGCAAACTGTTGTTTGAATAGACTTTCCAGTATTAGCTGCGCATATTAAGCATATAACAAGGTTAACTTTTCTGTGGCTTTAAAACCAAATAAATAAAATGTTTTACAGTGACTTCATGCTTGTAAGCACACACATATTTTAACTAAAATCACTCTTTTAATATCTAACGGTTTTTTTTTTCAAAATAACTTTACCATCGACAGTGCAAGCTCTTTACATAATTTTTTACTAGTCTATATTTCTATATAATTATTGTACAGTGGGACTGTGAGTTTGTTTGAAGAAAATAAACTAAAAAAATTGCCAGACTAGTTATTCAAATTATATTTCACTGTTATGAAATTACACAATTCATGTTGAACGTAAGAATAAATAAATTTGTTCGTTACCGAGGTTAGATGTTACTACACGTACTGCACGTGTTATTGACAATCGAAATTACAGTATACTAGTGGAATAACATCATGTCAGTGTTAAGAAGACTGCCGATCGTCGCTCTACCACTCTGGTTCTGGGGGTAGAGCGCCTGCCTTGTGACTTGTAGGACCCGGGTTCGCGCCCCGGCTCCTCCAAGGCGGATTGCCCAGATGAAATGGTGGCATTTTCTCTGGTAGGAATACAATCCCTTGTAACAAGTCAGGCTACCAAAGAAACGGTGGGTGGAACAGAAAAAAACCTTCCAGGTGGCTTCCAAATGGGGAGCCCGTTTCTTTTCTTGGGCTCCCCATTCGGAGGCCATTCCGGGGGTTTCTCCGGGGGAACGGAGTTTTGCAAAAATATATATTTTTTAGTTTTTAGTAACTGTAGCATTATTATTCCAACATGTTATAAATAAAGCTCAAACATTTTAAATTATTTTGCTTTTGTAAAAAATATTTAAATTGTGTATCAGTCGTTGAGTTGTTGTATACCGATGTTGTGTGTTCAACCATTTATCGGTATCTTGAAGTATTAGTGACAGTTAAATTTTATTTGCAAACTCTTGACCAATACCTCTGTTATGTTGTATTTTAAACGTTTTTGGAGAAAAAAAATTTAATTTATTCCTAAAAATATTATTTCTGAAAAACCACGTAGTTTTCAATCAGCAAGATCGTCTTTTACACACGCAGTAATATGTGTGTGTTTTAATTATCTTACAAATAGAAGCTCTGCAGTCAAATTTGCAAATGCAATTTCGATTTTAGGTGTTCCGCAAAGTAGTAGTTTACTCTTTAATATTTAATAAGTGATATTCCAACTGTAATCGGAATTTATATATATATATATATCATATGATACTTTTCCGCCTTTTTCGAAGAGGCCATGCCCCGATAAAAGCGAAAAAAAAAAAAGACTTGGAAAATATAACTAAATCCCGGCTTTCGACCTGATTTTTCAACAGTGAATTTTATTAAAATACTTCACGTGTTGTTTAAATTCACTGAGCCGTTTACCCTTTCGGCTTTTGTGAATTTCGGTTCGCGTCCTCCTCCGCAGATGGCAGCACGCATTTCCGTTCCACATCACCATGGCGTGCGTCGTTCTGTCCTTGAAATGGCCGCGGCATCTCGCAGTCATTAAGGAAATGGCAGGCAAGTTTTTGTGGGAGTGGGGGGGGGGGGAGGAGATATTTCCGGAACGGACTCGTACTGGCATGCTTCTGTGAAACCCGAAGACTGGCTGAAGAACTTCCCTCCGCCAAAGCTTTGAATATATATACTGTATAGAAGTCGCGAGTGGCTAGGATTTACTCTACGTTTTTCAGAAGCGTATGATGAGCAGCTTGGGAACTTCACCGCTGCAGTGCGCTGCCGTAACGCCCTGTATCGTCTTAGTTGTTATTTACACGTTAGAGCGTGGCACTGTCGCCCGCTGTCATTCCCCGCACCCCCCCATCTATCATTCACTGCAGCTCAAGTTCGTTCAACGGGAGGGGGGAAGGGGTGTCTGAAGAGTTCGACACTTGTCCGCTAGGGACCACCACGAGTCGATGCCCTAGAGATGGTGGCGATTGCGGCGGTGAATTAACCAACTACCTCAAAACCGTATTAGAAATTTTAACCTGGGCTGGCGACTTCTATACAGTATATATATTCAAAGGCCAAAGCGTGCGCAAGGGGTCGTGGAGCGAGCGAGTGCTTGTGAACCTCCGGGCCCTAGGAGAAGGGGGGAGGGGGGGGGGGTGCGGGGAAAGTCGAGTCGAGTTAAATATTTACGTAGCTCTCGCGGAAGCACCTCTCTCACCTCTCGGAGCCGTTTAGTATTCATGAGGTCCTCCCCTTGCCTCCTACCTGGTGGACCAGCCGCGCCGGACAAAGAGTCCCCCGCGCGCTCGCTTCTCACCGGGCAAGCCTGAGATCCTTCCGCCTGACGCCGCGGCTCCCGTCGCACCGTTCAGGTCTTTCGACTTTAAAGGTGAAGTTTGCTATTTGAAAATCAAGAATTAATTAATTAGTCGTGTGCTCGCAAGGGGCGTATGTCCCGGGTATGAGGGCAATGTAAATCCCCCCCCCCCCCCTCTTTTCGCCCATTTTTTCCTGGAAAATCGCGCTTGCAAAATCATGATAAACGTAAATGTAAAAACTATGTTTTATAAAAAAAATGTTTTTTTTTTTTTTTTTAATTTCCAGCTAACTGCATGCGTATAGACCAACATATGGGCAGTACACAACACACAAGCACTCTATTCAGAGATGACTTGTCGGTTCAAACCCATGCACAAAACTCTCAGCGTCCGTCCGTCCCCCCCCCCCCCTTTTTATCTCCCCCCCCCCCCCCGGCTACGATTCATACATATTCGCGTTCCTGGCTTAAAGCTCGGTTTTACACGCCATTTTTATTTTTAGTTTTTTCGTCATTACTTTTTATTCAGTTTACTGTACCCTACATGTCGCAAAGGTTACACTAGTCAATATTTAAAGCCAGTTCCTATGATGTGTTAGACCCACTGCTGTGTTACTCAAATTGCCGCTAGCTTCACAGCGTGTAATCCCGGCCTATGTTTGCATCGAATCGCATGCAGTTACAGGAAATGACATTTCCCCAAAGTTGATTTCAAAAGTGTTCACATAAGCCCGAAATGGACTGCTATGTAAGTCTGCGAGACAGAGACGAAGTAATTTTAACAGAAAGGGCAACCCCATGTATTTGTAAACTGTGTTATGTGCATTTTCTCTTCTTTTTTTTTAATTCACACGTAAATATCGATAACCAGCCATTCTCGTTGCAAAACCAGTGGTGGTTTAAGGTAATTAAATGATGAGAATAAATATTTGTTTAGTGCCTACTTTGATTTGTTGTCATCTTATTATTGTATTACATTTGTAATATATTTGTGCAAACCTGTACTCATTAAAAAATAATTAATGGGCTGCAATAAACTAAATGAAATTTAGGGATCATTAATTTGGAGGATTCAGAAGAGTAAGTAAATCCACAAATGAATTTAAAAAAAAAAAAATACGTTATTTGTCTATTTTGTTCGTTGGCATAACTCTTTTTTTTTTCCTCCAGTCATCCTCCGAGCTCAGGGTAGAGAATACAATACCGCAACTCCAGCTTCGAGGACCGCGATGCAACGAATGTCACAATTTGCCAACAACTCTTGACGATGATGAATAGCGCGCGTTTTTTTTTTTCTTTTTTCGTCCTTCCCGGCGCCAGATCCGCGCCTCTTGGCAGACGAGCAAGCGACGACCATTTCCTTTATTTTTCCCCCCGTTTATACGAAGAGTTTACTTGCATCAGCTACTCTAAGTATGTACGTACTCTTTGTTCTTTGAGCGTGAATGTATTGGAGACACATAAAAATAACGTTCGTGCGCGTACTTGGTGGTGAGTGGGCATAGACCTGAATTCTGAGAATGAATATTTTTTCTCCAGCTGCAAGAATATTGGTTGTCTGTAAATTCGGTTTACGGACGATAGTTTAACGTGACAACGTCATAACAAAACATTGATGAAATGATTGCATAGTTTTATGAATAAAATTGAATCATTTTTTATTGAATTATCACTATTTTTTATGGCTACAAAGAAGGAGTGAAATGAAATCTACAATTTAATTGATAAATTTACTTTTATTTGCACTCATTAATTCAAATAAGTTTATTACTTCAACGAAGAGATTATTTTAACTATAACTTTTATACATGTTTGCTATTTAACTTATTCCAATCTGTGTTATTCTGTTAAGGATAGGACGATGATAGGAAAAGTAAGAAACGAATGGGAGTGTTTTCAGTTTAATGTGCCTCGAAAAAGTCAAATAGATGGTTGTTCGAATCGAGTGGAAGAGAGATAGATGCGGCGCAAGCGTAAAATGAGCGTAACGGGACAATGTGCGTTACGGGACACTTTTTCGTGCATGCAGCCGGCGCGCGGCGTTCATCGATTTATTAGATGTTGTCACGTCAAAACGGCCACTTTAAACAAGTCTAGGTCGACAAAGAATGTTTGATTAACGCATGGATGTGCTAGTCTGTTGCGTGGGTTTCTGTTTTAAAGCCCAAATCAATATGGTTACACCGCAAATTTTTTTTTATAGATGAAACAGAAATATTCATGTAAAATTACATATATTTGTAAATATGTACATTTACATGAAAATAAACGTATCAATCTTAAAAGTTTTTGCTGTTATACTGGGTTCGGATTCTTATCTGGGCATTTATACTTTGTGTTGTCTCATTACCTCCAATTGTTAACGTTATTAGTAACCGTTCTCTGAATAGATTTAGTATTAAGTGCACAAATAATTAGCATGATAGAACAAAATAGTAAAATTGTTGAATATTTGATTATCTTTTTCCTGGTTTCAATAAATTATGTTTGAATTAAACATAAATTTTAATATTAAATTATGTGCCAATTTTTGTAAGAATAAGTCAGTATTATCGCGATAAAAGTATTATGTAAAAATAACTATAGCCGTGTGTTTGTGCAAAGTTTTGATATAAGTATTTATTGTAGTATTACAAACTATTTTTGGTAGGTAACCAGTTTCCAAAGGCATCTTTTGTAAGAGTACAGGAAATTTTTCTGTTTAAATAACGTACTTTTGTTTTTAAAAAAGGTACAATCATTCTAGTTACTTTTCCCCTTCATTCTTTAATGTTCTCAGTACACACCAACCCACGAATACATATATATTTTTTTTTATTATTTTTAAGCTTAAGTTATTAGGCAAACACATTTGACGAATGTGTTTTTTTTTTTATTTCTAGAAAGATTTTTGTGATTTTTTTTATAATTCCAGTATAAAATGATTTAATGTACACGATAGTTATTTATTCATTGAATGTGCGCATTAAACACTACAGATTACATACTTTTTTTTACTTTTTATGTTTTAGTCATTAAACAAAAATGCCTCAAACAGACTTGGTCTCAAATCCTATTTAAGCTTCAAACATTTCATGTGGAAAGTAACATCGAAATATTACGCTCCCATGGATGGTCTCCGCCCATTCCCGATTCTTGACACGGTGAAAGCAGCTTAGCGAATTTTTACCTTTTGACTAATGGGCCGAGGGGAGGGGGGGGGGATTCTCTTTTTATACCAAATATTTCACCAATTCATTGTTCAAACTCCTCGTTGAAATTTTGTATGTACGGATTTCGACACTCGTACACCCAAATATTTATGAAGTATTGAAACATTTTTTTGTGTTATTTTCGCCCACTCTCAAGAGAGAGAGAAATATTTCTGAATGAAATACAGTCACGAATAATCAAATTTTCGGTACCCATGTAAGTATTAAAATAAATATTAATAACACAAAATTAATTCGAAGAAAAAGTCTATTTTTGATGGCCTTGAAAAAATTGTTACAGTTTTTGTATTTTATTTTTTTATAGATCATTATATATTTATAGCATTCAAGTAAAAGCCTCGTTTATTATTTCATATTTTAAATTAGTATGATTTTTTGGTAACAATGTTAACTGAAAAATTTTTTTACGCATTTGGTCATCATTTTTGCGTTCTCTGAGTAATGGAAAAAATTCGTTTTTGCGAAAACATTTGTAGCAGTTTGGAGAGACGTTCTTTAAATAAATTGTGCAATGGGGAATTTTTATTTAATACAAATTTTTGAACATACGCCACTGCAGTTTTGCACTGTTTGTAATGGAAACTAAGAAATGAAATGAAAACCTAAACCCACTGAGAATAAGGCTAAATCAGCTGTCAGCTAATGTCGAACAGACAGACTGACGATGAATGTATGTCTGTGCCGGATGACGGGAACAGACGCCAGTTCCCGAGACGTCGCTGCTGTTCGGTCACAGGAAACCTTCTGTGTTCGTCTGTGCGGTCGTCGTTGTGTTGTTCACAATACCTGTTCAGTTTCATCGTTGGGCGCACCTGTTCCACATGTTTATGTTTTCATTTTTATTTGTTGTTTTTCGCACTCTTTGAAAAAATTTTTTGACGTGACGACGTCTAATAAATCGATGAACGCCGGCTGTACGCACGAAAAAAGTGTCCCGTAACGCAGATTGTCCCGTTACGATGTGTCCCGTTACGCTGTGTCCCGTTACGCTCATTGTACGATTGGAACAACCATCGATTTTACTTTTTCGAGGCACATTAAACATGAAACACTCCCATTCGTTTCCTACTTTTCCTATCATCGTCCTATCCTTAACAGAATAACACAGATTGGACGAAGTTAAATAGAAAACATGTATAAAAGTTATAGTTAAAATAATCTCTTCGTTGAAGTAATAAACATATTTGAATTAATGTGTGCAAATAAAAGTAAATTTATCAATTAAATTGTAGATTTCATTTCACTCCTTCTTTGTATCCATACAATTTTATTCATAAAAGTATGCAATCATTTCATCAATGTTTTGTTATAACGTTGTCAGGTTAAACTATCGTCCGTAAACCGACTTTACAGACAACCAATTTTTTCTTCATTGCAAACAAGTGCAAAACTGCAATGGCGTATGTCCAAATAATCTTATTAAATCAGTTTGGAGAAACAAGTTTGTCGGCGCGTGCTCACGAGCAACTGAACACTTCGCAAAGGAACCACAATTCGTTTTTTAACGCCAGGGCATTTGTCACGGCGGGAGTAATTCCGTGGACCGTGACGTATACATGTATATCTCGCGGGTGACAAAAAAAAAAAAGAGCACGACGCGACTCGCACAAGCAGGCGAGGGTAAAACTCAACTCTTCATTGGGCAAACTTTTTTTTTTTTTTTTCGGGCAAAACTTTCTTCCCCTTCGTCTAATCATCATAAAAAACTGCCGGGGCCGTTTCAAACAGATGCACTGCAGCTTGCTGATACTTCTACCCTCCTCCAACCACCATACGGCTCATTTTTTTTTCCTTCCCCCTTTCTATTTTCTCCCCTTTCTCCCCTTTCTCCAGGAGATAAAGAAAAAAAAACGAAGGAAAAAAATTTTTTTTAAGGATTATAAACGTGAGTGTTACCCGGATCTTATCGCTCTGGAAGATAAGATGCGAGGTTATACAGTTTCCTCTCCGCTGCATTATTATAATTCGGTTGCTGTCCCGGTGAAATGGTGGAGGGAGAAGAAAAAAAAAGTGTGCTCGTAATTTTGAATGGTGTTGCGAAGTTGACGACAGAGGTGCTAGCGTTCAGCTGTCTCGAATAACTTCGGGTGAAACTCATTGCAAGTTAAACATCAAGTTGCTGTTGGTTATTGATCCTACCGGAAACCAACGTTGCTCCAGATTGATTCATACGTTGATTTTTCTTTCTTTCTTTCACTTGTAATGGGATATTCAAAACTATGAATTACAAAAACTACACGTGCTTAATTAATTGAATAATTGAAATAAAGGTGTATTTCAAATTTTAAAATGTTAGTCTATAGATAAAGCATATAATTAAAAGTTGTCATTCAAGGTTGATTTAATTTTGTATATAGTTTTCGTGTTTAAAAGAGAATGTTTTGCGGTGGTTATAAAAACTAGAGAAATAAACTTTTACTTGTACGCGATGTTTTCATCCTAAACTGAGACTCTGCTATTTATTTTTAATTCTGCATGGTTTTATATACTTTGCAGGTTTTCATTTGCTAATAGGTTTTCTATGTCAGTAATATATATGATAACATAAGGATCTCGGAAGGATAATTATGCTTTTGAGTGTTGTATGCAATGCAAGGTACACAATTTTTATTTATAAAATACCACGCCTGATAGTGTTTTGTAATTAAATTTAAAATAGCATAAATATTCTTCTAGACAATACATGAAAAAGTTACACTTCAACCAAAGCAACTATGACGATGCCGTTTCAGTACATTTTAAAATCTAGTTATAAATTCTAATTTTTTTTGTTTATTAATATAGTGTCATATTAAAGTTGAACGAAAATTGATCAGGGTGCTTTAACTCTAATAACAGTCCGAAATGTTTCTGTCAAATAAAATATCAACAATGTAGCGTGTGCTCATAATATTCAAACACAAGAACGACTTAATATTTCAAAATTACGACATTAGTATTCTAATATTGTAAAAAAAATTTGTTTTCATGCCCAGAATGAGATTGTATGAACAAAATTTAACATTTAAATGTTAACAAATTTTTCTCCTACAAAAAAAATTAATCTATTAAACATATTTTATTTAAGATTAAAGCTTTAATTCTAAACCACATCTCGGAATATAAATATTCAGGTGAAATAATATTTCAATGGAAGCTTCAGTTTTTCAGAAATTTTTCCCTGTTTCCATATTTTTTTATTTCCACCGCCATGTCCGCGGGCGATGCCTGTTCCAGCGCCGTGCACGCGATCCGGGGAGAGAAAAAAAACAGGAGAATCGCATAATCGCACAGTAATTCTTTCGCACCACCCGTTGCCGCGAATCATTTCCAAAGGGAGTAAATCCAAACCCAGCCGGAACAAGACCTTAATTATAATACTGCCTCTCCTCTCATTCATACACTCTGGAGGAGAGGGGAAAAAAGTTTTTTTTTTTCTGGTTGCTGCAGAAATAAAATATGATATTTGTTGTTTTAGCAGGGTGACTCTCCCAAAAAAAAAAAAGTATATCGAGTGCTTGAAAATCTAATTTATTTATAACTGATAACACTTAAAATAAATTTATTTACATAAATTTATCACTCAAAGGCTTATCAATAAACAACCAGTTTACTATCTGAGCTCCTTTGAAGACGTGTTTTAAGGATTGGTGTGAGTCCACAAAATCCCTTTACGTCGGGCTTTTTCTTACCATTTTCGCTACTTAAACAAAAGTTTGTTGATATACCCTCTTCTTATTTTGTCAGGGAAAAAGGGGGGAGGGAAATTCTGCTATAGTTTAAAACAATTTTTTTTAATTGATGTTCAATTTAAATTATATTCTTATATAAGTGTCCAGTGTTTTCCAGTAATAAATTTAACTAGTATATAGGCTTGGGTTTAAAATAACTGGTATTTTTATTGTGTACAATTTAATGATATACTTTTAGATTAGTTACTTTAATGCGAAAACTTGGCTGACCTTTTACGCAAATAGCAGATTATTTGTAGCTTAGTTATATTTGGCGATTATATTTGCAACTAAGCATTATACACAATGCAAATGTAGTGAATCGCTCTGATAAATTGTGTCCTTGCGAAATTAATGATATTGTATTGTAATTCTCAAACGTTGAGGATAAATGTGAGACTTACTGTTTGATCTAACGCGCATTGTCTGTTATTTAATTTTCTTGTTCATTACTTTTGCTTGAGGACCATACCTGTTAATGAAACACGTTAACGCTCTTGAATTTTATGTTTGGTCTAAAAATTTTCCCACAAGATATTTATCAAATTTGTTGAACACAGAAAAAAAAATTTTACTCTACTTTTACAAAATATTCCTTTGTAAACCAGTCGCCAAGAAATATTTGATAATACTACAAGAAATATATTGGATAAGGTTATTGCTACACATATGAATCACGTTTTTCGAGATAATAATACTGAATATTTCATACGAAAATTGGTGCATAATACTGTGTTTTAATTTATGTTTTCATCAAGAATAATTATTTGAACAATGGAAAAAATAATCGTAAAATCAATAATTGGACTTTATTTTGTTTTATTATGCTTATTAATGTGAGCAGTTAGTACTGCAAAGCTATTCAGGGAACAGTTTAAAAATAAATTTAACTGTTGGAGGTACTGGGACAATTCAAAGCATAAATGCCTGGGTAAGAATTCGAATACAGCATTACTGCAAACACTATTTTGTAGTGATGCAGTTTTTTTCGTATAATTGTACAAATTTACAAATATTGTAATTTTACATGAGTACTTTTCTTCCATTTACAAACAAAAATACAGTTGAATAGGTGGTTAAATGTCACGGTAAGGGTTCACAATAATTATGATCACTTGCGTGAACTTCCATGGCTCGAAAAAAAGACGTTAAGTAAATATCTGGCGAGAACATTTGTGAGCCAACAACAATTTACAGGAAAACTTATCTGGGCATATATGACGGTGTGCAGATCTTCAGAAGAAACCACGCGATTTAAGAACAGCTCGAGATATCCGAGTGTGGTCTGTTTACAAAAAGCATTTAGGAATGCGTTGAGGACGTATGAGTAGTACTTGGTTCCATATTTAATTCTAAAACTTTTTTTAGAGCGAAATGGCTGTAAAGTGTGTTTTCAGAACAATGTTTAGACGTGAAGCGCCTGGTACAGATTCTTGAAAGCGCCCAAGGGCCCTGAATCTTCATGTACCCGCCATATAATGTTACGGTTGCAGCTCAAACTTCGCAGTTGCTAGTTCAGAGGCGACACACCGCGCTGGAAACACGCGCCTCGCTGACACAGATAGGTACACCCCTGAATTAAGGGGCCCGCCTCGTCAGGGGCGTATTTGTGTGAGCGAGGCGGGATGATAAGCGCGACGCTCGCTGGTGCTTCTAGCGCGGTGTCGCCTCTGAACTGGCGCGCAGTCTTCTCGTCGTCACAGGATAGCTGTGAAATTTGAGCGGTGACCGTAACATTATATGGTCGAGAAATGAAGATAAAGGTGTAATGCAAGTCCCTTAAGTGCTTTTAAGAATCTGTACCGGTTGTTTTTCGCCTAAAAATTACTCTGAAAACATGCGTTTTAGCCATTTTAATTCTTCTAAAAATACCGATTAAAAACTGAATCCGAATTCAAAAGTACTTTTTGGCCCACAGCGAACTCTTAAATGTTTTTCGTAAGCAGACCCCACTTGGGTGTATTGAGCAGTTATGAAATCCCGTTGGTTATCCTGAAGCTCTGCACACCGTGTGTGTGCCCGGGTAGGCGGGGGCCTTAACAGCAGCGACGAAGAAGTGATGTAGCCAGTATGAGTCTGAGCCACCAAAAGCTGAGTAAATTGCCTTCCGGACCCGGCTGCGATGTGCTGAGCAGCTAAAAGAGTTCAGAATGACCGAGGGAAACGAAAGGAGTTAACTCTCAACCGCAAAGAGTGACGATAATGGACACGAGAACGAACAGAGACTCGACTGGATTGTGGTCCGGAGTGAGAAAATTACAGCGCCCATTTAACTCCTCAAATAGAGAGGAGAGAGAGAGAGAGAAGAAAAAAAATTGGACTCATTACATAATTGAACGGCCATTCGACGAGACCTTTCAAATTAAACCTCGCCATTACGTTGACCGTGGGGTGTTTGAGGGTACCTCCCAAACGCTCTTCACTGAGTCACAGAGTTTCAGCCTATTGCGCTGAAACATAAAGAACATTTGGGCATTTGGAAAAAAAAAACTAAGTTCGTGTTAGAATTTGTCAGCTTCTTACCATGATTAGTTGTGCTCTGGTATGTTTTTCAATCGGGATGTGTTCCGTATCCTCATTCTTCGCACTCGTGACAACACTTCTGTGTAGCTAAGAGGCAATTATTACTAGGGGGCACGTATTTTTCGCGGGAATATATTTCGAGACTAGCTTAGCGTTAAAACACTGTAGCATCTTCTGTGTTTTCTTGATGGTCGAGTTTCTTCCAGGTACATGTTTACTGCTCTGATTATTACACGAATCGCAGACATGCAGTGCGGAAGCAAACGTTTCCTGAATGGCCTAGCCACATAAGGCAATGGCTTCGCTTGCAGACGGCCGCCAATCATGAGGAAGAAACCGCTGGTGCAGGTATACCTTATTGCGGTCTAATAAGCTTTTAGGTGTTTTTTTTTTTCTTTCGAAAAATACATGGACATAGTCATGAGTCACTACCATGTTAGAAAACCTTTTTTTTAATTTTTGTTTTGTGAAATTTCAATTTTGAGCTATTCATACAAACTATCTCCCCAAGCTTTTATTTTATTGTTACAATATTTACAATATTTTCGTAATCACCGCAGGTAAATAATGGATTTTTTCACGCTGGTGACAGCAACTGTCATAGTGACTACGCAAATTTATAATAGTTGGTTTCAGCAAGTGCACAATCTCTAAAATTCCTTAGAACCACACAGATTCCTAACCCCATAACAGATTGTTCTGAAATTTTGTGATTGTTAATTTTTCAAACCTATGAAAAAACGTACTTTTAAGATTTAAAACGAAAAAAAAAACTTGGAGCGCATGTAATAGATAATATTGATGCATGAACAATTCATTTAAGTCACTAACAATTTTATGGTACTGCAAATGGTATGAACTATTGTATGTTTTCTCAACGACAGCTACTCCATACATTCTTTAATATTATCTACATATTGTATGCTCTCCAATTTTTTAACGTGTTTAAACTTGTTAAAACACAGGTATTATTTCTTCGAAATATACCCAAAAACAATTAAATAAGGACTTTTTTTAGTAGAAAACCCTTAAATAAAATATGTTTATATTATGAATTTATTTAAAATAGACGTGTGCCTGATTGGAAAGAATTTGATGCACATTTTTTGATTAATCACCAAAAACGCTGGAACAACTCTTTTTTATTTATAAACGCCAATTTCCATATTTCTGTCTTCAGAAATGACAAACTTCCATACAAATTTTCATCCCCTATTTAGCCCCTCTTAGGGGAATAATTTTCAAAAATCCTTTCTTAGGAACTCTTATGCAAAATTTCATGCTTCTATGCTCATTGGTTTAAGATGTGCGTTGCCTGTCTGTCAGCCAGTGTTAGATTTTTATTAAGTAGATAGTGTGCAAAAACAGGAAATATTAGAAAAAAATCATTTTGGAAACTACCCCTTCACTCTTTTTACTTATTTTAACTCATTGACTATCGGATGAATTTTAGTAAATATGTCGCGTGGTTTCCAATTGGCCGTGGCCTCTAAAACCGCAAGGGTTATATCCCGAATTTCGCCCCTCTATTGTTCCTGTTTGGAGGTCGTACATCCCTTCCGTGCCCCGATGCAGCGGGTGGGGGGGAGGGGGGGGGAGAGGGTTGCACATATTTCTTCGTCACGTGGTCCTTGTGTCATCTCGCCGAGGAGAAACCGCTGCGGTCTTGTCTTTTACCTTCCGCGAAACTGGAAAAAAATAGATCCTCCGTCGGGGAAAAGAAAACAGGCAGACATACGCGAGTATATACATTTTCCTTTTTTTTAAAAAAAAAAAGGGAGCGAAACTGTAGTAGACAAAGGTTTGTCGGAGGAGGAAACCGGAGAAGCTGGGCACTTCCGGCGGAAATGACTCTCCGGGAGGAAGGAAGAGCACGAGGGGGAAAGTGGTGGGGCGGGAGGGGGGAGTGGTTGTGTGTTCCAGGAGTGACGTGATGGTCAATCGTTCAGCAATCAATGAGAGCAATTGTAGAGAGACCCTCCAGGAAAAAAGAGGTCCCAATATTACTGACCCCCTCCCCTCAACCATCCCTTTTTCAACCCTCCACGCCAGACGCAGGATTTTCCTCCTGCCGGTTGTTATTGGAAACGGGGGGAGGTCTGGTCTTGGTCGAAGAGGGTGGAATGGGAGCGAAATCGAGGGGACGGGAATTGGGGTTCCCTCTCCCCCCCCCCCCTTTCCAACTTCCCACTTCCTCGCGGTCACGTGAGGAGTCTTAGGGCAGACGCTTCCGGGAAAGTGGCCTCGAAATAAAATGAGGCATAAAACTTACGTTCTGTTCTTTTCGCGTTCTTGGATGTTTTACCCCCCACCACACCTCTTCCCCTGTGACCACGTAATGTTTTGAAATTATACTTTTTTTAGGTGGGCTGAGGGTGAAGTTTTAGCTTGCGACGGGAAAGGAAATGCAATAATTAAATGCGCGCGCATCACACAACGGAATTTCAAAAGTTATGAAAGTCCATAATCTGCGCATGCCCGTTTCTGCTGTAGCCGCGAGCCGAAATCGTCAAGATGGCGGACAAGCGTGTGGCAGCATGCGCCCGTATATATCCACTTTCGTGAATCAAGGGACGTACCAAGGGTAGTGGTGTGCCGAATGAAACTTCGTGTTAGTGAAACTATCAAGGATTACACTTTGTAATAAACAAGCTACTTTTAAACTATTCATTATTTATTAGCCCTGGAAATCTTATTGGAACAAAACATGGCGTCAAAGACATTTAAAATGTTGTTGGTTCTCTATAACGTTACGTACTCGGCGCATTCTTTTATTTGTCTTTCAAACTAAAAGTTGCAGTCCAAGTAGTGCATTAAAAACAAAACATAAAAAATAGCATAACTCCTAACGCGTGTACATTAGCACACGCACAATTTATTTAATGCTTGGGAGATCAGAAGACGCTGGATATTGTTGGTTGCGCTGGGGGCAGTGTTCCGTTACGTTGTCGATGCGCGCTGTGCGGAGTGAGAACGTTGCTTCGATGCCTCGGCTGGCGTGGGCGGGACCACAGGAGAACGAACCTCGCTATATGAGCTGCTCTAGAGGTGGGTAAAGTTATTTTAAAAATTACCAACTACGTACAGTAGAGTCCCGCTAATCTGGACCACGTTCGTTCTAGACAGTGGGTAATTCGGTTCGCTGAAAGCCTAAGAAAAAGTTTTAGAGATAATTAAGATGTAATGATATATTATAAAATAACTCCAAAAATATAACCTGCAAAAAAAAGTACAAATTCGCCAAATTTTGACTTTTAACTCTGCTCACAGAGGAAAAAGCGGGGAAGGGAGGAATAGAGAAAGAGATGGTGTCCGTGTCAATGCGCCTGCACCTCCGAGTCGCTGCAACCAGCAACACAGTGCTGCAATGCGGGCAAGACGGTCGCCTGAATCCAAGCGCTATCTGTATCATCATCTCCAGGGTTATGTACGGCACTATAAAGACTAGATATTAAAGAACGCCGGCTCCCGGCCAGCGCAGCCGTGGGCTTTTGTAAAATAAACTTTTCACTGTGAAGAAACTAACCAACCAATCTGCATGCAACCTTAGGGTTCTGTCTCTTTAGGTGCATAGCATAGAATGTTTAAATTTTTACAAGCTTTTATTTAATTTTACATGTTTGTTTGAATGTTTAGTTCAAATATTGAAAGTTATATTCAAACCACTTCCGCTTGAACTAGAGAGCTGACATTCTCTATACCTGCTCAGTACTGATGACAATAGATGTATTTGATTCACACAGATTCCACCATTTTGAATTTTGGCTGCCATCTGGAAAGTTTATTGTTACCCAAAAAAAATCGGGGAAAATTTTCCAATTTATAAAAAAAAATACTTTATTTCATTTTTAATAAAAACTTTATAAAAACTGATTTTGCCATTTTGAATTGTGTCAGCTATCTTTAAATTCAGTAATTATCTTCAAAAAATTGGGGGGGGGGGGAATTTAATATTTGTTGAAAACTTTTATAAAAAAGGATTTCGCCATTTGGAATTACTGACACTGTAGTCACGATAATAGATCGGAAAAATTCAGATTCCTGATTAAATTGTTTGAACATTAGTTTTGAGAACCACGATGTTATCATACAAAACATCTGAACAGCCTAAACAAACACCCCAGTCCTGTATTCCGGAAACAATTGACAGCCGCGGCCAACACCATGAATATCATTCATCCGTCCGTCCTTCCTTCAAAAGTTAGAGCTTGCCAAGTTTTTGAACAACATACGGATGGAATTTTTCGGGCCATCCGATTGGCTGTCGGTCATGCGGCCAACGGACGGAGGCGACGGGCTATTGTTATTCCGCCTCTAGGTCATAACTATTTCCCATTGTTTAATTTCCTAATTATTGCTCGGTTAAAGCATGCTACACAATTTATTGAAGGGCTTGAAGTAAACAGTGACAGGCTGAAACAGATAGTTTATTCTGAGACATCATCATTGTTTTAGTATTGAAATTATTTTTTAAGAATGACTGCAACTGTGATAAATCTGTATAAAATCACTATGTCATAGACGTTGGAAATGTCTTAATGTGTGATCTCTTAACAAATTCAAAATTTTCAGTTTCAAATGATAGACAGTGTGTCATGGCATGAAAAATTTTGAAACCAATATGGCGTCTTTTCTTATCCTTTTTTTCCCCTTGATATTACTGCTCGACGCCAAAACCCTACCTTCACCTTCATTTACCTGCTAAAGAACAATTAAAACGTCGTTAGAAGTATTATTCGTTACGGGAGTTTGCCCGGAAATATATAAATAAATCCTTAGCCGTAAATTAAATTAAATTCTTTTATTCCCTTTATTTCGTAACTTAAATGATACAGCAAGTAAACGGGAAGTAGCAGTATTTTCCCTCTGTTTGCTTAGTGAAGTAAGTCTTCTCTTTTACTCATTATCGGTTATTTCGTAAGTGGGATGGCGGGTAGAAGTTTGAGGCGGCGGACAGCGTCTGAAAGAAACTCAACTTCCTTTAGCGGTTTTATTGGCACCCTGTACTCTTTTATCCCCCCTACCCCTCCTCATCCTTTCCCAGAGCCATCTTCTCCTTTCCCTCAAGCAGTCGCAGACTCTTAACCAACCAAAGGCAATCTTCTCTAAATTGGAAAATTAACAGAAGGCATTTAAACTAAACCCCGCCCTTTTTTTTCCTTCCCTCCAAATCTTTTTCCGAACTTTCCGTTAAGCCGAATCGTTAATTACTTGTAAATTTCAGGCTAAAGACGATAAATAGTCATTATGTCACAATGAAGGAGGGCTTCCGAATTCTAACTTACAGTTTGTTTTTTTCTTCTGAGAAATATTTTTCCCGTCGGAACGCTACATCGTGAAGCCAGATGCTTTTAATAGCTTCGGTGTAAGACTGGGCGGACTCCATCCAGAATTATGTACCGAATAATTGAAAAATAAACCCATTAAATGGGCACATGAGAAACCTAACTAACTCATTAGTTAGAGTCCAAAGATGCATTTTTTAATCTTGTCATTTAGTCCCAATATATTATTACATTTTATTGCAATATTTCTGTTCCATAAAAAATTACATTGCAGAATTTGCCTGGTGTTGTGTTTCCATAAATATAATTATAATTTAGGAGGTTTATTAAAGTAAACCAATTATTCCCCCGTTTTTATTTTATCAATGAAATGAAAATACATAAACCTAACGATCCACTCATACAGACTACTAATCTAAGTCTGTGCTACTAAATTTAACGTACTTCGGTGCTTTCACTTCTGTGCATTTACATGAAAACAACTGTATAAATACAAAATAGTGTTCGCAGTAATACTGGGTTCGGATTCTTACCCAAACATTTATGTTTGCTGTTGTCTCAGTACCTCCAATAGTTAAAGTTATTTGTTAACCGTTCCCTGAAAAAAAAAATTCCGTTATTAACTGCGCACATTCATAAGCATGATACAACAAAATAATGTCAGATTGTTGAATATCGATTATCTTTTCCATAAAATACAAAATCATGCGACGATTTCGTAAGAAATACTCAGTATTATCTCTAAAAACGTATTTCACATATGCAAAAAATAACTACAGTCATACGTTGTACAAATTTACAATATATTTCTCTTAGTATCACAAAACTACTTCTTGGCAACTGATTTCCAAAGAAATCTTTTACAAAAGTAAGTACAAAAAAATATCTGTGCGCGATGGGTCACCGCCACATTTGACGGCCGCTTGCTTCGCCAAACACCCTGAGTTGCACCGTTTCTAATTAGATACTTATTACCTCGCAGTAAATGAGATGTAGAAGATCAAAACATGCATCCGCTCGTGGGCCCACTTCACAAGCATTCATTCGGCCGATTATTCCTTACGGCTTTTTTTTTTCCTTCTGACTTCCTAGATTAAATCCCGTTAAGGGTATGCTAGATGTTTACTTTCTCATACATTAGTGTTCATTAGAGTGTATTTTATTTTCTATTGTATTTCTTAAATAGTTTTCTAGCTATTCTGTGTTCCCTTTCAAACCATTTTGGCAGCCATACTTATTTACTACTTAATTTTTTTTTTTCATTATTTAATAATCACAAATTTATGTATGAAAACACTTAATTTCATGTTTGATGCTGCAAACAGGCACTTTTAATACATTGGAGCGGCTGAATGCAATGTTGCAACATCATTTGAATACTTCATGTAAGCTTTTAAACATACACCATTGCTGAGCACATATATGTCTGTAGAAGAAAACTACAAAAAACCAAAAGATAAAACCACAAACTAAGCAAAAAATTGCTGTTGTCAACAGGATATAAACACAACATAATATTCCATAACAGGAATATGGTCAACAAACAAAGAAAAACAAAGAAAAATGGAATAAGATAACGAAAAAAAAAACAACAAATGATGACAGCACAAAAATATAGAACCCAAAAAATTCAGCACAACAGTTGTTTTAGTCTTTTGGTTTTTTTTTTTTTTTTAAGTTTTCTTCTACAGACATACATGTGCTCAGCAATGGCGTATGTCCAAATGCTTACAACAAGTCATGCACTCCCATTGCACAAATATTTCAAAGATAATAATCATTTGAATAGTTCCACTGAACTTCATCGGGCTGTCTTATTTCCATGCTTAGCTCATGAATTTCAGACGTCAGTCTGCATTACCAGTTGTTTGTTTGTCCGTCGGTTGAAGCGGGCGGTGTCAGGTCTTCAAGGGGCAGTCCCGCAGGTGATCAGCCAACCAGCGGCGCTGACCTCCGAGACACCGGGGGGCCTATCATCGTCCCCTTATCAGCGACCGTAGCTCGCATTATGCGCGCGCTGCTGAAAGGACGTAACTGCTCGTTACGGCGGGCCTTGCCACCTTCCCCGACCCCGGGGAAACTGGCGCCGGGCTTAACGGAAAATCCCATCAACCTCCCCCCTCCTCCTCCTTTTCCCCCTTTTTTTATTTTCCCGAATGAGACGAACAAAAGACGGGCGGCAGTTCATCTTGCCCTTTTAGCACCGTGTTGCTTCGTTCCCCCCCCCCCCTCTCCCGTCGTAGCCAGCCACCTTTGCCATGCAGATAACGCGCCTCTGTACGACCCCTAGGGCATAGGACATCTTCCGCGTGGGCTGGGGTGAAAAGCTTCATCATCGTCGGTGCGTTCACGAGAAAGGTTCGGGGGGGATAGTCGAAAATAGACCTTCGAACCTTCCAAATGTTTCTCAAACCCCCTACGCAAACTCTTGCGCTATCAACCTACCTGATGCGTCTCCACCCAAACTTTATTTTTTTTTAAAAAAAAAAAAAAAAAAAAAAAAGGACGTCGCCTCACCTCATACGCCAGGGCGTCAATTTTCCCCGACGCTGTGCCATCCATTACGGTGATATGTATCTTCCCCTCTCGGCGCGACGGCGGGGCGCTATCGAATAAGCCCGCCGCGTCTACGCGTCTTTTTGTCACTCTCTCTTTCTCTCCAACCCTCTCTTTCTCTCCTCTTCACACTCTGTTCGCCGCAGCTCGCGAGGGCGGATGGTAGGAGGTGACGTCCCGAACTCAGCTGAGCCCTAGGTCCTCCGCGGCGGGACGATTTCCGAATTCGCCCGGGCGCCTTCCGAAGTTTACGTGGACGCCTTCCTTCGGGCCGCAGAAACCCAGCGTACATACCTGTCAACGAATTTATTTTTTATCTGCAGTCGGAAAAACCTTTTTTTTTCGGAGGAAAATGTGGCAATCTTATTTTCCTCGCCGTTAAAGGAGGGGGGTCTGTAAAGTCGGTTTACGGACGATAATTTTACGTGATAACGTCATAAGAAAACATCGATGAAAAAATTGCATACTTTTTTTTAATTTTCAAATATTATTTACAGTTTTTTTGCAAATTTAATTTAAATAACTTGATTAAATATAATCACGAACAATTAGTTATAGAAATAAACTGAAATCAAAGTCAATAAATTGTTATTTTTTGAAATGACGAAATTGGACAAATAAATCAATTTTTTTTTAAATTGCTGCTTTTAAAAAGCCCGCCTTAACCAGTTCTGTCGTGACAGTTTAATTCGCGAGGTTCGGAGCTCCGTGGACGGATTGTTTGCCGCGATGTACGCGGCCGTCAAGCGTCGCGCAGTCGGCGGGGGGCGTCTATGGGAGCTCGACAAACACGGGATAATCGCCTTAAGGGCTCCGCCTACCGGGACACACACGCGGTGCGCAGAGCTTCAGGAAAAAACAACGCGATTTTAAAACCACTCAAGATATCTGAATGGGGTCTGTTCACGAAAAGCATTTAAAGAGTTCGCTGAGGGGCCGAAAAGTAATTTTGATTTCGGATTAAAATTTTTAAAAGGTATTTTTAGAAGAGTTAAAATGGCTAAAATGCATGTTTTCAGAGTAATTTTTAGGCGTAAAACAACCAGTACAGATTCTTGAAAGCACTTAAGGGACTTGCATTACACCTTTATCTTCGTTTCTCCGCCATGTAATGTTAAGGTCACCGCTAAAAGTCCACAGTTATCCTGTGCACGACGAGAAGACTGCGCGCCAGTCCAGAGGAGACACCCGCGCTAGAAGCACCAGCGAGCGTCGCGCTTATCATCCCGCCTCACTGACACACATACACCCCTGACGAGGCGGGCCCCTTAAAGATGGCCATGTGTGTGTGTGTGTGTGTGTGTGTGTGTGTGTGTGTGTGTGTGTGTGTTGGGCCCGCGCCGGCGTCTCTCCGCAGTCGGCGGAGCGGGCTAAAAGCCGAAACGCAGACTCGGCGCGACTTCTCCGCCTTGGAGAGGGCTAGTCAGGGGAGTGGGATGAGGAAAGGAAAGGTGTGTTGACGCAGCCTACGGTAAAAGTCAGGGAGACACACACACACACACACACAGAGATGAGTTGTTCTGCCACGCCAGGCGCGGCGCGGCTTCTCTTACTCGAGGCCACGTTCTACAATTTGACACGTAAGCGGAAAAATGATCACGCAAAAACTAATCTCTGACGGGAATTCCAAGCCTGAAGCTTATTCCGAAGCTTTAGCTACATCTTTGAATATATATATATACTGTATAGAAGTCGTGAGTGGATAGGGTTTACTCTACGTTTTTCAGAAGCATATGATAAGCAGCTTGGGAACTTCACCGCTGCAGTGCGCTGCCGTAACGCCCTGTATCGTCTTAGGTTGTTATTTACACGTTAGAGCGCAGCACTGTCGCCCGCTGTCATTCCCCGCGCACCCCCCCACCCATCATTCACTGCAGCTCAAGGACGTTCAACGGGAGGGGGAAGGGGTGTTTGAAGAGTTCGACACTTGTCCGCTAAGGACCACCACAAGTCGATGCCGATGGTGGCGATTGCGGCGGTGAATTAACCAACTACCTCAAAACCGTATTAGCAATTTTAACCTGGGCTGGTGACTTCTATACAGTATATATTTATTCAAAGGCTACATTCACTCTTCTACAAACACAGTTTGGAAACGAAATACGGGGACATAACAACCCACTCCTCGTCCTCAGCGGATTCTTAAATGCGTTTTCGTAAAACGGGCGCCACTCGGATATTTTTGAGAAGTTTTTTTTTTAATTGCGTGGTTTCTCCTGAAGCTCTGCACACTTTAAACGGGAAGATGTGTGACCTCGAAGTGGACGGGGGAATTTCGGGAATCCGTTCCGCTCCACACCAGGGACATGTCCGATGTCGGTTGATTCGAGTTAACAGCCGTCGGTGGTGGGAGCGAAGGAGTTTTGGAAGTGTGTGTGTGTGTGTGTGAGGCAGGAAGCATGAGTCGGCGGGCGGAAATCTCTAGTCCTGACATGACTGCCAACCCACGGTCTCTTCCCCCCACTGAATTTCCCCCGGAGTTGGCTATGCTGGGGCCTTGTAATTTCCCTGGTGTGCCGTATCCAGCTCATCATATCTCAGCGGCAGTGAGATGTTTATTGGTCCCGAGTGGGGGTTTCCACTTCCCCCACCTTTCTCTTGCCCATCCCGCGACTCTTATTTCTTTGTTCAGTTTAAATAAATAACCACTCAACAACTTCCCCCCCCCCCCCTTCTCTTTCCTCTTCTCGCGGCTATTTCTCATTTTCTCCACTTTCTTCCACCCCCCCCCCCCAACCGTAATTCCCTCCCCCCTCCCCCAACGCAGGTACTTAACTTAACACCGTTTCCCTTACGGCCGCTTCTGCCTCACATCGCCTTCAGGAATATCTTCCTCATCCGCCGCTCAGTCAATTGAGAAGCACTTAAGTAAGAGCGGAGGTTGGAGCTAGGGAGAAGGTGGGGGGGAGGGCTCCCATGTATCCAGCGGGAACGGCTCGTTCAAACATATCTCCCCCTCCCCCCCCCCTCGTCGGCTGAGATTCCCCAAAAGACACCCTGTGCGTTTACACTTTGGCCCTTGTTAACCCTGCCCTTCGATCCGAGTGATTCCGCCAAAGTGAATGGTCCATCCGAAAGAGGAAAAAAAAAACACAGAGTGAAGTGGAGGGATTTGTGTTTTGTGGACCGGGGTGGCGGGTGAGATTCCTGGGGACTAGAACGATAGATAAAGAGATAGAGAGATAGGTGAGAGAGATAAAGAGAATAGAGATATGGGAGTGACAGGGTGAGAGTTAGAAAGAGATATGGTGAAATAGCTAAAGTGTTAGAGAAAAATTTAGAGAGATATAGAGTGTGGCAGTGCGAGAGATAGAGAGAGGGAAAGGGGTAAGCGTGAAAGATTTCGCAGAACAACCCAAGCCCGTGTCAAATAAAATAAATATTCATCGGCCATTTAACACGTTTCCTCGGAGTTTGAAAAACGAAACGGGCCTGAATTAAAAAAAAAAAAAAAAAAAAAGAATTTTATGACCGACGAATCCTGGAATTGATTTCCCCGACTCCTCGTTCGAGCAAATGTTTAGTGTTCGTGCAAAATAAAATAATAAAAAAAAGATAATAAAAAAACCAATTGTCGGAACTGGCATTTTTCAAGACGATGTAATTCACATCCAAGGTCGTGCCGATTTTATTTCTGGGCTTAAAAGACAATAGCCGATTGCCTCTCCGATTTCCAAGCGCTCCTGTTTTGGGGCAATCGCATGTGTGCGTGTTTAAAGACTAACTATCGATGAGTCCAAATAGTATTTTAAAAACAAATTTTCGTTACCCCTCTGTCTTCGCCTATGATTCTTACGTTTTTTGTTTGTTTTTTTGTTATTTCTGGGAAGAGTGTTATTTTTGACAGGTGTGTGTATATCGTAATAACAAGAACCAATCTGTCGATAATTGTACTCCGTCTTCCACCCTCCCCCCCCCCCCCCCAAAAAAAAAAAAAAACAGGGTACGACCTTGGTAGTACGCTCGATAAAATGCATTCATCAACAAAACAGCCGTGGCTTTTCCAGTGTTTATAACGTCTGTGAGTCATTGCACACCTTCAAAAATACTAGAACTGTTCTATGTAAAAACAGGTTCTATGGCGGTTAATTTTGTTGGCGGGAGGGGGGGGGGAGGTTGTGTAACGAACGAAGCGCAGCGACGCTGCAAGTACACGGTGCCTGTCGGATAGGTCCAGTCGCGGGTAATTCTGGGTAATATGAACAGATAGTCGAAACCAACACCGCGGCCTCCGGCAATAAAATAGATTAACGACAGCGAACGCGTTTGCAGCGCGAACAAGCTTGAATAATTAACAGTGATTTATCTTCGATGTGCGAGCTCAATTACTCCCGAGTCGTAAACACCGGGAAATACTAGATTCCGTTATTCTCCACGGTTGTTTTTTTTTTTTTTTTTTTTTTTCGAATTGCCCAATTTTTTCCCGAACCAAACACCTCACATTTGCAGAAATTTTACGGGTTTATGGTCACACGACCAAAACAGTGCCAATCACATACAAAAAATAACTTCGAATAGAAGAATATGTTTTCCAGCTTTCTTGTTGGGGATTTTTAAAACGTACAGGCGAAATTTGGACGAAAAATTCTTACAATTAAACTCGGATTTTATACTGTTTGCTAATAATGGAGTTATGATATTTTTTTCCTTCAGCACCCAGTTTTTTACCCCTTGATGTTATAAAATGTTGATGTTTTTAGAACCACTCTTAGATTCAACAATAAATTTGAAGAGGACTATTTTTATTTTATTTTTTTCATTTTAAGAGGCATAATCCATTTTTCAACGTTTGTTTTTTGTTACTTTTCAATTTCTACTCCTAGGTTTATGTTGTGTTGTTTCATGTATTCTATTTTTATTATGTTGCCAAAATTTCACTTTTTCTGTGTCGCCTTGTATTTAAAGAATTTAAAAAATTTAAAACTTTTCAAACTTTTCAATTTTATAAAATTTTCTAAAGTGTATGTAGGTGTGCAAAGTGTGAAAAAGTAAGTGTACAAAAGTAAGTGTGCGGTAGTAAGTAGTTTGCTGTAGAACTAGCGTATAATCACAGTCTTATAACAAACATGGGGACGAAAAACTGCCAAGAGCTTTCATTTTTCTTACAACTTGTTTATTCGTTACAAGGGCATAATTTCATAGCTTCGTGGTTATTGCTTGGCGGACAAAGAGAAATGACACACACACACTCACACCTATACACACACACACCTACACACACACACACACCGCTGTTTGTATGAATTACCCCTAAATGATTTTATATTATTAATCTGAATATATCCCTTTTTCACTACCTTAGGTGTGGAATTTTATGATTGTATGTAGGATGTGTGTTAGTACAGGAAATGAGCTAGCTGTGTTGAGAATTTTACCCGAATACGTTCAGAATTAATGACATCATTGAGCGACAAATATCCAAACATACACATTTATAAATATATTAGTAGGATAATAAAAGTGTCAGCTACATATACGTAAGTAAAATACGTTGAAGGTGGAGGTTGGTTATTTGCTTTTGGAATTACATGTTTTGGTGGGGGAGGGGGGAGGGGAATTATACGTGGTGGCAGCAGATGTATTTGAACTGCGAGCTTTCAAATCATGAGTTTCCTGGAACAGCGTTGTGTACGCTTCTCCGCCGAAACTCAGCGTTACTTGGACAGTGCTGTTGGTATATCAAAGGTTAATACTCTTTCATTTAAAAAAAAAAAAAAAACCTGAAGCGTTTCATTGTCACGTCGTAATATAAATGGTTCATCCATTGCTTAGAAAAACTGTGATTAATGGTGACACATTATGTCGTAGGTTTCCATTCAAACAATGTTGCGCTTTTACATGACGTTTGTGGATTATTAATGAGACAATGATGTAAACATCGCTTCGAAATTTTTTTATGTCTTAGCCCTAAACATCAACTATTCCAACATGTATAGAACCTTTATATATAGGTATAGTGTTGTGCTAGTATGTAACCATGTTATAACTATTGTTTTCCTTCGTTTGTATTTTAATTAATTTACTTTTTGTTTTCAGGTCTACCTAAAGCCCGTTATAAATGACACGGAACGAACTCTGTACCATGGCACGTATGGTACACGGACCCATACAGATTAACGCGTCTATGTTCAGCTCTTCCGTCTACGTTACTCCATGCGACCAATAGAAGTCGAGTATTTAGATGCGCTGGTTGCTATGTTTGTTTGCGTTTAAAGTACCTGAAAAATTGTTTTAATTTCAAGAATATATTGTGTTTTATCATTAGATTGTGTTTTTTTTTTTTTTTTCATTGAATATGTAAACCTTGACTGTGTTTTTCTCTCGGATTTCTAATTTTGTTATAATTAAATTTGGTTTTTCGTAACCATTGGTTGCTGTTTGCTACGGTTCCATGCATTACGGAAGAGACAGACTGATAGTAAAACTTAAATATCTTGCAGGTATGATTCCGTTCCGTTTTCTTGCTCCCACCTCATGGTTGAACGGCTCTAATCAGTTGTCTTTCATGGCGTCCTCGTACCCTCATTGTGGGTTATCTGTCTATATTAAAATCAATATTCGAGGGCTGTTCGTAAAGTAAGCCCCTTTTGGTCGTTTAAACTCGTGAGAAAAAAAAATTGTTATCGACAGTTTTAGTTTACTACATATCTAATTCACATTTTCACATAATCGCCATTCGGTTCCAAACACTTTCCGTAACACTGCACCAGTTTTTTTTTTTTATCCTCTCTGCATAGAAGCTTGCCGTTCTGGCGGGTGGGGGTGGTCCACAGAAGACTACCATACTGGAAGACTACCATAATAGCGGTATTCCGCCTGGCTTCTTAGAAAAAGGCGGAAATGTACCATAACGAAAAAACTGCCATAATTTCAAAGGACGAGGCGGAATTCTGCCATACTTTCTTATACACTCCATGGAAAGAGTACAGCGTCATTACTCTCGAAGTAGTGTGTAGAATACTCGGTAGATAGCGCTGTCAACCCTCTAGCTGTTTCTCAGGTTAACTTTAAAGCTTAGAGATAGCGCTTCTGACGGTGATAGTTGCAATAACAAATAATTTCCAGATCGCGGACGAGAAGAAATAAATGTTGCCAAAAATATATTATATGGAGCAGCACTGTATTCTTATTTCGACGATTTAAAAAAAATACATATGGTAGTTTTCCATTATGGTACTTTTCCGTCACCTTCGTCAAAACAACTTTTTCCGTCACAAGAGGAAAAGTTGTTTTGACGAAGGTGACGGAAAAGTACCATAATGGAAGACTGCCATATCAAAAATGGACGAAGGGGAATTCTGCAAAATTTCTTATACATTCTACGGAATGAGGAAAACGGCCTTACTCATAAAATCGTAATGTAACTAGATTCATAGAATTTACATGTTTGCACACTGGAATACTTGAAGTAATTGTAGATCATTATTTAATGAGTGCAAATCCAACGCAAATATTCAAGGGTTTTCTTATGTGATGTTTTCATTATTAGGTTTATAGAAAACAAAAATCTCAGATATTAAGGTTTGTAATGTCCATATTAAATTAAAGTCTTCAAAATGTATATTTAAGATACTGAAATTCGAGGGAAATATTTTTGTGTTGGCACAGGTAAAGCAGCACAGGCACTCGTTCATCTAATGTTGGTGGGCTTTACACAGGTTTACAGTTTTTCAAAAATAAACTCTGCTAAAATTTAAGTATTTTTTCTGTTCCGCACGAAATAAAAAATATTACTATGCGTAACATATTATTCTGCTTCTTTAAAACTGTCAGATCAAATTGAATTTCGGTTATTTGTGCCTTGCAACACTTACAAACGAAATATGACACATACATTATAAAATAGGTACCATATAAACACATAGAATATCAACTAAAAACACATTAACACAAGACATACCATGATACATGTCAATAACTTTACGACAAAACACTAAACAACACAACACACAGATAGGTAAAGATTGATAAAGTTCATAGTATTTAAACAGAAACTCAAATGGTGTTTACAAAGTAAATATGTAGATTATTAAAGTTTTAAATAACTTTTTGCTGAAGTTTTTTACTAATGAATGTTTCTATATTATTCAAAAGGAGTTATAATTTTTTACAAATTTTATAGTTACTAATGGTTTTAAAAGTGTCACTAATTATATAATTGCAAGTTGAAATTCTAAAATCCAAAGCATCAAAAATTGTAATAAAATGTATATAATGAAATGTGTATCACTGATTGAACGTCTAGTAAATAGAAAATGCAAATTAAATTTATGTAGGAATGTAGCATTTTTAAGAGGAATTTTAAAGCCTGAAATTTTAAAATATTAATTAAAGAATTTTTTTGCGTACTTTTAATTCTACTACAATAAAATTTAGTTGTTTAATTACAAATTACTACAAAATATTCTACTTCATAGCTAATCAATTTGAAGAACATAGTATACAATCAGGTATTGATGCAGAGGAAGTTATAAATTTAATAAGACCTAAGATCTTCAAGTGCAATTAATACTTAGTATTATCTACATGTTGGTGAAAAATAAAAACTGGGCATCCAATCCAGTGGACACCGCGTTTAATGTAATTTCTTACTTTGTGATAATTCTAATTCAATTAATTAGTTTTTTTTTTTTACGAAATGCTATACAATAAATTATATCGTAATTCAGGGACGTTTGTTAACTTGAAAATCAGATCTGGACAGCTGGAATATCTTGCTGAATAGTTTCACAAACATATTTCCTTTTATCAGCATCTTTTCTTGATCAATTCTGATTACAGTTGGAATATAATTTATTAAATATTAAAGTGTAGTTGAGATAAACTACTACTTTGCGGAACACCTCATGACATTCACATTTGACTGCGAAGCGTCTATTTGTAAGATAATTTAAACAAATATATACAACGCATTGCTTGACGAGGCCTAAAATATGATTGGGTTGGTAATTTCAAAGGCTTTGCTCACGTTGAAATAAATAGAATATTTTATTTACATCTGGATTTATACTGGTACACACAAACACACATATATATTTAAAAAAAATAATGTGTTAAAGACGATATTCCTGGTTGAAAACTATGTGGTTTTACAGAAATAATATTTTTAGGAATAAAATACATGTGCCTATAAATATTTTTCGTCAAAAACTTCTAAAATACTACAAAACAAAGGTTTATAACTAAAATTTAACCGTCAATAATACTCAAGAAAATATACAACCACTGACTGAAACACACGTAATTCAAATATTTTATGTTCAAAAGCAAAAAAAAAATTATTGTTATACATATTTGTTTCAGCTTTATTTATAACATGTTGACATGATAATGCTACAGTTACTAAAAACTAAAACGCTACAAAACTAAAAAAAATATATATATTTTTTTTTTTGCAAAACTCCGTTCCCCCGGAGAAACCCCCGGAATGGCCACCGCATGGGGAGCCCAAGAAAAGAAACGGCTCCCCATTTGGAAGCCACCTGGAAGGTTTTTTTCTGTTCCACCCACCGTTTCTTTGGTAGCCTGACTTGATACAAGGGATTTTATTCCAACCAGAGAAAATGCCACCATTTTATCTGGGCAATCCGCCTTGGAGGAGCCGGGGCGCGAACCCGGGTCCTACAAGTCACAAGGCAGGCGCTCTACCCCAGAACCAGAGTGGTAGAGCGACGATCGGCAGTCTTCTTAACGCTGACATTATGTTATTCAACGAGTTTACTGTAGTTTCGTTTGTCAATAACACGTGCAGTACGTGTAGTAACATCTAACCTCGGTAACGAACAAATTTATGTATTCTTACATATGTTCGTCGTTCAACATGAATTATGTAATTTCATAACAGTGAAATATAATTTGTATAACTAGTCTGGCAAAATTTTTAGTTTATTTTCTGCAAACAAACTTACAGTCCCGCTGTACAATTTTTATATAGAACTATAGACCAGTAAAAAAATATGTAAAAAGCTTGCAATGTCGATGGTAAAGTTATTTTGAAATAAACGTTAGATAATAAAAGAGTGATTTTAGTTAAAATATGTGTGTGCTTACTAGCGTGAAGTTATTGTATAACATTTTATTTATTTGGTTTTAAAGCCACAGAAAAGTTAACCTTGTATTTCACTTTTTTTTTGTTTTACCATGCTTATATGCGCAGCTAATACTGGAAAGCTATTCAAACAACTGTTTACAAATAGGCATTTTCAAAATCTTAAATTAAGTACTAAATCAATGATGCTGTTAGATGTCAAATTAAAAGATACATTTTCATACTGACATCGCCGGAAATTCAGGTAATGATAGTACTGACCTTAGATCGATCAGTTTGTGAAGACTAAGAATTTAGATGACACTAGTTTTGTGAGATTTGCTTACTTATTATTTATTTGAATACAACTATATTTCATTGGAACTTGCAGTACTCCTGAGTACATAATTCTTGGTAATAGCTTACCTCAGGGTTAAACAGGAGCATAAATGTTTTATTTCATGCAATTAAACCCTCAGAAACTTAATTAAATAATCGGGATTATTAAACATGAATTTATTTGAGAACACAACTAGAGAAAGTTTTTATTTAATATTTGTGCACATCACAGTGACATCGCTGTTTAATTATTTGTAATTTTAATTATTACAAAAATTGGAACCCTGGAATTTATTTTGGATGTGTAATATTTCTACTTGTAATAGTATAAAACATGTATTATGTTTTAACTGTTACAGTATCAAAAGTTCATTGAATGGTTGTGTATGTTTATTTTCGTCCAAAAAATATCATACAGCAAGATATTTTCACTTTCATTATAATTTTATTGTTTTAATTATGATGTTCAAATCTTTCCTTCAGTTCAACAGCTAAAGTAGATATAATAATTTAGTTATTAAATTTGATTCTCCATACATACTACACTTGATATTGTGAAATTATTAGGAAATAATATATAATTTTATTTCAAATACATTTTTTTTTGCAAACGTACGGGTTTCAAATACCAAATAAATACTTTAATTTTTCTTTTCTTTAATGGTGTTTGCAATTGGGAAATTGATTATAGATATATAATTTAGGACATACACCATTATAATGTATGTCATAAGAAACTTCAATAACGTGACATCATAACTTTTATTTGCACTCATTAATTCAAATATGTTTATTACTTTAACGAAGAGATTATTTTAACTATAACTTTTATACATGTTTGCTATTTAACTTCTTCCAATCTGTGTTATTCTGTTAAGGATAGGACGATGATAGGAAAAGTAGGAAACGAATGGGAGTGTTTCAAGTTTAATGTGCCTCGAAAAAGTCAAATCGATGGTTGTTCCAATCGAGTGGAGGAGGGATAGATGCGGCGCAAGCGTACAATGAGCGTAACGGGACACTTTTTCGTGCGTGCAGCCGGCGTTCATCGATTTATTAGACGTTGTCACGTCAAAAATTGCTAAGATAATCGGCTAGTCAGTGTGTGTGTTTGCGTTAGTGATGCCGGATGATAAGTGCGATGCTCGCTGGTGCTTTTAGCGCAGTATAGCCTTTAAGCGGCACGCGCACTTCTCGTCGAGCATAAGGTAACTATGTATGTAATTTGAGTGGTAACCATAAAAGTATACGGCGGAGAAATTGAGACGATAGTGTAATGCAAGACCCTTAAGTGCTTTCAAAAACTTTTACGGAGTTTTTCAACACTAAAGATTACCCTGAACACATTTTAGTCCTTTTCACTCTACTAAAAAAAAAAATTGTTTATAAACTAAATACAGTAACAGAACTACTTTTAACATGTTGCTGTCTATGTAGACGTGGCAATTTAACACCAAACGATGCGGAACAATGTCAGCTACAACATCCAATGAAAAAACTATTTTTGATAAAAATGTTGGTTATGGGGTTTTTACAATAATCGATTCATTTACATACTACTACTGTATCTTTCGCTGACATTTTTCTTGTGAATTTTTTGTTGAAGACTTAAAGGATTTTTAATTTATGCATTGTTATTATACGATCAATAGGCAAACTTTCCCCCCCCCCCCTTTTTTCCCTTTTTGTCATTTAGTGCAGCTATACCAAAAAATAAGTTATAAACCAAAATATGCTAAATTTAAAATATTAAGAACATATTTATATATAACCAGATGTTCATGCCAAAGTTAAGAATAGGGAGAGCCCTTAGTTTGTTCTTAAATGCTTCGCGTGGACGTAAAACACTCTGATACGGCAGTTTTCAAGTCACGTGGTTTCTTCTGAAGCTCTGCACCAAGGCGGGGGCCAGTCACCTGTCCCCTGTTAAGGGGGTTGTGATTTATAGTTTCGAGGCTGTCTCGGTACACACCAACCAGCTCGAGAGCTGCGCAAGATGTCCCCTTTTCATCCGAGTGACGACCTTTTCTTTGCGCCGTCACGGCGGTTAATGGGTTCGGTGGATTGGGAGGGGCGCCCCCGTCTTTCCTGAAAGAAGGGGCCGCGCTACTTGAAAAGGAAGGAGATTTGGAGGGGAGGGCGGGTGATGAGGATCTTAATAACCATCAGACGTCAGAAAAGAGAAGGGGTGGTGGTACACGGCACTCGCCGAAGCGCGAAACCGCTGCTGTCCCATCTCCGCGGCAGCCGTAGTTCGCCGGATAATGCCGTCACCGTGTGGCGGGGGCGGCCCAGACACAATGACTGCTCGCTGGGTCGAAGACGGTTCGCCCCCTGATAACAACCGGTCCGTTTGCAGCCCGCAATTTATGTCACGACCTCTAAAGTGGCTTTGGGTGGTAGAGGGGGAGGGGGTGTTCAACAGCTGTGCTTGCTCTCTCTCTCTCTCTCTCTCTCCTTCTTGTGTCTTGTACGAAGTCGGAGAGGGGAAAGGGGGAAGAGAGAGATTGAGTGGGCGGCTGTGGGTCCGAGATAAACCCTGCTCAGCGGCAGATAACCGATAACCAGCTACGTTACTCACAACTTGCACAATAATCCTTCCCAACCCACCCAGCCCCTTTTACACTCACACGTTACAATTTCCCTTCCCCCCCCCCCCCCCCCCACAACCCCTAACCACCACCTCCCTAATGTTCGAACGAATTCCTCCACACCGTGCGTAGGGAAATATATACGGGTCCCACCAGGAGTTTAAAACCATTAGAAAATTTAATGTAATAATATATTTTGTTCTTAACCGCTATAAATTGTGTATAAACTACTACTTAATGGCTTTTGCTACCTAGTTTGCAGGAAGTAAGAATTTTTTTTATTACACTATCTACTATTCGTAAACGTTGGTTCACTTTACTAATAACGATTTATAAAACAAATCCTCATATTCAAATTGAGAATTTTTATTTTGTTAACAGAGACAGTTTTATTCAAACACCATTATTTAAAAAAAAAACTTTTTATTTAGTATTAACGATTTTCTAGAACCCTCAAAAAAAATTTTCAAAAATAATTACTGATTTATTAGGATTTAATAATTTATTATTAATTGATAATGTTAAGAGTTATTAAAATTAGTAAGAAATCGCTAACATAAGTTTACGTCGTTTACGTTAGTGTCGAAAGGGCCGCCCGAGAGAAACATCTCTCGAGTTTCGGATATAGTTGCGGGGTCGGACGGGATACAGATCGCGGCAACGACCGCCACGTTTCCCACCTACGAAGCGCGGTTGGACGCACGCCGGCTCTCGGTACGAGGGGTTCCGGGTTCGAGTCCCGGGTAGGACTTGGGTGAGGATTTGTATTGGTCTTCATTATTCCCGACTCTCTCTCTCACACAATGAGTAAACTGCCACATGAAAATTGTATTTCAACCGTGTCAAACCAACTCATTTGCTTGGATCGTTGTTAATGATAAATCTACCAAGAAGTCAGACATTTAAATTTTTTTATTAATTTAAAAAAAAAGAAAAATATGTGGTGCGATGATAAAAATTAGTTTCACCCCGAATCCAACGTTCTGATTTAAGTCAATTCCTCGCCCCTCTTCCCAAAGTGTGTGTGTGTGTGTGTGTGTGACCGTTTCTGATAACCTTGCCGATGTTAGACGTTAAAATTAAATAAAAAGAAACCGGACTAAAACAAGTTTTTGGTTTCAATTTAAAAAATTTTATCTACGAAGAACTGTGCACTTTGTTTTATTTTATTGAAGATTATGATGTGCATAAAGACCATTGGAGTGAGGAGGAAATGGAATGAAATGTGGCCTAACGTCTATTTATCGTATATGATAGGGAGAAGGGGGATGGTATTGAAGATGAGGACTGACGAAACGATAACGGAAAATTGACGAAATGAATGGGTGGTGGAAAAACCCCGAGAATATTCTCACTGAATTGCGGCAGCGTCCGTCATGTTTCCCAATTTGTAAATTTTATAGTTCCCTAGTCCAAAAACATATATATTTATTCAATAAATGTCTGAAGCTTTTCTCTGTGTCTAAAAAACACAATCTAAAAACGTAACTGCAAGAGGTGGTTAAATATGTAATAATTAATGCAAGATGTCAGATAGAAGTTTATGAAGCAAGTAAAACCAAAACAAATACCTATGTTATGGTTTTTTTTTCTTTAAGAATCATAGGAAGCACCAATCTGAGCACAGTAGAGTGTGTTTTTGGTGCAAAATAATGTTTCCTCGGGGAAATGTTATTATTAGAGACCTGTAAAATTCGAGATTTAAAATCCCTAAAGGATAGACTCCATGATCCTCTATACACTCGTGCAAATTACATGTGTTGATTTGTTACCGGCTCTTACCACCTGTTGACTGGAATGATCGTGATTTGCTAATTCTTCTGTTAAAGATTTTTCATTGGCCCAGAGTCCTTCAGATAAACTATGCCCCAATCACTGAAGCAAAATAATGTCAAAAGTATTTGGACTCTATCCTATCGCGAAATGAATCCGCGAATTTTACAGGTCTCTAATTATTATATAGTGCGAAAGAAGTTGAAAATAGTTATTAACATAATGTCAAGAAACAATATAATTATTAGAAGATTGCACGAAATATTTGAAGGAAAAAAAAACTGTGATCAAAATCTTTAATTTTGATTTACAACATCTTAGCTCTCGGTGTACGTCATTTGGTGGGAGTAATTTCGTGAATGCGGCGGAAACGTGTAACAGGAAGCAGGAAGCGCGCGCCATTCAATTGTTCGGTGCGGCCTGCAGTCGGCGCTTGTGTTGCAACGGGTCAGCGAGCGAGAACATTTACATAGCGTTTGAAAAGAGAGAGAGAAAGGGAGAAAGAAAAAGAAGAATCAGCTGTTTACCGTTCGTTCCACCAACAGAAATCTTGAACAACGCGACGCATTGCTACATGGCTTGTCTTATACGTTATACATACGTTGTGAAAGAATAATTTCTAATACATAATATAAAGTCAATAATTTTAACTGTGTTTTATTAAATTTATTTTTTGTGTTAATACATAGTTGTGATACGATAGGTTAGTGTTAGCGATCACTAGCGAGTACTGAAAGCATCGCTCACTTTTTTTTTTTTATGATTTTGATGGTTATTATCTTGATGTGTTTCTAGGTTGTTTTTTTTTTGTTTGTTTTTTTTGCTATATACGAGTCTATGATTATTTATTCACAATTAATTAATATTTTCTAATTTCAAAACCATTTTATGTTCGCTCGGTAAATTACATGAAATAGTATTTGTATAAGTTAACAATTTATTATTCTTATTTGTGTACGATTTATAGCAAACGAGATAAAATGCGATATTAGGTTCAATTGTAGCAATATCGCTTATATTTCAAGTAGGTACATAAAAATTTCACCATGGATAAAAATGCTACAGTGAACAAAATATCAACCGGAAACGATTCTTAACCAAAACGCACTCAAAATGCAGGCAATACCTGCAAAATCAAATGTTCACATCATATAACATGGCTGCATCCTCATCCATTTTCATTGGCTGCAATTAAGGACCACTAAGTCTGTGCGGTATAACATATACAGAAATATCCAAAATTATACGTAACATCTAAATATGTTAATAATTTCTTATTTTTAACTTTGTGTTGGTTACTGACATTCAGTGGCGTCTCGTCAGGGCAAGCAAGGCAAGCAGTGCTTGCCCAGGCAGTTTCCAGACATTGTATTTTTTAAATAAATATTTTATTCAGAATAGTATTTTACTTTGGCTCGTGCCGTTAGGTGTATGTTATTTTTACACTATCTTCTTGGGACCCAGTACTGTGCGCTGTGCGCTATAAGAAAAGAACTCGTTGACACACAAAACATGCTGTTTTAGAAGCGTTGCTAGGTTTAGAAGCGCTGGTAGGACCGCTTTCAGCAGGAAGGCTGCCGCAGTAGTTTCCTTTCGGGAGGGGGGGTGGCATGGTACAAAGGTTCGAGGAGGGGATTGGCTGTAAAAATACGTGGTAGAAGCTACGAAGGTAGCGCTTTCTTGCCGAATTGAAGCGAACATGGCCGAAGCAGACGGTGGAATTCTTCCGCCGACTGCTTCGGCTTTGTCCGCCACAGTTCGGCAGGGCAGATGGCGAGGTCGCGTTTCAGTCGGCGGTCGTCTCTCGGGGCGCGTGCATCTCTCCCGCGGGCTGTTAGCTGGCAGTGCGTGGGGGATTTGTGGGCGTACGCGTCCCGCGGGTGGCGGATGCGGGATCCCAGCTCGAGAGTTGCAATCTCGCTGGGGTGACTGTGAATAACCAATAGCAGTCCGCGGACCAATGGCCGGCCTGTGGAGTCGTTATCACGGCTATCGGGGTGAAAGGTAGCCTGAATGTAGCTCGGCGCGTGGCAGGAAGCAGCTTCATCGGCGAGGCACCGCAGGGGAGCTCGATGTGCCCTGGATGCGAAGTGTAGACGAACTGCGGGCTGGAAATTGCGGAGCTGTGAACTGCCGCGCGCGCAACGTAACTGAACAGCATCGTAACTCTGAAGGAAGAGATGGCGGCGCCTTTAAGTTGGGGCCCTGTTGGAGCCAGTGGTAGCCTGGGCGGCGCGACCTTCAACCGTCCCGGGATTTTGGAGGACAAGAGGTTCCGACTCGCAAGATACTTAATTCGCCTGAACGACTTACCCCCACCCTGGCTTGAAAGGTTGTTGGCTGTTGACTGGAAGAAGGAAGATGAAGATAGTGCAATGTCAGGCTGCCTTTCGCCCCGTACGCTCGCAGTTCGAGCCAGTTTACTGGCTCATCTGCCCACATCTGGTTTAACTGTGGCTGCCTGGGCAGCTGTGGCTGGGCTGACGAGTGAAGTCGCCCGTCCCTGGGGGCGCATGCGCCCCTGGTTAATAATAACCCAGGAGTACCCAACATTTAAATGCGGGCCGCAAGGCCCAAGCACCCAACTCCAGCATGGTTGATTTTTCAGCCCCTCCAACTCTTCTTACCTGGACCCTTCTTCCCTCTTGTCCAGTAGTTACCTGCTTGCTTAATGCATGTTATTTGATCCCCGCATGAACCGGCCCAGGGTTTTCCCTGTGTCTATGCAGGTTTTACCTGGGTCACACTTAGCTAGCTTTTAAGCTAGGCGACCAATGGGGCGTCAGTCATGGTGCCAATCGCAGCCATGGCTGGCCAGTAAACCCCAATAGCATACGATGCACGCGCCCTTGTCCCGCATGGTTAAAAACCGCATGGAAGAGTGTATAGGCCTGAGACACTTAGGTCCTCCCCTAACACTTAGAATAATTTAGGCTAGGAAAAAAAATCGTGGCGTTTCAGGAATGATTGACGTGCCAGTTTCTTGGTACACGTACCAGTTAACAGAGTTTCTGATCACGTATGAAGATAATTTCTTTTATGTTGGTACGAAAAATACCAAGATTTAATTTTTACTATTCTAGTACATTTTTATGAGGTTCTTCTCTATTTTAAGTACTTACTTTGCCATGTGTTGTCTGATTATATATTTTGTACCAGATATCGATGATACTACACTCCCACTTAGTATATAAGTAATGTAGAGTAGGTATTTTACTATCAGAATAATGTAAGTTAAACATTATTTTTTAAAAATAATTTATTTAAAAAAAAGTCAATTTTTCTACTTGTGGAATAATCAATGTTCAGTTAAGAAAACTACTTAAATAGCACCATTTTGTACCTTGAAATCCATATTTTCCCGGGGGACCCCCCCCCCCTCCCCCATCATGTTTTGATGTGAACGGAGTTGTTGCTTCCCCTCATGTAAACCTCACGCCTCGCCACTGCTGACATTAAATTTAGTAATAACTCCATGATTGTTTTCGTGCGGAATTGTTACCTTAGTGAGTGACCTCTCTGACATTAATAAAGTAACAGTATTCATGTTAATCTGTGATTTTAAAAAAATTGTTCCAAGCAAGCAGCCATATTGTATGAAATGATGTGCTATAGAATAACTATTTTGATAACAGGATCATTGATTACATATCGTTAAAATTATGGTGAAATTCATGCTATAGAGGTAAGTCTTCACATTGTTATTTGTGTACGAATTATAGGTTACGAGCTTAAAATGATATATTAAGTTCAACTGTGGCCATATTGCTTATTTTTTTAAGTACCGTAAAACGGGGTGACTTGAGACAGTGGGGTGACATGAGACAAAGTGCATAGTGTTTTTAAAACAATTACACAATTTATAAAGTTTATTTTATAATGGGAAATTTTATATCTGCATGAATCAGAATGAAATAAGTTTTTTCTCAGTCGAAAATTTTGCAGGTTAGGAGTTCATGGTGTTTCTACTGTAACTGTCTAAACAAAGAACAGTATAGATTGTTTATCTGTATACCTGAAAATTTGTGATCAAGTGTGGATAAATAATTAATGTGCACCAAAAATATTAGCTGGTAAGTATAGTTACATCTTACACTAACAATTTACCAAGTACAAAAGGTTTCTTTAATAGCCATATTTTTTTGATAGTTATAAACATAAATCTGTGTCTAACTTGGGGTGACTTGATACATTGCAGGAAATGGCGAGGACATACAAGAGAAGGCCAGATGCAAAGCCCTATGGGAGTGGTCATCTTAAAAACTTGAATGCAGCACTAGAGGAGATAAGAAAAGGTAGTTTGAGCATTCGTGCTTCAGCTGAAAAGTACAGCATTGACAAAATGAAATTGTTCAGAGTCTTACATGGTAGGAATGGTAAAAACATTGGTGGCCAAACTGTGTTGTCCAAAGAAGAAGAAAATTTTTTGGTAGAAAATATACTCACAGCAAGCACATGGGGATATCATCTTACTGTGTATGATATTAGACTGCTTGTTAAAGTTTTTTTTGACAGACAAGGCAAAACGGCAAGATGCTTCAAAAATAACATGCCAGGGATTGACTGGGCGAATTCTTTTCTCAGTCGTCATAAGGTACTGTCACAGAGGCTGACTGACAACATAAAACATTGCAGGGCTGCAGTTTCACCAAAAATTGTGAACACATATTTTGACAATTTGCAAGATGCCTTAGAAGGGGGTAAAACCAGCATCCCTTATAAACTGTGACGAGACTAACCTATCTGATGAACCATGCAGAAATAAGGTGGTGGTTAAAAGAGGTTGCAGACATCCAGATTTGATTTTAAATTCATCCAAAGCATCCACATCAATAATGATGGCATGTGCTGCTAATGAAACTCTTCTGCCTCCCTTTGTTAGTTCAAGTGGTGCAAATCATGATGTTGCAACTCGAGGACAAGAATTTCACAGTGTAAGCTACCATGACATCACACATGGGGATTATCTTGTGATAGAAATGTCAGCAACAAAAAGGAAAAATTGCGGAATGGAGAAATTGTTTGTAGCCATGGTGACAAGTATCAGTGAAACCTCAACAAGAAGTACAAGAACTGTTGAGGTAAAATTTATGAGAAAATACAAAACCAACTCAGACACATTTGTGTGGCCTAATGTTGAGAATTGTAGTGTTGTGTAGGTATCCACATGAAGTTAAGTGTCAATTACCGCCTCCCGTAGAATTAAGGTATGGACTACTGAAATTTCCTGTCAATATTTAAACCATTTGAATCATTTGTAGATAGATTCAAAAAAGATCTGTAGGTATCTCTAAATATACTAAAAAATAAGGTTTAATCGAATTCATCATTGTAGAGAGGAAACCATCTTTTTCAAAATGTAGGAATGTTAAATATTTTTGAGAATATTTTGTCCATCTTTATGTTAATAGCAGATGTTATGAGTGTTTTAAATCATCTGCATGTTGAATAATGTAAAATAAATAATGTTAAATTGTCTCTCAGTGTAAATACATTAAAGAAAACAATAAAACATTTAAAAAATTAGTTTTATTGTATATTTTAAAGTATACTTTAAGTTTTATACACAGGAAGTCAGTACTTTACTACTTTGCAATGTTTTGTATGCATCAAGTCACCCCTGGAACTGTTTAACTTGATATAATGGTACGAATTGATGTCTGTATCAAGTCACCCCAACCCATGGGGTGACTTGATACAAGCTTATTTTAAGGAAAAATCTATATAAGATATTTCTTAAGCAAAATGAGTTTTGTACATTGAATACATCAACTGAAGACTCAACTTTTTAAGTGATAACTTTGATTCTAGTGCAATTGTGTTAAGAGCTGGAAGTGATGAAAGTTAAATACTGTATCAAGTCACCCCATTTTACGGTAGGTAAATAAACACTTTCACCATGGATAAAAATGCTACATTGAACAAAATATCAATCGGAAACGATTCTTAAACAAAACGCACTCAAAATGTAGGCGATACATACAAAATCAAACGTTCAATTCATATAAGATGGCTGCATTAAAGTTTACAAAATGTATTCCAGAATAGTTTCGCTATTATAAAGTTTCATTTGATACACCAACACGCTTGGTACGTCACCCGATAATCATAAAAATGATTATATATGAGTTCATGGTGCCAGATGTCATTCAGCCATTTAGACGAAATCAACTAAAAAGTGAGCTCTGCGCATGTGCATAATTTTGGCAACAGAACATAACAGATAGTACACCAAAATCGGTTGCCTAAAAATAAGGGACATGTCCTATTGTTCACTAGGAATGTGGTTAAAGTAAAGGTGTATTATATATTCAACAACATATTTTTGTGTCTTGGAATACCGACCTAAGTATTAAAGGATAGTTGTAATATAATAAAGTTATGTTTTTACTACCGATGCTAATTCATGGACATTCGTTTCCAAATAAACATAATTAATTTAATCTTAATTTAAGCGAAATAAAATATATTTTTGCCTAGTATGAAATAATCCAAATGACTAAGATATGTATTTAATAATATTATAGCAATAATATAAATAAAATGTAATCATATTTATTTGCTAAAAGCATAATTTATATGATCCAGTAACCTATTATTAAGAAATAGTCAAAAGAAAATATAATAGCAACTTCTAAAATTACCTATAATTTATTAGCCAGTAAACTTGGGTTGGGACCATGGCAATATAGTTATGTCTGGAAACTTACCTTCGTTCTGCGTCGGCATAGTGAAGCTCGTGGCGGCTTGCGACCTAACGGCGCTAGTAGTAGTTGAAGTCATCATTACTAGCGCTGTTAGTTCACAGATCGCCGTAAGCTTCACTAAGTGGATGAGACACGTCATAAGGCAAAGGATAAGTTGCCAAACCTGTCTCTATGGATGTAGTATCGATATTAATCGATAATAATATATTGTGTTTTATATATATAAATGAGGGCGTGAAGTTTTGTCACATAGATTTGTTTATAAGCGTCGAATTTATTAATCTAGGTTTCGAGTGACATAGAAAAAAGTGTAAATTTGTGTTTTAAAACCTTTTAAATTCTGATTTAATTATTTACTAGTAATGACTTCATTGATGAGTCATACGTGTGGCATACTTACAAATGACAGTTTCAGAATACATTGAACTATCTATAATTAAACGATAAAATAATAGTTCTGTATGAGATTTTGTGGCAATGCACTAACTTAAGTCCTATCCAAACCTGCTGTTGTTTTTTTGAAAGTAGGTTAGGTCATCTTACGTAGTGTGTGATTGACAGTTGTGCACATATTGAAGGTTATGTTCATGTTATTACGGGAGTGACGTTTCCTGTAATGAACATGCCACGCCCTTCGCTAGATTCACAAGTATCTCTAAGCAACGGTAGTTTTATTAGCAAACCAGCAAGAGGATGGTTGCATCCAGATCAATTAATAACCAAAGAAGGAATCACTTATGCTGTTAGGGTAAGTTGGCAAAAATTAGAATTTTATTAGTGTTACTTGGTGTCGATAACCTAATTGTATACTTTCCCATCGTTCAGGGTTCTTGTTCGAATCCAGGGGTGAGCCTAGTGTCATTAATGGCAGTGACTAGGGCTGGAGTTGACCTAGAAGGGTTTTTTTTTTGGTGGGGGGAGGGGGTGTTTATGGCTATCTCATCCCAGACTAGACATGGTTGTTGGGTCGTGGATCAATTGACAGCCTTAGGGCAGCATATTAGGCTTGGTAATGTGTACAGTACTGTACACAGTATGTGGCAGTTACGAACAAGCTAGTTAGATGTACTTGTGTAAAAAAAGCAAGATGAAGATGAGCAAAATTATGTTGATATAAAACATGAGTTATGCCTTGTAAGCTGACCTCGTACTAAATTAATAATAGATACACTCTTTTACACACATCAAATATTTTTACTTCTTGGATGTATTTTATATTTTATAATCATTCTGTAAAATGACATTGTGGTGTTTCAAGTAATTTATCGTTTTTATTGTGTGTTTCATGAGGTTAGCTGCATTTTAAATGCTATAAATTCATTTGAATGTTTGGCTAGGTTAGCTACAATTCAAATGCTGTAAAAATTTATGAAGTCAGGTCAGCTAACTGCATGAATTACATATTACTATTGAATAGGTTATTACTGTAGCTAATCTAACCCAACAAACCCTTCTTTTTTGAAGAATCATCAGTGTTTATACTGAGACAGTTACACATACAAAAATCTACACTTAGAAACATGTATTAATGGAATCAAACAATCACCAATACTACAAAATATGAATAAACATTATATAATTCACCTTGGCAACGACTTAAAATTGCTTATAATATGCCAGCGTTATATCCCATAATTATTTTACTAGAAAATAATTCTAACTCAAATACTTAATGAAATAATACAATTATTATAGTTTTTTTCCTTTCACAGAATGATTAGAAAAAATGTTTGGAAGTTGAAAAAATATCTTTGGATAAATATTTTTTTTTATGTGTCCTGTTCCTAGATAATTACCTAATAGAATAAATAATTTAGTTGCGGAGAAACAACAAACTCTACATTGTTTCTAGTGGCAGTTTGCACAGGCATTTCCTAACTGAAAAGTAAGTTCAACTGGCATCTCCAGTCCCATAAGTTTATCAGTAGGCTATTTAACAGCAATATTTGGTAGTAACTTAGTCATGAAAGAATTACTGTCCGCCCATGGTCGCTGCCTTACAAAGGCTGGCGACAGAACGTGATGCTGAGGGTGTGTGATCTCATCACTGCTTGCCAAAATCTCTCATAATACCTAGTCACACAAAGTAATCACAAGGCATTTGTAATTCAGTACACATGATAGAATTGAAAATACTTTGGCAATGCAAACCTCGACTCATAAGTATATCTTAAGGGGTAAGACAGCATAGAGAGAGAAAGAGAAAAGAAGAAAATTTTCTAAAAAAAAACTTATCATATTCATAGGATTTAAGGAAAGTATTTAAAGGAACAAAATGAAAACATTACAGCTATAACATCACTTGAATATTTTAATTTATTCCCTCAATATTTACACTAATTTTGATATTATAGCTTTATGATAACTAAAATATTAAACGTAAGGGTAACCGTTCACACATTGTTTACAATATTTTAAACATAGCTAACCTCATTTAATTGAGCGCTTACGCAAATCTATAGTATTTTAAATTTCAGTATCGTAAACTAACTAAATCATTACACTGTTAATTATTGGTAAACTACTTAAAATATTGAAATGCCATTTTGCACAATAATTAGGAACAAGATAACCCAGCCCGGGGTTTTTTGGCTTTCATTTATTTTTCAAGTATTTTAGAACCCTAACCTTTATTTTTGTATCTGGTGTCCCGTGAGGTAGGTCAGTGGATGACCTGAGTCCAAATTCCTGTCCAGTTATCCTGGCGCTGGTATTCCGTGGTGTCACAGAATCACTTCCAAGCAAATGCTGATGTAGTTCCATGGCCTTCCCTTCATTGCCTGTTTCCCAGAATGATGATAGTACGTAAATGTAATATTTGTCTTAAATGTGTTGTTTCAGTATATTGGTTGCCTTGAAGTAAATAGTTCTATGAAGAGCTTGGATTTTGAGACGCGGTCACAAGTGGCGAAGTAAGTGCACCCTACTGTAAAACTTACTAAGTTTTTTTTTTTCCCAAGATGTAGCAGAATGATAAAAATTAGTATGTAATTATTTAAGTGTAATGTAGTAGTAGTTTTCTTACTTAACAGGGCTATGCAATTTTTTTTTTTCCCAAAAGTGTAGGAATTTTGTATGTGGTAAGAATTAAAATGTATGTCCAGCCCTAGCTGTATTACACTAACCAAGCATTCCTCAGCAAAGAATAAAAAAATATGAGTGTTTAGGGTTGACTGTAGCAGTGAGCAGCTGAAAAATCTTTTTTGTTTTTTCCCTCATTCAGTACTCTGTGAAATACCTCGCTTCATGCTTAGTGCATGCCTGTTAATCACATGAGTGAAAAAAATATCTCTCTAAAAAAGTTTTTTTTTTTTTCAGGGAATGTATAAATAGAGTGTGTGAAGCAGCTGGTTTAAAAACTGCAGACAAAAAGAGGAAGGTCAGTGGTATTGTAATATACTTTTCTTACAGATTATAGTACCTGCAATAAGTCCATGTGCTTATTACAAGTATCTCTTTATACATTTGAAAGTGCATTCATTCAAATTGACTGGTTTAGTTTTATCAGTAAATGATCATAATCAACAAAATACGCGCCACCTAAGTCCTTTCAATTGTTTTAAGCTGGTAAAGGAAATAAACCAAGTAGTTAATTGAAAAATCACAGGTTGTCTGCGTGTCACAGAAGTCACGAAAAAGTCCTCAAATAAACATTAACAGTGGTGGAATTCATAAACAAATTTAATTTACAGTACACTTAAATATCATGGAAATTATCTCTGAAAATATTTTAGCTTTCTAGCTTAAAATTTGCATGTTCCTACGAATAGTAGTTTTATTATGTTTGTATGACCTTGTAATGTAAAACAATTTATTAAAAGGTCCTGAAAGTTCTTAATTTAATTCATAAATTATTATAGACACATCTTGGTTTAACATTTTGTTAAAAGCATGTTTGTAATTTTAACTTTTGGTTTTTCAATTTTTGTAAAAAATTGTTTGGTGCTGCCATTTCACTTACTGTTAATAATAATTTGTGTAAATGATCTTATTTTTTAAATGAAACAAGACAATCAGTTGCAGCTTTAAGTAATCTGTTTTCCAATATTGGCAGTGTTTAGTTATGAGTGTGTCTGCATTTGTTTAGCTGCAGTACTGAGCAAAGTAGTGCGGTGGTAAGACTCTGACCTCGCATTCAAGAAAACTCGAGTTCAAGTTCTGGCGTTCCTGAATTTGGTTTTCCATAATTTTCCGAGATCATTTCAGGCAGATGGTGGGATGGTTACTTAAGTGGCCCGCACACTAGCAGATGTGTTCGTCCACTTGGCTCGGCATGCATGCTCCACACTTGGCCGCTAGCCACACACAACACGTGCTTGCATGACAAGCCCGTACGCTAGCAGCGAGCATATCCTTTAGTGTGTGGGGCGCTTTACTACAAGCCACGGTTGATTACATTCGCAATATCCCTGTTCCAACGACCTTGCTGTAGACAAGACTACCACAAAAAAAAATATTACCAAAAACGTGGTTGTGAAAGCAACAAATGTTTGCTTTGCTTTCGTTCGCTCCTGACCGTTTTTTCAGTGCAGCCCTGTTTGCTAATCGTATAGTATTTACATGCTAAGTAGTTGTAAGCTCCAAAATTGCCCATTGAAAAATTATTAAATAAGAGGAAAATAACCTTTTACCCGAGATTTCATTTTCCGGTCGTCATTACTGTTAACTGTGGAATTTTCCTGTAAAATTATTCTAATAACCGTCTTGCTTTTGTTATCGGGTCACAAATTTTCTTATTAGATATTTACTTCACATTATTTTTTAACTGTAAAAGGTTGCGGAAGTGATCATGATTATTAACATATTCCTGTTACGGAATATTTTGTGGTGTTTACTTATATCCTGTTAACAGCAATTTTTGCTTGATTTGTGTTTTTTTCTTTCTTTTGGGTAAATTTATTTATTTATTAGTTTTCTTCTACAGAAAAAGTGCTTAGCGATGGCGTATGTCCGAAAACTTGCATCAAGTCATGTACCTACTCCCATTGCACAAATCTTTCAAAGATGATAATGATTATTAACGCGCGTGTATGTGACTTGTCACCGATGTCAGATTGAGCACGTTAGCAACCGGGCAGAAGGTCCGGAGGCGCCGTCGGAAAGTGAGGTGACGGCGAGAGTTATGAGGGGTGACGCGGTGGTGCCGGCGGTCCCCCCGCAGGTGGACAAGCGGGTGCTGAGGGCCATCGGGGACCAGCCCATCATGGACCACGCGGGGGCCAATGTGAACCTCAGCATCTCCAGCCTGGGGCTGGTGCTCACGGTGCTGGAGTCGGGCCGGGTCGTCGCCAGGCACGACATGCCCCGCATCTCGTTCGCCTCCGGGGGAGACACGGTCAGTTACCTGCAAGGGCGTCTCCAGGGGTGGGTAGGGTGGGGGGCAGTTTTCCCCCTCTAGAGCCCTAGAGATTAAAAAAAATGTAGCCAAATGCAAAAAAAAAAAAATACATACTTTTCCCCACAACTTGCCCCCTCCCCAGGCCATCAGCTGGCGACGCCCTTGGCGGCCTGTATTGTGCCGGTACTATTGTCAGGACATGTCTGAACTTTCTGGCTGGAGAACCAAAGGTCCCGGGGGCAGGGCTCCGAATCCCGGGAACCGCGAAGCCTTTAAATTTTCCTTGTCGGCGACTTAACTTCTGCCAGGACACCGAGAAATAACTGTACAGTGATTTTTGAAAACACCAGTAATATTTTGTTGTTGTGAAATCTTGTTGTACCGAAACTGGTTAAGTCCAAGAAACTGGCAGTGGTATTTAAATTTCAATAAGTTAACTCTTAATTTTTTACTGATGTAGTACCAAGGTGCTTTATAGAACATTAAAATAAAATCTAAATCTTTGGTTCCTAGATTTTGTGCCTGGCTCCTAAACTTTCAGAGATTGTGTAGAGCCTGGTTTCCGGGTTCTATTCCCAACAGGGTTTGAATTATTCAGCAGTGGAACGTTTCCTTCCCAGGGATCAGGAGTGGGAATTGTTTAGTCATTTCACCTGTAACTGCAAAAGGCTGAGGTGGAACCACTGCAGAATCAATTTGCTTGTTCCACCCGCCCGGTCTCACCACGGCAAACTCCCCGTGGCGATGGCTGGGTGGTGCAAACCAGTTTCCGGGCAAGTCATCACATCTGGGTGGCTGTGGACAAGAAACCAGAGAAATAGCCAGGAAATTAAGAAGTGACAGGGAAAAACCTTTAATCCTCGGATGATTTAAGTAAGGGAATATGGAATTTTCCAGTGTGACCTGGATATTGCGGCAACTAAGAGTCAGGTTATTTAACAAGTTATTTTTTTAACGTGCCCTATCAACAATAATTGTAGTACGCCTATCAGCAATAAATTGTAACTTGCCTAATAACATGTGTACATAATTACAAGCAGACCTGGATATTGTGACAACTAAGAGTCGGGTTATTTAACAAGTTACTTTTGTAACATGCCCTATCAAAAATTGTAGTATGCCTATCAGCAATAAATTGTAACTTGCCTAATTACATGTGTACATAACTACATGCACTTTTTTTTTAATTTTTATTTTTTTTTTACAAATTGATAATTTATGAAGGTATGTTTGGAAAACGAGGCAAGATCAGGGTATTTCGTAGTAACAGTTCTGTAGCCAGCCTGTAAATGGTGATTGTCGGTCGTGGTTGTCTGTGATGACTGTGCGAGTGCCTGCGAGTGGTGGAAGCGTCGGCGCGGCGCGCTGAGCCGCGCTCTCTGGTGGGCCCCGGCAGGACACGCTGGACTTCGTGGCGTACGTGGCCAAGGACGCGAAGGAGTGGCGCGCCTGCTACGTGCTGGAGTGCGGGGGCGGGCTGGCGGCGGACGTCATCACCAGCATCGGGCAGGCCTTCGAGCTGCGCTTCCAGCAGTTCCTCACCCACCCGGCCGTCTCCACGTAGGTGCACCCACTCCCTCCCCCCTCTTTCTCTCTCCGGCCAGGAGCGTGTCTGCCGGTGCTTCCAGCGGGAGGCTGTGCACGGGGCGGATGTGAGGTTTGAGTGGCAACCTTAAGGGCCTTGCCTACCCGGGCACACACACGGTGCGCAGAGCTTCAGGAAAAACAACGCGATTTCAAAACTAGGTACTCGAGATATCCGAGTGGGGGTCTGCTTACGAAAAGCATTTAAGAATTCGCTGAGGCCTGAAAAGTACTTTTAGTTTTGGATCAAGTTTTTAAACTGTATTTATAGAAGAGTTAAAATGGCCAAAACGCATGTTTTCAGTGTAATTTTTAGACGTAAAACAACCAGTACAGTTTCTTGAAAGCACTTAAGGGACTTGCATAACACCTTTATCTTCATTTCTCGGCCATATAATGTTACGGTCGCCGCTCAGATCTCACAGTTGCCCTGTGACGATGAGAAGACTGCGCGCCAGTCCAGAGGAGACACCGCGCTAGAAGCACCAGCGAGCGTCGCTCTTATCATCCCGCCTCACCAACACACATACACCCCTGACGAGGCGGGCCCCTTAAGGGCCCTGCCTTCCTGGACACACACAGAGATTCTGGAAAAACAACACGATTTAAAAACTACTCAAGGCATCAGAGTGGGGTCTGTTTACAAAAAAGTATTTAAGAGTTCTCCGAGGGCCAGGAAGTAGTTTTGTTTCCGGATTAAGTTTTTAAACTGTACATTTTAGAAGAGTAAAATGGCTAAAAGGCATGTTTTCAGAGTAATTTCTAGGCGTATAGAAGCCGGTACAGATTCTTGAAAGCACCCAAGAACCTTCATTTCTCTGCCGTATGTAACTGCTCACATTTCGTAGCTGTCCTATGCACGATAAGACTGCGCACCAGTTCCAAGCCTTGCGCTCAGAGGTGATACCGCGCTAGGAATACCAGCCGAGCATCATGCTTATCATCCCGCCTACACCCCTGACTCAGGCGGGCCCCTCTACATTAGATGGCAGGGAAATGAAGATGAAGGGGTAATGCAATGCCCTCGAGTGCTTTCAAGAATCTGTGCTGGGTATTTCATGTATAATAATTATTCTGAAAAATCAGCGTTTTAGCCCTTTTCACTCTTCCAAATATATAGTTGTGACGTAACAAGTCACAGCGGGATATTCAAAGCTGTCAACAATATATTTAATTTATTATTTATTTTCATATATTTTATTTATAATTCATTGATTTTTTGGACATTACACTGCAATCTGGACTGATAGACTCTATGATATTACATATAACAGGAGCATATCAACAATGGTTTGAACAATATTCATTATTATGAGGCGGCCAATCAAAATCCCGCATTTGATTTTGGCACCTTTTTGAAAGCTTTGTTTGGAATTTAGAATAACTTCTAGTGATGCCATATTAAAATGGACATTCAGTTTTTTTTGGTGCGTATGTACATCGAGTGCAATCATTTTGAAAGTTGTTTAAAAGTGTTATAAATAAGTTGATTCGGACGACGGAACCTACGAAGAAGTGAGTAAGCCTATTTTAATAACAGTCAATACACTTACATCGGTAGTGCTTTACGTCCGTAAATACAGTGAATGAACAGTCACTTACGATTGCAAAATGAGATAAATCGCTAGTAAACGTACTTTTGATGCAGGCCATAACACTATCTCCCCAGAGGTCTGAGAAACTAACAAGATATTAAATCCACCCTGAGCTAAGCCAAATGAAAAACAATTTAGGTTAATTGAAAATTTAACGTAAATTTCACATTTTCTGTAATATTTTTTTCTTTTCAAGCTGATAGAACTGTCCCTCATGAGCATAAATAACATCAAGAACATTTCCAATACATTATTTGTTGTGATAATCAGATACAGAACATTTGCAATTAAATCTGTGCACGCCGTAAATTTTCGGCCGATGAAAGTTAAGGCTAAACACAGTTTTGCTAGATATAAATTTGTATTTTATTTTTAAATAAAATTATTATTTTTTTCTTTGATGTTTGTATATTTAAATAAAATTAGTTGTACTGTCAATCAATGCATGTGTTATTAAATTACACATGTTTAAGGTATGAAATCTGTGAGTTTGTTTAAAAAAATTGATAACAGTAAACGGTATCTAAGATACCTGGCGCCCTGGCAATATTAGAGAGTGTGACTGTGTAGTATGTTATCTATACACGACACTATTGAACCTACTACAAATCAATCACGGAGTTAGTAATGTATGCATATGTATAGTAGTATATAACAGTTGAGGCATAGTTTAAAAATATAACTGCTAATCTGCCCCTCAGTGCGTTATTAAATGCTTTTTTTTAAACAAACCCCACTCGTATATCTAGTGCAATTTTTAAATTGCGTGGTTTCTTCTGATGCTCTGCACACTGTATGTGTGCCTTGATAGACCATTAAGTGCTCTTGCTCTGAATTACATTTGTAAACAATCTTTCAAATTTAATAATAAATTTTTTTAACATGGCATGGTGTATGGAATGTTGGGTTCTGTTAATTATTTTTTTGTAATTAATATTATATATTGTTTGTTAATAGTGTTTACATCACACAGTTTTGTACCAGGTCTTGAAGCGACTATAATTTCTGAGATTATGGTGTAGTTCAAACCACTTAGTTCAAGCTCGGTACTCATATGCAACCCCCACAAAATGACTGCAACACATTAGCGAACATGTACACCAAGGTGATTTTGCTACAACAGGTTATTTACTGTTTTCAGCTGTTTTTTTTGTATCGCTGTCCCAATGTATTATCCCTTATGTGGTGTCACCCGGAGTGTGTTTTTTTTTTTGTAGTCAATTGCAGCCATTAAATATTTTTTTTGTATAAGTTTGCACAAAGTCATTGGGCAAGTAATGTTATACAAAATTACAGTGAGACAATAACAACATATTATTTACAAGTATTTCTTCTTGTCTTGTTTTTTAAGAACACCACCGGCTCTGTAATGAGTAGTGCAGCTGGTTAGAAATACATATTTTCATGTAAAATAAAAGAAGATAAAAAATGCACCTAACACTATTATATATTTTTTTATTACAACACAATTTATTCTTTGACATAGCGGAAAGAAAGAGCCGTATGTTTGATAAGCGTGTTTCCTGTGAATGCCGAGGCAGCTGGTTAGAAATTCTTTCATGTGAAATAAAAGAAAATGAAAAGTGCACCTAACACTATTATATATTTTTTTATTACAACACAATTTATTCTTTGACATAGCGGAAAGAAAGAGCCGTATGTTTGATAAGCGTGTTTCCTGTGAATGCCGAGGCAGCTGGTTATAAATTTTTTCATGTGGAATAAAATAAGATGAAAAATGCACCTAACAATATTATAATTTTTTTTATTACAACACAATTATTCTTTGACGTAGTAGAAAGGAAGAGCCGAATGTTTGATGAGCGTGTTTCTCGTGAGTGCCGAGGCAGCTCGTCGTACAACTGGTGTGTTGCAAAGTCGAGCGTCCGAGTGGTGTTGCGTCGGCAGGCCGAGCGCGGCGGCGGACCGAGAGTGCCCGGGCAGGAGCGACCGGGAGTACTACAACGACCTGCCGGGGAAGATGCCCCCGGAGCTGGGGCCCCCGCCCGTGCCCCCCCTGCCCGTCCTGCACTCCGGGGGCCCGGGGCCTTCCTCGCGGGCGGCGGGCGACAACAAGCCGGGGAGCAACGGCGTCGTCCACCGCGGCAACGTCGACCGGCAGGCGAGAGGTCGGTGCGAATGGCCATGACTTGGAGACGTGCGAAAATTCACGGACTCATTTCGCGATAGGCCAAGCATCAAAACAACTATTCCTTTCGTACCGCTTCTGCAATCGGCCCACGTTTCATCCGGGGGACTGTGAGCCGATGGGAAACACTGAACCAAGAAAGTGCCGAATTACGGACAGCCTAGTTGAGACGTCTCGCACGTCGGTAGCCAATGAACAGGTGTCGTTCCCGCGAGTATTTAAAGGAACTGTGGAGTCCATCCTAGAGGTCAATGAATCCGCGAATTTTTGCAGGTCTCTAGCCATGACTTTACAGTACCAGTGTCAGCGTCTAAAAAAACAATGTGTGATACACAGAAATTGTTCAAATTGTATTTGGATTACTTTAACACCTTGATGTATAAAGCTGAAAGTGTGCGTGTGTGTGTATTACTTACTTTTAAAAGATTTTACTTTCATTTCCATTAGAAGTCTGAATTGAAATCACTTAACTGTGCACACGCATCAAGAGATTTCGGTCATCTGTCACAGCCCTGGTCTGGATGGTGACTGGTAATCAAAGTTTGACTGTATTTTATTTGAGCTTGAGGTCTCTTCGACGAGGTCACTAGTGACAGTTCTGCACAACTACTTAGAACATGATTTCGAGGAAGAAATGTCCCACGGCCCATTCTAAGAAACCATTCCAGCATTTTCCTGTGTTGTCTTTGGGAAAACATGGAAAACTGAAATCAAAAATGCCAGATCAGGGTTCGAACCCATGCCACTTGGAATGTGTTTTCGGTGACTTACCACTGGCCCGCCTCGCTACGTGTCTATTGTGATGGAAACAAAATGTGAGTCAGTACCCTTTATAACACCGAAATACGGGTTAATACATCATGCAGCACTGAAATTAAAGTCTAGTCCTGAAATAGAACAGAATTAAGTGCAGCACTATTTAATCACTGAGGTTAGGACCAAGGTACTTGGTAAGAGATGAACAGTAGAGATAGCCTTTTTTTTGCATTCCAAAATCTAAATAATCATATATGTAATTTAAGATCATTTAAGTTTGTTGTTTGAAACAAAATGTATGGACCAAATGGGTTGTAAGCATTTTTATATATCTAGACACAAACTCTTTTAACATTTTAACCTCTTTTCTTCTTTTTCTAAGGAACTTGGAGAATGAAATGAAAGTAACCTTAACCTGACTGAAGCCTGCAAAGATAGAATCCGATAATTTATTTATTTTTTGATACAGAGGAAAGAGTTAGAAAAATTATGTGTTTTAATAAAGGGATTCCTATTGTATACACATCTTTGAAGAAGAAAATTGTACTTTAATTAATTAGTGATAGTTACAAAAATTCTTCAAAAAATTATAATTTAGGGTCATTGCTTTGAAACTAATTATCAGCGAATTGAATCTACATATTAAAAAAAAATAAGTTTGTTTATCTTTGTTAGTTACATAAATTTGTTAAATGTGCCTGCAAGTTTGGTTGTAGAAAATGTTCCTTGTTGGTTGTTTCAGTGTTCTACTGTGCGCTTGCTTTGCTTTGCAGAAGTGGTGACCAGCAACTTGATCGACCTGAACTGCGAGGCCGCCCCCCCTCCGCCCATACTGACCGCGCCCCCTCGCAGGGAGCATGACTACGTCAACGACATCATCGTCAACAACAGGGACGTGTTCGACATGCGTGAGTAGCTTCCGTCGCCGGGCTCCTGCACTCTGCCGTGTTCCCGCCGGGGCCAACATTTTTTCATTCATGTCTTTGTGAACATGTCTGTAGCGTCCAATGAGGCTTCCAACTTAACACTTTAGCAGACAACAGATACTTTAATGCTTATCGCTTGAAGATTTACCTTTCCGTAACCGCTGAAACGAATAACGCCGAATTAGACGCAGAAAAAAAATTTTTACAGTTATTTTGTGAACTAAAGAAAAAAAAAATGTTTTCAATTAAAAAAAAAAATTTTCTGTAACATTAAAAATTGTATGTAGTTTAAAGACCCTGCTGTAAGTACCTACAATGTTACTGTTATGAGTGCTGTTTCCCTAAAATGGAAGAATGTACGTGCACAGTAAATAAAAAAAGAATTATATTGAACTATTGTAATACATGAATGTGTTCATTTCATGTATAACTAGGAATTAATATAACTGTACTGTACTTTCCCATACCAGGATTATTCTTTTCCTCTCAGGAGTGACAGTGTAATTATTGTTCAGATCACTCCCTAGAAGGCTATCCTTGTCCGATACCTGGCTTGTTGGTCGAATCTGGATTTCTCACAAGTGGACAACATGGTGGGTTGTTTTGAACTGGTGGATTCTCTTGTGTTAATTCTTCTCCCCGTCAACCCCCCCCCCCCCCCCCCCCCCCACTTAGACTTTATTCTGTCTTTGTTCCATTCTCGTCTTGTCATTTCATCACCTCGCTCTCTCTCATCACTTGTACCATCTCATTCTCACACCTCTCACCATCTCATCTCTTCGTACCGTATCACCATCTCTCAGCATCTTGTCATTAGACACGGTCTCATCACCTCTCACAAAAGCTTTCTGTCCTGATAATGCCTCCCCGCCATGAATTTTCAAACCTCTCTAAGACTTTTGGTGTATATGGTACACAGCTAGAATCTCAGAAACTGTTTGCAATCATTTTGCAAACAAAAAAAATAATAATAAATCTGAAAGTTGGTACTCTGTGTATAACATCACCCTTCTCACGACGGAACACTTTCTGGTGAATGGTGGCTCGTGACGTTACAGGGTGTCTACTAGGTCACGAAAGTCACGAAAAAGTCACGAATGTTGTAAAAGGTCACGAAAGTCGTGAAAAAGTCACCATTTTTAAGTATATTTTGGTAAAAGTCACAAAAAAATTAATTACAAGGCTAATGTGTATTTCTTGTGCACTGATCTTGTATATACCATATTTTTTGTGCTTTTGGCAGCTTGCATTTTCAGGAAAATCATCGCTTAAGATGTTCCCACACAATAAATTTTCCCGTGTTTAACTAGGCCAGTCCCGCCATTTTCGCCATAAGACGTTTGCTTTAAAATCCCGTTCAAAATGTTGCTTACAGCTTCTATTCTCTTACGTGCAACGTCATAATTTTCACATAGAATGCAGAGAAAATTTTAATAATAGTGATTTGCTCTTCTTTATTTAAAAAAAAAAAAAGTCCATTAGAATGCTGTGAAAATGTAATTTATTCAATTCTCGTACCTTGCACGCTTAAAAAAAGGGTGGTATTCGTTCTGTGGCGGCCACGGCATAGTCAGTTTCATTCTTACTCTACAGAGCGCACATAATCGATTGTAGCTGTCAAGGCGTCAATGCGCGCGACCCGCGGCCATATCGATAAGTTGTTAGCTTAACTTATTTTTGTAACATTTAAAAATTAAAACATTTTGACAAGTTTCGTGGTCACACTTCAGTAGAAATTGTCAAGAAAAAGTCACTAATTTTTATTTTTGTAACTCGGTAGACACCCTGCGTTAGTGCTGCTGCAGTTCAGTGCTCCTTGGTTTGACCAGAGCCGTTCACCGCCGCGGTGCCGACTGCCAGCGCGTCCCAGAAGCTGCAGCTGCAGAGGGAGGTGTGGTTCCACGGCCCGGTCAGTCGGCAGGACGCGGAGGCCCTGCTCACCAAGGTGATCCGGCTCTCTGTGGGACTGTTGATACCGTGTCGGAACAATATCAGTCAAGCCCGTTTTTTTTTGTTTGGTGTTAACCGTAATCAGGCCCGTGCACTTCCGTGATTTTTCAGTTCCTTCAAAAATATTCGACCTGGAACCTACTTGAAATATTCTGTTTCAGTTCCAGATATTTTTTTTATATTTTTCTTTTACCTCACATTTCTATACCATATATTGATTGCAAATACAATTTTTCAATATTTTATAGAAAATTTTTACCATCAAACAGGCTGCAGTCTGGTAGAGTTAGATCACAGTGTTCTATTTAAAAAAAATATGTTTGAATATAATTAATTGATACAGGTTTTAGGTAAGTCCTTTAAATTTCTTAAAAAAAAAAAAAAAAAAATTTTTTGTACATGGCAAAGAAGTATGAACTATGCCATGTGATAAGAAAAACTACTTTTGTCGTTCCACTCTTATAACTAACGAAACGTATAATCAGTTGACATGATGCATTTCTAAATTCAACTGTGCCCCATGCTTTTGTTTGAATCCACAAGTTCAGATATGTGCAGTTTTACACTAACAAATCAAAATTTTGTCATAACTTAGAGAAAAATCAAATAAACCTCAAAAAATATATATATTCCTAAACTAATATGTATATACCCAAGGCTGCCATACGATCAAAGTAGTCTTTATCTCTTCAAGTGTATAAATAAATATTTTTCTTAAAAATATGCAAATTAGGATGTGTGTTACAAAATTTTGGTTCTTAAAAGCTCTTGATTGTTGTGGAAACAGCAGCAGTATCAAAGAATAGACTTGAGCCAACATTAATTCAGTACGACCTTGTTTTCGCAGGATGGAGACTTCTTGGTGCGGGAATCCCAGGGCTCGCCAGGCCAGTACGTCTTGACGGGGATGCAGAACAACATTAAGAAACACTTGTTGCTGGTCGACCCTGAAGGAGTGGTGAGTTTATATTCATATACACAGACGCTGTATCAATTTTCGAGGCAAGATATTATTTTTTTTTCATTTTAGTCCAGTTTAATTTTAAAGAAATATTTTGGTTATTAGTTTTGTAGTTCTAAACGCTGTTTATTCCTGAAAATAAAGCTAGTTATGGCAATGTTTGAAGTACTGAAACATGAACTTAACAATTTCTGAAACAGTGTTTTATTTGTTGTTTGATGATTTTTGTTAAGATTCGATAATGAAACCAGACACACTAGCTGGATTCTGTATTTTGGCTCTGCGCAACCCCCTTCTGGAATACGATGCGTGTGTTTATTTGTAGATTGTTTTGTTACCGCAGTGTGTGACGTCCACAACAGGCTCTGTTCATCCTTTCTTTCTTCCAGGTTCGGACCAAAGATCGCATGTTCGAAAGTGTGAGCCACTTAATCAACTACCACTGTGAAAATGAGCTGCCGATCATCTCGGTGGAAAGTGCGCTGGTGTTGCGGCGTCCTGTCCACAGGACACGGCAACCATGAGATTCACAAAACAGGTACGTATTGGTCCCGCAATTCCATTTCGAAAGTGGTCTGCAACCTTGGAAGATGTTTTCTAAACTGCCCAGTAGCTACTTTTATCTGGCCTATGTTCTATTTTTTTTTGTTTGGGCCGAGGCCCTTGTTACATTTGAAACTGTTCATCCTGGCACGTTCAGGACCTGAGTCATGCCAGGTTAGCGAATTTACCAAGTTATCTAACATATCTGTACATACACAGCCTTATGCAGAGACCTCCCTTTAAAACGAAAAAGGTAGTTTTAACTACCCTGCAAGAAACTCTCTTCTTCAATGCTTCCTAAATTTCAAGTAAAGGTAGCTGTCAGGAATTAGCCAACCAGACCTGAGCCTTAAGGCTTCCTAAATATACATATTGGACTAAATTCTCAGAAATGGAGGGGAGGGGGGGGGGGGAAGGCAGTAGTTAATTAAATGACTACGTTAATTTAGAGAGAAATTTGACTTGTGCTGATTGTAAATAATAAATAATTTATCTTAATGAACATGTAGGAAGAGATTTGTTGCATATTTTAACATTCTTAATATTCTAGTGTTGGACCACTGCAGCATCTAGACCAGACATTTGTGTACATTTGACATGTAATTGAAGCGATGATTTAATAAACAGTTGAATCGTTACGTGAGTGTTAATGCTATGAAATATCTTTGTGGACTAGTTTTAATTTTCAGGGAGAGTTTTGGGTTTAATTTATAGCATTATTGTGGTATGGCTTTTTAAAACTTCATTCGTAAGTCTGTTTGAAAATTATAAATAAAAGTGTGCAATGTTGATTTTTGCAATTCTAATGCTGCCAGATTTTTTTTCCATCTATAAAAATCAATTTCTAGAAGTATGTACTTTAGTGCTATCTGTAATTCAGAACATGATTTGCAAATATTGGAAACGCGACATTTGTGGCTCGTTTGGCCCAAATAGTGCTCAACTCAGTTTTGAACTTTATTCAGAATATTAAATAAAAATATGTCTAAAAGTATGAATACAATGTATACTTAAACTATCAAATATCAACCCATATATTTGGTACAAATACGTATCAGAATGTAAAAATTTGCTATTTAGTAAAGGTTTGAGCCGGCCTTTTAGCGACTCTACACGGCACTTAAGGGTCGTCCATTAATCACGTCATGTTTTTTTTAGCAAATTTTTAACACCCCCCTCCCCCCTTGTGATCTGTGGTGAGGTTTCAGACTCATTTCCCCCCCCCCCCCCTCCCCAATAAATCACGTGTATTTTTTTGGTACAAATTTTTTTAAAAAATTTCAGAATATTATCTTTAAATATAGGTATAATCTAATTTAATTCTGGAAAATTAAGCAAGCATGTATTCCGAGCCAAAATCACAGTCTTACTGGCGACTGGCAAGCCGAGCCGGGTGGTTCATGTTGCGGCGGGCGGGGATATTGTTGCCAGGCTACGGCGAGTCAAGGTCACGCGTCGCTTTTCGGTTTTTTTACAACCCCCCCCCCCCTTTTCGAGCCTCACGTGATTAATGGACGATCCCTTACAGAAATGAAGTGAATCACAGGCTGCTACGTTGGGACGTATAACAAGACAGCAGCCAATGAGTGGGTGGCATTTGACCGAGTGTAGGTAGAACTATGGAGTTCATCCTACAGGTCATTGAACCCGCAAATTTTTCCGGTCCCTAGTCATGAATTAAAGAGCCATGTCTGTATTTCTGCAGCTGTTTTTTATTTATTTATTTATTTTCAGGGTGCTCTACATGGAATGGTCATCTGTATGCAGATGCACACGGCACGTCAGCGAGTGTAAGGACACGTTCGTGCTGTCTGTGTTTGAAGACGACACTTCGAACCCGTAGGTAACTTGTGTTTGTGGGAGTCTTCGGCGAGCTCGCCTGCTCACATGTGTGTGAATATTGGTGGCTGTTGCCACGGGTGCTGCTCGAGCTTAGGTGTTTCAGCCGACGAATGGACGTTTCTACGTGCTCTATCCGGTAGGCATAGTTGAGTGTTTTTGCTGGCCGTTGCTTGCTGGGATACTGCTAGTGTATTCTGTGTAAAAAAAAAAAAAAATATTTTTTATGTTGTTATATATGTTTGGGGGGAAGATGGGAGGGCTGTATCCCCTTTACCACCCCAAAATTAAAAAAAAAAAAATGCAAAGAATTTGAAAGTAAACGACGAGAGAAGTGGTTCTAACCCCACTCTAAATTAAATTTTGCCTATGCTCGTGGTGAGATGTGATACAGGGAAACAGTACCTCTTGGCCTATGCAAGTACTGGGAGTACAAATGAGGTAGCACGTTTTAGGAACTATAGGTTCCGCAAAAAAAATTTTTTTTACCGTAGCTTTACTTGGAACTCCCAAGAAGTTTCATTTGAATCTTGCCGCAAGAGAAAATTTTTGGCCGTTGTTACGTCTGCCTAAAGGTAAAGCCCGTATCACGCTGTGGAAGTTTCCTTGGAAGGTTTTCCATGGCAGCGGATGTGGATGGTTCTGTGGAAGAATTAGCATAGCGCTGGCCGTTTTCGTGGAAGTCTTTGTAATAGGTCGTTTTCGAATTTCTGTGGAAGGTTTCATAGAAGGTGGAATTTTATCCAATCAGAGTGAAGTGGTAGTAGGTCCCTAGTGTTAAAAACTGTTAATTATTTTGGAGGGATTTAAGTTTTCTTGATTGTTGATTCAAAACACTATGAACATTTGGTCTGTTGAAGCAGTTACAACATTATGCGACAATTATGAGAAACATCCATGTTCATATAATACAAAAATGGTTAATTATCAGCACAGAATCATTCACACAAGCCAGGCCTACATATTCTACGTGTGACAGTTTCTTCCGTAGAAACATCATACCTGCTGCCATGGAGTCTTGGCTAGGAGTTTTTAGCGGATCCTGCAGAAACCATCCATCTGTGTAAGACAAGATTTTATGGTTTCATTTTTATTCTAATTTCATTTTTAAAACAGAATATTTCGGATTTTGGTATTCTTGTTTTATTTTTATAAAAGCTGTTTTGTAATACTTACAACACCAAAATAGTGGTTGAATTTATAGGCTGGATTAATCTACCTATAAAATAATTTGAACTAAATTGGTCTAAAACAAAATAAAAATAAATAAGTGAATATTTGTGGTTTAAAAGTGATACACAATAAGAGATGAACAATAAAACTAATTAAATTGAATTTCTGATCCATGCACTTTGGTACAATTTTTTTGTCCCGAAATGACATTAGGTACTTGAATTTCAAACATTAAATGATAGCTTTTTTTATGATTTGAATTAAGTTTTGGTTAAATGCTACATAATTCCATGATGCAACTTCAATTTTGGTGCTATTTGGTGTATTAACTTGAATTTTGGTGGTATGCTGTGTTTTTACATGCATTTTGGTGATATTTCGGATTTATGGCAATCCACCATATAATCTTGCCCCTAATCATGTGATACGGGCTTAAGCCTTAAGGCGTTTCCTGATTTGTCAGTCCCAAGCGAGGAGCTTGTCCTGGTTGGCCTATCTGCTTTTCAAAAATACATTTTTGTTGCAGGGCTGGTTAAGTCTGAATTCCTATTTCATTTTAATTTAGACTGCTGATATGTTATCAACATTTTTGTGAGTTTAAAACTCACTATAAAATTGGTCAGTTGAGTACCCAAAATGTTGCAAATTAAAATTGTACAACAAAAATGAATATATATCTAGACTATATTTTTTTATAAAAGATTTTAAGGTTACTAAATAAATTGTTTAAATGGCTGTTTTGATTAATAGATATCAGATTGTATAGGTACATAACTAAAAATTTAAGATATTTAAAGGATTGCAAATTTTATATTGGCAGCATTGGACAAAATATTTTAAATAATTTGGCCCCAGTAATTTTTAAGTAAAGTTTTTTGTTCAGTAATTTGTGATATTGCAATTGGTTTGTTTTGTCTCAAACTTGTAGGGTTTTTTTTTGTGCGTGTACGCACTCCTTTTCTTTTAATTTTATGCCAGCAGTGGTCCAATGACTGATAAGTAGAGTCCTACCTCAATGATTCAAAAAAAATCCACATCCGTAAGGCATAATTCATATCCACAACTTATTTATGTTCCAAGCTACTAAAAAAACTGATAGAAGACACAAAAATATTACATGACCTCAAACATTATCACTATTAGGTAGTTTCATTCAGTGTACATACGGAACATAAAATATTACAAACATAATTTTTAAAGTTCATGATTTACAACATTAATTGTGGCAAATTATATAAACTTTTCAAAATCATGTACAGTAGATAGTAGTATAATTAATTAAAAAATAAATAAGAATAAATCCAATTCAAAAATATTACATCAATAGCAGCAATTGATTCATCAGAACTTAGGCTGATATAATTATCGGGACTGGCCACGTCTTGTCATGTACGGCCATTTCTAAGATTGGTGTATATGGAGCATCACTATATGATACTATGTGGCTGCCAGTTTCCTTCAGTAGCCGAGCTGAAAGTGTTCCGGAGAAGGGTTGCATTCGATAGGGCAATTTCAAGCATGTGGTTTGATACAGAACTGTTAATTCTGGGAAGTTCAAGACAACCCGTTATGTGGTACAGCATTTGTGAACAGTACATGAACAAAAATACAGGGGAAAAATGTGACTAGTGGTGGTCTAGAAAATTACAGGATATGATTTTTGAAAGAGAAATGAGAAGCTTAATATGCATCCCGGTACAGATTTATAAAAGGTATGCACATAAACATACCTATTCAGGTGTATTTGTTTTGCCCCCGATACCGGCCCTTCGCCAAGAAAATGCAGGTATGTTGCAATAGTACAACTGCAATCTCTTTGGTCTTTCATGTCACGACGGACCTAAGCTATTGGCATGGCCACACGTAATCACTTGTACAAGACGTCAATTAAAGAACCCCGCGGGGCTATTAACACATAAACTTGCACCGCTCACTGCTCAAACAACGCTTTGTTTGTTGAGTGTGCTTAATGCTTCCATTCAGAATATAGGAAATTAACTGATTTTTCGCATACCAACAATATGAGTTGTTTTGCAAGTTGCATTTTAAGTCAACGTGCAGAAAGTTTCCTGAAGGCATTATGTATGAACAGACCTTAAATAAGAACAGACACTTCCAAACATCTATTGCTACAAATAAAAAATGAAATCCAAGCACTACTTTTCCAATGTATGCAATGAAAGTTTTTTTTTTTCTTCTAAAAATTAAATGCTATTAAATCTTGTATATTTACAATAAATAATGTGTTTCAAATAATGGCCTGTTTTTAGTATTCCAGATTGATGTTGGCTCAACATTAGATTTTTTGCATGAAATGTGTTGCTTTATTATGTATAATGAACTATCTTTGATAAACGATGTTTAAGTGAATGGATACTATCTTGTTTATTTTAACTATATGTATATATGTATTTTTAGATGTATGATCATAGCTGTAATCTTTATGTATTGATATTTTCTTTGTGTAACTGACGTATGTATTTTGTTACTTTGGAATGAAATTTCAGATGCATGTAATGAAATAACTTGGATATCTTTGTTTATGTTGACAAAACAAAAATGTTTATGTAGATAAAAAAATTTGTGGCAACAAGGGCTTTAATGAGCATGTGAAAGGTTAATCAAAGTTTTCTTGCACACTTACATGGGTCAAATCAGTATTTTCTGTAATGCAAATCTATTATCTCTTCTTCTCATATATGTTAAAAAAAAAACTTATATTTAGCTTAAAACTATCAATTGCATTAGTATGTCATTTTTACATGTCTGCTTTTGGAGTGTACACAATTTACCCAGAAAGGAATTATTGTGTTACTGATAAAAAGTCCAGGAATACAACATATAGAAATGACTTCAACTATTTTTTTTTTTTTGCCAATTTAAATATGTACGTGAAAGTGACCAAAAATTATGAATAAATCCATGACGAAATTAGTATGTAATCGGTTACTTACGAATGAGGCATTTTATACTTTGTTGCAATCTTACAGAACCTGGAATTCCTGGGTTGCTAGTTTTTTGAATGAGCTGGTAAAGGGCTTTTGTTTCAGTAGTTATTGTCAATGCCTTTGGCACCACCATAGTAATACGACGGAGAATTGGGCAGTATTTGTAATATCCTAATATCTGTTGATCTTCAATGTATTCTTCATGTCTGGAAAACAACTTTATGATAGTCATGCACCCATGTTGCCATAAAGTATGTATTGTACTGCAGTACCTGTTGTAGCTTGCTGTCATGAGTGTATAAATAAGTTATGTGCTCTGTTTAATGTTAAGTAAATATTACCATTTCTTGTACTTCATTGTAAACTTATCAGTATCTCATGTATGTATCTCTAGAATACTATTCGCTGTTTTGCTACTCATTTATCCGCTGTATTAACCTGATTAGAGGCAGAAGTTTTAATTCTTAAAACCTGCTCGCAAAAACATATGTTGGCCTGAGATTGTGCACCAAGAGATCTCTTGAGTAGACTTAAATATATGTTTAAAAAAAAAGTAAAATGTTAATATCATTGATTGTCCATAATATAGCATTCATTTTATTTCTTGTGTGGATTTTATCTGTGTTTTTAGTCACATTTATTCAAAATTTTGCTGTAAACTCAATATCTGTATGCAAATATTTATTCTCTGTCAACAAACTAAAAAATACATCAACAACATTTGATTGCAGGATAACCACCATAGATGGGAAAGAATTTAGTGACTAAATTAGGGTGTATTCTGTACTTCCAACTGCTTACAAGTCTGGAGAAGAAAAAAAAGCAAGTTGAAACAAAAGTTTTTGTTTATGGTATCTTAAGGAATGCTCCTATGAATATGTATTTCTCATGTTTGTATGCCTGTCTACGTTTTAAAATGTAGCATAAACGTCAATAGTGTGGTAGATACATTGTGCTAAATGGAATTTTAAGATGTAGTATTTTAAAGATTTACAATTACCAACCTGTTATTTGTGATTGTGTCAAAAAAAAAAACACTTCTGATAGACATTACGTCAAACAGACGAACAGCTGTGCAGTTGTACACCAATACAGATTTTGCGAAAATAATTTGTGTTGGTGAAGGAGTAGGAAAACAGATGGGTGAAAAAATTAGATTTTGGTTTTTCAGTGCAGGGTCAACAAAAGACAGAAGTTGGCTTGTGATTGGCTATGATAATATTAAGGTAAATACAGTATATTAATGTTTTGTCATTATCAGCTGTTATTGTTTTACTGTGGTTTTGTGTAATGTTAGTGAGACTTGTGTGTGTTTTATTTCAAATGATGGCCTTATCAAACAGGAAATTTAATCTGGTCAACGAATATTGTTTTAAGTATGTTGCATAACAAATAGTGTACACATCAGTATTGTCTGTAACAGTAACCAATGTTATTTTATATTTTAGAACTGCGATGAAAAGTATTTTCTCACTACCGATTAATGTGATTCTTCATTTAAATAAGTGAGAAGTACGAAAATGGATGACATGGCTCTAAATTGAATGTTCTAAATTGTTTTCTAATTTTACCTGCCAAAAGAGAGGTGTTTTCTGCCTCCAGTATAGTATGAAGTGATGTGAAGTAGTAATTCTCTTGTAAGGGAAGAACAGGGTTAGCCCACAAGAAGGGGACAAGGCAAAGGTGTCTTATAAAATTTTTTTGATAATAATTTTAAAATATGCTTTGTATGTTTATTTTTTTGTGTGTACAGTAAAAATTTGTATTAAAGTTGATTCGATGGAATTTGTTGGTTTAATAGCTGTGACTTTATCTTGTGGGATGATAGTTTGCAGCAGGCATATATAGGGTTGAAAATTGCCAATTATTTCTTATGCTGGAATAAGGAACATGCATCATTAGAGCAGTTGTGGCTTCTGACCAGCTAAAACAGCTTTTTGCATGCCATGTTGACACCCAGTTAGATGTAGGTTCTGTCATTGGTTACTTAAACAAGTCTACATTGGTTTTATTTTTTGATCAACAATGTTGGCCAATCAAAATAAAACCCTATGTGCATCGCTTTCTGCTGGGGTTAATTTTTTTTGCTCAGATATTCAGCTACGACATATGTGGTTTTTGATTCTTGTAGTTGTACTGCCTGTTCTGTCCTATGTAAATTATTTCACACGAACTTGTGTAAGTACCAGCAAGATGTTTAATACTTTCCTGAATGCTTTTGAATACAGTGAATTCCCCACCACAACAATGGAAGGGAACACTTGAGATTCTGTTAATAAAAACAGTTAAGTTTTGAAAATAACTCAAACTTGTGTGTATGTGTGCACACATGTGCATGTGTGTTCCATCATGCATGTGCACACATACGTGTGTGTATGTATGCATGTACATATGCAAAAGTGAGTGTGAATGTGCATGTATGCACTGGTGCAAATGTGTAGGTATGTGGGTGCACATAAACCTGTGCTCAGTCAAATGTTTGTGTGTACTTGAGTGGGCACGTGCACACGAACCTACACACAAACATGCACCTACGCACTTGCACATGTATGCATGTGTACATTTTACATGGGAACATACACACAAGCATGCACATACTTGCATGTGTGTGCAAATGCATATTCATGCATGCATGTGCACACATGCACGTGTGTACATGTGTGCATGAACATGCAATTGCACACACACATGCAAGAATGTGCATGCTGGTGTGTATGGTCCCATGTGTATGAACACATGCGTACATGTGCGTAGGTGCATGTTTGTGTGTAGGTTCGTGTGTGCACACCCATACACATGCATGCATGAAAATGCACTTTCTTGCATGTTCATGTTGCATTGGTGTGCACACATGTACATGAGCACATGCATACAAAACCACACTTGTGTATGTGTGAGTGCACATGTGCCAGTACACACACACGTGTGTGCATATGCATGTGTTTAAAAAAAATTTTCATAATAAAACCATCACCATGCAGTATAATAGATATGAAGGTTTTAATAATGTGTGCACTGTTCTAATTTACGTATCAACATAAAAAAACACAACTGTTTTTAAATAATAAACTTAAACCTCCAAACCTTGGCCACTTCGTTGAATGGTAGATTTACGAAGCAAAACCATTTTATGCAGAACTGTTACATGGTAAAAGAATACAGTGCATTAAATGTCCTGTGCAATACACTGTCTTCGCCAGCCAAGTCAAGATAAATCTGTATAACTGCACTTTCAAAATCACACAACAAATATGTAACATTCCTAGATTTTAATTACTCAACATAATCAGATACACTTATTTGCGAGGAATAAATAAAAGCATCACTAGGTCATAGAGGAATCCTTGACAGTAAACTTGTCAGCGAGGAATAAATGCAAGATTCAGACGGGTTCCGACGCTCTCGCCAGCTCGTGCGGAATGACGGTGATCTTTCCGTCGCCGCCGCCCTGGTGCAGGGTGAGACCCGCCTCGCGCAGCACCGCGCCGTCCACCACTCCCTGGCGGTTCATCCCCGCGATCACCGCCTGGTTCTCCGCGTTGCCCTCGCACAGGTTCCTCACCGCCAGCACCGCCCACTGGATGATCACTGCCCCCGCCGTCAAGGTCTCTCTACACTACGGCGTTCAGCAGGTTTCATTCAAGACAAAACCGTGTTTCTGAATCGTGCGAGCGTTAGCGAGTTGCCGACAAATTAGTGGTGCACCGATGCGGATACGCAACCTTACGTGATGGTCGATAATAACAAAAACTTACCCGTTGTAAATTACAATCATTAGACTGTAGTTCAAGTTGTTTACAATAAATATAAATAGAAGTCAATTTAATTTACACTTTGCAATGACTTAATAGTGTATTTTATATATTTTTTATACTGTTGTTATAACTGTATTCTCAATTTTACCTAAATTCAAATGGGAATAACAATTTTTGTGTGCATTATTACGCTTAAAAAAATTTGTTCATTATAATCGGTATCTGCAGATTATTGCTCTCGTAGTCGGTAAAGTCATATCGGTGCACCACTACTGATAATCTTACAATGTAAATGAGAAAATTTTCAGTTGGGAAAATCTATTGCCTCGTTTTTCTGGAAATTTTACGTACGATACCATTATATTACAGTGCAGGTAAAAAAAAAAAAAAAACTTTGGCGTTCATAAATACAGTACATACATGTAACTATAGGGTATGCCTGTGAGTATAGTAAATTATGGTCTTTCTTCACCTCTTAATGGCTAGTGCCAAAAGAAAATGGTCAATTTCGGTGAAAAAGATCGTTACCTTACAAAAATATTGTCATTATAATTTTGTGCACGTAATGTGTCTCTCTCTATATTGTATATTTTTGTGTGTGTGATGAAAATTGTTAAAACGTCAAAATTTATCAATAACAAATCACATTGTGCAGTTAAATTTGGCATACTAAATTTGCCCCCCCCCCCCCCCCCCCCCCCCCCCCCAAAAAAACATTCTAGAATTATCTCCATGTTTTCCATCCCCAAAGATGTGAATTTGCCACTCATTATAGCAAAAATTAACCAGAAACAATCAAAATTATCAATTTTTGAAATATTGTAGCAAAATAAATATTTTTATTAGGGATGGGATTTTCGAATCTTGGATTCGTCGAATATACCGAATCCTATTGATTCGAGGATTCGTAGGATCCGAGGTGGGATTCGAGGTGGGTTTTTAAGAGATTTAGGTAGTAATTGAAAATTGTAGTGCTGGGCGAAGTTTGAAAATTTCGAACCGAACCGAACCCTTACGTTCGGTTCGAAACCTCTTAAAATATATTCTAAAAACCGAATGTTCGTTTAAAAAAATATTACGTTTTTATAATTTTCTAACCCCCATTTGAGACCATTCACAAAACAGCACAACAAAATTACATTACTTGTAATATTCCGACTTTTATCGCATAATTGTCGCCTCAACAGTTTCAAGCGCAGACAAAATAATAATAAAAAAAATTATTAATCGTCGCATAACTCTCATAGCATTTTTTCATATAGGCGCGCTTTGTTTTTTTTGTTTACTTTAGAGAATTTTGTATGCATTTCTCGTACTACGTAATATAAACTATCGTACAAATGCCAAAGGTATTGTATATTATACCTTTAACTATAGTGCGTGTACGAGAAGTGATGTAAAATCACCAAAGATTGCGTACCCCATACGTTAAACTAAAGCGCATGTACGAGAACTCTCGTATTTCGGCAAAACTAACGTGATCAAGTTAACACAAGACAAATGCGGTAGGAAATGATTACGTAAATTACGTATTTTAAATTACTGGAATGTATTTATTTTCTTTGGCCTTTTTGGTTATAACAGTCAGGTACTGAAAATATTAATTTAATCTTGTGTATTAAAAGTACTGGTCCAGTAAATTTTACAGTACGGTACTAAGTTGACTAGCGTAGTCGCGGCAGCCATCATTATTTCTCGTGTTTTCTTTTTTCCGACGCAAATTTTTATAACCACACTGACTTACGTTACGTTTACAATATTATTGTTCTTCAGGTGATTTGCGATGAGCAGGCTTACGTCGTTTAAGTTTTCCAAATGGAGAAAAGATAATGATGACCCAGAACCACCCCAAAAAATGTCTTAAGTTTCTTCTGACGAGCAGCATTCTTCCAAGAAAACAGCAACTGCAGTCAGCGGGTTTTGTAATGTAGATTGGTAACTTAATTCACATTCGACTTTTTTTTAATGTCCTATTAAAAAGCTTTACTTTTTAAAAATGTTAGGTTATGTCTACCACAAAAATATGTTATGTGGCCTTATGCTGAATGTTCGTTCATCTTTATAATCTTATATTTTTTTTTAATGAAGGTTAGTGTACACTGAAAAAGGAAAATAGTCTTTTTGAAATTTAGATGGAACTTCTTCATGAATTAAAAGTATATATATACATATAAAGAAATTAAATGCAAAATTATTTTCTCTAAACTGTTTTCTTTCCTTCATTATTTATTGCATAAACTTTACTTATAAAATGTTTTGCAATGTTTTAATAAAGCTAAGCTATATAATGTTTTAATTTTACATATGGCTGTAGAACCTTTCTTTCTCACCATTCAGTTAAAGACTGAAATGCTGGTGGTCGGTTCATTTTAATTCAAAACAATTATTTCTGTATGAGGTTCGGTTCGGTTCAAAATTTTTTTGCTATGGTTCGATTCAGTTCGGTTCGAAACCAGAGAACTGAGGTTCGCCCAGCTCTAGAAAATTGTATACCTAAACTGTATTATAAAGGTAACGGAAATAGCACAAACATAAGATAAACTACGCTGAATTTTGTCAATTAGCATAACTACTCGATCATTTCCAACCTTCAATAATATAACATTGCAGAAAAAACGTAACTTTTTTTAAATGGTGTCTGTTATACAAACGTATTTTATTGAAAACATAGGAAGGATTAATTTAACAGAGAATTAGACAGATGCAAACTTACGTGTGTGGTTTTTGAGGTTATTTGTCTCTATTTTATATCAGGTGTATACACTATGCACTTATTTTACAATTTTATAAATACACATGATTTTTTTTTATACATAGGTCTAAGTAATTTTTTAAAATAAATGTGTGATTTTTTTTAATAACATATGGTGAAGTTTAGGGTGGGACTGGGATTCGAGATTCGATGACAAACACCGAGGATTCGAACAAGGATTCGGATTCGACCAAAATGTGGATTTGTCCCATCCCTAATTTTTATACAAGCTTTTTTTAACATTTTCCTGCAATGTTCTTTTATCATGTCTTTACATGATGCTGGTAATGCCATATTTCCTACTCCTTTCATACTACATCATAACAGCCAACACTTTCTACAGTACTCCGATTGGTGCTTCCCTCAATATATGATACATGATCCGTCATAATTCCTACAAGACAATTGCAAACCCACCTTTACCCACTTTTCCATCAAAACACAGAGTAAAAGGATACATGGATTCCTGGCATCAATGTTGCAGCAGTCGAGAAGCAGCGGGATTCCATCCAATTCTCGAACCTACAAACAGGCGATTCACCATCACATGTGAGACAGTTATACTCATATTCCATTACACTTTTATCTCATGCATTAAATACGAATGGCAATATTTTTGATAGCAGTAATTACCAGGTAAGCACATTGTAACTTATTTTAGCTTCAGTAAATATATATAAATTTTTTAGATAGGATAAACCATTTACTACCATTTATACAAACACTTAAAAATTTTATTCAGAATGTTTGCTATTTAATTAGCTGTAGATGAGCACCGAAGTGAGAATTTAATTTTTGAAGGGTTATAGATTATACATTATAATTCAATGTTATGTACACCCAATAAATAATTTAGCACATATAAATATGTAACACATACAGTAAGTCCTCTATTTATGTCGTACCGATTTACGTCGTTTCGGATTAACGTCGCTAATGTTTGAGTACTCATGTTTCAATTTAAGTTGTCGCCGATTCACAATAACGTCGTTTACAATGACCGTAAATATTTATTTTAACCATAACACCGTATATAATTCGTTTATAATTCTTTGTTTCCTTCGGTAGTTAATTTATGCTATGTAGCGTAAGCTACACGTTCACCGCCTTATCTTATCATACATCATGAGGGACGCTTCCTGCTCTCCGCTGCTCTCCGCGCGGTGATGCAATACTACCAGCCCGCCCGCTCGGCCACCCACGTATCTCGCACGTAGAAGTGTTATCTACTTCCCGCAACGACACAGCATTTTCACCTACCCCTTTTTGTCCAACTCCTTGGCACTTCAGTCGCTATGATATCATTGAGTTGGCCGGAGTTTTAAACGTTCCATTGTTAACTTTATTGTGATTAAATGCGTTTGTAGTAGGCCTACAGTATCAGCTCACTGCAATTTATGATTTTTTTTCTTCATAAGATGTCTTCCAAACGACTAAATTTATCTTCAAACGTAATTTCAAAAAATAAGAACAGAACACATGTTTCATTAGCCACGAAAATGGAAGTTTTGAGACGTTTCGATTCGGGCGAGAGGGCTGTTGAGATTAGTAAAGTGTTAGGTCTGCCACCTACCACAGATCGTACAATTCGATCAAACGCGGACAAAATTAAAAGTAGTTTACTGAACATGTCATCTGTCAGTGCTACAAAGATGAGTTATACACGTAATAGCGCTATGGAGAAAATTGAGAAGATGCTTGCCGTATGGATTGAAACACAGAACCAGCACAATTGCTCCGTAAATTTCCATAAATTATTCCCGTATGTAAATTGTAAGAATTTCGCCGCGCTATTGTATAACCTCTTTTAGGTGTTTATTACTTCATGTGATTATTTTAAATCAAGGTCTCTCAATGTTTGTCATACTTATAGTACTTTTATTGTATGTATGCATTTCTTTTGACTTTGTTCTTACCAGCCTCCAAAAGAAAACAGTTGTTTTCTCCCGCGAATGACTCAAAATAAAATCTGTGTAGCGCTAAACCACTTTGTATCCTTACACTTTGAATGCATTATGCGTTTATATTACGTACAGTATGTACTATATATCTGTTTTTATATTTCAATCAATAAAGGTAATAAAGCAGCTGGTTAAATAACCATTCTATAAAGCTGAGAAGTACTAGATGGACTTGTTTCCCACGCTGTCTGTTGTCATTTGCTGATAAAATTGCCCGTTGTCACGTCCGTATGCCAGCGCTTCCGGCTGACCTTGGGCCGTGGCCGGCCGGTGTCATGAAACATGGTTCATTTTGCGTCGTTTCTATTTACGTCGCGGTTTTCAGGAACGTAACCCCGACGTAAACCGAGGACTTACTGTATATACATACATAAATATATATTATATTATATATACATACATTAATATATATATATATTCACAAACATCGGGGGACGCACCAACCGTATGAGTGTGATAAATGAAAACTTATAGCAGCAAAACTATTCTCGAATACACATAAACTTTAATAGTCATGGCAAGGAATAATTACAACTCTTTAAGAATATGTTAGAAATCTGGCATCATTATATTCGAAAACAACTTTCAGCATTTTATACGCTTATTAACACACCAAAAAACTAAACGGAAAACATTAATGGAATGCCAAAGAGATACACATTACATCCGCTTGAAAATGTAAAATAATTTAATATCGGCAGATACGCACTCATCTAAATAAACTCTTTAGAACATTTCCTTACCACTAATTCAAAATTTATTTCATAACTACTAACCCCATCTGCAATTTGTCCATGAGTAGCTGAAGTTATGATGTTTATTATCTCACTTTACTCTATGGGTGCTGCAGAAAAAAAGGCAAATAGGCATCCCGCGTCTAACCATTTTCATATATTAAACAAGTTTTGTGCATGTTTCAGAATGATTCATCCTATTTTTTGGCAGAAAAACATTAATTTTGCACAAACATCATGATTTTGTAGTATTTTGTGAAAAATTATAGATTTTGAGCGCACCACCGCAAATTTTGTTAGCACTAAATGGATTTTATTAACTTTTTATCGCTATTAAAGAAAGTTATTTGTATTACCATCATGTGCAAGTAATTGTTTTTAAATTTTGCGATTTTGTCATGAACAAAAATTTGACTACCCCTATCAATCAACCAATGGTCAGTTAAGATTTAACTCCATATTGAGGTGTTTATTTTGTGATTAGCAAATATTTCACGGTTTTTCGCAGTTTGAGATGAATTTCACATAAAAACCCTATAATCTTGGCTGTACTTATTAGACGTTTTGAGAAATTGTAATACACCATTATTTTTAAAAGTCATACGATAAGAGGCATAAAGCAGTGACACGAGTTCAGAACATTTAATTACCGTATTTACTCGCATATAGATCTCGGCAATTTTACCAGATTTGATGGGGAAGAAATGAAGTGCGACCTAAATGTGAAGAAAAAATTTTTAAAATTTTTGAGGATTTTTTTTTGCAATACAGTAGAATCCCGCCGATGCGACCCCCCTCTGATGCGTCAATTCCGTTCATACGACCGTTTTTTGAGAAACTGTGAAAAATTTGAGCAGAGAAAGTCGAAAATTTGAGTAAAATCGGCTGAAAAACGAGTCTGTTACACTTTGTTGGGCACTATGTGTTCACTTTTATCTTGGCGAGAGCTGTACTGTAAGCAGGCAGGAATACAAGAGACGGCTAAAAATAGATACCACCCCTCTAGACTGTCCAGGAGGCAGTGTCTAGCCGAGCTCGGCGCGTCCACTATCGCACGAAAAGCCGTCTCAGCTGTCATGTTCTCTTACCCGCCCGCACGAAAAGCCGCTGTGGTAGCTTCTGCGAGAGCGTAAGAAACTCGTCCGGCCAGCATCCTCCTCCCCTCCCACACCGCGTGTGACAAAAGACAGGTTGTATAGTCCATTCTCGGTAAAATAAATATTTTTATGGGCTTATACGACTGTCCTTCGCCATTAGTAAATACTTTATAAGTTTAAGTTATTATGATACAATTTGTTTATTAGTCACACAGCAGTTTCTGCTGAAAAATCACTAATACCTCAAATCTTATTGAATAGAAAAATTTAGCAGGGCCGTAAATATATTTATTTTACTGCATAGTTACTTTTCCATCTGCATTTGAACGTGTTTTTTTCTCTTTTTTTTTACGCTGTGAAGGGTCGTGGAAAAGATAATTGCTTGAGCTGTCAAAATAAACATCGCTGACGGCAAGGGCGCGAGCGCATCCTGTCTGTCTGTCACTGTGATTATCTACTCCAAAAACATGTCACAGCATTTCAAGATAGCATTGTTCTTATATCTTTCGTTTATAGCCGAATGTTTTCTACCTGATCCACACAAGTTCCTTCGCCACGTTTTGAACGAAAATAACAACCAGCCGGCTAGCATAAGCCGAACTCGCGTGACGTGAATTTACTTAGCGTGTGTATTTATCGGAACCCATAACGAAAACTGCTGTAGATATAAAAAATCATAACAGGCCTTTTTTATTCGTAATTAAATTTACTACAACTTTTATTCTGTGCATTTTTTCAATACAAAGCACTGTTTTCGAGTTATAGTCTACAATTAAGACACTTTAAGAAGTCAGGAATCAACTTGACTTCAATTTTCTATATTCGGTTATTATGAGTACTTGTTACAACAATTTATCACGCCGTTATCAGCTCTCGTAGTAGCGGAGTTTTACAGTACCCGTAAACTCTTTCGTGCACGGCGCGCCGGCCGTTCGCGTCATTAAATTACCGGTGCGACCTTTATGGGGGGAATCCTAAAAACCAAATTCAAGACCTCAAATTATGGGTGCGACCTATATGCGATGGTGACATATATGCGAGTAAATACGGTAATAGCAGCACCAATATTTGTTAAAATTAATTAATTTTAACTACTCTGTATTATAAATATTGTATTAAGGACCTCATACATACGAACTTAGATAACTTGAAGGCAAATCTGGTACATACTCTGTATTAAAGTACCCCCCCCCCTTTTTTTTCTTTTTTTTTTAAATAAAAAAAAACCAAGCAACCCCTATGAAGTGCATTTCACATGAAAAGTTGATTTGAAAAGCTTATAAATGGGATGTATTTGATTGAGCCCTCTTTCACTAACCCTTCCAGAGTGACAATTATTTTTATGAATCGTAAACAAAAGTTTTGCTAATTGATTTTGAAACAAAAAAACTAACTAAAAAATTTAAAAAAAAGTTAACTCTGCATTTATTTAATGTATGTACGCTGTAAACCAAAAAATTGTTGAGTTGTAAGAGGGTTTGGTAGAATACGTAGAAGTGTGCTGATTCGACTTAATGTGTTTAACTACTATGAGGTACGAAAATTTTTGTTTTAAGTACTTCCATACTATGTATTCATAAGAACTTAAATGTGGTTAAACTTAGTTACGACTTTTTCCAAGAGACTGTCTTCAAATTCCATACTATTCATAAGAACTTAAAAGTGGTTAAACTTAGTTACGACTTTTTCCAAGAGACTGTCTTCAAAATTATATAAGTGGGAAAACTTATAATACTGGGAAAGGAAAAATTGTTCTCCATCATACATTGTCATGAGTAGAGGTGTAAAAGTAACGAAAAAAAGTGTACCCGTATGTATTCGTTACTCTAACAATTAGTACTAGTTACTTTCGTATCGTTACTCGTTACTTCTGATATCGCATAACATGCTATGTTATGTAACAGCAACGAATCGAGTCGTATTTCGTACGCGTACAGTATGACGTCGCGTAAATAATAATAAATCGAATATAAACAATTAAAAATATTTGATAATTAACAGCTTTTGTTAACCAAGAAACAATTAAATCTCATTAGAGCGGCTTTATTATAATATCTCTTTTAAGATAAGAACAAAAAATGTGAAAATACGCGATAATAAAAAACAAAAACACACATAGGTATTTATAATTTGTAAAAAATACTTTCTTACGTTGTTTCTGTTCCAATCTCAAACTTTGTCTACACACACAATACCTTTAATAAACAGTAAAAAACTTGTACGACGAATTTACAAATTATACTTTTCTTAATAAACAAACATCGTTCTTTGTAACGAATAAGCGCGCGCATGCGTAAAACTATAAAAAAATGCGAGTAACGAAATGCATTCGTGTGTAACGTTTCGTTACTCGTTACTAGATGCCGCACCTGTTACTCAGTAACGAATACATACGGTTTGCTACAGCTCTAGTCATGAGTGCCTCGACACACACCCGGTCCTGGTTGGCCCTGTTCCGCCAGCACAGGTTGGCCAGCAGCCGCACCAGTCCCGCCTTGAAGCCGAACGCCGGGTGCTCCTCCACGTCCGCGCTCCTCGAGGACACGGTCAGCTCTGACAGCTTCCGCACCGGCGCGAAGCAGTTGTCCCCGCTCCGCCCCAGGCCGTGCATGCTGCGCAGCAGAACTGCGCACAGGGAGTCCCCTGGGGCTCACGGCACGTCCTGGCGGCATTTCCTAAGGTCGTTATTACAGGGAGAAACACACGCCTAGTAAATAAGTTTCGTAACTCGAAAAAAAATTCAGTTTTTGACTTTACTACATTAATATGAAGGGAAAAAAAAATCCAGTAAAATTTCCTTGTTCAGACTTGTATGTCTGTTGGGCATTTAAAAAAAAAAAATTGGACTTCACTATTTAATTATTTTGATTTCTATTCAAAACTCGGTAAAATAATGGTCGAGTTACGTGCAGCACTACAAAAGGATGACAGATTTGCGACAGTGTTTTACTGCGAAACACATACTAGACAATCTTAAGTAGCTAATGTTTACTTACACTATAAAAATACATATGTAATTAATAAGAACTTTGACCCCAAATCCAAGACAAAACTTGTTTGCAATCCCTGGGTCACTCCTACAATCAAATGTTAATTAGGGTGCTTTTATTTTCACAAAAAACTGAAAATTCAAGGATTATTCAAAACAAAAGGCAATACAGCGAAATTTCATTACAATGTACCTGTAAAACCCAAAGTTTTGATACGTAGTATTGAAAAGTACTTTATATGGACTGTTACTAAATGTAAAGCATCTTGTAGGGATCTGAATATATTTATACTTTAAAGTGAGAAATCCTTTGAAGTGAGGTATTTTGTAATGAGGTTTCATTTATAAAGATTTTCCAAGGCCATAATAACCCTGGTTCCCAACCACAAATAAAACAGGTTTATTTGAATACATTTAAATTAATGATAGACTAATCATATCCTCAAATATCATCATATCTTTAGTATTAAAAAGATTTGATTTTTCCAGGAAAAATATTTGAAGAAAATACTTGAAAGAAAAGATGAAATTCAAACACTAGCATTAGTGTAACTGACAAAGACTACGTATGTATCCATAACAGAAGCTAACAAACTAATATTTTTATCTGCCAACAGCTACTAAATTGACATTTCGAGACCTTTTAAAAAAAAAATTTATATTTTTAAATTTTTATTTAATATATAAAAGGATAATTTTGTATGTATTAAGCAAAATTAACTAAACATAATTCGAAACATATATCATTTGCAGGATGATGGCAATTTTAAAGTTGGAAAGTTAAAACATTTTCAGAGATAATTTTGGATGATTTAAGTGGACATTCTTCAGCAACTTAATTAACGTGAAACTATAAACTGAACTGAGGCATCAAATATGCAAGGCCGGTGGAAATTTATTGTCAGTGACATCCAACACCCTTTACTGTTTAGTGACTTTCGCAAGCAGTCTTTGAATTTCATTACTTTTTCCAGAACTTATCACACCTTCTTTCATGACCTGCAGACATCCTGTAAATTGACACAACCTTTCCTTAATCTGTAGCAATGAGATGTGCATTCGAAACCCCATTGTGCTTCATAAATTTTAAAAGTTATCATGTAACAGCTAAAGTTCGCTTACTATCCAAAGAGTTGAAGATACGCTACATGAAAGTACAGAGTCAACATTGCAGTCATTCTCAGCACTACAAGGTAGCGTGAAAATCCCACTTACTCTTGAAGGGAAAACTGTTTTATGAACATTAATTTCAAAAGAAAGAGTACAGTATTCACACCTGCCAACCTCAAAAAATTTCATTTACGTAATACAATTTACAAAGAGACACTAAACTCGTGTGAGGATGTTAAGTTACAGTTATTGGGACTATTCAGCTATGTTGAACAGAACTTGGAATGTAGGCTCTCAAAATACTACAGATATAAAAAAAACAACTATACTTTCAAGATTGTATCAAATTTACAATGAGTATTTTCGAGAAGTGTCACAGTTACCCAGCAAAAAAATTTTTATATGTGATATTGGCTACCCTAATTATATTATTATTATTATTATTATTATTATTATTATGTGTTCCTATGCATGTAAAATTTAAACAAACCTTAGAGTTTAAATTTTATTATTTTGTTGAATAATAAGTAGAGACCTGCAAAATTTGCGGATTCATTCGGTGATAGGCTAGAATTCAAACACATATACCTCTTAGATAATTTTGCTATTGGCTTACTGTTCATCTGGATGAATCTCAACCAGTTATAAACCCTCAACCAAAGAAGGATCGAATCACAGACAAACCAGCTGAGACGACTTACAAGTCGGCAGCCAATGAACTTGCGCTATTTGCCCGAGTGTACAGGGGTGTGTGCAGTCTATCCTGAAGGCCATCGAAACCAAAAATTTTGCAGGTCTCTAATAATAAGGTTTGACAAAAATATTTTTTTTTTTTAATTTTCACATTAGTAAGAAAATTGATAAATGAAGCAAACAAGTACCAACTGTGCAAATGAGGGCATAAAGACAAACACAGTAACTAGTGCGAGAGCCTCACACAGGCAGTCGACGAGCAGCGAGGTATCCTGCTGAAGGTGCTCGAGGTACGGGCTCTGCCCCGAGGCGGAGGCCACCAGCTCCAGCAGCCCGGCCACCTCCCGGGGCTCCGGCCGGTCCACGGAGCGCTCCTCGCAGGTCCCCAGGATGTCGTCTGCGCCCTGCTTCAGCCGGCCGGCCAGGAAGGCGACGGAGCGAGTCGGGGGTCCGCCCCGCCCCTCCCCCAGCATGCCGTGCGCCGCCGCCAGCAGGAAGAGGCGGTGCTCCGCCCCCAGCCGGCCGTACACGTCGGGCAGGAAGCCCTCCCGCCTCAGGAACAGCTCCAGCGTGAACAGCCTACGCACCGGCCGGGCCTCAGAAACTACCCATACCTCACTGTTCACACCGGCCGGGCCTCCAGAAACTACCCATACCTCACTGTTCACACCGGCCGGGCCTCCAGAAACTACCCATACCTCACTTCACACCGGCCGGGCCTCCAGAAACTACCCATACCTCACTTCACACCGGCCGGGCCTCCAGAAACTACCCATACCTCACTGTTCACACCGGCCGGGCCTCCAGAAACTACCCATACCTCACTTCACACCGGCCGGGCCTCCAGAAACTACCCATACCTCACTGTTCACACCGGCCGGGCTTCCAGAAACTACCCATACCTCACTGTTCACACCGGCCGGGCTTCCAGAAACTACCCATACCTCACTGTTCACACCGGCCGGGCTTCCAGAAACTACCCATACCTCACTGTTCACACCGGCCGGGCTTCCAGAAACTACCCATACCCCACTGTTCACACCGGCCGGGCTTCCAGAAACTACCCATACCTCACTGTTCACATCGGCCGGGCTTCCAGAAACTACCCATACCTCACTGTTCACAGCTGCACGCACTTCTGAACCAAATTCCTGGGAAATACATCACACCAGGAGAAATTACTCGTAACTCAGCTCATTACCAATACTTGCCGATAAATATCAAGAAGAATCTAGGTCCAACACAAGGAAATAATAAATATATTTAGTGAGTGGTATAAAGGGCACAAATCTTTATGACAACACACTTAAGATTTTTTTGCTGAAGGAAAAAAAAAATAAGCAAACTTAATCAACATATACATACTTCATTATTTTTTTTTTATCAATATTCAGTTATCTCAGTGTTATTTTGTATTTACAGCACATTTATCTATATTGGTGTTTTCACTTTGGTAACTATATACGATGCCAATGATTTTAAACTACTAAACATGTAACTCTCACGTAACTTTAATAATTTACATTCCATAATTAGTTCATCATTTTATTTCCTATGATGCAAAACATCCATGAAAATTGCAGCAAAATAAAAATGAAAACGTGAAAAAATAATAACCCATCATGAAAGTAAAAGTAATGTGTTACACTCTGATAGGTGATCAGCAAACATTCAGAGAGGCACGACAGATATGAAAAGATGGCAGAGAGTTCAAAATGGGTTTAAAAATTTAGGGAATCTCTGATTTTGTTTTCTTTACAGTTCAAACGTAGTACGTAGCTTAGATACCATAGTGAAAAATTTTGAGCCCCAGCTATTTTAACAAGAAGAGGCATAGGCCTAAGAGAACAAATTCTTGACAAACATTTCTGAACCTTATAAGCATTATGCAATAACAATTATTCAACCTACAATTTTTCAACGTACAATCATTATGAAAAATTTCTCAGTCTTAAAAAACTACAGTATAAAATTTAGTGCAACACAAAATATTTTCTACTAAAATATTCCGAACTCTAACCAGCTAGGCACTCACGCAAATTCCGAATCCTTCATGGCATGGCCAATCAACGATTCAAACAACTCGATGCCGTGAGTTTCAATGCCGGACATTGCGTTCGGGCAGCCGAGCAGGATGTTGTAGATCACCATCGCTGCGAAGTTCACCACCTTCTCATCGTGGAATTCAAGAAAATTTCTGTAAAAGAAGAAAAAAACACCAGCATTATTACCCAACAAAAGGACAAACTGCGACAGTTGGTCGACAAGGGCGAGGAAGCGCGACGCCTCTGGTTAGTTACATGAGCATGCCGGAGAAGTCGCGCCACACCAGGACCTGGTTCTCGACGCAGCCCACCACGGCGTTGCCCAGGAACTGCAGCCCCGTGCGGAGGCACAGCACGGCCGGCTGGTGATCCTCGCGCTCGGCCAGCCGCGCCAGCAGCCCTCGGGTCGCCTCGAGGCACGGCGCCCGCACGGCCGCCTGGAACCCTGGGGCGTTCGCGCAGCCGTTCCTCAGCAGGCGGAGGCACTCCGTGGCCGCGGGGAGCACCGCGGAGGGATCCTCCCCGGCGTGGAGCACGGCCTCACGGAGCACTCTGCCCAGCGTCTCCGCGTCGTCCGGGGTCAACACCCGTCTGCGGGCACGCACAGGGCATTTGCCACCTGCATCCTTCTTACCTTTGAATATATATATATATATACTGTATAGAAGTCGCCAACCCAGGTTAAAATTTCTAATACGGTTTTGAGGCAGTTGGTTAATTCACCGCCACAATCGCCACCATCTCTAGGGCCGTCGACTTGTGGTGGTCCCTAGCTGACAAGTGTCGAACTCTTCAAAAACACCTTCCCCCCTCCCGTTGAACGACCTTGAGCTGCAGTGAATGATAGATGGGGGGTGCACGGAATGACAGCGGGCGACAGTGCTGCGCTCTAACATGCAAATAACAACCTAAGACGATACAGGGCGTTACGGCAGCGCCCTGCAGCGGTGAAGTTCCCAAGCTGCTCTTCATACGCTCCTGAAAAACGTAGAGTAAATCCTATCCACTCGCGACTTCTATACAGTATATATATTCAAAGTTCTTACTGAATCAGGTACACACCACCACTTCCACCACGAGACTACCAGACGAGAGGCGAGCGGGAAACACCAGGTACATTACTCACTTGTTCCTCCTTGTTGATTAACACACTACATCTCCCAGGAATGAAGGGGGAGGGGCAAGGGACATTAGTTTGATGTTGTGTTAATGTCCACAAAAATAACATACCTTTGATTGCACCCTTTTTTCTTTAAACACACTCACGTACCACAGTTCCTCCCTTCAAACCACTTGTTAGTACCATAATTTTTTTTTACCTACATAACCCTTACATGCATACCATAATTTTCCCATGCCACACAAACAGCATAGAATAATGTTTCCCTGATCCCCTTAAGAGTACCATAATTTTGCCCATGCGTACCATAGAATGCTCCTGCTCCCCCAACTGCCATGGCTTACGTTGTAAAACCGCATGTTTCCTGCATATATAATTAATGGGGCAGTTGTGAAATTTAGGATTTTTCTGAAAACATAATTCTGTTTTGATTTTCAAAATAAATTCCAATAGTAATGATTTTGTGTTGATTTGTAATAATTTTGAAAAAGCAGGTTTTTGGATTCCAATTTTGTTTTTCTTGTAGTAAATTGGCACAACTCTCGTTTCAGGATTATGAGCAGAGCAAGCATGGAGTTCAAACCCATCTACTTGCTGCATTTGATTCTTTGTTTCAACCTTCTTTGGGTAATTATTTAAAATCAGCGATACAATGCAGCACGGACCCTTGCCATTTAACTGCATCTGCTTTGGAAGATGAACGAATTTGACAAAAAAATGTCTGTTACTAAAAATGTGTGTTAAAGTTGAAAGTCATGGCTTATTGGAACATTAGATAAAGATACAAAATAAATTTTAACTACACATAAAAAAGTATCACATTGTTTGCTGAAGGGTGCATTGAAATATCATAAGTGGTTTTTTAATAGTGAAGGCTGTAGTCACAGCTCCTGGGAGATCTTTGTTAAAAAATGGAATTTACCAAACATAATCAAAACAAAATTTAACTTCAATTTTAAATTGTCATAATTTCCAGATGCTGTGGCTCTATAGCATTCACAAATAAAAAACCACTTGCAAAAACATTAAGTTTTGAAAATAACGAAATTATATTGATTAATTTTTACCACTTAGTTCCAATTAGCAGCCAGCAACTTTATAAACATTTATCAAAAAAATGCTTTTGCAAGGTAACCAACCAACACCACCAGCATTTTTTTTTTTTAGAAAAACCCCTTAATTTACAAATGCCATTAGGTATATCTCTTAAGTAGCTGTCCGTGCCAGAGGTGAATTCGGGAACTTAAGGGAAACCTAAATATTTAAAATTCCAAAATCACAGCTTTTCCGTAAATAAAATAATCAAATTCCGAAAATAGTGCGTTTTCAGTACTAAAGATGTTCCTTGTTTTAACTTGAAAACAGCGTATCTAAATTACACCTGGATTTCGAGAAATTACTATTCATAGGTTACATTAGGTAGCCTATGCATTGACGTGGCTGCCACCATTCTGTGCCTTAATTGTGTAGTCGATCCGGTCGTTCTCCATGTATCAGTATGCGTACATTTTGCAGTTGCATTTTGTGATGCAATAGAACGTAAATAAAAATTTTAAAAATATGTTGAGTCTCTATTGTCCATTCCAACTTAAGCATCAACCCTTGATAGGGATGTTTTTTTATAGCAGTATGGAAGCATGGAGTTCCAACGTTTTACGTAGCACGTAATGACATTAAAAAGTAATTAATATGTCTGATACACATAATGACAATTCTTATTTTTAAAGTCAGGTTACATGTTATTGCACGCAACAAGTTTGCGTTTTGCGCCTCCATACTGCTAAAAAAATCCCTGTCAAGGGTTGACGCTTGTGTTTGAACGCTCAGTAGGTACTCACATATTTTTTCAATTTTTTCTTTACCTTCCACTGCGTCACAAAATATCCAAATACAAAATTAACACTTACTTATACATCAAGAGCTACAACATGAGGTTGCTACGCCAAAGCACAATGGCGGCAGCCATGTCACTGCACAGGCTACCAAACATAAACTAACCTATAGACAGTACGACTAGAATTTAGAAGCATTGTTTTCTGGTAACATAGTGGAATGTCTTAAATGTTCAAAAAAAAAATCTGGAATTTTATTATTTTAACTTCAAAAAGGATATGACGTTAGAATTATCCCCCTAAATCAAGATGATGAAACAAGTATTCTAACTCAGGTCCTACAGAACAAGAGTTCAGTGTAATAATAATAATAATATGATCCCTTCGCCCTCAGTGCTAATAACCACATTGAACTTTGTAACATATTAATCAAGTCCAGAGGATGGTCAAATAAAGGTGGAGGGAAATGGGACTGCTTATCAGGACACTGAAGGGAACATGAAGAAGGATAAAGGCACAGGTGTACTCGAAGTGACAAAGGCAGTCAGAAGGATCATGAATGTGCGGCGGTGAAGGGAGGGAAAAGACATCTGTGATGTTTGGGAGCTGAGGTGGGGGGTGATGTTACAGGGGAAGAGATGGGTTTAAAGGCTGGTGAAGCTGTTCAAGATGGTCAAGGGGAATGCTGAAAATAGGTTGCACAAGAGGAGGTACAGATGAAGAAGAGGGCGAAAGTGCAAGATAGCGAGGGTGTGAAGGAAAAAAAGTGAAAAGTACTCGTTCATGATGGGGCCAGCACAGTAGTGGAATGGGCTTGAGGGAAGCGTATTGAAAGTGAAATAAGCAAAAGACTTATGGAGAAAAATTGAGTGTGTGGGAGAGTGAAGAAGAAGACTCCTTGCCACCTGGTGGTAACCCAATTGCAGGTGTAAATATAAATCTAAAATTCTAAATTAGCTAATGTTGGGAACGAACAGACCCTTGCTTCAGACTATAGGTATTAATAATAGGCAAACCGAGAATCCTAGAAAATCACGAAGTCTGCTATTCCGTTATTAAACCATAAAGAAAAAATCGTCCACAACTTACTCATTTTTCACCGTGTTAAACGTTGTAATTGAAATTCTCAAAAGTTCACAAACAACACTCCAATCTTTTTTTCTTAAATTACTTTCTAAAGCACTCTTGTTTATAATTACATATTCACTTAACGCCATTCCTCACTTCCAAGGAAAAATATACTGTATGAATAAACTTTTTCGTTGAGGTTAAATCACTTTCATTTTCATTTAAACAACATTAAAACCACACCATAGACTACTACACTACTAATAATAGAATAGACAACAATAACAATAACTAAATTTCTTTTTCTTATTTACTCAATGTCGTTTATTTTTATTAATATTTGCGAAAATGTACATCTGTGAAATTACTTTATAAACTTTAATATATATTTTAAAATTCGTTTTAGAGTGATCTGTCCTAACAAAAGTAAACTTTTAATATTTAACTATAAAATAAGACTGTTATTACATAAAAACTGTTTAAACCAATAAACCTTTTTCAGTTCCTACAATTCTCCCTTAAGCAAATAGTAATTTAACGCCCAAAATTCAAAAGCTGTCTGTGGTGCACCCAAACAGAACTCAACTATTAAAACCAGAAACAATAAGTTCTCTGCGGCATGTTGAAAATGCTTTGGAAGTGATTACTGCTTTTGAAGTTATGATATGATCTAAAAAACTAAGTTCAGCAATTTTCACATTGAGATACTTGTCTTCATTAGTATCACAGGCTACTTTAAGGAAGGTCTATTTTGCTTATTTTCATTCCTTAATGAAGTTTGGTCTTATGTATTGGGGAAATTATGTTGATAGCCGTAAGGTTTTTATATTACAGAAAAAAACAATAAGGATCATGTGTTATAAAAAGAAACTAGAATCTTGTAGACCTCTATTTACATATCTAAAAATTCTTCCTTTACAATCTCAGTATATTTTAGATATTTTGGTTTACGTATCAAATAATAAGGATAAGTTTGTATTAAATTGTCAAATTCATGAGTATAGCACAAAATCAAAAAATAATATTCATGTTAAATTTTCGTCTCTTTCGGCTTCTCAAAAAGGCATAGAGTGTATAGCTGTTAAATTATTTAATAAATTGCCCAAAGATCTTCAAATTTTCTGTTTTCAGAACAGTATGTTATTTTAAAAAAAATTAAAGGAATTTCTCCATATACATAACTTTTATACTATTATTGAATATTAGGATCACCAATAGTAGTATGTACAAATTTAATCCTGATTTCTGCATAATTATAGCTTGGTGTTGATTGTATCATAGCCCTACTGTGTGTGTGTATTTTATGATTTATTTTTTAACTGATATAGGTATATATACCGTCAATTTTTATTATTTTAACCATATGTAATATGATTGTATGAATTGTATTGTTGATTTTTATATAACTTCTATTGTATTAAATTGTATTTAACTAGCTCCATGTCCCTAATTTGGGACTAAACGGAGTGCATGAATGAATAAATAAATAATAAGTATCTACACATCCACTTTATATCGAATTGAAAGAAAAAAATCGGTAATATTCCTTGCAGTAGCAGCATGTGATTTGTCTTTTCCCTCCATTTTCATGTTGCTTGGAACGGTGCTGCACTCTGAAACGTTTTCGTTATGCAAATAGACTATTTATTTTGATAATATTTCGTAATATTTGGTGTGTTTCAGTGTTTGTAAGTTTTAAATAAACTTTCAGTGTATTAGAAACAAAACAATTAGCATGTTAAGAATTCTCTCTTACTGAAAAATTAACTTGTTCTTTGTTTTAGGTATTTTTTTTTTAAATAACTACATGACGTTTATAAATAAGGTTAATGTTGCGTTTAAACTTAACTGAGAGTATCGGGGACTAATATTTGTATATTTTACAGATACAAGGAAGCGTAAGAGATGTCTGAAGAACAAGTTCCTTGTGGAGAAGAAGCTAGTAGTGATAATGAACAGAATACATCGGAGAAGGTAATTGTTATTTAAAGTAAAAAAACGGTTATGGCCTACTTAAATTTTATGTATAATACGTTTAGATATTATTTTTCCTTTTATGGCAAATGTTTTAATGTGTGATTCTTTAGTTATCGTTTTAAATTATTGTTTAAATGCAAAATACACAGCCAGTTACAATTCAGCATTTTTCAGGCTATCAAAAAAGACAAACGTTGTTTCCGAAAAGTAAGGCAGTTTTAACCAAAGGAGCCTTTTTTTTATTATTAATTTATAGATACACTTGCGAATGTGCTTCTGTTCTGGTGGCAAGGAGTCCCCCTCCCCCACTCCCCCAATTCCCGAAGCCTGAGTAATTATTGGACGTAGCGGCTTTTTATAACGGAAAGAAAAAAATATCGAGAAACATGGTTTTCACTCACTAAACATATCCCTAAATTTACCCTGAAGGGATGATAGTTTCATAATTACTACTAGTTTGTGAAAAATAATACTTTATAGCTTACATTACTATACCAGCATTACGTTTTGTTGAAAAGATGTAAATGAAAATATGTTATTCAAGTACTAGAATGGTCTCTAAATATACCCTGAAAACATGGTTTCTTAATTTCCACTGATTCGTGAAAAATAACAGTTTAAAGCTTACATTATAATACCTGTGTTTTCACACTGCTGCCACCAGTCATTGTTAATCCACGATTGTGTATTTATTTAGCACAACTACAGCCAACTACGGAGAATTGAAAACTATGCATAAATCTTCCGTTAAATATATTGAAGTTCACCCCTGGATCCTGATGGCATGATCCTGTTGGCTTGAAAATAAAAATATTTTCATATAATAATGAATTATAATCATAAGTTGAATGAAAAGGATTTTTACAACCTACAATCATAATTCTTTCTCATTTCGCATGGAGTGGGTGATTGTCGCCTCTTCAGCAGACTGAGAAAAGTCCACATGGCAACACAGACTTCACTTGTGCTCAGAATTCTATAGGAGACAAATATATGGTGCTAGGGCGGTTCTAACCGTGAAACGGATTATGCTGTCTTTTTACACAATTTCAATTATTCGTACATCTGTAGTTCCCATTTAAAATGGATAATCCGTAGTTGTGCGTGGAATGTGTACAATTTTTATCACCGTACTTCGTGTGTGATTCCAGCTTTCGTACAAAGAACTGGAGAAGTTGGAAGAGGAAAAGTTGAAAGCCAAGATGCCGAAAGGAGTTGCCAACCGTCCCATGACTGGCCACTCGGTGTTCTTGCAGAAAAGATTGGCACACAAGGTGATTGGTTTTGTTTCCTCATAATATGTATGTAGTATGATTTCTCAAAAAAATATTTGCTTGCACAATTATGTAAAACATTTCTTTGTGAAGTTGAATCCTGATAATGGTGTTTGTGATTTACAAAAATGTTATTGCTGCACTAATTGAGACTGCAATGATTGACACTGAGCATAATAGTTTGGACTAGTGCAACAATACACTATTTTTTGTTACTTTAAACTGTTATAGAGTTATTAAATTTATTATATTAAAATAAGTTCTCAGAATTGGTAACCTCACTGAGGTTCACCCAAGTAAAAGAACTTCATATGTTTATGGAGAAAAGAAAAAAAAAACTAGTTTTACTGCTCACCAATCTTGTGTGGACTAACAGCTTGTAATGTCTGCCGCTGATATGCAAAAATTCATTACGTAAAGGAATTTAGGTAATTGCCATGCCCTTTATTATATTAGGAAGTCACTTTAATAAATTTTTTTATATTTTAATTGATAGTTTGACAAGACCCAGGTAAAATGATAAACCAGTCGTGTAGATATGGCTGTAATGATGTTTAAGCAAAGTAAGTACTATATTGAAAATAGGTTTGGACTCTTAGTTATCAGAGAAAATGCTTATACTACAGAAGTATTATACTCAAGTTTCTAAAATGGGAATAGAGAATAAATGAATTTTTGTCAACCTTAATGTAAATTGTTCATTGATGCTAAGATATTGAGGTCTGCTTTAAATGTATAGAATGATGAAGTTGTTATGAAATAGTTCCCCCCCCCCCCCCCCCCCAAACTGAACCTACACGGTTGTTATGTGTTGCAGCAGAAGTACTTTGACTCCGGTGATTACCAAATGGCGAAGCAGAAAACGAGGTCAGCGCCCGTGGAGCTGGTGTACGGAACGGGAGACACGATCCCGACGCCGGAAACTGTGCCCGTCCGTAAAACCTCCATCATCCAGCCTACAAAGTTCTCGCCGAGCTCAACTTAGACCACCCGGAGGCTGGAACGGACATTCACTTTGGATAACATTTCACCGTTACGAGCGTGGAGTTTTGCTGAGGCTGTCTTGTATTTTAATTCATGATGCAAATGGTTTTGTATTATTTTGTAAAAAAAAAGGGGGGGGGGAGAGAGGAGTTGGGTAGAAAGTATCTAAAATGCAAAAAAAAATTGTGGGTGTTAGAATTTTTTTTACTTTTTTGAATTGCAGTTATGTGCATAATGAGGCATGAATATGTGTTCTACATGGTCATAAGCAAATTTTAAAAATGTGACCTCTTTTTTGTAAATGCCTTCATCTTGCAGCATCGGAATTTAAAAAAACTGAATTCACGCCAGTATTTGTAAGTTCATGACAGGTTTGCTTAACGTTTCTTTTCGGATTGGTATGTTGAGAATTATTTTTGACAAGATATTATGTGTATGCTGTTTTAAAACTTGGGCTGTCTCAAAGTGCGAAGCGGCGATGCTGTGATACAAGATGGTACACTGCTTCAGTGTCTTGCTTTAAACATGATGTAATGTGTGTCCCTATACAGTGGTGATTGTTATTTCTGTTAGATTCTTTGTGTAAATTATCATTAGTAAGCTATTCTTTATGCAAAGTTATCATCATTTATCTCATGACTCCCAAATATAACCAATTTTACGTCTTGAATTTTAGGGAAATTTCATTGGAGCATTTATTATATTTGCTGTTTTAAAGTTCATGTAAATGTTCTGACATGTATAGGTTAAAACCTAGTGTTAGTATGTTTTTTTTTTCTTTCTGGAATGAACAGTTTTGGTTGCATTATGTAGCTTATATATGTAAGATGCAAGTATGCATAGTGTAGTTTTGAAATGTTTGTGATTAATTATAAATACAAATCAAACAAGAATTCTGGTTACTTTTAATTTGGAAAGGGTATCCTATCCACTTGACTGACCCACTGCCAAACCTTAGCTTTGGAGTTTGTAAAGCAAAAGTATTTTATACACACATGCACTATCTTTTAAAAGATTCAACGTTATAGTTTTTCTCCTTTTTAGTATGATTAGCTATCTAGAAGTTAAGAACTGAAGAAGTATGTTGGGTGATGAGATCGAATACAGTTTCTTGTCGAGTAGAAAATATTTAAAGTTAAAAATATATATTTATTATGAAGCCTGTGCAATATTTGTCTTAAAGAAGTTTTAAGATAATAAAATTAGTTTCTTTAGAGATGAACTGCTTTACTCTCTCAATAGGTTAATACTATTTTAATAAAAAAATATATTGCAAAGTTACTTTTTTTTTTATTAGGGGTGTGTGAAGCTTTTTAAAGTGAAAGTATAATCAAAGACTAATTTTCTTTGACTTTTGTCTTTGGAAAAATTAAAACTATGAAGATTCAGAAGAATTTTTTTTTGTTGGAGCAGAATACTTTAAGGCTGATGTTTGCTTACAGCTGTTTTCACTAGTAAGGAAGCCACTCTTAAACATGGATTGGAACTGTAGAACTGTCAGCTGCCTCTGACAGCAATATTTGTGTTTTGACAGCTCAAGGCAATTACTTCTTCCTCCTAGCTGACAAAATAAAAAAGGCCAGCTCATGGTCCACAGAAGAAGAAAAAAGTTGGTGCATTTCACATACAGCACGCAGGCACTGGAGGAAAAAAAAACCCTTAACTTTTTCTACACTGTTTTTAAGATGAGGCGAGACATTTTTTTGCATAAATGTATATAACAACACTCGATGATAAATATGTCACACCATTTATCTTTGTGTCTACCACTGAATACTTTGTATGACAAATACGTCACAGCGCACCGGGAGATATGTAGTTATTGTCAGTCGGCTGGTTGACTTGCCTGCCCGGGCGTGACCTTCAACTCATGTCGTATACCTTTCCTCGAACTTTCCAAACCATCCATTACCAGTAGTGAAGCCAACAATACTGCCAGGATATTAACATCTTAATTTTTCAAAAAATTAAAGTGCTTATGTATCACCGCTTGGTTCAAATCAATCCTGCTAGGTTCGTGATTTTTTTTTTATTGCACCATTCATTTAACTAACTTTTTCACGTGAATCATCTGTTCATTTATGTTCCGGTATCTAATGTCAGATATTTTCCCGCTAGTACAACCAACAGAATCAGACTTATATGAACGTTTGATAGTCATTTCGCACGGTTGACTGGCTTAAAACTAAAGTGTGACCAACATAAGTGTGGCCTTCATGACATTCTGCACGCCGTAATATTTCTAGTTTTGTCTCAAAAAATTGAACACAATGCATTATGCTCTCACTTGGAAGCCATGATTCCAACTTCAGTTTCTCGCGCATATACAGTTACCGGCAGATGAATGGGCAGACATTGCTTGTGTTTGTGCAAGTTCTCTGCCACTAGCTAGACTGAGTTCATCACAGCCCGGTCTGAGGCCGGGCAACAACGATACGGCACTGCGGCATACACTTGGATGTAAAAACATTTGGTATTTTACACTCCATAGCCGCAGCTTAACTTGCCATAGATGATATTTGTACAACAGCCTATAGTGTAGTCAGACCTGTGCATGCATCTCTTACCCCCCTCCCCCCCCCCCCCTCGGATAGCTAACTGTACACCATGGTACATCTGTTGTTTACCGAGTTTAAATCGACTTTTTTTTTGCCTGTGGCGATTTTGTGCTGAAATTTACAGACGTACTATTCAAGACCGGGGCAGTAAAATTAACATAGTGCTAAAGGAATACGTGCAATCTGCAGACGTGCTAAGCGAGAGATTGGTGTACTGATGGTATATATTGAAGAATCAATCTGACTTACTCCAAATTATAACACAATGTTATGTTACTTTAAGTAAAAAAGGTTTTTTTTGCAGAACATCTTGAACATTGCATCTAAAAAAGGATAAATATTTTACTACAAAGTTAGGTACGCATGACTCAGAATTACAAATAAAATGAAACCAAATTGTAGATTTTATTTATAAGATGGTTCCCCAAAGTATAAATGTTTCAGCTTCTTTTATAATAAAAATAAACAATTCTATTTGATTTATTTACAAAAGGGTACAATTAAATATATATGTAAACTATTAAGGCTCTGCTTTGTACACAGTGATGTATTTGTAGTTCTTTGCAGATTCCATATATTTATGAATAAGTTATGAATAAATATTTCAAAACTAGTACTACAGAAGCAAATTTGTGTGCATTGACCAGCAGTGCAAACACAAAGAATGGATGCCATAAAGCAATTATCACCATGCAAAAATTTTAATGACTAAAAAAAAATATTGCCTGGCAGTAGCATTTCAAAAATAGCAGGTAACTTCTTAATATGGCATATCCAACTCAAATTAACACAACTAAAATTTATTGCATAATTGTCACACTCGCTTAATTATCGCACTGATATTTTAGAGTTTCAAATTTCCTAAAGAGAACTCCATCCAGTTGAAATGTAAATTTGTTTATAATTATATTGATAATTTGTTTATGACCCATTGAGTTGAAGGCACGTTGTTCACATATAGAACCAATAATAATAATACATAAATTATAAAATCACTTTTAATTTATTTGACAATTCTTTCATAATGGCACCCATTTCGACTGTATTGAAACTTGGTGTACTAATTCCAAAATCTAGTTGTTAAATTTGATTTTATCACTTTATTAGATACACACATCATACCATAGCTTTACACAATTCTATATATCCGAATCACCCGAATATAAAACATTAATTGATATTTCTACCACTTTAATTCAACACTAATTAAACTTTGAGATAGTAACACTACAACACGCAACATAAAAACTTTACTTGTATCCATGGAATACTTGTATCCATGGAACTCTAGTGAAGACAGATATATTATGCAACTCATATTAGTGTGAAAATTTTAGATTTTTATGCCTAAAATTAAAGGTGTAACCCATATGCAAGAGCGACAATTCTGAGAGTAAATACGGTACATTATTTGCAGTAGTCTATTTTGGGGCAACTTATACTGGTTCTCTGGTGTAACAATATATACGTAAAGAAAAGGTTTAATTATTTACTAACAATTGTATGGCTTTTATAACCATCAGTTAAAACAATACATTCTGCTTAACTCTGAGCAAAAACTCGTCTTTGAGTATGTAGTCTTATTCAAGCAAACAAAATGTACAGAGCTATAACTCAGTTTTAATGCCTGGGTATTGAAACTAATACGTATAAGCACTCAACAAAAAAATTAAATATATATTTTTTTTCTAATGGTGATATATCAAGTCAAAAATAACTAAAATGGTATGTACAGTTTTAAAAATTAACATACAGTTTATAGTTTCAATATTACAGATGGTCGCAAATGAATAATTCAAAATCCATATTTTGACTGTGTTTGCTTCCTTGTCATTCTGTTTTGTGACCACTGGTTCTTCAATTCCAGTTCGTTTTCTTTTGCCTGAAAATAATTTAATATACAATATTACTGCATAAAAGAAACCACACACAAGTATGCACTCATCTATTCAACACACAACTTAAATGAAATCAACATTATGTATATTGAGTGGTGATGTGTCAAAAACATCAGGGATGGTAACTCCTCTGGAAAGAAATAGAACCTGAAACAAGTCAATTTTGATTCCTTTGATTGTAGGGTGATATTTTTTTTAACCTTACATTCACTAATGCAAAGTGCACTATTTAGCCATGATTTTTACCATACGGCAACTTATGAAGAGAATAAACTAAATTTGGAAATATCTAGTGATGCTATTCTTGGATATGGAGGTGTACTACAGTGTGTATGGTAAACTATGGAAGAAGCTGGGATAAAAGAAGAGTAAGAAGTAGAGTGAAGTGTATGTATAAAGAAAACAAGCAGTGTGGGAACTGGAAAAGGGATGACAAAGTGGTTCAAACAAGACAGTAGAGTGCCAATTCAGGATAGTACATTTTCCCACTATTTAGTAGTGTTGGAGATAATTATGGCGTGAGCGGAAGAAAAAAGTGGAGAAGAAACAATGAAGGACATGCTATTTGCTGATGATTTGATGGTGTGAGGAGTAAAGGAAGGAGAGGTGTGTACCCCTTTCTCGGGGTACAGTTTTACTAGGAAATTAAAAGGAAGTTTATATTATAGTTTTCCTTTAGTATAGTTTATTTGAGTATTGGTGTTATCCGTACGGCGGTATTTTTGAAATATTGGTAACGTTTTTCAGCGCTAGTGTCGCCCGGGAGCACCTGGTAACAGTTAGTGAGAATATCATTAATTAATTGTGTTTATTAGTTATATTTATAATGTAGTTATATATTTGTATAAAACTATTTTAATTATTAATGCGACATAGCAAAGTTGGACAAGTGGTGATCGGGGTAAAATGAAACAAATCACGAGCACAGCGCGCATGCGCGCGAGGGAGACAGACTTTTTCCCCTCCCTTCTTTGAAGGAAGGGAGGGGAGGCAGGCGATCAGCTGTTCTGGACGACGGCCCGGTGTGTGAGGTGGTCCGCGCAAGCGGCCTCGCAAAAAATGACTTTTGCGAGTGTGGGGCCGGCTTGGGCAGCAGAATAACTCGTTGGTATCTGTGCGCAAGAGTAGCTGTAAAGCTCGTCAAGAAGATAGTCGCGGTACTATCGCGGCGGAACGAGGCTCCTTCCGGCTAGTATAGCCGTCAGCACCGACTGGCCTGAGGACCAGTGGGGTTTAGCGAGGATTCGCTAATCCAACGGAGACGACGAGCCGATACGTGAGTGACTTCCCTTGTGATTCCCCTTGTGCAACGGGGTTATGCTGCAAGAGATTGGTGGCAGAAATAATTACGTCAAGCCTGAGAGTGTTATTTTACGTCGGAGGTCTGTTTCTCCCCAGCCACATTTAACAACTTTATGATATGGACACGTGAAGTAAATAATTGAAACTTATGATGAAATTCAAATGGTAGAGACTCGCGTTGAACTTTTTAAGGGTACCCGTCCCCCGAACAATTGAGCACGTCGCGTAACAAGGAAGGTGTTAACTAGCTCGAACTTGGTTTATCAGAGATTTTAAATCACTATAAGGTGTCTATTGTAACTGATGTTAAGTTTAGGGGATTTTTATATTTCCTTATCATGTGCTAGGTATGAATATATATATATATATATAGTTTATAGCATCGGGCCCGATTTAGTTAATATGTACCGGCGAATGCTTATATTCTTTTAATGCTTGTAATAGTTTGATTTCAGAGGTTCAGATTAATAAATAATGTTTTGTCGTACTTGCCGCAAAAGTTGTGCTTTCTCAAGCAAATTCCTTTCTTTCGCTGTTTAATTTAAGCCCTGTTTTTTTTATACCCGTGTTGATTGCCGAGAGGTTTGGTGAACTGTGTGCCGTAACCTATTTTTCTGATATGTCGGATGGCGATACACTATACCAGGTAATTCCCGGCAGTGGTTCGCGGTTTGCGACGCTCCCTTGGGGCTTACGGGGGCGTCAGGTGCTACAGCAACTAATGCTACGAAGTGTGGGACGTGAGGAAATGTGGTATGAGATTCAGCCCGACGAAGAGTGAAGTGATAGTCATGAAGTGGAAAGAAAATGGAGTATGGAAATGCACTGAATTAGATGTTGAGTTGAAAAAGGTAGAAACCTTCAAGTATCTAGGAAGTGAAATGGAGGTAGTGGGCAAAAACGAGGAGGAAATGGCAAGGAGATGCAATCTACAGGTGTAGGAGACATTTGGTATGAACAGGGAGGTACCATTAAAATGCAAACTAGTGTTTTACAATACCTACTGTGTGATCATACACCCGCGACAGTCCCCGTGCACTGAAGATAAGAAACAGTCTATAGCGTATCATCATTTTGCGATATATACGTTAAAATGGGGCCACAGTGACAAGGTGATTCCAGTTCTTTTCCAGTGAAGCGAAGCTCGGATTTTTCCCAAGTGGGGAATGTGGTGAATGTTGGTGTTTTTTTCCCATGGAACTCTTAGTTTCCACCACCTCTCCATTCTCATCACATTACCCTTCATCATCTGTGATGACCTTCATGAGTCTTTTTTCGTTCTTTCATTTATTCATCAACTTAATGAAATCAGAGATCAGACTTCAAATACTTTGATGTCAGAAGGATCAGGAATACACGGCCCAAGCAAGAGCATGAGTACAGGAGACCTGAATGAAATTGTATGGCCATGTGCGGAAAATGACAAAAAAAAAAAGAGCTGCCTAGGAAAACGATGGAGTTGGAAGTACACAGGGGAAAAAAGGAAGACAGAGGAGTTGGTAGGAAGAGCAGATAATTAAAGTAGAGAGGAAAAGAATGGGGGAGGTACAGAGGAATATGAAGCATATTACTTTGCTAACCCGGCCACGTGCTGAAAGCAGCTGATGATGAAAAAATATTTACTTAATCCCTAAAGAGTGGGGCTTTAATTTTTCTCAATAAAAACCAGTTAATTTTGATGTACAAATCAAGTTAGTGCAAAAATTCTGTACTAAATTCTAAATTCGGTTTACTAAGTATTTTATTTAAATTTTTTTTCAGGGTCATACAAAATTGTTCATTGAATATTAAATGCATAATTTTAATTTTAAAAAATTACTGATCATCAAAAACACTGAGGAGATTTGAGCTGAATAAAGTATTGAGATCATTGTACTGTCCCAACCCTAGTTCAAATAACATGAACGTTGCAGCAGTCTGGAAACGTGTACCGTACGGCGGGGTACTCCGCAACGAGGAGTCCCAACTGTCCCGAGAGCGTGGGCGACGTACCTGGAAGGCGAGGTACGTGATCTGGTGCTTCCTCTTCTGCTGCGAGGTGGGGCCGTCGTCGCGACGGTGGCCGTGACTCCGGACCTGCCTCTCCTCCGTCAGCTGCTTGGTGAGCCACTCCTTGGGGTCGGGCATGAGCGCGTCCCCGCTCACCTCGATCAGCTGCACCCCGGCCCGGTCCCGCGCCGCCCGCCGCCCGCACAGGCGCTGCATCTGTTCCCCAGCGTCTCATGCCGTTCACAACACTTAAACAAGGCGTCCATCCACACAAGTCTGTAAAAAAAAAAAAAAAAATTCTCTGGCTTTTCCTAACCAAAATTCAAAATTTTCCCGCCTTAATTTTTTTTTTTTAATTTTTTTTTTTTATGCAAATATTTGAAAGAAATAAAGACGAAATTCTGTCTCCACCATACCTACAGCAGTAATAGTTCAAACAGAACCTCGCATATGCCATTTTAAAATGTGTACTGTACTCTCCTGTTTAGTTAGTGAAGCTCGCGACTGCTAACGAACTAAATGCGCTAAAAAAAAAAATAAGTTTAATTTAGAACTTCGTCAATAGATGGCATTGCCTTGAATCGTTTGGTGTGTCCCGTCACGTCTTGCCACAAAATGAAGCTGAAGATTGGCATCCCGGTTTTGCTGATGCAGCCTTGATGCACCGAGGCTGTGCAATCAATAGGACTTAAAAATCAAAATGACCTGTTTTTCAAGTGTATGTCCTACAGACTTGAAACTCGGTAGTGATGTTCCTTACTTATATTATGATGTGTTTAGCTCGGGCAACACCGGCTACTTCAGCTAGTACAACATAAATGAAAAAAAAAAATTGTTTAGTTCCTAATAATGACAAATTCTAAGCGAACTTAAAATGCAACCCGGTGACCAAAGTCAGCAATCTGAATACACCTGGAAAAATCTGAATTTGTGCGTATTTACAGAATATACCGAACCATAGACTTCCAGCATAGATACCTTTCACTGTAGAATTAACAAAAAAAAAAAAAATGTAATAGGCTTTAGTGACCTGTCCGTAACTACTTCTTTCTTGCCTTCTGGGTTTAGGCCACGCCTGTGAAAATGATGGTGTGCCCAATGTTCAGGTGTTTCTTTTTGCAGCCATTTTCAAGAATGATTAATAAAAAAATGTTCCCTCAAACCAGAAGCCAGACATAGTTAATGATAAATTTGAAAATATATTAAGGCAGACACTTCAAAAGTGTTTAATTAAGGACTGCCGTAAACATGAGCATAAACATGGTGTTTAGAGCTTCCATCTCCACAAGATTTGAATACCGCTCAAGATATCAGAGCGACGTCTGTTTATGAAAAGCATTTAAGAATGCACTGAGGGTGGATGAGTAGTTATGTTATTGCATTTTGTTTTTAGTTATATTTTTAAAAAGCATGAAAATGGCTAAAAACATGTATTTTCAGAGTAACGTTTCAGGCAATAACATCTGATAAATTCTTTTTTAAAGTACTCCACTTTATCTTCATTTCCCTCATATAATAATGTTATAGTTACCACTCAAACCTCACATTTGCCCTACAAGCGACGAAAGGACCGCTTGAAGACGATACATTGCTAGAAGCACCAGCGAGCTTCGCACTGACTAGGCACAACTGCAAAAAGACACTTGGCAGGTTTGACAGGCGACACAACGCAGCCCAGTACTACAGACTTACAGCTTCCTCGTTGAGAAGCAGGTCATCGTCTTCGCGGTCAAGTGGGTTGCTCTCGCTCTCCGCCGAGCCTTGCGGGGACGCCTCGGGCCACTCGCCGTCCGGTCCCGACGCCACTGCAGTGGGGGGAGGGGCATCAGTGGCCTCAGGGGGGACCGGGAGCGAGCCCTCGTCGCCGCCCACCCCGGGGCCCGGCGCCCCGTCCGCCGCGGAGCCCAGGGAGAAGTAGTCCCCCGCCTCCGCCTCGTCGCCCGAGTCCTCGTAGCCGGTCAGGGCCGGCGACGGCTTGACGCTCCCCGCCCGCCGTGTCAAAGATGGTGCCGGATTGACAGTAAAGGCAGCCGGTTTCTTGGTAAGGACATTGGGCACCAGGGCTCGCTTGGTCTCCTTGACGGTCATGTTCTTGGGGGCGGGGAGCAGCGCGAACAATCCAGAACCTACCTGAAAATTGAAAATGTAATCTTTGGGAGATAAAAAAGGTATTTAAAGCAGCAGAAGCCTTAAAGTTTAACTGACATAGCTTTATAAAATAATTTAAAAAAAGGAGTAGGCATGAAAGAAGAAGTTATTTTTAAATGAAAAAGCCAGAAATAGAGAATACTATGGTAAATTATCAATAAAAAAGGAGACCACCAGCAATTTCTGAAAACTGATATTAAAATTAAAAAAAACCACGCGACCAACAAAACTAAAGTTGTTTCACAACACAATTTTTTTTTTTCAAATTCTAACAAATTCCTTTTCAAGTAGTTTTTACAGTCACAAGTAAAACCAAGTGGCCTGTAAATACAAGTTAAAAAAATTGGTTTGTCATTTTGAATGAATGTTTTTTTATTATTATTATTATTAAGCATACTCAAAATTTTACTACATAAAATTGGATAAAGTTGAACCAGGCTCGAATTCCATTCAAGCCATCCTGATATACTTGCTCAATCATTTACAGAGAATCAATCCATTCTAAATGTTGCTTACAAATATTATTAATAACAGGCTAAAATCCTAACTTGAAATCTCATATGCATATAGAATTGATATAACACTAATAAAGCTGTAGTTTAAGTTATATTTCTATAATATTTAAATAGCTAGTCTGAAAAGCAAAAATAATTTGGATCTTACAACAGTCGGTAGGTAAAAAAATAATGTAGCCCTGAATCATAAACTTACTGAAGATGGTTTGAGTTTTTTCTTCTTAGGTTCCTCAGACTCGTCTTCTTTAAACTGTAAAACAGATAATCACTTAAATATATCTCGAGCTATTATAATAAGACAAAACCCTTATATAAAGAATATATTAAAGCTATATTATTGAATTCACTTCTTACATCAGGAAAAAAATTCAGAACAGAATATATTCAATTTCGAATTTGACACAATTTTCATGGTTTTTGCACCCAGCAGTATGGCATTTATTGTTGCATTTCTGCCAATCAGAAGCTTCTAGCTCAAAAACATAATGAGATATAGAGAATTTAATTTTGATCAATTATGGTATGTAATGTTTCGCAAACAGGTCCCTAGGAACCAAACAGCACCGACTCAGCATGACTCTCACGTCAACTGTTCTAAAAATAAAAACATCAATCAGGGCTCTACAAATCCTGACCACCTGGTTGCCTCGAAGCAAATTTTTCCTTGCTAAAAACTAAAATCTGCCAAGATACCAATTAAAAACTATTCAGTAGTTTTGAAAACATGTCAATCTTGCTGTAGGTACAGAAATGACCAAGTCCAATAAATCAGAGATGGTATTTAAATTAATATATATTAACTCTAATTGCTCATACTGTATTAAGCTGCTAGTATACAGGTACCGTTTAGTACTTTCAATTTTTAAAATAAATCTAAAAGTAGAACCGCTCTCGAAACTATGTGTACTTTTTTATCGCTGGCTTTTAGATTTTGTGCCTGGCTCCTAAACAATCAGAGATTGCATAGAGGCCTTATAATAGTCATAATACCAATGCGTGTATCTACATATTGCTTGCTGAGCACTACTTGGTCACTATATTTTGAACTGCTTTTAACACTCAAAGAAAAATTCCATGCTTAAAGACATTTTTCAAACACCCTGGCCACACCCTTCCAATACACAATCCCTTCCTCTACGTCCCCTTGCATTCCGCTTACCTTTCACTGTCCTCACCGCCGTGATGACACTTCGTAACACGTTTGACCCATTCTATACAAAAACCTCACCGTTAAAAATCTACTCTCATTTGCCAAAGTTCTTACCCTCCTTAAATATGTCACACAATACTTAACACATGTTTAGTTTTGGGTTAAAGTATTAGGCTATATAAACAGTGAAAATATTATGAGCTAGAAAACTGCAAAAGATAAACAAATTAGAGGCAATATTCGAGAATACTAAAAAAAATTTATCTTAATCAACCTTACTTAAATAGAGTTAGCGTTCTTATAAATCTTAAAACTGAGGCACAAAAAGGGACTAAGCAAGCCAATTTACCTCCGATAATGAAGGGACTGTTATTTTTACAGTCTCCTTTTTAGCGAGACGTGATGCGACAGGCAGTGGATCGTCCATCTCCACCTCTAGCGACAGACTGCTGGTGACCTTGGGAGCAGGCAGCGAGGAGAACAACCCACTTCCGAGGGCAGCTTTGTCATCTTCGTCGTCCACATCCTCAGTTTCGGCGACTTCGCCGTTTGGCTTCGGCAGCCTCATCAACGTCCTTGCACCTTTATCCGCACCTCCACTTTCACCTTCATTTCCACCACCATCGTCCTCGTCTGACGTCACCGAATCTGAGTCTGGCGGAGAATTCACCTTCCCTGTCGGTTCTGCCGCTTCATCGCCGTTCACCACGTCTATCAGTTTACCTGCACCGTCATTTTCAGCCTCCTCATCGCTACTGCTGTCGTCCGAGATACCATACGCAACCAATGACATGTTGCACTTCTGAAACACATATTGCATTACTGTGACAAGGTGTAATCCAATCCCAGCCAATTAAAAATCAGCCTCTTATCTCGTTCCCGAGCATATGCCAAAACAACATTTATTTTGTGATGCACATAATCGTAAGTTGAATAAAAAAGACTTTTTTTTTTCAACCTACAATCATAATACTTTCTTACTTCACAATTTCTTTTATGTGCAGGATCTTCCGACAAACAACTAAACAGCAAGCATTATGCACCACAGGTTCAAGCCAAAAGAATCTTACTAACAGGATCTTTCAACCTACTGAACTAAAACAGTAAGCATCATGAACGACAGGGTCAAGCCAACAGGATCATGCCATCAGGATAGAGCTTTCAGGATCCAGGGATAAACTTGAATACTTGAAACACCAGCCATATGAAACACAGAATATACGATGACTGCAATCAAAGAATTCCCTGAAAAGACTGCAAAATTCAATGCTACTTCAGTGCACAGCACATATTCCTTGCAGAAAATGAAATACGTTAAAAATTAAATTCAAATTTTAGGCTACTTGTACGTTACAACGTGACTCCAAATAGTATGTACTTTAAATGCAATGTAAGAAAACAAATCTTTCATAAGACAATTACTTATTCTAATAACACAACAAAAATGAAATACAAGCATTAAAAATTCCTTACAACAACAATACAGTCTTTATTTAAACAAATTTCATTACAACACCACCTACATTAACTAAAGTTCTCCAAAAAAATTTTTAAAAACTGACATGGGTAAACATTAACAATGAATGTCGGCAATTGCATGAATACATAGGTATTGTAATGTAAGTTGTATACTGTTATTTTTTCACAAACCAGTAGGAACTAACAAACCTTCCTTGCAAAGTTAATTTAGGAAAATCTCTAGTATATAGAAAACATATGTTCCTATTTAAAGCGATTAAACAATGAATGGCAGCAGCATAAAAGCACAGGTATTGTAATGTAAGACCTAAAATTTCAATTTTTTTTCACAAACTAGTAGGAATTACAAAACCATCCCTAGGTTGTAAATTTAGAGACGTGTAGTGTATAAAAACCATGTTTTTAATTATTTTATTTCAGTTCCAAAGATCTGCAACAACCGATAATTACCCTGCATTACAACTAGAAGAACAAATACCATGTTTGGACCCCAGATTATAGTGACCTAGTGCTATAAGTGTTTTAAAAATTTCAATGTCCTTGCTTATTTAAAAAAAAAATAAAAAATAGAAAATGGTGTTTTTGAGTACTAGTGTTTCTTGATTAACTCTCAAAAAGGTATTTTCAAATTCCAACTCCATTCAGACAAAAGTTTGCACTGGGAATGTTCAAGAAAATTGTAAATTAAAAATCATTTAAAAATTAGAAAAATTAAGGTGATTAAATTTACTTTAGGCCTAACAAATTATTTACAGCAATTCTAATTAGCATTGAATAATTACTTGTATTTTATTTGACAAACAACACCAGGGCTTTAAAGTCCTGTATATAACTGCTGAAATGATCAGTACCTGGTCAAATAAAATGTAACTATTCCATATCCCACATCCAAGTCTATCCCTTCATCCTGATGGTTTGATCCTGTAAGACACTGATCCCACTGGCTGATTTAAATTTAGTATGTTGAAAGATCCTGTACATAACAAAAATTCAAAATATGTATCACAAAAGCAACAAAAATGATATCTGGCCGCGTGGAAATTTTTTCCTTCCTATAAATTTTGCGATCATAATTCATTGTTGTATAACAAGCTTTGTTACAACAAAAATCTTTTGACGTACTAAATTAAACCAGCACACATAATGTACCAAAGGATCAATATTATAGAAATTCATGCCAATAAGATGAAAGGAAAAATTTGGATATGGATACGGAACTTTTATTGAATAAAAACATTTGGAGAGAATTTTTCAGCAGGAGTTGGAAAGGCAGATGGTAAAATATAATGTTGCCAAAGAAATCTGGAAGTTACACTACTAACACATGTCGTTACAATTTATGGATTAGAATTCCCTTAGTACAAAATTTACAATAATAAGAAATTTTCATGAGTATGAGCATTCAAGGAAGTTTTGATTATTTTTTTTATTAATATAATAACACTTGCAATTGGGCATCCGCCCGGTGGCAAGGAGTTCCCACCCCCCAACTACCCTCCCCCTCCCCCCTCTGGAGCCTCCTTCGTAAGCCCTTCCCTCCTCCCACATCCAGTAACCTCCCCTAAATCTCGTTCCACTCTCGCCCCGTCCTCACAAGGAATACCTGCCTTCCTCTCTCTGTCCGTCTCCATTCCCTCTGAATCTTCCACTCATGATCCCTCCTTCCTCGATACAGCCCTCTGTTCAACCTAGCTCCCAGCTTTCCCCCCCCCCCCCCCCCCAACAAATTACTTTCTGCATTCTCACTAGCCATTCTACTTTCCTCTTTTTTTGCAGCGTGTCCCACCCCAGCTCCTTCATCATCACTGATGGTCTGTGTGTTTCCCCCATCCTGCCTTCGTCTTCCCTCCTCCTTCACATATTTGTCACCCATCTCGCTGCCTTGCACTGCACCCTCTCCAACTCCTCAATTTCCTTCTCCACATAGGGGTCCCACACTGCCACGGCATACTCCAACACTGGCCTTACCAATGTCGCGTACGCCTTTTCCTTAACTTTCCCTTTCAGTGTCCTGCTAAGCAACTCCAATCCCCTCCTGCCCTTCTTCACCACCTTCTTGACCTGCTTTCCCCACCCCAAGTCGCTCTGCAGGATCACTCCCAGGTACTTGTAATCCTCAGCTTCCTGGATCACCTGTCCCTTCCAGTAGTACACTTTTACCTCCACCCTTCTCTTCCTCGTGAACCTCACCACCTTTGTTTTCCCTACGTTTATTCCCATTTCGTTTTCTCGTTTGTTGGTCCCTCAAAGGCTTCTTTTTATTTAACTGATATCATAAAGAAAAATGTAAAACAAAATTAAAAATGTTTTATTATTTAAATTCTTTATGAAATGACTCATAGCAGGCAATACGGTACCTTACGAAATAGTTTTTCTAGTGCCTTGACGTCAACACAGCGCATCAAAAATTAACGTGTACAATAGTTATTTTTTTAAATTGAAATAATGTTAATTCACTCTTCAAATTAATATTTATTTCAATTACAAACAGTACAAATCAAAATAGAAACCAAGATAACAATAAACACACCTACACCAAAACAAAAGCAACCATAGATAACAAACAGTATACCATTTACCATACACTCCTTGGTATGAGTAGAAAGACAAAATGGGAAAAATTATTTTTAGCAAATCTCAGTCGGAATTAAGCTATTCCGCTAGTGGAATTACTCCTAAAGCGTCAAAAATAGGGCCCTTAGTAAGAAAACGAAATTCCAGCCAACCTTGTGGTGTGTAGTGGAAAATAGGTAGAAAGCAGTGCAGTAAAGTCGCTCACGCTTGACCAATTTTAAATAGACACAGTTTCCCCATACTGAACAATCACGATATTTCAAGAAAATGAAAATTCAAATTGGTGTTCAATGCCATTAAATTTAACATTTGCCCCATTTAAGAAAAAAAATTTGAAAAATTTAAAAAAAAATTTAATTTTGTACTATGAAGGAAACTTTTGTGAATTCAAATATCGCAATGTAACAAGTGTATCAATTAGTTAAAACAGCGATATTTATTAAATAAACATCTCAAATATATATTTTTAAAGCAAATTTAGTTTGATGTCGTACCTCCTTAGGCATTATTTAAAGCCCAGTCTCAGCTCTTCCATACTGACTGCAATGCACCGCACTAGCGGAATGTGCCAACCGAAGAGTAAACAGAAAATAATATACTCACACGGGAAGATAGACTGTTCAGAGTGTGCATAGTAAAAAAAAAATGTTATTTTAGGGTAACAAGTCACACTGACAAATATTATATTTCTTTTAAATTCAGTCATGCATGTTGTCACTTATGGCCATGGAAATGGAAATGGCGTCCCTGGAGCAATGCACACTTGTTCAGGAGCTGTATACGTGGACATGTAGTATATTGAATACAAAGGTTGGAACTTACACTTAAAAAACAAAGATAATAGTGGCAGTCTTATTATAGAAGTTGAATGCCAGTACCATATGTTTAAGATATGTAACTATTGAGCCCGATTGGACGTCTGTAGCTGCGAATATATTTTAATTACATTAATTGCTCTAGTTTCTTATGCCAGGTATGTGAGTGGCTGATTGCTTACAAATATCTTTATCATGAAGGTGGTTAGTACCTTAAATTAGCACTCCAAGGCGTAAATGCATGGTGGAGTGTTTCTAATACAGTCAGGTTAAGACCTTCACCATAAAAGATCCAGAGTCACATGGGGGTGATTGAAGACAAACGTTTTGAGGATGACTAATAATTACTGACATGGTGATCGGTTAAGTACAAAATTTCAGGCCCCCATGGAATTCACCTCCGCCTCAGGTCATATCCATACTCAAACTGCTAGTAGATTTGGCACCAAAACTATCCCAGAAAAAAGATAAACAAAATTTACTCTGTTATTAAAGTGAATTATTTATATATTAAATTAATTACAGTGACTCTACTGTATGTTTTAGAGCCATTATTTTCAGCAATAACGTAACAACTTAAAATATTTAAATTTATGTATCAAGTTGTTGACTAATTTTTCCAGTTACAGGAATTGTTTCTTTAACTTATCATTTGAACATAATGGGATGTTCACAGATTTTAGGAAACTTTGTCACATAGTATATTTATATAACATTAACGACAATTTAAATAACACTCAGTGAGTCAATTTTAATATTGTAGGTTGCGAGTGGGTGCCTGCTGCTCACGGGGATGGCAGATTTGATGGGGTGGGGAATGGATTTCAAATAGCCACAGAAAGTACGGCAAGTTTTTTTTTGTTTTTTCTTGAAATTTTGAATTATAACTTACGAAATATATTGTATACATATAATATTAATACAATAAACCTTTCGTTTTTTCTGTTATGTTCCTGTAACAATTATTTCATCAATTAAATAATAACCAATTCCGGAAACATTCCTAATGCTGCAAGGCGTGTTATCGATACTACATCATGTTTTTTTTTTGTTTCGCGGGTCGATAGATTTCTAATTAGTTTGTGATTATCAATAATATCAATAATGTACGCACGGGGTGAAATGCTGTGGTGTTTTTTAATAATATCATTTTAGGTGTATGATTTATGTTAAAAAAAAGCACCATGTATGAACAAAATGCCAACAATTTTTAAGTACTTCATGGCCATTTGTTCGTGTCTTGCGTAAACAATTTCACCGAAAAGGATTCTTGAAATTCGAAAGCGTTTCAGTAAAACCCTGGCAGCTGTAGGGGCTGGCCCGTCCGGGTCTGTTGGGAACTCTGCGATTTTTAGTAGAATGGGAGCTTATGATGACAGTTTGCAAGTAGCCCCTGCTGCACCCAGCCAAACCACCCGCGGAGGTTTGAGAGTGTACAAGATCGTAGTGCTTGGAGACGGGGGTGTGGGAAAATCAGGTACGTACTTAAGGGAATAGAAGGGGTTGGTAACAACCCAAGTAAGCCATAAAATACAGCTTATGCATGTAATCAGCAAGCGATAAGTTTGATGGGGAGGGTACTAATATCCGGGGGTATTACTGCGGGAGGGTGAGGAGAAGGTACCAGGTGTGCTGGGAAGTGTGAAGCTACTAGTGACGCTGGGCCTGCTAGGGAGTGTGCTGAAACTGGGCGAGCAGGGCAGTGATCATCAGTTCGATCTTGAATAAGCGACTGACCTGTGCCTGCTCTATGGATAGATGTACAAGTCTTTGGATAAAGTGCAGTGGAAGAAGGCTAGATATACATAAAAGTAGGTTGAAGGGAGAAAAGTAAATACTTAACGGGGGTAATAGTCTTGCAGCGGGGTTTTTCCGTGAAGTAGTAATAGAATTCCAAAAAAATAATTTTCATCACTAGAGATGTTCCTGTATTTACCCTGAAAACAGCATTTTTATATTCTTGCTTATTTATGCGAAATCACTGTTAATAGATTACAATACAATACTTTTCATTGACACGTCATATTTCTTTTTCCATGTGTGTGTATATCATTTGGAGAACTTAGTTAAATTGTGAAAATGGTTGATTACGTTATGTTAGCTACACTAAAAATACTTCAAAACAATGTGGATGGTTGTTTGGGTTATTATAGCGATATAAAAAAACACTTTAAATGTAGATTAAAAATATTGTACAGTAGGTATTTTTAATGTAGCTATACCAACTTGACCAACTGTCCACAATGTTTTTACGATTTAACACATGACCCACGAGGGAAAGTGAAAAATGGCGACGGACAGGTCAATGCACACACATTTTAAGGTAAGTTATAAATAGTGATTTCTCAGAAATCAGTAGGAATGAAGAATTTTCAGAAATTTATTACTGCTTCACGGTAAAGCAGCACTGTAAGAATATTACCATTTTGATGGTAGGATCCTATATACATACTAAATTAAAACAGTTAAGCAACATGTACTACAGGAACATGCCATCAGGACCAAGTGATAAACTTGGATACGTGATACGGAACAATTACCGAGGGATGTACCTAGAGGCTGTTGCGTCTGTTTGAGGTTCTTGAAGGTGAAGTAAAATGCAGTGAACTGCAGAGTTGACTGCAGATAGGCCTCTTCAGGGGAATTGGGGACCACAAGGGAAAGTAGTAAAGAGAGTGGAAGAGGAGGAATAGAAGAAAGTATGCATGTAACTTGAAGATGGGTAGTGATTAAAATAAGTTAGTTGGAAGGATGTTGGCGATTAAAGAGGCAGGAGTATTTAGGATGAGGTTGCGAGATAGAGTGATAGTGGTTTTGAGGAGTGGAAGAGATATTTGCTAACAGACAGCAGTCCAACAGCAATAGGGATTGTAAATAAGTAGTAGGTGCTTCTAAAAAAAAATTCTGATAATGTTATTATACCAGTAGTTTACTGTTTTAAACAGTGGTTAGTACAGTTAAAATACTGTTAAATCATATTAATGGTTGGTTAGGTTACGTGAGCCACAGTTTTTTTATGGCAGATATTTGGGATACTTAGTATTCAGAAATACAATTTGTGTAATTTAATTTTTTTGGAATAGCACCTACTCAAAGGAAATTACCGAACCTGCTTTTTTAATGTGTTCAATCATCGTGAAAATTTAAATGTCATGACCTGTAACGGTAAAACATGGAACGTGTAGTCATTGCCATTATTTGTTACCCGAACTCTTTGTAAATACAGTTTTTTTTGTATGTGTTTGATTATGTAAAATTTATTTATAGCTGTGGTCAGAAATCTTGAATAGAAAATAGATTACTCAGACTTCAATTTCAAGATGATCATGGTAAATCATTTTTACAGAGACACAGTATGTATTCATTGTATCGTTACATGTTTGTAGTATATAACCTAATCTGTCCAATATCTTTGCAAATTTGTAAAAACTAAAAATACCTTTTGCATTGAATAAACCAAACTCAACTAATAACTGGTAATTTTCTTTTGTTACAGCGTTAACGTTACAGTTTGTGAAGCATAGGTTTTTGGATTATCATGACCCAACTATAGGTAAGTAATAAATTTAAAATTTTTGTTCCTACATTTATTGTTCCTACATGGTTGCTGTCTACATTTAAAGTTTCTTTTAAATGAAATAATACCGAAAATATCATTGTTCCAAAATTTAGTCACCTATTTGAGAGTTACTGGGCGTCCTACCAAACTTTGCACTATTGACTACAAGACCTATACACTTTCACAATGATGATATATAAAACATTAATTTAGAAAAAAAAACTGCGATGCTATATTTCTAAACTCACATTTTCATTTTAACAGAGCACAGATTGGTTGGGCCATTCCAGATTTAATTAAAATTTGCCTTGTACAATTTTTTTTTTCTATTCGTTCATTCATTCAACCAAAGAAATGTGTGAAAGTTAATTTAGCAGTACAAAAAGTGAAAGGGTCCAAAAAGAGGTAAATAAGTTAAACAGAAATTTCATTGTTACCAATTTTGTAACTATTAATTGGTTTTTATTAAAATTGTTATTAGTTCGTAGTAATTATTTAAATATGTTTTTCTTTATTATTTGTGTAAAAAAATTTTTTTTTGGAAGATATGCCTTGCCTTTATTTCTTCCAGGGAAGTTGAAAATCTTGTAATGTACACTCTGCATAGGAAGCATCCCAACAAACTGTGCATAGTTAAATGTTTCTGCAGGGTGTCCACATACTGTAAAATCTGGGAGTATACTAAAAAAACCTGGAAAAGTCATGGAAATTTCCCTGTGGTAGTAATTTGAAGGGAAAATTTCATGCTCAAGCCTGCCTGCCATCATTCAGAGAGGGAAATAATTTTTTTATGTTTTAGTGTATAGTCATACACACAATAAAATGGCGTGTGCAAGGTTCTTATTGAATTTTAAATTTTGTTATGCCAACCATGGGAATGGTTAAGACTGTGTTTTTTGTTGTTTCTCATATGAAATAAAAAATGTGTGTGTGTGTGTATATATATGAAAGAAAATATTAAAATTTGGTTACCTACTGAAATCTTCTTGCAGATTTGTGTGTACACCCTGTTCTAAGTTTTTAAATCTAGATTTTGATCTGTGACTAAATTGTACATAGAAATTACTGTTTTTGTTTGTGCTGTTGCGCTGCCTGTCTGGATGCAGATAGGTCCTTGGTGGCCGTGATTGCTGACGTGTCACGCTCGAACGGCGTCGCGTGGCTCATGGGTTTTAACACAGTACCCTGACAGGACTCAATTTTTAAGGGGTCTGCCTAGTAGTAGGGGTGAATATGTATTGGAGACGGGATGATAAGTTGTGACTCTCGCTGGTGTTTCCAACACGGTTTCGCCTCTTAACCGCAAGGCTCTGAATTGGTGCGCATTCTTCTCGGAGTGCGGTAACCATATCATTGTACGGCAAAAAAAATGAAGATAAAGTTGAAATACAAGTCCTTGAGGGCTGTGAAGAATCTGTACCCGAGGGTTTCATGTCTAAAAATTATTTTGAAAATGTTTGTTTTCGCTATTTTCAATCTCCTGAATATACAGTTTCAAAACTGAATACAGAAACAGATCAATTAATCCACTAAGTGTATTCTTAAATGCTTTTGCTTAAATGCTTATATTGAGCAATTTTCAAATCGCATGTTTTTTTTTTCTGAAGTTTTGCACTCTCAGGTAGGTGGCCCTTAAGAGAACGGAGTTGCGTCAGGTGGCTCGAAGCGCAATATAATCTTGGATGTCCCTTCGCCTGAAGCTGCAGTGCAAAACGGTGCTATGCAAAACTCAGATGGATTGGAATCTCCGAATGCGAAGTCACTGAGTATTGCGTGTTCGTCACGGCGCGTGGTTGTGTGTTCCAGAGGATGCGTACCAGCAACAGGCAGTCATCGACGGCGAAGCTTCGCAGCTGGACATTCTGGACACCGCCGGCCAGGTGAGCATTCGCTTGTCTCGAGGAAGCTTGCAGTGTTTTCCATCAACCACGAGCACAATCAGTGCAGTACTGCCAAGTACATCAAGTAATTTAAACTTAGCATTAGGGAAGAAAAGAATCCGTAAATCAGTGTATTGTGGCTCTACAAATGTGGTACTGGTTTCAAACTGTACATCATGACTGTTTTAACTTTTTGAGCACAGAGTCGTTGCTTTAAGAGATTTGGAAGCTCATTGAATTCTTATACTTCCAGTAGTTTTAAGCTTTTCTTTGATTTGAATTCAGTGTTATGTGACTCTTTAATGTTATTAGGCACATCTTTGACTAGATCAAAAGCAGTTTATTATATTAGCCGTAGCTACAACTGCACTATGGTCTATCAAGGCGAGCTCTGCCATGGTAGCAAGAGAAGCAAGGAGTGAATCACAGTTGCTTTGTGTTGCAATTTGGATGGCAGTGATGAAATGCAACCTTTGGTTATGGGAAAGTTTTTTGAAACCACGCTGCTTTAAGGCGCCGTTCACACTAAGGCGATATACAATAAGCAATATATCGTGAACAATATACGATACGCGACACGCACAGACAAATACTTGAAATCTAAAGGGAGGCGATTAAAAAGGTTCACAGCCCTGCGATTGCACAACATATTGCAAGTGACATATCGCTCGAAGTACCACTTGCCAGTCGCTTCAGCGATTAGTCTTGTACGATATTTCGAGCTGCGAACATGACGGGAAGAAGAGAAGACAATTCTGTAATTCCGTTCATTAATTTGGTAAAAGCTCATCAGTGCATCTGGAATTATTCCATTGCCGCATACAGTAAGACAGATGTGACGAGTGCTGCATGGAGGGAAATTGCATCAGAAATAAAAGACACAGGTAAATACATTGTTTATGTATTTATTTATTATGTAAGACAAGTAAGTAATCAAATTGTTATGTTATTAACTCATAAATGTATATATATCTAAACTGTGACACATGGAAAAAGTCATTAAATTATAATTCAGAGATTAATTATGGTTCACATTGACAGAATTACTTAACATTTACAACAATGTAGTTTCGTTGGTAAGATTGTAGGGATGTACCCAGTATTTTCTTTTTCTTCTCATTCTACGCCTGAACCAATAAGCCACTACAACGTCTTCCTCATTTGAGCTCATACTTGTAACTGAAGTAGTGAGAATTGTCTTCCCGCAACATTTCTATCGCCCAAGTCGCGCAGTATTATCGCCCGCTGTCATGAACCTTCCTAGCAATATATCACCGCGATATATCCCTTACCATATATCGCTTATCTTATATTGCTTCAGTATGAACTGCTCCTTAGGGAGTAACAAATTTCCCATGCCAGTATGAGCATGGATGACCTGTAAAATCTTTCGTGATTTGTTGTGGCGGTTGGATAGAAAAATGGCTGTCAGGAACAGAAAGATTCTGCTCCTCTGATAGATGTGTATCATTCTTCTGAGTCACAGAAATTGGACAAAATCAACACCTGCCAACACCATCAGCTTTTTGCAACCTCTTGATCAGGGCATTATTAATAATGTCAAAAAAAGATATACGAAAGCGACCAGTCTAATTTCTTGTGTGTCGCGTGGATGCCAAGAAACGGCTAACTAAATGGAATTTTTTGGATGCTATTGGAAGCATCTGTATGGCTTGGGATAACATTCAACCTGCAGTGATTCAAAACTGTTTCGAGAAGTTAGTCCCTGCAGTGGTCACAAAAGAAGAAGCTTCAGTCCCTGAACTGCCGTCTGCTTCAGAGGACTGCATGCAGTCCTTCTGGTAGTTTAATCCCCAGTATTCTTGTTCCCAGTAGCAGTTGTGCCCCGCCTGGCCTTCCTACATGTTCCTGCATGTGGAACTAGTGACAGTGCTGGCGTTGGTAACGAGGAATGGGACATTCTTCAAAATAAACTAAATTTCACGGAACAGTTCTGAGCAAGTAGATGACTGTCTTCTTACATCACCCACGCCAGACGACTTCGAGTGTACAGACTGTGACACCGCTGATGGTGAAGAAGTTAACACAGAGACAGTGGACTCTGAAGAGCCACCTACTCTTACATTGCCCAAAAAAACTGAAGCTATGCAAGCTATGAACACACTGGAAACAGTAACACAGTGCAGCGATACTGACACTGAAAACAGTGAAAGCCTATATTTTTTTTGTTAATTTTTATTTAGGCCAACCATGTTTTTATTTAAGAGAATGCTTGTATTATTTTTTTTTCACAATCTTATTGTCTTACAACTATATACAACACTTGAAATGTTTTCCAAATAAGTAATTAAATATGAATTTTTTTGGGTGTTTTGACATAATGTACAAATTATGTATTTGCAACATGGGGAAGTATTGTTATTACAAAGGGGGTAAATTTCTGTCCCCTTAGGTTTCACTGTACGAGGCTGCAGTGGTCTGTGGCAACTCGTTTAATAAAGACACTATTATCATTCAAACAGGAGGGAAGTGACTCAAAGTGACTGCGAACCCTCGGTTGTTCCAGGTGGAGTTCACGGCCATGAGGGACCAGTACATGCGGTGTGGAGAGGGCTTCATGGTCTGCTACTCGGTCACCGACAGGCACAGCTTCCAGGAGGCGGTGGAGTACCGCAAGCTGATAAACAGAGTGCGGGCGACGGAAGACATCCCTCTGGTCCTCGTCGGGAACAAGTTTGATCTGCAGCACCAGAGGAAGGTGGGAGTTCCTTCGCGATGCTTGCCAGTCGCAGTCTGGCAAGTGTTGGGGATGTTCGCAGGGGTTTCCTTGGGTTGCTCCCGATTTCCTCACTTCTCAGTTATCAGGGGTCTCGCACGCACCTATGCACTTTATCTTAATTAATTACGTATATCAAATCAATCTGGTCAAAGAATTAAATAGAAAATACATCACTAGTTAAATTGTGTTAATGTCTATTAATTTTTCATAATTTAGTATTTAGATTTTAAGAGGGTTTGCTGTGTTAAATATTTTTGTCAAGTTAGTATAAAATGACCTGACGGTAGTCTAGTCGCTTCCTGCCACCATGACACCCTGGTCTGTCTCTTCCGATCGCCGCCCGGGATAGGATGCCATCAGCACACCTCATCGACTTCAACGTTCGTACTTACCTGATTCTTTCATATTGGCTAGTCTTGAAGTATTCTTAAACCTTTTATTACTTTTGTGAGGCCTGCTCCGGGTGATGGACTGTTCGGTCAATTATTTAACCCTTTCCTGCCTGGTGGTACTTGTGAGTCCCACAATGTTTGAAGCCCCATAGAAATAGTGTGTGCATGTTTGAAACCACATGCTGACTGCCGGGACCTCTGGGTCCCTGTATAGCTCCGCTCTGCCAGTTGTCGAAGAAGTTCGATTGACAGCCAAGAGGTTGCAGCACTAAAACGGCAGCACTGCACCAGTCTGGAACGCCCTTTTTTTTGTTTGTTGAGCTGGACATATGATAAATGCCTGTCAGGACTTAAAAGTCCCATCATTAAAAAAAATATTAAATATAAATAAAAAAATTTGAAAAAAATTATGGCCTCCTTTTATGCCTACTTAAATATAAAAATGAAATAAAAATTACAAAATTCAATTTTTTTACATTTCTAGGCAGGAAAGGGTTAAGTTCTCAGTGGACGTTTGAAACAAAAAGTGACTTAACTTTCAGGCCAGGCAACGAGGTGCCCTGGTCAGCAACTAAACCGATTGAATTGCCGTTGGCTCTTTTTCTCAGCTTTGTAGGTAATTTTTTTTTACGTAATTGTTTTATCATCCTTGTATCAATCATTGAAAATAAAGCTCTTCTTTTCCGTGCAACCGCGTGTCTGCCAACTCGGACTTCGAGGCGTGTGGAACGCCGAGAGAGCCAACTAGTGACCAGCGGGTTGGTAGAGTAGAATTTTTAATATCATATGGGGGAATCGAGCCTAGCACCCTCATGGGCCACGTCATGTCCCAGGACCGAGTCTTTAGCCGGGTCCACTTGCCCAGCCACGTGGTGGCGCTCACGGTCACGACCGACATAATGTTGAAATGCCACGTGTATTTTTCCCCTGAAAACAAAGTGAACGATAAAAAGAAGAAGTTGTATTTTTTTTTTCCCCTCCCCAGGTGTCGGTGGAAGAAGGCCGTGCCTTGGCGTCCCAGTTCGGATGCCCCTTCTACGAGACGTCGGCTGCGCTGCGCCACTTTGTGGACGACGCGTTCCACACCCTGGTGCGCGAGATCCGCAAGAAGGAGCGCTCGCGCGGGCAGGCGTCGCGCAAGCCGCACAAGCACAGCCGGTGGCGCAGGCTGCGGTCCATCTTCGCGGTGGTCTTCAAGCGCCGGCGCCACCACTCGCAGTAGGGCGAGCGCGAGCGGGGGCGGGAGGCAGGTCTCTACGGCACCGCGAATCCAGCGTCGCTGCCGGGAGTCCCGAGCGCGAGATGTACTTCGCAACCACTTGTCGTTTGTCCACGGATGCCCTAACCCACTTCTTTTTTTAAAAATTCAAACTAGTTTAAACTCGCACAAATTATGGTCAGTTGGTCAGGCGGCGTGCATGTTTCTCCGTGTTGCATGGTACTGCTGTAAACTCACAGCGTTGCCAATTTTTGTAAGGGGACGAAGGCTGTTGGAATGTCATTCGCACGTACAAATTGATTCTGTGCTGAACTGTTGTGGCTGCTGAGTGCGTACTCAACATCATTCGTAAGCTCGGCCACTAACGCTGTCTCCGGCGTGACGGACGTGGAAATGAATAATAATTCGGATGGAAGGTATCGGCGAGGCGTCTGTTTAGCAGGATAATCCCACAACCAAAGATAGTTAGGGTCTGAATACGACCGTGAGCTTGATAGTATGATTAGTTGGGTCTGGGTACAAATCGCACCTTGAAACAAACTCTGTTGTTTATGATCTCGGAGTCACCTTGGTGTGGATTACGGACTTTGAATAAGGTGCTAGTTTATGTGAGACATCCGTTAGATGTGGAATGTTTTGAATTCTTGTTTTGAAACTTAGTTGAATAATGATTAAAGCATGTGAAATTACTTAATAATATGTTGTAGTTAATGAATTCCTCATTTGAGTACTAACTTTGCATGCCCGGGGAAAAATTAAACCTTACACAGAAAAGCGAGGTGGGAAGCAAGTGTGTATGGCCAGCAGTGTTTTAGCTTAATTAACAGCCCGAATTGCTCTGATTATTAAGGTGCCACAGATGGAATCCCTCCAACCCTTAAAGTCAACAGTATCAATGTTTGCAGGCATGCAGTGGTACGAACTAGCTGTATTCAAAGGCTCTACTCTTTAGAATAATAAATCACTGTACATTTGAGGGTAATAGCTATTTAATGTTAACAAATTCATGTGTTTCTTCCTTGCCTTTGGATATTCTACTTAAAAAAAAAAAACTACCCCTTACTTGCACTGCTAAGTGATGAATTTTAACATCAACTACCTACTCAAAGTGCTTTCCTGTGGATATTTGTCAAGTGAATCTTCTATTTATCTCGTAAGACTAGGGAGAGCATAGTCAATCCTGAATTTCGCGAAGGGAATTAATTGTATTTAATGGTATTTCAAACCAATTTCTCTGTGAAAAACCAGTAGTACAAATAGATCCCTTATCATATCTAAGGAACTGTAAACTGTAGTGTGTATATTATTTAGTACAATAATAGAGAGCTAAAAAAAAGGAGTATCTGTGACCACAGTTTCACAGTTTTTGTTTACAACTGCCTATTATCCTTTTTAAATACAATTACTTTTTCCTAGAGTGGATTTTTACCTAGTACTTTAAATATTCATGGTTGTTGAGTTAATTGATATGCAGATAGCCAGGTTTGGTCCCAAATTAATGGACAGTGGAAGTCCATTGTAATGATGGTTGATAACAGAGACAAATATTATCATTATAACAAACTATCATTGTTTTATTACATAAAAATCATGAGAGAAAAAAATACCTCCTACTTGTTTTAATTTTTTTTTAAGTTGTAAATCAGTAGAAATATTGAAACTTAGGCCTCCATAAGTTTCTTAAGAATCATCCTCTGTTATGGGAGAAATTGATCCCAAAATAATGACGTACTCTACTCATTGAGATAAAGGAAATGGTCTATAAGCCGGATGGCTGTTCAACAGACCACTCACATGCAGTTGTTTGCAAGGTCAACTACAGCGTAATGTTGTGGACCATTGCAACTTTTGAATTTCTATACTTTTTTAATCATACGCTGACTTTTAATACTTCAAAATTGTTCTGATTGCGTAAGTAGTAAAACCGTTACTCCATGCAGAATTTACGAGCATTTAAAGTTGCCGTACATATGAATAAAATATCAAACAGAACTGGGTTCTTGAACAAATCTCGTCTGGCGTACCCAACTCTCGGTAGTTGTTTTGCATTTGTGCTTTTGTGCTTGTTCTGGGGCCTGTAGCTGCTCATCAACAATGCCTCAAAGCAATCCTCGTCGATAATACAAATTGTTAGTCACATTTAGGTTTATTTGATGAAATAACATAAATAAATAGAAAAAGTCTCTTTGGGAAAATTATCTTTTCATTGTGAGGGCTCATAAAGCTATTTCTATAGTGAATTTTTGGCCAAAATACATTTGTTAAAGGCTCTGCCTTGCATGCCATTTTGGTTGTTTCGCTCATAATTATATCTTTTGCGGCAGTTTACATCTCGCAAATAACTTTCGGCGAATATCTGCGACAAAGCTTGGACCAAACATGAAATGCAAAAAAAGTTATAGCCTGTAGAGATTAAAACTTCAGGAATAGGTAGCCCTTAAATAGGAGTAATGTCATAAAAATTAATAACCAACACAGTGTATGAAAAAGAAAGTCTTAAACAAACTATTGTTCCCATACAAAGCACAGTCAGAATGATGATGCGGGAAATAGTTATCATTACAATGGAATTATTGTTATATTCCATTCTTGAAATATTTGGCTTCCACTGTATATTGTTATACTTAATTTACTCCTTGTTTTTTCTTTCATATTCTATTAAAAAAATATTATTGATTATGTACATGATTTTTTTTATTTCCAAAAAGTGTGTGTGTGTAAGATTATAATAAATTTCCTCCCGTGTTATAACTGTGAAAAGACCCATGCTAATATAGTGTACAATATTTTGTTCTCTGTTATAAATAATTTTTTTTTTATTATTATTTTACCTCAAGTAAGTATTTTTTTAAATTATTTAACTGACCTTGCAAAACAGAGGGTTTCATGTACATCACTTTTATTTGTTAGTTTTTCAAACTTCTGAACATTATTTGTTTTAGTTGCTAGTGTGTAATGCTTATCACTTCTGAGGGCTTTAGAATAAGTTTGTAAGCGCGTGTGACAAAACGCATGTGAAATCTTCTAATTGACAAGTGTTCTTATTTTCATTCTTTTTGAAATCGCATGTCTGTCCATGCGGTTTTACACGAGGAGCCTAGTTCATAATGAAGTACGTACTTGTAGCTGCCGCAAAGAAGTACGTACATTGTATGTGATCAAATTACAGTAGTGCAGAGAATTTTAATTCAGTTCTTAGAAATGTCTGCTTTTTTTTTTTTGCAAGTTCATGCACCAAGTTTGTATTTGTGCTCAGTAACAAAGTGGGTCCAAAAATTATTGTTGTGTGCGTGTGTGCGTATGTGTGTGTACTGCCTGTTGCGAGGGGAGCATTTGGCTGTAGAATTGCTCGGTTGAGACCGCATGAAAAAGTAATAAATTCTACACGTCCACAGGTTAAAAACGTTGTGGTAGATAATTATTTTTTTGAAGTGCCAAGCAATAGTACTTTGTTTTTGCTTGTAACGTTTAGGGGCAAGATTTTATGGTAAATGGCGATAAAACTGAAATAACTGTGAAAATCATGTCAATCAATCCACCATGTATCACCGAAATGTAACTTAATACACCAGAAATCTCCAAAATGCAACCAAAAACATTTTTTTAAATAAAAAAAAACAATAATTCAAAATACAGTAACAAATCTTTTAATGAATTAAAGTCAATGAATTTAATTGATGTAGTATGAAATTCGTAGCAAAGTAATGTATACCTATATTAAATTTATTGTAAAATTTTATATTTTATTTGCAGCTGTATAACTCATTTTAACATTGAACGTTGGTACATTTTTCGAAGAGACTAATATTTTCCATTTTTTTTTATTGTTACAATTAGATATGCTTATTACAAATTATTATATGGTAACTAACGTAAAAGTGTATCATGCATCAGTCACTGTTTAGCGAAATAAGTATCAAGAATCATTTAAGTATCCTATTTGTGGAATAGTATGCAGTTTTTTTAATAATCAGGATTAGTAAAAAAAATATATATATCTCCTGTCTTGAAACAAAATAGGCCTAAAAATAAAACCATAAAAACTTGTCTCTAATAACGTTACTTCAATTTATTCCTATTTCAATTTGATTAATCATATGAATTTGTTAAATAATTTATGGATGTTTATGAATATGTATATATTCAGGTATAAATTAATTTGCATTATCTTATTAATGAAGCCTGTAACTAAGTACAATAAAGATTGTGGAAAATTATCACATCTAGGCTACTTGCTATTGCCATAAAAATACGTAGGTTGAAGAATGAATTTGTATTTACAAAGTTTCATTTTTTGCATTTATTTCTGGCCAAGATCTTCACTCGCAACTTATTAATTATGTTCATGGAGACACAATATTTTACCAAAGTAGTGATGTTTTGTGTAAATAGTTGTTGAACCTATTTCTTTTTAATTATGTGTACATAGTATTTAAATTATATTTTTTTTGCTGTTTCTTGAGATTTATATTTTTTCTGTATCTTTTCAAGCATGGTTGTTGTGTTTGTTTAGTTGTGGCACCGAGTTTATTTTTTCTTTTTTTTCAGCTGTGAGGTTTCGTGTTAGATTTGTATTTAACCAGAGTGTAAGTATTTTGCATTATTGAAAATGGCATTTACTACTCTACGATGTTCATATTATAACACGGACCCCATATTACACCTTCCTATACTGAGCCTTTCTTTTTTTTTAATTATGAATTATGATGCTAGTCCAATGTAATATTATTCAGTCAGCTATCTAAGAAACTACAAATAAGTCTAGTCTGTTACCTTTCTTTTTACTTTTTTGTTGACAAATTAAAGCTATTTCAACTAATGATGAAAAAAGTTTTGGATTGATACCCAAAATGTGCCAATCCTGATTACGTTCTTGGGTCTCATTTTTTGGGTTTGGATTCTGATCGTATCGAATTACATATGCTGAAAAAAAAAATGTATCTTGCATGTTTTTATAATACTGTTTTTGTACAAGCTCGGTGTCATACTTAGATGTTTCTTCTGCATTTTATATACATACAGTAATTGTGGCACTTGTGTGCCAGTGTATTGGAATGTACATTGGCTATTAGCTGGCTAGGCGAAATGCCATACATTGTGTTGTGTTATGAAAAATAAGTATTAATGAAAAAAGTTCATAATTCCCCCCCCCCCCCCCCCCCCTCCCTATTTATATCCTTTAAAAACAAAATTACAGTAAAATAATACAAAATAATTTGTACTTTTGGTACCTTTAATGACGTGAAACAGAATTCTTACCATCACTTTTAGTAGCTGAATTTCAGATCTTTTAGTTGCTCAGGTTTAGATAATGTGAATTTTTTTTTCCTGTCAACTTTGGTTTGCTATAAACTAGATGATTGGTGGGTTTTTGGAACAATTCTGGTTCACGTATTTTGTAACTCTGAATCATTTAGTGACCAAGTCAAACATCTGCTTTAAGAGTCCCAGATTAAATGAGTGCAGTTATATTACGTGTGCATTCTTAAGAGACTATTGAGCAGTCCAGAAAATTTTATGAATATACAGTAGACCTTCAGTAATTCAGCACGTTCGGGACTTTGCAAATGCTGGATTATCAGGTAGCTCTCCCACGATTGCTAAACGCTACATTGTAGAGAAAATACATTTGTAAAGCGGTGTTTGACAGTAAATTTTGTTTAGCAGGAGCACTGCTGAACTATGGAACACATTAAAAAATGTTTGCTGTCAATGACTGCATAGTTCTGCTGAAGAAACACTTATTACGCCAATCACTTCTGAGTAATCTCTAACAGCGTCGAACGCTGCCATTACATGCTTGCTGTAAAATCATTTTCAACCTTTACTAAAAATTATTGGTTTTTAGTATAAGTTTTCTTAGTTGACTTCATTTTAAACACTTATGTGTAAATCCAAGGTTTTGTGGTTCTATATTTTAAATATTTTGACCAATTTTGCAAAAAGATATTTTTATATTTATATTGTGCACAAACATTCAAAAATTTCTCGAACTGTGGCATGTATTTATTACATTTTATATATCAAAACAGAAAGCCATGTTATTGAAACCTTTCGCCTTATATCTTTATTAGCATTAAAAAAACAAAAAAAAAAGTTGATGTGTGGTTTCAGTAAATTCAAATGTAACTTCTTTTGCTGTCTTATTCTTCATATTAAAAAAAAAACTTTTCAAAATTAATATGCCATGTTGAATGTTCAATTTCCTTAAACATCTTGAGTTTTTTTTTTTTTTTGTTTGCCTTTAGCCACATCTGTATAACATCAGATATTAACAGCTTTTCAGTGTTATGTTGGCTTTATGGTTATTCAGTATATGCCATGTAATCTTGTATACTAATGTAAAGTGTCATAAAATCATTTTTGTCGTGTCCTTCCCAAACCACACTGGACTACCAAAAATTACCCAAATCTTCGTAACATCTGGATATATAAAGCCAGCTGCAAGTGCCATACTGAAACTTGAGACTGATGGAAAATATGTTTTAAGCACAAGGTACGTTTTGTCAGTTCAAAATGAATCATTTGTAATAATATTGCTGATTTGTATGTGCATGTGCGTGGTTGTTCACATGTTAACAGTGATTCTTTTATGTTAGTTGGATTAGTGATATTTTTCTAACATTATCAGATTGTGTGCTCTTACTTTGTATGTTATCTTCTTTTGAATAAAGAGTGTTTTATGATAAAAAGTTAAAAACTAGTGATATTTAAAAAAAAAAATCTTACAAGATTGTGATATTTTCCTTTATTTCAAGATATGTAATGAAAGTACAAGTTTTATGAAAAGAGTACAAAAAGTTGTTTTTAAATATACTAAAAGAAAAGCATTATAAAAAAATAGTACACAACTCTTTAACACATGTTTGACAGGTAAATATATTTTTTTAATTTTTTGGGGGAAAATATTACTGGTTAAATGATTGTATTGCAAAGAACTAAGCTAGCCAAAGTACTTTTATTTTATTAACTGTAGTACTTTATGTAGTATGGACAGCTTAATGCCTGCTTAATGCCTCACATGAATCTATAAACAAGAAAAGTGCAATTGTTTCTGGGCTGGAATTACATCACAGTTTAGTTACATCTTTGGGGTGAAACTTAAAATTGTGAAGTGATGCCAGAATATGGATATTTTCTTAAAGTAAAGTCAATATTTTTAAGCATTTGAAACTACACCTTTTCAGAAGTTTAAATTCAATACCATAAACAATGAATCACGTTCAAAATTAAAAATACGTAAACGAGTAAATAAATGGTTAAATACTGCAAATATGAGCTAATTGAATGACCATTTTGGCAAATTAAATTTTGGTTTTAACTTTGCAGTCATATATTTAAAAAATAATTAATACCTTTATTTCTTGGCAGTTTGTGCCTTGTTTGTTAAAATTAGCTGCTGCTAACAATTTATAGTAACCATATTTGGACCTACATATTAAAAAAGACACCATTTTTTCTGTGTAAATCATATTGAAATTTTTAAAATTCATTACTTCAAATTATTCTTGATTCATAATATCCTGTTTCCAGTGGGAATTTTTTTTTCCCACCAAAAATCCCCCCAGCAAGTAAAAAATTCACTTATCCACCAACTTTTATTTAGCTGTTTTAGCCATTGTAAATTACATGTCAAATTGTTGGCATTGTGTAGTTCATAGCAGTATTATGTTCACCTAGAACTTCAATCTTCCATTTCATCAAGTGCTCCCTCAAAGATGCTTTCTCTGCTTCAGAAGCAAATGCAAATGAAATGCTATCAAAGCAAATTTTCCACAGGTGCTCTTTGCTTAAATGAAAAGTCTTCGCTGCTATCATGAATTCTGTAGAGAGACTTGTTGCAAACACACCTTTGTCATCTGTCTGGAAAAGAAAAAAAGCATGCTGAACTTGCAAAAAAAAAAATCCTGCATGTAATTAGAGTAGAACCCTGTCGTATATTTTTTAAGGGAATAATTAAAAAAAAACATCAGCAGGAAATATCAATTTAGCAATTGTCAGTGTTAAAACAAGCCCTGTGCAAATATGTTTATTTGTTCCAGTCGAATATGAATAATGAGTTATTCGTGAATAGTGAATACAAATATCGAATTTGAATAGTAAGAATGAGAATTAAAATCCCACTAAAAAAATCAAGTCACATATAAGTTATGCAGCTAACTAACCGACCAACCTTTATTTCCAATTCCTATTCGCCATATTTTCCAAACTCTGCTACTCTACCTACATTATGATTCAAAAATTTTTGTGAACCGCAAAATACTGTGAAATCCATTGCAGTCTATTTAAATGGAAAAAAAGGGAATTTTTTTTTAAATGCTGTATTCCCAATTAGTGATTGAATAAGCTCATATTTACATTTTTAAACCTTAGTTATTTACAAGTTTTCATAGTTGATGGCAGCCAGGTATATTATATTTTAGTTAAGCAATATTATAAAAATAATATTTACTAATTCCATCTGGAATCTTAAACAATTTTAATTAAACCATTTTTTAAATATATTTTTGATCTCATCTGTTTTGTCATAGATATATACAGTAAGTAATCTGCTACTGTATCACAAGGTGTTAGATCAACTGTGACGATCGATGTTTACGCTGTTGAAACTATGATGATTACTTTTGATGCCCATCTGAATGGAGTGTCTACGTTTTGTGGTGTTGTAGTCCATGGTTGTTGACGTTTTTTTAATTTTTTTTCCACTTGTGTTGAGTGAGATGAAAAGAATACAAAAAAAAATATTTTTTTAAGTTTTAAATGAAAAATGTGCCGTGTTTTGAATTGTTTATGCTATTTTTTCCGTTAATGTTTAGCGAGAAATTATCAAAAAAAAAAAAAAACTTTGAATATGTACTTGTTGCATGTTTAAAACGTTGCCTATTGTTGGTAAATATGTAGTGTACGGATTAGCGCCAAAAATATCGTACAAATCTGAAATAACTTTCATTATATGCTCTTTTACGTCCTCTTTTCATAACCGCCTGCGGAGATAAGAAATTCCAATTACTTTTGGATATATCGAATTTTTAAATTTTAATTATTGTAAAAAAAAATTTATAAAAATCTGAAATAACTTTTATTATATGCTCTTTTACGTCCTCTTTTCATTACAGCCTGCGGAGATAAGAAATTCCAATTACAAACTCACAAGGTATGCTATGTCAAGTATTCGTAAGTAAACAAATATTAGTTATTTCAAAGTGTTAGTATTTGAGGTTGAATCAACTACAATAGTTCATTAGTATTCATATTCGAATATTCGCACGGGCCTAGTTAAAACCACTGATAGGTCCACTCTATGCTCAAATTTGCTTAAACTAAGCCAAATTTTCTTTTAAACTTCATGAAGCTTCCAGCTTCTATTTTCTTTGTCATTACAGACACACACTGCTACATTTATGATAAAATTGTATCACAATTCACAATGATACCATTACAGTAGAAATGAGTTATGCCTAATTCCTTCGCCAAATGAAGGAAAATCAATAAAGTTAAACAAAAAATATTCTCTCATAACACACTAAATACTCACACACAACGAAAGTGGATGACGACGTTCTGAAAGGAATTTGAAATGGTGATTCTCGTAACTATCGACAGTTTTGCACTTTACATTCGATGTAAGACAAATTTCTGGAAAAAAAAAAAAAATCAATATTACAAAGCATGAATACCAGTACTTTAGTTAGAGGCTTAATCACACACACACACACACACACACACACATTGTTCATTTTTTATTTGATTTGTGAACTGATTACACTGATTTTGGGGCTATTTCTGGAAATTTATCTCAATAGCAATTTTATAAATATTTTTTCATCACAAACCTTGTCACCTGATGTTTACCAAGTGTTATATAAAAGCAGAAGGTCTTCATTTAAATGATTACTTAATTGACATTTAACTGCTCACTACTAACATTCATATTTGGTTTCATAATTCGGGACAAAAAATTAATTGCAAGAACACTATCGACATAAATTTACAGAGATAGCCATTAAATCAATGTAAATACAAAAAAAAAAAACTGGATTAACCAAAAGTCTTGTGAGACTTCGCCATTTAAGGTATGGTCTCCTTTAATTTACACTGCAGAATTTAAAACAATAATAAATTAATAATAGTTCAAACGTAAAGGTAAAACCGATCTTTTGTTTATGAAACTGTTGGTCGACAAGTTGAAAGCTCCAAACCCACCCATTGATCTTTTTGCCGTGGTGGGAAAAAAAAACTTCAACCTTTCCAATCCTCCCCAACCATAACTGCTGTTTATTCCTAGATTCTTATCTGAGAGCAGGCAGAACAAAAGCAATCTTTACATTACAGCTACTCTGCTCTTACTCATAAAATGCCACCCTGTATTTTTAGATAGTAAGGGTTGCACAACTTCCTTCCCTAAGACCAAATGTCCTCATGTCTTGCACAAAGGCGCAAGTTTATTTTCCAATTTTTCATTAATGCAAAGCTGACCTAGTGTTATATGTGTGAATATCAGTTTTTTGGTTCTAATCGAATACGAATATTGAATTCAAATAGTAAGAATGAGAATTAGAATCCCACTAAAAAAAAATTTTCATGGCATGTAACAACCTTAGAAAATTAGACAAATATTACTAAAGTGAAAGGTTGATTAAGTCAGCTTCATTATTAAATGGAAAATGTGTTGTTAAAATATTTAAATTATGAAAAACTTTTTTTTAATATGCAGCTAACCTAACCTATCTTAACCTAATCAACCAAAAATTCTTTAATTTCGGTTCCTATTCGCCTTATTTTCCACAACCAAACTACACTACATATTGACCCAAAAAATTTTTGCAAACTGCAAAATATAGTAAAATCCATTGTAATCTATTTTACGAAAAACTAATCTTTTTCCCCCAAATTAGTGATTGAATGAGCTCATATTTATATTTAAACTTTAGTTATTCACGAGTTTTCGTTAATGGCAGCCAGGTAAATTGTATTTGAGTTCAGCAATATTATAAACAAAATTTTTGCTAATTTATCATGCATCTGAAAACCATTATTTACATTTACATACTTTTGACTCGGAACACTTGGAATGTCTGTTTCGTCATAGATATATACAGCAAGTATGGTGGAAGATATTGATTTATACGCCGTTGAAACTATGACTATTACTTTTAATGGCCATCTCATTGAGTGTTCGTGTTTTTTTGGTGTTGTAGTCCATGGTTGTTGCCTTATTTTTATTTTTTCCTATTCAATGTGCATGTGATAAAAAGAATACAAATAATTTGTTTTCAAAAGTTTGAAATGACAAATATTCAGTGTTTTGAATTATTTACATGAATTATTCCGTTACTTTTTAGCGAGACACTAGCGGAAAAAAACTGTTAATACTTGTTGCATGTTTAAAATGTTGCTCATTGTTCATGTTTTTGATTATGAAGTCCTATTAAACATCAAAAAAGGGTGTTTATATTGCACAAATGACTAATCATCCGAGTGAACATTGGTATATGACAAGTTCATTAGGTATACTCTGTCAATTATTCGTAAGCAAACAAATATTCATTATTTTGAAGTGTCAGTATTCGAGGTCAAATCGAATACGAGTAGTTTATTATTTGTATTCGTATCCCAAAATTTGAATATTCGCACTCGCCTAGTTATATGCCACATCATAGCAGACGCTAGCTACTGCAATATATTAACAGAGGATGATAGGCAGACGCAGCAAAAACTTGCATTACAAATCATGCCACAAAATGAAATAATAACACATTACGTGCGGTCAAACTGAAAATTACGCTCACCTTAAAGTAAAACCTCTAGCTGTATTCATGATGATGTAGGCCTTTTTGAGCGAGAATTTTGGTGAGAATGGTAATAGTTAATTATGTCAAAGGTAAGTTTTTAAATTGTAACAGTGCACAAAGAAGCTAAGATGACGGGACCATTCGGTCCACCTTTTTTTTGAGTATCATTCTCATTCTCGTGTAAATGGTGAAGGCTAAGGATAAGATTTTATGGTTTTAGTTTTAGGTCAGGATTGTTTTTAAAACAGGAGAATTTGTGTTATTGTTTTTATTTTTATATGTTGTATTTCAATAAAAAAAAAATGCATTATTCAACAAGTGTGAAACTAAAATATTTCTTATTGTGTACCTATGCACTTAGAATTAAATAAAAGTTTAATTTTTACTGATGCATGATTCACTTATACAATATAATCATTAGTAATAAATATGACCATAACAGAACTGCTCAGAAAAATAAGTATGAATCAGAAAATTTTTGTGCGACTGAAAAATGTGCCAATGTCATTAATCTAAACATGCGTTACTAATAACAGGTGCGAGATCAAACAATGTAATATTAATTATTTCCAAACCATTTCATTAATACACTTTTGTACAAACTTCATGCTAAATAAATTACATTCTGTGTATTTATAGTAAAAGTTAAAATTGTTGTAATTTTGAGTAATGTTTTATGAAATTGCTCACCTGATTTCATGTTTTTAGTAAGATTTTGATGCAAAATGATCTATTAACTTAAATTTCGGTGTTATATGGTGTTTATTCAGTTTAATTGCAATTCACAGTATAATCCTGTCTCTAATGATGGCTAATCGAATGATGAGACACAAGGAAATTGCTTACATGGTAGTTTATATAAAAAAAACCTTCAGTATTATATGAAGGCTCAAAAGCAGAGACATGTAAACAATACGGAATGAATGGACACAAATGCAATTTGCTGGAACTGTCCAGTAAGTCACCAGGTAATTTGCTCATGAGGGCATTTAGCATTACCGACTGGAACACCGGATGTGACCAGGTTTTCCCACAATTCCTCGGAGCCTCCGGTGTTTGGATGAATGCACGTCGCATGGCCGATGCGGTCAGGTTTGAAATCCAGAATTGCTCTCACTTCATCCGGCTGAGGAATCTGTAAAGAAAGAAGCACGTCACGTTGTGACAGCCCACACGATAATAGTAATTAGGTATTTAAAAACAAAAAGTAACGTGTGATGTACTGGGATGTGCCAACCTTCAAGTTTCTATATCTTAATAATCTTTGTAACAGAACATTTCAAAGCATGAGACAAAATAAAATATGTTAATTAAAAAAATTACAGACAACTTACAGTTTTCCTGCTTGATCGTAGATCAAAACAATTTTTTTTGTGCGACATCTTGGCCAGGGGAGGGGGGAAATTAATTTTTTTATTGCATGTAAGATTGAGTATACTAAATTAAAAGCACTTACATTGTTAAGTTTTACGTAAATTACTAATAATAAAAGTGCAAGGTGTAAGCCATCTACAATACATTATCAAAACAAATTGCACAATTTTGCATATCTTTTTACCAAATCTGTCCTGAAAATTTTCTACATTACGATCATCATAACTTCTAGTTATCAGAAATGAGCCAAGCCGTCTTTAATCTGATAATCGAGGATTTACTGTTCCAGAACACGAAGATGACATTTCAATAAAAAAAATAAGCAAGAAGAGTAAAACTTAAGATTAACTGTCACTCGTTTAGCCGTCAGTTTCTTGTTATCTATCATCATCTAAAAAGCAGACAGGCCAAACCTCAAATACACACAAGGAGATGACAGATTATTTTAAAGTAATGCAGGTGTATTTATTGTATAAATGAATATATTATATATATTTTTTTGTAAAATTTAATACAATAAGTACATATGTAGTAAAATACTCTTAAGATAATTACACTGAAGAACAACCAACCAACCAAAAAACCTTTCATTTCAGTTCCTATTGGCCTTATTTTCCACAACCAAACTACACTACATATTGATAAAAAAAAATTTCGCGAACTGCGAAATACAGTGAAAATTCATTGTAATCTATTTTACGAAAAACTAATCTTTTTCTCCCAAATTAGTGATTGAATGAGCTCATAGTTATATTTAAACTTTAGTTATTCACAAGCTTTCGTTAACATAAAAAGATTTTAAAATTTAGCACTTGGCCTATCAATATCATATATACAATTTTACCCTTTTTACAAGAAGTTTTTCCCAATTAATAAATTAAATTTTTAAGGACCTTGAAAAACTTCTTAACAGGGATTAACTGTATTATCATTCACTTGGAAAGAATTTTATTTTCACTTGCGTTCCAAACCCTCAATGAAATCACGTTACTGTGCATATGTAGTACACGAAGAGTTCCTGTCACCCGTGTACTCGGCTAACTGTCGGCCCTGGTCCAGAACGTGGCGGCTGGTTGAAGTTTAAGGCACGCACCTCCGCGCAGTGGAGCGACGTCCTGAGGCCCTCCTCCCTGCACGCCCGCAGGACCGGCAGGTAGTCCGCCACGCTGCCCTCGGCCGGGTCCCCGCTCAGGTCCACGCCCGCCACGACGCCCGGGTGCTCCCGGCGGGCCCGAGACAGCAGCGCCCGCGTCTCCTCGGCGACCGCCCGGCCCTGGCGACGATCCATCGACACCAGCAGCTTCACCACGATGCCCTTCTCCGCGCTGCACTTCCTGCACAAGTGCTCGCTCACACGTTCAGACAGCAAAGGAAAGAAGTCGGAAAATCATACTACAGTCAAACCTCTCTGAAACGACCCCTCACGGTTCCCAGGAATAGGGCCGTAATAGAGGGGGGGTCGTAATAGATGTTTTCCGAAATTTTCAGTTGATTTCAACCCCCCCCCCCCCCCCCCCTCACAAACCGCTACTCGCTAAGAAACCAGCCGTACAATGGCAGGATGCTGTCACTCACAATGCTAGACGGCTTTGCTTTAAACCCCCTTCAACCTTCATGACAAGTCCGTTGCCCTACAGGCCACCTCTAAAGAAAATATGTCAAAAGACAGTTTATTTTTACTGGTTAGTTTACTTGTACGTTTTCTGCTTGCCGTAGTTAAATACACTAGAACCCCAATGTCACGAACCCCGGATTTAACAAAGCAGTGATTTTAGTGATTTTACGAATACATTCTCGGGAACCGTCAAAAAATTGGACATTTTGACCAAAATGTGAAAATCAGAAAAGAAAAAAGAAAAAAAAAACCATATGAAAGATCATTAAAATCTGTTAATTTTAACATAGAGTGTATTTTTGTGTCGGCTTTAATACTTCCAATAATGTTCATGTAAGAATAACAAAAAAATATGGCAGCTGTAGGTTCTGCAACGCGAGTGGGCGCACACTAAGTTCGCCCGGCTGGCTGGCGGCAGCGGCTTCATGACTCATAAGCTCGCCCCTCCCTCCCCTGTTAACATTCTTCAAGGCTAGCTCATCCCTCCCAGACACACAAACCATCTAGTGTCCTCCCTTATAACCCCCGAACTTCGCTCCCCTTTGAAAAACCTTCAGTGAGAAAATTCTCATTTCACCCTCCCTTCTCCCGTAAAATTGGGCTATTATGAATGGGGTACTAAAGCGGTGAGGGAGGGGTCAAAATATGTCACTTTTCACACCAAGTTCGAGTTCAGTCATCTCTGGCAAGGAATATACAAGCTTTCAAACTTAAATATAAATGTATTTTAATAGCAACGGTCCTATGAAAAGGAATATACCGAATTAAATCAATCTGCTGTCACCAAACAAAGCATAAAACGGCCCAGTGCGTGGTCGCTTCGTTATTGCTCGCGCGAGAGGTGAGACGTGGAATGTTAGAAGAAAGATAAATGCGGGGGAGACAGACGGCAGCCAGTGTGTTTCCTGCGTGGGGAATAAGTGGCATAGCCTTTTTTTTTATGCTGGGTGAAGCGACAACCTTTTTCTATCAACCCACGGGAAAAGATAATTGCTTGAGCTGTCAAAATAAACATCTCTGCGGCAGTTAAAATAAGTCGAGGCGGGCGTACCACACTAGACACTTGCAAAAAGCTAAACGTAAACACATTGCCACAAGAACCTTTATCTGCACCCCTGCCGGCAAAGGGACGTGGAATGGGGGTTGTTAAGCGTTGACAGCTGTCGACAGGAAGTGGTATCAATTTTTAGATATACGCTGCCTACGGCAGTACAGCACTCGGCAAGAGAAACGCAGTAACACGCTACTCACCACAAGAAACTTATTTTCTGTCCGATTTTCTTCCGATTTTCAGCAATTTTTTCACGGTTCTTCGAAATCTGGTTGTAATAGAGAGGTGGTCGCAATAAATGGGGTCGCAACAAAAAGGTTTTACTGTATTGTACAGTATGTATTTTTTTTGAATATTTCTAAATAGTTAAGATTTTTCTAGACACTATGCAGCTGCTAATAATGTTCGCAGGCTTTCAAGGCCATTGTCTGAAAAAGCTTGGCTTCTGGGATGTAGCCGTGTCCTTGGGCAAATAATTCACCGACCTTTCGGTCGACATTGCAGTCGCCATCATCAGGGAGCAGTTACCTCACGGCTACAACCCAGAAGCCAAGCTACTATGCAGCTGCTCCAAATTCTAAAAGAAAAAAAATTCTCTTTATAAACCATAACAATTTATAGTCAAGCTTAACACAAAAATATGATTCCAAACCACACATTTTAAAATTCAATTAATCACTTTTACAAAATATGTGCTTGATATGTATTGCGCATTTCAAGTCAAAATTACACTAAATTTTGTGAGTAAAGAAACTCTGTTAATAGTCCAGCCCACAAAAAAAGTTCTTTTTTTCTGACAGGTAACTTAACCAATGTTATTAGCCTGACAGCCAAAAATTCTTGAATATTTATGGTTTGCTAGCCTATTTCTTTTGGAAAACTGAAAACTTTATTTTATTTCACGGAGTGATTATTGTGAGCACATGAATCTGCCAAAAACGTGCACTTGTTCACAGGACGATCTGCTTCTTAGCATGAGTATCACCAACGGGTATTAATTTTTTGTTGTTAATCAAAGGCTGAGGTAGTAAATCTACTCACTCGATGGCCTTAACGACTTCCTTGACATACTGCAGCTTCGTCATGACGTTCGGGACCTCGCGAGGTGTGCTCCTCAGTTCCAGGTACACGACTCCGTCCTCTGCGAACTCCCGTATGACGTCCTCGGTGGCGCGACGGACCGCTTCAGGGGTTCGCGTCAGGCTGTGGGCCACTCCGAACAAAGAGAAACACCTGCAACCACGTGTTCCCACTTTAACACCTTAATCAGTGTGTCCACACAAATCTGTAATAATATTTCTCCGACATATCCAAATTATTTTTCCCTGATAATTTTTTTTTTAAATCCGTCTTTGCCATCGCCGTACCTGGCCTAGTTCAAACAGAACCTTGTTCCGTTCGAGTGAACGGCTACCCACTAACACACTATCTGAAACATGAAAAAAAAAATTTTCACAGTCTGGGTGAAAGTAGAGTGAGTGGAGAATGAAATTTTAACCTCAAATTACTAACACTGTGAAATTTCCATGACTTTTCCAGGATTCCTTTCTTTGACCAATTCCAACTTCGCTATCTTTTCCTTCATTTTCCCTGACCCTCCAGAATGTGGACACCCTGATAATGGACTTTGTGTATGACTCGGTGTACAATGCTAGACACTTCAAAACCAAAGCTGGGTTTCCTGAAATAGAAAACAAGAGTAGATGAACACAGATAAAAGAGCACCCATGAGTGAAAGCCACCAGTTACCTTCCGATGAAGCATTTACACTGGACTAAGTATCATGATGGTTGAGTCGTCAAATCACTCACCTCCCCAAAAAAAAGAAGAGATTCAGGTCACACTCAGATTTTTTTCCCAAGTGGGAGATATGTGGGTCGTTGCAGTGAACAGGCAGATTTTTTTCCGAAGTACTCCCGTATCTTCCCCCATTCATTCCACATTTTGTCTTTTAACATTGCTTCACCCCTCGCCATCTCTAATGAATGGCCCCTCCCGGCTGACACCCAATGCTGTGTACACTGCTTCAGAAGAATCCTGCTCAAGTTACCTGAAAGGATTCAAGAATACGCCGAGGGTGCACGAGTTGTTCTGTTTCCGAATTTTGTTTTACTAACGGCTAAAACGTGTGTTATCAGAATAATTTTCAGGCCTGTGACACCTGCTACATATTCTTGAAAGCACTCAAGGGACCTTGCATTAAACTTTTTATCTTCATTCTCCCCGCCACACAACGTTACGGTCACCGCTCAAACCTCGCAGCGGCACCAATGGACGACGTGCCAGTTCTGACCCTCGGGCTTAGACGTGACACAGCGCTGTAAAAAACCAGCGAGTGTCGAACTTATCATCCTTGCCTCGCCAACACTGCTACACCCTTGACTTAGGCGGGCGACGCAAGCCACAATCCTTCATAATAATGTAGTACAAAGAAAATAAATTTAAAAAAGTTCAGCGGGAACTCCAGTAACTGAACTCTTCGAGCGTCCTGCTGTCCCCGTGACTGACGGCCTCGCACTCGTCCCAAGGCGTGTCGTCGTCACCCCTCGACTCGCACTGCATGGCGTGCAGTGCACGTAAAGTCTGCGTGCTCAGCGATCCATTGAGGTGGGCGTGCAGCTCCTGAAACATAGTCGACGCCACACTGAAAGCCACGAAAACAATCAATAGCAAAGTCTGATAACCTACTGTAAATTAACAGGTGTATTCAGGACAGCAACTTATAAGCTCTAATTGTTCACTTCATTTTTTTTTTTTTTTCCACTTCTAATACCTGCAGGATTTGCTATCTCAGTAAACGATTTGACTCTTTCCACTATCATATTTCTATTCTGTAATTATTCAATTCTATTTTGACGTAGATTCTTGATAAGTTTGAAAAATCTGCTGTTTATTTGGGATTTAAAAATTATTTTATACAGGTAAATGACATATAAGGAAACTTTTGTGACACAGGTATTCTATAAATGCAGAGGAAGTCAAAAGCTTAGCAATGAATAGGTTTATTATTATCATTATTATTATTATTATTCCCAAAATTACCAGTTTCGGCAATTGCTTGCAGAAGTCTCCAAAACATTCTGCATGGGTGAAGATTATCACAGTAATTGGTGTGTGACGATAGTCTGAAACACTTCCAAGCAAACCACAAGTCTACGTATGTCTAACATTTTGGTACAAGAAACTTGATATATCTAAATATGCTATTTTTTTGTTGAAAATATAACTGATTAGTTATCTATATGTTGTAAATTTAATCGGAAAGGCAAATCCACTACAAATCCACAGGTTCACTATAATTATCTTTAAAAATTTTAAAAACAAATAAATGGTAAAGTGCATTCAAACATTCTGTTTGTGTATATAACCTTAATTTTATAGTAAATTATACAAAATAGAAAACACATATTGTAGCTAAACCAGATTTTTAAAATCATATAGCATATAGACGTGTTTTAGCTGTTGCCTCAAAGCCCAGACACAATCATTATGATCAATATATTAACACC